>NC_134485.1:43860912-44528412 GCF_040206685.1 Ascaphus truei | reverse complement strand
TATTACCTCTAGCAGAAAAATACCTCCAAAAGTATTTATATATTATAAAAGTACATGCCCCAAGAAATTCAAACATGAAAACTATCTCTGTCCCCACAAATGTTTGTGAGCAGGAATCTTTTTTGAAAACAGTGTACATTGGTAAGAAAAATTTCTAGACCACACATTTTGGCTCAAAATTTCCTGAACCCACTCAGTGTAATCTTGGACATAAATACAAAATGTTATTACCCTTGTTTTCCTGAGTACATTGCTACCAAATATCTATAGCTTTATATAGTGTTTTGGCCAACAATAATTAAATAAGTAATAAGAATGTGTAGGACTATTTGAGCTTGAATTTTTTACGGCACAATATAAAAGGGCACACCATTATTGACAATGCAAACCTTCCCTCAATCATAAGAATACCCCAATTAAAGTATATATTTTCTGAAAGTACATGCCTCATGGAATTTAGACATGGATAACACGTTTCTGCAAAAACACTATTTTTCTATATGGATAATAGCTCATTTGCCCATTATAAAAACAAACGTTAGCCAGCCAGCATAAATAAAGTAAATACAATGTTCAACTTACCCCTGCCATCAAGAAGGGCATCATCATCAGCATACTGCAGGGCTATATCCTCCGTTGCCAGAAAGACAGCAAGAAAAAAAAGAATCTAATGGCCCCTAACCACTTAATCACCTAGGGTTAATAACCGCTATAGTAATAAAAGGAGTTAAATTAATTAATAAAAGCACTAGCCAACACATCAATTAAAACCAGTAGCCAACAAAATAAATTAATTAAATTAATTAAAAACGCTAAACAATCGGAAAATGACATGAAAACAAGTCATCCAAATTACAAACAATTTAAGCCAAACGATGAACAGAAAACTAAAATACAACAATCAATATAAAAAAAGCATTTACCTAAAAATGCATTGTCTCTCACTGTATTGATCTGTATGCTAAACGGGCACAGATTAATACATTATCAGTCCATTGGCAATGAAAACGTTAAAATAAACAAATACAATAAAAAAACCTGTAAAAATAAAATTACATGTATTAAATATTTTTCTTACCTTTAGAAGCGTTGGCCCTCCAAATCCCGGCGATTCTGGAATCTCTCCTACTGCGCCGTTATCAAAGTCAATCAAACGCCATCCACCTTGAAGATCCGGAACAGGTAACAAAAATCTTCCTTCTTGTATCTTCTATCACCTTCTTCTATCTTCTTCTGTCATTATTTCTTTATTTTCTTTAATGTTCAATCTTCTTTCTTCATCATCAATCCATAGCCTCATGGTAAATCCATAACACAATGTCATCTCGTCATCTTCTTGAGGTAAAATGAGACGAGGTACGTCACATCCTTCAAACCAGATGGCTATATCATATGGTATTAGAGCCCATTGGTTGCTGTACCATGTGATAGGTTACATTAGTTTAAATGGATGTGACGTCATCCCTTAAAGTGATCCCATTGGCTCTAATACCATGTGATATAGCTATGTGGTTTGAAGGATGTGGAGATGACATCATTAACGTCTCTTGGAGATGACGTCACATCATTACACAAAAATGAGGCGGGCACATGATACAGCATCCAATCAGATTGGAGCTGTACATACCATCTCACTGGAAATGTGACGTCACAGGCCATATAAAATTCATAGACGTCTCATTTTACCTCAAGAAGACGACGAGACAATATTGTGTTGTAGGTTTACCATGGAGCTATGGATTGACAGATGAAGATAGAAGATTAAAGAAAATATAGAAATAATTACAGATAAAGAAAGAAGAGGGTGATAGAAGATAAAAGAAAGAAGAATTTTGTTACCTGTTCCGGATCTTCAAGGTGGATGGAGTTGGATTGACTTTGATGACCTCGCGGTACGAGAGATTCCAGAATCGCAGGGATTCGGAAGGCCAACGCTTCTAAAGGTAAGGAAAATATTGAATGTATGCAATTTTATTTTTACAGGTTTTTTATTGAATTTGTTTATTTTAATGTTTTCATTGCCCATTGACTGATAATGTATTAATCTGTGCCTGTTTAGGGTACAGATCAATACAGTGACAGACAATGCTGTTTTTTAGTTTTCTGTTTATTGTTTGGCGTAAATTGATTGTAATTTTGATTACTTGTTTTTATGTAATTTTCCGATTGTTTAGCGTTTTTAATCAATTATTTATTTTGTGGGCTACTGGTTTTAATTGATGTGTGGTTGCCTAGTGGTTTTATTAATTAATTGAATTGTTGGCTGGTAGTTTAAATTCCTTAATTATTTTGTTGGCTAGTGTTTTAAATTAATTAATTGATTTGTTGGCTAGTGCTTTTATTTATTGAATTGTTTGTCTAGTGCTTTTATTTATTGAATTGTTTGGCTTGTGCTTTTATTTATTTAAATGTGGTGTTTAGGTGCTTGTGTGTATGTTTTATTATTGTGTATTTTTGGCCTTCATGCTTTTTTTTTATTAGGGTGACCATTGACTGCTATAGTGGCTTATCATGCCCATATTATGTATGGTATGATGTACCACTATGCCAATAGCCGCTTAGTGCATAGGCCCCTGTGTTGTTATTTCTCATAAATTTACCTAACTTTTGAGTCAAAGCTCAACTGGATGAAGCAGGTGAGAGTAAGAGGGGGGAGGGGTGGGGTGAGGAGAGTTGAGGACATAATAAGGGCCTCCGGGGATCGGCTTGTACTACATATGTTATATGTGGTAAGTTCATAGGGCATTGAAAGGGTTAAAGCACAAAGTATGGTATTACTGAATTATTTAGTGTGCTGCGTCTGGCTGCCGAGCCTCTGGTTGCCATTGGATCCCCAGCTCTCCCCAGCTGTTGTGGGCCCCTTGGGTTATGGGGGTTCTTGTATTTTTGGTGAGGGTGTATTGTATTGTATTTTGTGTGGGAGGGATATTGTATTTTGGGTAGGAAGGGTAGTATTGTTTTTTGGGGAAGGGGCTATTGTATTTTGGGTTGGGGTGGGATTGTGGGGGGGGATTATATGCATATTGGGGGGATTGTTTTGTTGGGGGGAAGGGTGTGTGTAGGAAGGTAGGAAGGAGTGTTAGGGTTTGTAGTTAAGTGATAACATAGGGGGAGAGTGTGAGAGGAGATGGGTCATGAGAAGTGGGAGAATATGAGACGGGGGGAAGAGAAATACATGGGGAGAAGGGGGATAGGGGAGGGATCTTACTAGGAGGTGTGAGAGGGGGGATATATGAGGAGGCTTGCATAGAGGTGTGAAGGGGGGGGGGTTGCAAAGCCACTGACATGGAGGGGGTTGGTGCCCAGTCAAAACTCTAGTCCCGGGCCCTGGGAAATATGTCTGCAGCTCTGGGTGCCTGCTTTGAAATGTTGAGGTTAACAATATTAGGAAAAGTTACATATATAGTTAAATACATTAAAAGTTGTTTTAATGAATATGTATTAAGAACAAGTTATTTTTTTCTTAAACCAGTTAAAAGATAAGTACTTTTCCAATTAGTTTCTTTCAGAAATATAATTATGCATTTTGATACATTTAATAATGTATAAAAGTTATTAACTATTACAGTGGCAATACGTGCCATTTTTGTTTCCTTTTTTGCCATTTTTTATACAGGATTGAAGCAGGTGTTCTCCAGAGCTGAACCCTAACTATTAATTTGAGTTCTGGGGACCCCCTGCTTCCGCAGATACTTACCTCCCTAGTGGGTGTCGGTACCCGCTCCAGCTCACATCCAGGGCTCACATAATGGTGGGCTTTCAACGCTCCCACGCCATGTGGGCCAATAGGAAGACATGGCATCACCCCGGGAGCAGTTCCTATTGACCGACGTGACGTGTGAGCTTTAAACTGCAGAAAACTGCAGAGAGATACCGTCACCGTCTTCGGAGGTTATCTCTGGAAGCTATAGGTTGTCGCTTTAATATTTAATAAATTTTATACATTATTAAATGTATCAAAATGCATAATTATATTTCTAAAAAAAAATAATTGGAAATTAAATTATCTTCTAACTAGTTTAAGAAAAAATAACTTCTTAATACTTATTCATAAAATACAACTTTGTATGTATGTAACTTTTCTATGTAATGTGGTTCAGCTCCATAGCTACCGCTTCAATCCTGTATACAGTAAAGAAAAATGAAAAATCACGAAAACAAGAACAAAGGCTTGGATTGCTTCTTTGTAATAAGGGCAGCTTTAATCAATATTTTTTTCCTTTATTGTTCTAATAATAAAGCGGTTCATCTTTTTCACCATGTACTGTACATACTTTCTATTGGATGATTCATGAGTGGTAGTTTGTGATGTGTATTTTTATACAGTATATCGCCGCTGATTGAACTTTAAGTCTGTTTGTCACAGTGAAAAGCTAAAGACAAGTTTAAATACTTAAAATGTGTCAACTATACGTCTTTGTCTATGGGCCCTATTTAATAAGGTAATATATAAGGATCTCCTACTTATTTATGTATTTATAAAAAATGTTTTACCAGGAACTTGTACATTGAAAGTTACCTCTTGTTTTCAAGTATGTCCTGGGCACAGAGTTATAATGACAAACACAAGGTTACAAATACATAGTTGCAATGAGTGAAAAGGGTTATACAGTTAATTATATACAGTACAAGACATTGTATGCACAGTTAAAGATAAGATATAGTATAGGCTTATATAACAGTTACAGACCAGATAAAATGCGAGACAGCTTTAGTTTTGAAAGAACTTAGATTGGTGGGGGAATTGAGAGTCTCCGGTAGACTGTTCCAGTTTGAGGGTGCACGGTAAGAGAAGGAGGAACGGTGGGATACTTTGTTGAACCCTGGGACCATGAACGGTCTTTTGGAGTCAGATCTCAGATGATAAGTGCTGCATGTGGTAGGGGTGAGGATCTTGTTCAGACAGGTGGGTTCACAATTTAATATGGAAATGTAAAGGGTGCTCCAACAGTCCTAGAATTGGCATGAAAGTTCATCAATTATATGAAAAACAGTAGGATCTCAGTGAGGGAGTGGGTAAATGGGTGAGTGAAATAAGAACTTCTGAATATGTAGATATCCTGAAGGCAACAGATAAATGATATTAAACCACTTCGCTGTACCTCATTGGAAAACAATATATGAGTCCAACACTCACCCCAAATAGTAGTAGTATTGTTGATCCATTGGAGTAGAATAAATCTTGTAAATCTTGAAAATCTTACCCACTCTGTTCTTTGGGGTGTGTCCAGCCGCTGATAGTAGTCCAAGTAATCCAAATAATGTAAAAAAGCACAAAAGCAGCGCACTGCCCAGGGACACAGGTGTATCAAAAATGAAAAAGTGCTTATTATCTATCAAACATAGCAAACAAAGCTTTGTTTGCTATGTTTGATAGATAATAAACACTTTTTAATTTTTGATACACCTGTGTCCCTGGGCAGTGTGCTGCTTTTGTGCTTTTTTGCATTATTTGGATTACTCAGACAGGTGGGTAGCTTGCACAGAAAGAATTTGAAGGCAAGACAGTAGAGATTAACTTTGCACCTTCACTCAAGGGATGACCATCTAGTTATTTGAGTATATTGCAGTGATGTGTGGTGTAATTGCATTGGAGGACAAAGCGGCATATTGAGTTGTAGAGGGTATAATGTTTGCCAAGGTGAGTTTGGGGAGCCGTGCCATATAGTTTATAATTTGCATCATCATCTGCTGTGTGATGAGCTTTCTGACCAGCAGATTTAGGAAGGATTTGTTCCTATATAGTACACCTAGTTTGGCATAGGTTTTGGAGTCAGTGTATCAATGTGCAACTCAAATGTTAAATGGGAGTCAAATCATATGTCCAAATATTTGAAACTAGTGACAGGGGCTAGGATAGTATTTGGCTATGTCCCCAGTGTTGGCTGCTACACGCTCGCGTGGTGTCCTGGTGGTGTGTCCACAGCTTAAAACCGCGATCTGCGGTCGGTAGGGAGTGTTGGGAGGCATAGGGGGTGTGGCCAAAACAGAGGGGAGGCACGGCCATTACATCAGGCACAACACAAAGCACAGCCCAGCAGCTCAAAGCACTGCACTCTCATTGGTTCAAGCTATATTCCCTGCTATTGGCTCCAGCGCACCACGTGGCCACGTCACTGCATGGGAATACAATTGTGTTGTCTCCCCTGCTGGCTGACGCGCCACCACACTGCGTGAGCCAACACGCGAGAAGACACTGGAGCCTGCCTCATTGAGGTTAGCGACTGGTGTGTGGTGCACATGCCACCGAGCACTCCGCCGTCACCACCAGGGACCCAGCCTCTGATCTGTACAGTAGCTCCTTCATTGGAAGCTTTAGAAATTTAGCCTTGGTCCCAAATACCATTGTTACAGTCTTGTCAGTGTTTAGAAATAGTTTGTTTTGGGAAATCCAATTTTGAAGTCTCAAAAAGTCAGATTGAAGTATGTGTTCAAGGTCAGAGAGGCTAGGGCTTTGTGCATAAGTGTGTCATCCACATACATGTGTATAGAGGCTCCCTTTCAAGCTGTAGGAAGATCATAAATGAACACTGAGAAGATTAGGGTCCCCAGAACAGATTCTTGCAGGACACCGCAGGTGATATCCAATGGGTTGGAGTTAGTGCCCGAGATAGTCACATGTTGGGATCTCCCTGATAAGTAGACATGAAACCAGTTTAAAGCATGCTGGAGTTTGTTTAGCAAGGTAAAAAAGCCTTTGCAAAAGCTAGAAATATTGCACCAATAAATTGTCCCAGTTCCATTCCACACTTGATCTTATTGCAAACCTATTTTAGGTGGTAGTTACCGTGGAGTGTTTGGGGCAAAAGCCAGATTGGAATTGGCTAGGGAAATTTGTCTTGGTATAGTAATCGCTTAATTGGGAGTGAACTAATTTTTCCAAGACTTTGGATAGTTTTGGGAGAAGAGAGATTGGCCTGTAGTGGCATTCTTATAAAATTTCTTGGATTGGCAGGATTATAAATACAAAAACAAATATTTTACCAAGACTGCTACATCTTTTTCAAGCTTTACATGGGAATTTTCCTAAAAGCATCCTAGATTCCATTCAATTAAAATAATGATTTTTATATGGGATCATAAACCTTTTCGGGTAGCTAAACATGTTTTATTTTGGAAAAAAGGGGAGGGTGGATTAGGTTGTCCAGTTATGCATATATATTATTTAGCATCCCATTTAAGAACCATTTAAGAACTCTTAGGGATTGCTATGCATGTGCTGGTATCAAACAATGGGTAGATATAGAGAATGCCAGATATAGAGGAATTCACTTTCATAAGATTATTTGGTTACCTAAAACACATAGACCTAAGGAATTATATAAACCTCCTATAATTAGCTTTCCTCCGGGGATATGGGACTCAACATTCATGAAAAGCAAATTATCTTCTTTTCCTTCTCCTCTACTCCAATACAGGCATACTCCACATTAACGTACGCAATGGGACCGGAGCATGTATGTAAAGCGAAAATGTACTTAAAGTGAAGCACTCCCTTTTTCCCACTTATCGATGCATGTACTGTACTTTATGTGCATAACTCATGTAAATAACGCATGTGTAACAGGCTCTATAGTCTCCCCGCTTGCGCACAGCTTCGGTACAGGTAGGGCGCCGGTATTGCTGTTCAGGACGTGCTGACTGGCGCATGCGTGAGCTGCCGTTTGCCTATTGAGCGAGATGTACTTACTCGCGAGTGCACTTAAAGTGAGTGTACTTAAACCGGGGTATGCCTGTATTGCAAATTAATTTACTCCTGTATTGGCCTCAGATATGTATAACCCATGGGAGTCTGGAGGTTGCCATAAAGTGGCCAATTTTTACCAGAATCACATTAAATCTTTTTCGCAATGCAAATCTGTCACGGGAGACCAGGTAATTTACACATTTTTACCAGGATCATCCACAACACAAGCCATCCTCTCTTAAACTAGGGACCCCTTTACTGTTTCAGGGATACCACACATCCATAAGCCCCATTTATCTTTCTGGTCTTTGCTGAAGTAGGGAATCCTAGCAGTGAGTCGCGCAAGCGTTTTCAAGGGAGAATTTGCCAGAGCAATGTGTCTCAATGTATCAGAGAATCCAACCTGATTCCCGGGAACATTTTTGGGGTATTCAGCAACTCTGGAACCTGGCTACCTAGACACATTCTGTCAAGGCACTCCAACCCCACCACCCCCTTGAAACTCATAGCCTAGCAATCTCTGCTTGCTGACACACCTGGACAGGTAAAAACACTAAACATTTTTATTGTCGCATAATTTACTGAAATCCAGGTAACAGGCTTAACCTTTATTGTGAGCCTATTTATCCCCTCAACGTCACAATATCTGATTTTGAATTGGCAGAAAATAATAGATTTCAATACTTTCAAATTAGACATTGGATATCACAACCAAATATTAAGAAAGCTACAAAAGAAGAAACTACACTTTTTGAGGATATCATTGCTCTTTCTACATCTACTTCAGGTTTTATATCATCGATCTACAATATACATATTTGTATCTATAGTAACATACAACCTAAGTACTTTCCAGCTTGGGAAAGAGATGTGGGGCACACAATTTCTTATACTCAATGGTCTGAAATCTGGTTTAGAGAATTTTCATCTTCCCTTTGTACTCTTCATAGGGAAAATTCCTATACGGTTCTTTTTTCCGTTGGTATTTGTACCTTCCAGATTAAGACAAATATATCCTATAGCCTAAGACAGATGTTGGTGTAACTGTTCCATGGAAGGAAGTCTTTTTTTCATATATGGTGGTCTTGCTCTAAAATACAAACTTTTTGGATACAAGTTTTAGGTCAAAAAGAAAATTACTGGTTTTAGTCTCCAGATGGATCCTTTAATGGTTTTGTTGGGTGCAGTAGATGTGGATAAAAAGTATGTCCTTAAATCTAACAGCAGTTTTCTAATTACACATTTACTCTTAGCCGCCAGATTGTGCATTGCTTCCAACTGGAAGAATGTATCTGCACCAAATATGACACAATGTTTGACTAGAGCAGGGGAGCGCACACTTTTACTGCTGCGCTCCCCTATCTGGCCTGCTCTGGAGCTTGCCCCGCCCTCCTACCTACCTACAAATGACGCTCCGGTGTCATGTGATGCCAGGTCACGTGACCCACGGCGTCATTTGATGACTGTGACGTCACGTCACATGACCCCGCAGCATGATTTGACACCACGTTGCCATGGAGACGCGTCACAGTGTCTGAATCCCGGTAAGTTTTATTGTTGCAGAGACCTCACGCGATCCCCCGTCATTTAATTTAAATGCCTTAGGGAAGAGCGTGGGACCTCTGCAACCGCCCGCGTCCCCCCCTGCCACAAAAAAATCTCCTGCCCTAATGGGGGGCGCGCCCCCCAGTTTCCGCTCCCCTGGACTAGAATATGGGAGATATGTGCTTTAGAGAGCATTACTTATTAATTCCGACAAAAAACACTCTAAATTTATGGATATCTGGTTTCTTTTCTTGTCTTACAGTATTTGGAAATACATAACTCTATAACAAGACCAGATGATGTTGGGAGTTATAGTATTATAGTATATAGATTATAAAAATTAGATTTTTTTCATATAAATGCACATTTATTTATTCTAAAATGAAGATGGTGTCTTTTTATTTTTATTTTGTGGCAATGTCTAATGTTCTTACATAATTCGTAGATAATATATGAGCTATGGTGAAGGGGGAGGTTTATGGGAGGGTAAAGGTTTAGTAGTTATTAATAAGTTAATTTTTTTTCATGATTAGATCATTTGACAATATGGTATTCTGTGTTTTAAATATTTTATATATATTCATTATAATATGTATGTTTAATTATTGTATTTATATTGTTTCATATTATTTAAAAACTAATAAAAAAATTGCCGGGGCGGTTTTAGAATTTTGCCGTCAAGGCCTCCTCCTTCTTTTGCAGTGTCGACGTCACGTGGTGATCTGTTTCCATGATAACGGGATGTCATGTGATATGATGTTGCCATGGTAACATGCCTCCATGTGACGCCGCAACGCTGCAGTACTAGGAGTTCAATACTGCAGGGGGTGGTAAGAGACCTTTACAGAGATCTCATGCTCGCCCCGACAATCAGTTTCATTGTTGTGGTGAACAATTGCCACCCTAGTTAGCCTATACGTAAATATGAGCCTGACTGCAATTGGACAAAAACTGCCACTGACTTGATTTGAATAAAGTCCATTGTAATCCCAACAAATATTGTGCTACAGATCAACATTTCAAATACTTATCATCAAAGAGGTCTGTGTATCTTAATAGAGACTCTTAAATAGCATGCAAATTGTAAAGTTAATCAGTCCTTCACAACAATACAATCATCCTAATGTTTTGTCATAACTCTATTACATTACCAATGCCCACCACTTATAATTTACATATTTCTCATTTAATAGAGTAATTACAATAACAGTAAGGCAGTTTTATTAAAGAGCATGACAAACTAGTTATTGCTGTTAACATTTAGTGAGAATTTATTATAGTCCATAGGAAATTATTTTATTGCAGGTGCACTACATTTGGAATGCTGCTGCTGCTGCTGCAAAAATATGAAATGGTACATTTTGGAGGATGTTCGTACTGCTAATTATTTGCTAACATGCACATATTTGCATCCTTATTTATACTATTAAAGTGTAAATGTAAACACTTGTACATTTTAATATGCATTTACTGATACTTTCATTTATACTTCATACACACACACACACACACACACACTTACAATGTCACCATGTTATAGAAGTAGTGATGAAAAGATTACACCATAGAGACTGCATACTATTGAGATAATATGTTATATTAATGAAAATATTATGTTACAGTAAATTGATGTTAAAGGGACAGACACTATTAGGACGATAGTGATCCAATAACAATGGCATTTTTACTCAACAGACACACAAAAAGAAAAAATCAACAAATATACATTTTGTTTGCATCATTTGTTAAATTAACATTTCTATGGTAAACAAATGTTTTGGATGATTTTTACAATCTTTATCTAATATCCTTCCTGAAAGCCATTTTTTGTTTGTAAAATAATTATAACGCTCGACTGCTAAAACTCTGACTCAGGCCCTCATTCTCTCCCATCTTGATTACTGTAACCTCCTGCTGTCCGGCCTTCCTGCCTCTCACCTGTCTCCCCTACAATCTATCCTAAATGCAGCTGCCAGAATCACTCTACTCTTTCCTAGATCTGTCTCAGCATCTCCCCTCATGAAATCCCTCTCCTGGCTTCCGATCAAATCCCGCATCTCACACTCCATTCTTCTCCTCACTTTTAAAGCTTTACATTCTTCTGCCCCTCCTTACATCTCATCCCTAATTTCTCGTTATGCACCATCCAGACTCTTGCGTTCTTCTCAAGGATGTCTTCTTTCTACCCCCTTTGTATCTAAAGCCCTCTTCCGCCTTAAACCTTTTTCACTGACTGCCCCACACCTCTGGAATGCCCTTCCCCTCAGTACCCGACTAGCACCCTCTCTATCCACCTTTAAGACCCACCTTAAGACACACTTGCTTAAAGAAGCATATGAATAGCACTGTGGATATTCTGAACACATGATACATAAAGCTTGGCCCCCTGCAGACGCACTTACCAGAACTCCCTCCTACTGTCTCTGTACGTTCTCCCTACCTACCAATTAGATTGTAAGCTCCTCGTGGCAGGGACTCCTTTTCCTTAATGTTATGTTTATGTCTAAAGCACTTATTCCCATGATCTGTTATTTATATTATCTGTTATTTATTTGATTACCACATGTATTACTACTGTGAAGCGCTATGTACTTTAATGGCGCTATATAAATAAAGACATACAATACAATACAATACAATAATTAGCCAAAAAGGTAAAAATAATCACACGATCTGTACACTCTGCTCATTCTGCTTATCTCTTCCACTCTTTATGCTGTCAACTACTCTGAACTTGTGTAATATTGTCAATTGACTTAGTGTATGGGATCAAGAACTGTCTTACTTTCCCAGTTTCTTTGGCTAACTCCTTTCCTTCCCCTGTGGATCTATCTGTGGGTGATACTTCTATGTATATACAATTATACTTGGTAACCAATTAACTCAGATTTATATCCACCTTCACACTGATTTCAGCCATGTACTGCACCGACACACTTTATTCGAGCAAATACCCAGTATGTACCTGGCAGATACCTGGAATGCGCCGCTCCTCACCTCTGACAAGCCCCGTTGTGTTTGCCTTCCCAGCCTGGGTTCATGCCTGGCTGACGGGCAGCTGATCTGTTAAATGATAATGATTAGGATTTAATAGGCTGCAATGCTTCGCGTGTCTACCAGATGGCATAAATTCATGAATTGTAATGCAGTATATATATATATACTGTGCAGTATTGCAGCCAGCGGGAATAAAATGCTTCAATCCCTGCCTGGAAAATACCTCAATGCACTCGGGCAGAAAACAGTCACAAACCTCAATACACCTGGGTATACCCGAATTCGTGGGACTAGCCGAGCTCGAATAAAGTGTGTCGCCAGTGTAGGCCCACTGACCTTTCTTCACCTGAGTCCCTCATAATCCCATCTGTATTCTGCCCTAGAGACACCTCTTTATCATTGTTTATAACACTACCATCCATCCTACTGTATTTCCCAAGCATGATGCTTGAATGTTTGTTTTGACACCTCCCTCTACTTCTCTTATCACATTCACACTGCTGCAAACTCTTACCCTTTCTTCCTCTGTAACACTGCTAAAATCTGCTATTTCCTACAGTATAAATCTAGGAGTAAATAATCGGGCGCTCTTCCACAGTTCAAGTGAACACAAATACGTGAATCATGTATATATACTGTATATAGTGTAAATAACACAAAAACAACTATGTTGGATTCAACGCGTTTCATCTCTGTCGACTTCTTCATAATCATTCCCGAAGAAGTCGGTTGAGACGAAACGCGTTGAATCCAATTTCCAGTGCGAGAAGTCCTGGCAGCCGGACACACATAGCGTGGGTACTTCCGCCCTTACCTTCGTCAGAGTCGGAAGTGACGTGCCCGAAAGACCCGTATACACATGCCGGCCAAGAGTACGCTGAAAGAGACGGGGATTTCGTACAATACACTGATTTTAAGTGTAAAATGTGAGTGCATTTCCACTTGTATGCTAATGTCCATGAATATGATTTTGGAATATATTACACTATTAGTCTTTCTCTTTTTTATGATTACGTCCTGGGGAGAATCTGTGTCACTCGGGGGGCCAATATTGAAGGTTCTAAACTACACCAGCTCTAATCAGTGAGAGACAGTGGCTCTGATATGCTTCATTTAATCGGATAAAGTGTGAGTTGAATTCACCTACAAGCTCCTCACACTATATCAATCCACAAATTGGTTGCACTATGTTGTGTTTTTTTTATCTTTTACATGGCTCCGCTATGAACATCCAGCTCTCCCCTAATTTCGGATATTTCCTACAGTATGTCATTGTACAGTTAACAGTCTTATCTATGCTCTCATTCTCTTATGCCTTGACTACAACAATCTTATTTTTTCTGACTATATGCCTCACAGCTCGCTTTACAAACTCTGCCAAACTCTGCAGCCACTCTGAGTCTGTCTCTTCCTCTTTCCTTCTCAGATGGCTTTGCTGGCTTCCCATTAAATTCTGTATTGCCTCAAATTCTCCTCCTCCCTTGTAATGCTCTTCACTCCCCTACTCGCTCTTAGATTGCTGCTCTCACATCTCAATATGGCCAGGATTTACTAAGATGCATTGTGGGTATTCTTATACCTATCCGATGTAAACTGACATTGACTTGAAGGGCAATTTAGCCCGGATAAGAGTGTACTGTAATACCCTGCATTGTGGCTTAGTGAATCCCCGCTTATGTACCTGCTCTCCACCTTCACTCTTCTCAAGGCTTTCTTCTCACTGTTCATGTCTCTGCTGCTCTGTCCTGCCTGTAATCTCTCTCATATTGCCCCGTACCTCTAGAACTCTGTTCTACTCACTTGCTGTCAAGCTCTCTTAATCTTTAAGACCTGTCTAAAAAAATCACCTTTACAAGGAACCATTGCTAAATGATGACATGACTCACTACATGTAATGAATATGATTACCCTCTTAACTTTGCACTATAAAAAATTTCACGTCCATGCATTCCTTTTGTCTCTTTATGTCTCCTAATTGACTAATTAAATGACAAATTCTTCATGGAAGGAACTCATTTCCGTTAAAGAAGAAAAACGGAGCACTATTGCTGGAACAAGTTGAAGAAAAAGCTGAGAGTGCGTAATCCATAAAAAGAATTATTTATTGGTCATAAAGACAAAAAGGAGCGAAGGTGTAGCCCCGCCAACGCGTTTCACGCCTTAGCACTTTATCAAGGCACCCCACAATTTTTCTATTTTTGCCATTTCCACCTGTGTTACTTTGATATATCATACTTGTTTGTATTATTCTTCCCTGTATTATGTCTCATATAATAACTCTGTAAAACTGTTACAATGTTTTATTTTTACCTGCTAGGGTGGACTTCCCCTCAAAGTTACTGCCGGCAACAATTGTTACAAATGATCATCTAAATACATATTTTTTCAATTAGTATGAGAAAGATAGCTGTTTAATACATATACAGTAACACACGAGAAGTACACAGCATTTGGAATGCACAATAGCCCACCTTTACTTTGCACTGATCTACAATAACATATATTTTGGCACTGAAAGACACCTTAAAGTCAATTAAAGTGGATGAGCTCTAATAGCACTCTTTAGTAAATATGGGTCAATGCTTTTTTCACTGAGAATGTGTACACAAGAAAAATTGTAGCAGTATTGATCCCTTAATTCTTGGGAAAAACTATTTTCTTACTATTATAATTTAAGATTGTAAAATCAACAGTTCCTTTAATGGCACTACTCACACTCTTTACAGGGGAGTCACAGAAGGCAGGAGAAAGCACTTACTTAAAGAAGTATTAAAATGTGGGTGCACATAAGTAGTGTCATATGACATTAACATATTAAATTAAAACATAACAGGTACAAATAAAGTTGATTATCTAAATACATTTTGATTTGTCAGCGATTTTAACAACTGATTTGAATGTTGCAGTAAGTACCAGTTATGTCCCTGATTTAACTCATCCTGGCAACATGAATACATATGGCACAATTGATCCCTTTACTGATAACCTTTAATCAGCAACCACAGCACTAACCTCCCATTAACAATGATGTGCCACCCTGTCCTTAAATATGTATTAGGTCATAGGCATAGTCACTGCATACATGCAAGTCCTTGAAAGTGAATTCCGGTGTGCTGATTCTGTGGCCAAACAAATGTGAATAGATTGGAACACCAATCTTAATTACATAATTTAATAAGACAATCACAGAGTTTAAAAGGCTATTTAAAATGAAATTTTAAATAGAGTTTAAAATGTTATTAATTGATGAAATAAAAAATTAAGGAACATGGAAAGTCATATAGCACTCCCCATCCCTTTAAAAATAAATAGGAGCATTTATTTTTTTATCAACAGGTTATCAGTGCCTCTGGCTGCATACAGTAAGAACAGAGAAAATAATTAAAGCCAGTTTTGCATTAAGAGTTACTGTAGAAAGATACTATAACTACCTATACCTGTATAACATGAAAAAGGTAATAGTTTATTTTGTTAAATTAAAGTAATGCATAAAAAATTATTATACCACTGCATTTGCTTAGAATGGTCAAATATATTGCGCTATTCATGCACGGAAAGCTTGATGTACAAAAATACCACTGGGAGAAAAAAACAACACAGCATAAAAAGCTATTAGGGAAAAAGGTGAAGTGAAACAAATTATGTTTGAATTATTCACTGTTATAAATAACAGCTATGTCACAAACAGCACACCTGTAATCCCATGACTTGCGTATTTGACAAGGGTTAATACAAATCTCTTAATTATCTCCTCCCAGGGTCCCTAAAATGAGTAACAGCTTCCCACATTCCGTCACAATATACAGTACCTTCATTCACTTCCACCATAGCTCCCAGAGATGTGGAGGATGTGAAGGACATCCTGAAGGAGATGGAGACAGCGGGTGTCATAACGGAGTCCTGTGGCCCATATGCCTCTCCTATTGTGGTAGTGCGGAAGAAGAACGGATCCTTGTGGCTATGCGTGGACTACCGCACCCTGAATCACTGCACGGTCTTTATACCTTGCCGCGGATTGAAGAGATCCTCAGCGCCTTATCCGGCAGTCAGTGGTTCAGCGTGCTGGACCTGAGGTCTGGATACTACCATGAGCCCCAAAGACCAGGAGAAGACAGCGTTTGTCTTCCCCCTCGGGTTTACCAGTTCATCCAGATGCCTCAAGGCATTTGCGGTGCACCTGCAACGTTCCAGAGGTTAATGGAAAAGACCATTGGTGATATGAATCCCCGGGAATGTCTGGTCTATTTGGTATATCGTGTTTGGAAGAAAGTTCCTTACAGAACTATGCAGCTTCTAGACTACTCCCCCTTGTTTCTGCAATCAGCATCCCCTGCTCCTGCAAACACTGCAGCCTGCATGCCTCCTGTGCAGCTCTGCCCCTATTCGCTGGCTATACTATATAGAGCCAGCCCCTCCCCCCAGGAAGTTGCTGAGCATAACCCAAGATTTACTTGGATGTAACGGTGTTTGCCACAAGCTACATTGCCTTAGCCTTGCCTTGTTCATAAAAAACAATGCATTTACATACAAAAATCACATAGAATACACCCATTCAGTGTCCGTGAATGTATGTATATACATAGGTACATATTGTATAGTTTTGGGGCATGTGTCCCAAATACAGTGCTCAATCTAAGTCTGAACTTTAGTGAGTAATTGAGTCCATTAGCAGGAAGTCAGCATATAAACACAGCAAGATATTGGACCCAGTGCTTGATAAATGCATCCACAATAGCGTATTGAGATAAAGAGATAAGGGTTAACATACCGTTGGTTTGTAGGACTGCGCCATACATGACCCTTGTGTTGCTGCACTGTTACCGGTCATCAAGTCTCTAATGGAAAGAGACATACAATACTCACATAAGGCTGCTTCCCTGGGTGCGTGCATCCACGCTCAATATGCAATATAGTGGTAGAGATCCAAGGATTCCAGCGGTGCACAGCTCAGTGGAATAGGAGACCAGCAAGGTGTTGGTTAAAAATATAGATTTATTGAAAAAACATGGTATGGGGGACACACTGACGCGTTTCGGACTGGCATAGTCCTTAATCATAGAGGTTAGTCCTCTATGATTAAGGACTATGCAAGTCCGAAACGCGTCAGAGTGTGTCCCCCATACCATGTTTTTTCAATAAATCTATATTTTTAACCAACACCTTGCTGGTCTCCTATTCCACTGAGCTGTGCACCACTGGAATCCTTGGATCTCTACCACTATATTACATAGGTACATAGATACATTCACGGGCATTACATGGGACTGAAAAAATAAAAGACATGAATCAAAAATCAAAAAAACCTGTAAAAGTAAAAATAATACACTTTTCTTTTGTTTACTTACCATTAGATGCCCACTCACCGAAATCCAGGCGACCCGGAAGAACTGGAACCAATCCACAGGTAACCATAAAAAAATAAACCCTTACAATCCATAATGGTGTCCTCATTTTTCTATTTGTAATCCTTCCCATCATTCCTGGGGTCTTCTTTTCTTCTTTGGGGTCTTCTCCGTCTTCTTCCGTCTTCTTCCATCTTCTTCTGCCACGCCCTTCTTCTCTTCTTAGGAGGGGAGGTGTTCCCTCCTCATCGCCTGGCTTCAAAATGAGGCGACATATGCTTTTATAGGCCTATGACGTCACATTTTGGTTAAATGTTTCCCACGGTCCTGATTGGGCCGTGCAAAACATGTGATTTGACTGGAAAATAAATAAATGATGACGTCATTTAAAGGCAATGTCGCCAGCCAATCAGAATGGCTGAGTTTCAATTGCCTTTAAGATGACGTCATCAAAACAAAGATGGCCTGCGACACATGGTACGGTATCCAATCAGAGCGTGGGAACTCCATCCCAATTCTGATTGGTTCCAGTTCTTCCGGGTCGCCTGGATTTCGGTGAGTGAGCATCTAATGGTAAGTAAACAAAAGAAAGGTGTATTATTTTTACAGGTTTTTTTTATTTTTGATTCATGTCTTTTATTTTTTCAGTCCCATGTAATGCCTGTGAATGTATCTATGTACCTATGTATATACATACATTCACGGACACTGAATGGGTGTATTCTATGTGATTTTTGTATGTAAATGCATTGTTTTTTATGCTCTATTATTGACCCTGTATGTTATGTATCTATCTATATGTTTAGACATACAGGGATAAAATTGATTGTTTTGCTAATGTTTATGTTCTTTTCATGTATGGCTAATGTATTTATCAGCTTAATTTTGACATTGGTGTGAATAATGTAATTTGTATTTAGTTACAGGTTATTTTTAATGACTTCTTTCTGGTAGTTAGATTAAAATGATGGTGGTTACTTTCAATTAGAATTCTTTTGGCAATGGTTTGGCTTTAGAAATTGAATAGGGAATTGTATAATTGATTTGTATTGTATTGTAATTGTTTTAGGAAATGGATTAATTGATTGATGGTAATTGTATTGATGTTGCTTAGTTTCTATTTGATTTTCATGATGGCATTGGTGGTTAGGGGACATTGTTCATAGTGTATTTTATTGTTACATATATTTTGAATCGTGTTACATGATGCACAGATTAATTGTATCATGTACACACTCAATGCAATTGTGTGATATTTCATATACATTTGTGTAGCTGCTGGTTTGTTGTTTTATATTTACAATTGCTGCTGGATTTATTTTAACATGCAATGTGGTGATTTTAAGATTATGAATTCATGTTTTGATTTATGCATGTTTTATGTGTTTCATAATGGGCAAATAATCTATTATCCATATCTGGATAATAGTTATTTTGCACATTATTGTACTGTATGTGTTGGGGGGGATTGATGTATTTAATGTATAGGTCCGGTTCATTTTTTTTACATACAGGGTTGGTTCCTTTTGGTTTGCAATGGACCTCTGGAGACCACCTTCGGTATCCTCGGACTTCTCACGGGTACCAGGCTGGCGGGTCCACGGGGGATACCTGCGGGGAAGAACCGGTGGCCACACATCTGTGGGGGCACCGCAGACCCGTAGGGACCACCAGTGGGTCCCAGACCCCATGGGAACCACCCGAGGCCCCTCAGACACATGTGGGTCTGACCCGGGGGCCCCCAGACATCTGCCGGCCTACCTTTGGGACCCCATTGTGGCCCACGGTGACCCGCGGATTGTCCCCAATAAATATGCTAATGTGCCTTAACCCCTTCATTGCCTTAGCGGATAGCCGCTAATGTAATGAAGCTGCATTAATGTAAATTTTAATAAGAGTGTGCAGGAGCAGGGTGTCCCTTGAGCTGAACCGCATTGATTTCTGCCTCATGGACCCCCTGCTTCCCGAGTTACAGGCCCTGGTTTGGAGCATCGGTGCCAGTGTCGCCGCCATCTTTATAGAGCCCACGTCGCGTCTTGGACGCTATAAAGATGGCGGCGACACTGGCACCGATGCCCCATACTGGGGCCTGTAACTCGGGAAGCAGGGGGTCTCTGAGGCAGAAATCAATGTGGTTCAGCTCAGGGGACCCCCTGCTCCCGCACAATATTATTAAAATATACATTAATGCAGCTTCATTACCATAGCGGATAGCCGCTACGGTAATGAATTATTGTTTATTGTTATGTGTGTTTTAATACTAGTGTAGATGTGCAGGGTGTCTCCTTAGCTGAACCGCATTGGTTGCAGCCTCGGGGACCCACTACTTCAGGAGATACAGGCACCTTTATGGGGTGCCGGTATCCCCTGCAGAATTTAAATGTCCCGGTCACGTGACACGGGAGCTTTAAAGTGCAGGGGATAACGGGAACCCATAACGGAGCCTGTATCTCCTGAAGTAGGGAGTCCGCGGACCTGAAACCAATGCGGTTAAGGTCCTGAGACCCCCTGCTCATGTACACTATTATTAAAATGTATTTATTTAGTGCACTATTGCCTGTAACAGCCTTGCATGGAGATACAGAATCTCCATGCAAATGTTACAAGCGGTTTTGTCAGCTAGCGTACGTAAAGGTTAAAAACGCTAGCAGGGGAAAAAAAAGCAACACGTACGCTGTGGGTGTTTTGAGCTATTTTGAGCAGGTACGTTAAAAATGGGTTGAAGGCCTTAGTGAATTGCGTCCCCGGCCTCACTTTTTAACGAACCTGCTTTTTTGGAACATCAGAACGCAAACCCATTGAGCTTAGTGCATAGCCCCCTATGTAGCTCAGGAATCACACTTTATGAGAGGGCCAGTGCCTCAAGCCGATGGTAGCATCTCCATCCAAGAAGACGTCAGAGAAGACACTCATTGGAGTCAAAGAGTGAGATGCCCTCCCATGAGACTGGGGTATGATTCGTGCCCCTGGCACTAGGCCTAGTTACCCCCAGAGGCCCAAGATAAGTTACCATTGCCCCAGTTTGTGGTTGGTTCAGGGACAGGCCCTATTTGAGGAGTTCTGCCCCTTTAGCTATTTGTTAAGTTAGAAGCCACTCATTAGTGCGCAGCCTGATTACTGGGTCTGGGCTCAGACCCCCCCAGCGTTATATAGAGACTATTTTCTCGGAGGCCCCGCCAAGCAGTAACTGCGGCCATCCGGTTGCAGACGGATCCCCGTCAAAGTACAGATGTGTGGAGCTGCGGTAATATTATCCACGCTAGATGTCACCCCACGCGTAGGAGGACATCACGTCGGATCAGGCGGATCCACTTCAGTGTATAGCGGCACCCGTGGCTGGAGCCCAGGCAGGTATCTATAAAGAGTGCACCAACATGTCCAGGGATAGCGCTATCTCCAACACACGTGGGTGGGGTTTGGACATAAGGTACTTTGGGGAATACCTATGTTGATGTGTGCACCCGGTGGACGTACATGTGTGTGTGTATACGCATTATTCTGTGTGGTACAGGTACAGGTACCGGAGTTATTATTAATAGTTGTGTGCGTGTTTTATTATTGTGGTTCCTGTAAGAGGACCATCCTACTCAGATGGGAACCCTTACAGGTGGAGGCGCTGTGTTTGACGACGGATCAGGTAACCCCAGGCTCCCAGTGGTGGAGGTTCAGGCCTTCTGTGAGCCTATCAGGTGATGCACCACACCCGGTAACACAAGTGTAGATTTCCCCACATGGTCCCTATCTGCGATTGGGGCGGGCGGGAAAGGTGTTACATTTTGGAGGCGCTGCTGAGATCTCAGACCTGGGGTGCCCTGTCCTAATTTTCATGCAAATTGTCCAATTTATTTTTCCACTATGTGGGTGCCCTCAAGGCAGGAGGTCCACGCATGGGCCACCAAGCTTAGCCCGACCCCGAACCGCCCGGTCGTTGTGGGCGGAGTTCCTGCTTGCACATTCGCGTCAGACATCCAGGCGCATGTTCGCAAACTCCCTAGACTGGTGCAAGCATGGGTCATAGGGCGAAAGTATGATTCCCTCCGTCAATGGAGTGCCATGATACTAAAGGTAGGCCATGCCATAAGCGAGGAAGACGGTCCCCAATTCCTATGTCGGCCCGAGGGTCCGATCAATGGGTGCCCAATTATCTATCCTGACTTAGAAGTTTCTCTGGCCCCCGCATCTGGGGAGGCTAATAATGAGTCCCACCTAAAATGGCATCTCCCGCCAAGTCAGGCGAGCGCACGTGCAAATGGCGGCCAAGCTGCGCCACAATGCATTGCAGTAAACTGCCCAAGTCTGGCGCGAGAGCCAGAGCTCCACCCCCGTGACATCAGTGAGTCTCAGTCCACAACTTCTGTTCCCCAGCAGGGAGGAATAGGATGCAGCGAACTGCACCATCAGTTATACAGTGTGGCGAGTAAGACGAGAAAAAGTGCCCTATTTGCTGTGCCCGTGCTTACAAAAAGAGTTGAATAAGTATGGCGGTATGGACTTTGACCCTTATCACCTACCAGTAGAACTTCTGGTGGCAAAAGTGGACAGGCAGAGGTGCGTACGATGTTTCTGCAGCAAATGGGATGTTCCAGATGGAGAACTGACTTGGGGACCCAAGAGTGCTTGCTGCGGAGCACAGTTCCTGCAACCCATGCTGCTGCGACCCACAGAAACCGCAGAGAAAGATGCGACAGACCCCTCTACTGGGCCGGTCAATGCTGCCAATCTACCTACCTCAAGTGCGGAGGTTTTGGAGGGCCCGTGTGCCCTAACAGTGGTTCCAGACTCAACTCCAGAATCGGTTCCAGATTCGGTTCCAATGACGGAACCACAGATGTTCGAACCAACAAAGGGTAAGGCGTCCCTACCCCCATTCTCTTATACTGACAACAGTATCCAATCAGCCGTGGTGATGTGCCTGCCGGCAGACCACTCAAGTGACACTGAGGACAACGGTCTGATTGACTCACCTACTGCGGCCACTGCTGTGGGCCCGTGGGCCCTGCCACGGCCTGTCCGGCCTTGAACGATGGTACCATCGGTCCCAGGCTTGGGATCAGTAGCTGCCAACGACGACAGGGGTGAGTTGACTGCCCCAGGGGTGTCGGGTGTGAGCACCCTGGTGATCGCGGAGCATGGTGGCTCCAAAGGTAGGGTCACCTGGGCGATGGGCTCACCCCGTCATCGCGTCCTGGTGGAGGTGTCTCCCCTAGAAGATCTCTGCAGACCAGAGAACCGATTTGACCCCATCAAGGTATCCAGTACAGCGGCTATGCGCGGCACTTACTCCTACAAGAGGAACCTTCAATCCTTCTCATCTCAAGACATGGACCTGCATGTAGATATTGTGATGTCCCCAGAAGACGTCACCACTAAAGAGATTGCTGGAGCGAACAAAGACTGTGCTGTGACCGCTCTGGTAATTATTGCCTCCTTTATGCGCACGCTGGAGCACTTCATTCACCATGTGGTGGACCGAGGTAAAGGGCAAGACCTCCTGGCCCACCTCATCACTGTCGTGGATGGTCGGGTAAAAGTTTGGCACCAAGACCCCTTGCTATTCCTTCTACCAGGGGGTGGAGATGGTTTGGGATCAGAGACTGTAGCCCTCGATCATGAGCTCCAAAAGACTCCCAGGAGTCAATCATTCAATCAGTTAGGGGTACCCCACTATGAGACTCAGCTGGCCTCGGGTATCAACGTGATTTGTTGTGTATCCTATGCAATGCATTTTTCATGATATAACTATCTGTTATATGTCTGCTACCCAAGCGAGGCCGTTGGGATTTTACCTGGGGGAGTGTATAGCCCTGGTATCCCTCAGGGGATTGTCACATGCTGCGGCTTAGTCAATAGGGCGGCTGCATTTGCAATTAAGGCCTATTCAGTGCAAGGGAGCCTGCGCTGGCAGTTTTGAATAGGGACAGTTAAGAGAGGCTTCAGTTACATGTTGCTAGGCAACCAGTGAAGCTGTGAGCGATGACAGTTTAGACAGTTTTTAAAAAGAGTGTCAGTTGGAGCTGGGAGCTGGGTGAGTTAGGGTGTGTGCAGGGAGCAGTAGCCCCTGGCACTAGGCCTAGTAACCCCCAGAGGCCCAAGATAAGTTACCATTGCCCCAGTTTGTGGTTGGTTCAGGGACAGGCCCTACTTGAGGAGTTCTGCCCCTTTAGCTATTTGTTAAGTTAGAAGCCACTCATTAGTGCGCAGCCTGATTACTGGGTCTGGGCTCAGACCCCCCCCCGAGTTATATAGAGACTATCTTCTCGGAGGCCCCGCCAAGCAGTGACTGCGGCCGGCCGGTTGCAGATGGATCCCCGTCAATGTACAGATGGTGCGGAGCTGCGGTGATAATATCCATGCTGGAAGTCACCCCACGCATAGGAGGACATCACGTCGGATCAGGCAGATCCACTTCAGTGTATAGCGGCACCCGTGGATGGAGCCCGGGCAGGTATCTATAAAGAGTGCACCAACACGTCCAGGGATAGCGCTATCTCTAACACACGTGGGTGGGGTTTGGACATAAGGTACTTTGGGGAATACCTATGTTGATGTGTGCACCCGGTGCACGTCCATGTGTGTGTGTATACGCATTATTCTGTGTGGTACAGGTACCGGAGTTATTATTAGTAGTTACAATAGTAAACAGTTATTAGCATACACTTTGTCCGTGTTTTATTATTGTGGTTCCTGTAAGAGGACCATCCCACTCAGGTGGGAACCATTACAGGTGGAGGCGCTGTGTTTGACGACGGATCAGGTAACCCCAGGCTCCCAGTGGCGGAGGTTCAGGCCTTCTGTGAGCCTATCAGGTGACGCACCACACCCGGTAACACAAGTGTAGATTTCCCCACATGGTCCCTGTAGAGGGAGAAAGGGGGTGGCCCGGTATTAAAGGGGTTGCACCCCATATGGCCATCCCCTGAACTCACCAGAGAGACAAGGGGTTAACTGGACTGCAGCCCAGGGATGAGGTTTGCACCTTGTTGTACCTTGAAAATGTATGTTCCCCTGTTCCCATGTTTCATTATAAGCATGTATTTTAATATTTTAAAGTGCATTTCTGTATCTCCAATTCTGGAGGTAGCAGAGAGTTCATATTTGGCCAATATGTGGAGTCACTGTAGGCATTAAAAACTGGCAAAGGTCGACCCACTGAGCCCAACAGAATGGAACTTATTAGTATGGGTAGATATTAAAGTGTATATGTATTTTATTTTGGATCTGTTCTGAAAATGCAGACGCCATTTGCTAGGCTAATAGATCATGAAGGGCAGACGGCTGAGTAGCCTAAGCACGGTGATCAAAAAGTAACTGCCTTGATTGTTACCCAATGTATAGGGATTAAGTATTAGTCAATCAACAAACTCTGCCAGTCTCATTGTTACCTGAGGGCATGGGTTAGTCTGTTAGTCTGTGTCTCCACATTAGAGAGTGGCTACAGATAATTGTTCACCAATAGGCTGTGTTCAATGTTAAGAATAGGGTTGCACAGGTATATAAACTGTGTCAACCCTACAGTTTTTAGTTGTGCTGGATTGCTGGAGTTGTGCTTCTGATACCATCTTGAATGTCACTGGAGTGCTGGAGTTGTGCTTCTGATACCATCTTGAATGTCACTGGATTGCTGGAGTTGTGCTTCTGATTCCATCTTGAATGTCACTGGACTGCTGGAGAATTGCTATTGGATACTTCTCCATTCCCCAACCCTAAGTAAGTGTTATCTTCTTGCCTGTTAATTGTACTATATTGCTGTGTTCACCTTATTTAAGGAATAAATTATATTTTATTATATCTAAGCCTCGTTCAGTTCAACCCAGATATTTGGTGTTCATTATATCTTGTCATAAGCTACCGTGACAGTCCCTATCTGCGATTGGGGGGGGGGAAGGTGTTACACCCGGAATGCCCGCGAATCAGTCTTTCAGGAGCATCAGAGAGGACAGATGCATGCAGGGTGCCAGTAGTCCCTGGACTAGGCCAGAACTCTGCTCCTAGGGCCCAGACAGGCCCTGAGACACTAGCAAAGTAGTATTGTAGGGAAGGCACCTTTCCCCTTACCAGTACTGTTGCACCGGTGACCGGACGGCTCCGCGGTGTCCTGCGGCCTGGGACCAGGTTAAAGGCTCCATAGACATTTTGTGAGGCCCTCCTGCTGGAGCTCACATGACAAGGAGAATCTGGGCCCCTTTGTAGAGAGGGGATTTGTGTTGGAGTCTCCGCTGCATGGGACCCATTCCAACTCACTATGCCAGGCAGCACCTGGGTACTGGAGTACCCAGGCCGGTACCCAACGTGCACCTACATCCACAGGGGGTTGCAATACCTCACACTTGGGTGGGAATTGCTGGGATAGGACACCAGGGGTATTGGTGCCATAGCACTCTCAGTACTTTGGGGTAACCACCACGTGTTGGGTAATTGGGTGTATACTGTGGGTACAGTGATTGCCATTATAGTATGTGTTAGTATACAGTAAACCTTAGTTATATATATTGTGTGGTGTATTATTCTTTACTGTGTATTTGTTCCTGTGAGGGGTTATCCCGCCAAAACTGGGATCCCTCATAGGTGGAGGTGCTGCACGTAAGGAGAAAGAGCTCACCCCAGGCTCCCAGATGTGGAGGCTTAGGCCTCCTGTGAGCAGTCTGGTACAGCAGCATGCGTAGTTACCCTCGTAGTTCCCTTAGGCATAGGGAAAGGGGGCTACACATACATTACCACATAGGATTCTCGAATGGTTTTGAGTTGGAGATATGAGAATTCATGTGTCACAGCATTAACACTCCCTGTGTTGAATTCTAAATTCATATCCCTAATGCATGGCAGACTTATTTTCATCTTTGATGGGAAAATGGACATCTTACATATGCAGAATAAGTGGTCCAGCATCTTTGGACTCAATTGAAACATCTGAACGTGCTGGTTAGATATATACATATGTTTATCCCAGGGGATTATATCAGAGATAGTACAAGATCTTTTATTGTTAGTAAAAATCTGAGACTGAATGATAACCCTTTTTTTACCTTTCTCTGCTATTCACTGCAGGGGATTTCAGGGATATATGGTCCCTTTAGAGATATCACCCAGGACCTCTGGTAGGTCTGGGTACTGTCACCAGACATCAATAATATAAAATATTATTTTATTGGGCCACCAATGGCAACCCCAGGTTAAGCTCTGATGCTCTAGTTCTGGTGTGCGCAAACTGGGGGCATGAGATTTTCTTGGTGGGGCACGGTGCTTACAGAGGCCCCACGCATTTCCCCAAGGGATTTAAATTATATGCCTGGGAATTGCACGATGCCTCTGTAACTTCCCTTACCTTGTCTCTGGCGGCTTCGGGCAATGCGTCACATGACACAGCGGGTTGACGTCTTGTTGCCGTGGCAATGTGATATCACGTGACCCCGCTGCGTCATTTGACGCCGGAAACAAGGTAAGGAGAGTGGCGCGAGCAGGGGGGGAGAGCAGGCAGGGGGGCACAAACCCTTGCTCTAGTTGACAACTTATTATAAACAGTTGTGTTGGGTTATGCCTTAATCCCCCCACAATTCCAGATCAGGGCACTCTTAGATAACCCCCACCAGGTACGTCTAGGAAGAGTTTTGGCTTTTACTGACCAATAATACCTTTGCCAGTTTGAGCCATAAAGGAAAAAATATGTATTTTTAAAATCTACTTTAACCCTGTGTGTACGAGAATATTAAATTACTGAATACATACATTTTATTATCGGGATAAGCTATATTACGTATTAAAAATAAGTTACTCTGTGAAACTCAAATAAATTAAATAAGCAGGGCTTATGATCAATGAATGTTATCATGACATGATATGTACTCTATATTATGTTTTTGTTGTTGTACCTATATGCAGGAATAAATATTATTCATACACAATTCACATAGTTAAATAACCTTCTTTAAAATAAAGTAATTTTAAAGTAACAAAAGTCAATGTTACATTCTGTATTCAAAAGCAATGATTGCAAGTTAGGCAGAAAGGCAAAGAAGGATAAAGTAAATCAACATGGATGCCAACAAAGTATGTGAGATTTATGAATGTTGTCTTGCACTTTATCACCATCATTAAATCTGACATTGGTTTTATGTTTGCAGACATTGATTATTCAGGTGGCTTATACCACTTGGCAGTCAGGATAAAATTATTAGTTTGGTGGTGGTTAAAAACATTACATACAGGGGTGTGGGGGTGGGAGGGGGGGTGTGGGGGGTGGGAGGGGGGGCGTGGCTTGCAGCTCAAGCAAAATGGACGTGTTGTTCTGAGGCTCCCTGACAGCAAAACCACAAGCCTTATGCATCCCAGGGCATCGTTGCTTAAATCGCAAAAAAATGTCCCCCCCTGTCATGGACGCGCCACCCGACCCATTTTGGCCACGCCCCCCCACTTGCAAAAATGCTCCCTACGGACCACAAATAGCGCTGAAGTGCCCTACATGCACCGCCTGTATGCAGTGCGGGCGCGCTGTCTGATGCAGCGGGGCCTTAGTCTGTCTGGGAAGTTAAAATGGTGCTCTCCCAAGAACCCAGTGCAGTCTAAACTACAAAAAAAGCTGGAGATGCTCATGAGCAAAATACTAACATTATGAGTAAAACTCAAATAGGTGTCACATGCTTTTGGACACCAAAAATTACTATCACTGTAGTATGATAAATTGCAGTTTTTAATGCAATGTTGAATGTCAGGATATTGTTATGGTACTGTGGCTTTTGCATAGATTTGTCATATCCAACTTAACTCCTGCCAACGTCGTACATTTTGTATGATTAGTGAGCTTATTATAAAGTGTGGATTTTGTTAGTATCAGCATTAGTCAGTAGAACCTTCATTTTTTTATACCTGTTTCAGAGCCAGTTATAAAACCCAAACTTACTTACTGCAGAAGTTGTAAAATCAATACTTGTACTTGTTTCACTCTTACCTACCACGTGTTTTTTTTTTTTTTTTTTGGTTTTACATTATTAATTTATAAAATATTTTACCAGGAAGTAATACATTGAGAGTTACCTCTCGTTTTCAAGTTTGTCCTGGGCATAGAGTTAAGACAAATAATACATGTTACAAATACAGTTACATAAGATTTGGAGGGTGACAGAGCGTTAGAGAACTTGACCTTGGAATCATAGCCCTATGTGTTAACCTACAAGCTTTTGTGCCCATGTCTGGCATTATGTATAATTTGCTTCATTATTATTTTAGTAAATATTAGAACTCTATAAACATGGAGGCTAAGGACCATGCAGTTCAAAACGTCATTATATAGGACACAAATCTGCAGTAGCATAAAAATGTAGGACGTTGATCTGGTTCGGCATATGGTCGAAGATGAGATGATCTACAAAAACTAGTGAGATCTATTTTGTATATATGATTTTAGAGATCTGTGTCCATAAATCCCCAATTAGAAATGCACTTGTGGGCCTCTGCTCTACATATCTCAGGTGTTTGAAGCAGCAATTTCGTCTCTACCCCCCAAAGGTTTTATTTCAAGCTAAACAACAAAAAACAACAAGCCTGGTCACCAGGGTCCACAGAGAAAGATGAAACATCCTCTCCCAATGATGTGCCACTTCCTATTGGCTGCGGGAGTGAGCCATGACTATTTTTAATGCATTACATCCTTATATTTTCTCTATTCAGTGTAATTAAAATAAGTAAGTAAAGTTATATCTTGAATCTTAATAGCTGCTCCTTATAAACAAACATGATTTACAACTTGAAAAATGACCAGAAGGCCGGACAAATGATAAATGACTAACAAATACTGCTTGACCTAGACTAATGTTGCAAGGCAAAATGTGCTCTGAATTTGACATAAGCTGTGTGAACAACAGTTTCTAAAGTCAAAGGAAAATATTTATAGCTTCATGTCCCTTCTTTGCTAGAACAAACGTGCTAACTAAACAAATTTTAATATAACATTCATCTAACCCTCACTAATAAGTTCTACCTGCACTCTGCACTTATTTAATGAATAAACTTGGATTAATCACTACAGTTGGGGGAATTTTTCACCAACATTCCAATTTGCCGCAGATATGGCATTTATTCGTGAGAGCAAATATTCGGGAATTGATTAAAAAAAAAACAAGAATTTTGAGTTTTCTTGTGGTGACGCAGCACTGGCCACATCACAGCGGTGGTTCAGCCAATGAGGGCGAACCAGCCGTGTTATGTCATGGCCGTGCCCCCACCCCCCCACCCCACCGTCGGATCTCCTTCTCTTCCCCTGCAGCTGAGCCACAGACCGCAGATTGCTGATTTCACTTGTGCACGGGCCGCCAGGCCACCAGACATGCGTGCAGCAATGAGGACTGGGGCCATAGCCTAAAACATTCGAGTCGCCCAGAAATTATTTTTTCCCCTCTCCTCCTACTCTCTTCCCCCTACTCATACGTCATAGTCTGGTCAATTCAAATGTTTAGGACAAATTTGTGAATAGTGACCGCTAGCAGAATATATTCACACCATTTTTTAAGAGTATTCATAGGCAGTGTGAATATTAATAAAAATGTGTCTAAATATATTACAGTATGAATTTTGATACAATCGCCCATCTCAATTAATCACGTTCAACAGATTTGTGGATCAAATTAGCAAATTTTGCCACCAGCAAAAACCTGTGCTTTGAGGCTTTTCCTGTTAAGAAACATGTACATTTTGTGCAATCATACAAGGCGGTGATATAAATAGTTCATGATGTAATTCTTTTTTTTAAATATGGATTTTGGATACCACAACAACATTCTCTAACTTCTACACATAGAGTACAACATTCTCTAACTTCTATACATAGAGAACAACATTCTCTAACTTCTACACATAGAGAACAACATTCTCTATCTTTGTCACAACCTGGTGGTTTATTATATGCTGCAAGGCAAAGCTGGAGTACGCAAGTGAACAATATGGTAATACAAACTGTTGTTATGAGGAGTTGTACACAATATAAAAATGCATTGAACCATTTTTCACAACATTAAACGAGCTGCTATCTTAAGAAATTCAACCTGTATGTTTCCTTTATTTCCTCTGGAGTGTTAAGTGCACTTAGACGAAACAGCTGTGGTAAAGGCATACCGTTATTGAGGTCACAACTGTGTAAAAGGCTACATAAAAAAATAAATACAATTCTATTTTTAATTCCATCTATGCTCTCTTTGTTCATAAACTTGTTATATATAGGGATCTAATCAAAGGAAATTTTAAAATAGAACCGAAATGTCATCCCACCCTAAGGGGAAAATCCTCAGAGGTGCGTTATTTTTTTATCACTAAGTTATCGCCATTTAATGTATTAACATTCGTAACTAGTAACCCCAAATGGCATTTGCATTATGATACCCTCGTATTCACCTGAAAAATAGTGGATCTCTAACGTTAAAATGGCTGTATCGTGTACTTATATGCAAATCAGATGTTAATGAGCAGTTTACCTAACAATGCAGATCCTCAGACCTCCGTTAATGTTAGCGCATGGGAATAACACTACGATATTTAAGACCTTCCAAAACCTCCCGTTACTTACATCCAGACCGTGATTATCATTACTTTTTGGGGGGGAATAGCCTAAAAGCAATGTAATGAGTATAGGACTTAACTCTTTCATCACAAAATGTTACGTGTCATACAAAGATATATATTATGGATCGTATAAATGTCTGAAACACATACAAAACTACAGTATGTTTCTTTAGTGATTAAAGGGATATGTTTGTGTGATCTAATATGGTATATTCTGTAATCATCACTGTATTAAGTATTGGTGTACAATAATTTATATCCATACCTCTGCAATATTAATGAATAAATAACTTTTAATGAAGTACAAAGAAATTAAATGATGAAGGACACTATAAATAACATTTAAAAAAAAAGTTTAAATAAAACTTTTCCACATTGTAGCAATAATTGCATTATTTAATGTAACTCACATGAGTAACGCGTCTTTAACGTGACCTAAAGTTTTGCCAATGTGCATATGCAGTGTATTGGTTAATGCGTCTCTTCTCCATGAAAGTACCAGCGAGAGGGCATTTCCCCAGTTTAAAAAGGCAGCACACCAAAAGCCTGTCTGTAGCTTAACCAGATTCCACCTGACTCATCAAGCAGGTTTGACAGAAGGACTGTGCTGTCAGCAAGATGCCAAGGAACCAGACCCTCTATTTCAGGACACAGCGGTCACTGGAACCCGCCAGCGGGTGCACCCTATGGACGTCAACCCAGACTGGGAGACTGATATAAAGAGCCATTCACAAAAATATGATTTTTTTGGCGCACAGCCAATAGAGTGGGTCACAAAAAAAGAAATAAATTAAAAAATATTTTATTAGTCCATAGTTAAGAAAACGGAGGTAAACACCCTCCTACGCATTTCGTGCATATATCACTTTATCAAGGAGTCATGCTAGCACACACAGAGAACACATATATAAAATATTAAAACATTTCTGGTTTTGCTCCAAAACGCGGCGATGCGGGTGCGTTCCGTGAGTGTGTGATGACATCCTGCACATCCGCGCATGCTCCCACACCAAGGCGAACTAAAAGCATGACCAAAATCTATGCTTCGCCCTCAGCTCAGCCAAACGGCTAGAGCATGCTCGGGCGGGACCCGCCACCCCGTGACGTCACCCGTTGCTTGGGAAACTGGAATCACACAACTGAATTCTCTCTGGACATGATGTCCAGAGATAGAAAAAACTGTCAATTAGAAACAAAAAACTATAATAATAAAAAAGACACATTTGTAAGATTTCTTCATAGAAGTGAAATAAAATAAAAACGGGTTGTGAAAACCAACCCTACCTCCTAAGACACTAGCAATTGTTGCAATAGGTTGAGAAGAACAAACGTTATACATCAATTCAAATATATTGTTAATTACCCTATGTCTACCCAATTATCTATAACTGACATGAAAAACAACCTACACAACAAAAAGACACAAAAAAGTAAATGCATATGGAATAACATTCTCTTGCCTTATTCCATATGCATTTACTTTTTTGTGACTATTTTTGTGAATTTCGCTGCCACATTTGGCCGCACGCTCTTCCAGAGGCACAGGACAGGGGTACATCATATGTGAGCACATTGTTACAAATCATCAAGTGTATCTCATGAGTTATTATTAGCCATGGGACTATCCCAACGAGGTTTTGATTGGATGACTACAACTCACCAGTCCTGACCTTCAGGGAATATTATGTCTCTTTGGACTTTTAAATCTTATTGAGAGCCACTGTTATTATTTTCATTGATTGTACATCACTAGCCCCTAGTACTGTGCCTCTGTGCATACTATTAAATGACGTATACAAACGCTTGTGGATCCCGCGCTGGAGCGCTTAAATCACTAATTTGTTTACCTGATATAAAGAGTCCCCTGCTTAAAGGCACCTCTTTGGACATTGAGGTCAGAGCTTGGTAAGAGGACTATCTTCCCAGCCCTGCAGATAGGGACTGGGAAGTGTGAGTCAGCCCTTACAAAGAGATAAGCTGTTTTGTTTATTTTGTATGCTGCCTTAAAGCTCTGTTTTCGTAATATACAGGCTAAATAAAATCCAATGTCTATTTCCCCCAAATCTATGTCTCCCTGGTTATACCTCTGCACTCATCTCCTACAGTCCCCATTACAAGAGCTGCAACTTTTATTAATGGATATAATTTTTGTATCTCATTAGCTTTGAGGATACCCATTAAAATGAAGAAATTCTTCCCCATATGTGTTATCCCTGTGCTAGGCACCTTCATCCAATCTTCTGTTGCTCTTTTTTGTTTTCTATCTTGGGAAATATTTGAATTGGTAGATGTCAAGTTTAGAGCCACGGTAGCTGGGAACATATTCCCTTATAGCTCTCAGTGCTACCATTGAGTTACACCTGGGATAACATTTTCTCCCAGATTCCTCTTTAAGAGCTGCAAAGATAACTAGTGTATGAGAATGTACTGTAGCTATAGAAATAAGCCATAATCTAACTAACAATATTTAACTCACTCGTTTAAATATGTTGGTGTTCAGGCTAATTGACATGCTAGTGAAAGGATATTACACACTTTGACTAAGAAGATTCAATTTATTTTCTTTTTATTCAATTGTAACCATAATATTTTAGTGCACACAAATTTGTTTGTGAACCATCTTTTTGACTTAGTGATGAGTACAACAGATAACACAAGAAGCAATTTATATTTTTTGTTTGACAAATATGGCAGCTTTGTCCCCAGTTAAGCAACTAGGAGAGTTTCATAAAATACAGTAGCTCTAATGTCTCCACATTCCACTTAGCATATTGAAAATGGAATGCACTATATTTGGATAGGCCTTGCTAGGTGAGAAAATGTTTTGAGAGAGGAAGTACAGTACTGTATGCTGTATGGCTCTGTCAGGCTATACATAAAACATGAATGTTTTGGAAAATATATTCTAATGCTAAATATTCCATACAAATGGCACAAAAGCCACTCATTTCTAGTTTATCTGTCCATGTTTACATCATCATGGGTTGCTAATATGTTGGAGGGATAAAACTGCCAAAAAAGGTCAAAGTTCTATTTTTAATTGCATATCACATTAAATTCTGTTAGGGTTAGATCAATGTTTTTCTTACATATTTGATTATCTTTGTCACATGCTTAGAATTCTTATACAAAACTATTCTCTTAAAGGATACTTTTTTTTAATAAATCAATATAACTAATAATAATAATAATAATAATAACATTTTTTTTCAATCAGAAGTTAAATAAAGAAGAAATCAACTATACCCTTTTCAATATCCCTACACCTTATTAGTTTACAGCAGTTGGTAAAAATAACTGCAATAATTAGACTTGACATGGACCAGAGCCACAATTCTTTTTATCAGCTTTCTTTCCTGTTTATGTTTCACTTACTCAGAACTGCCTCTGTGTGCCCTTTAGACTTTGGAAAAATTAGATTTCTTCACTCCCTTGGTACAAAGAATGTAATCTAAGATGACTGAGTTCTGGCATATATCATAATGTCTCCCATGTCTATTTAAGATTTTTAGGTCAGCAAGGAAAATTGCTGTAGTTGTGTTTCTCTGTAAAACTGTGGGGGCCTGAAAATATTTTTCTTTGCTTGAAATTTTTGTGATGGAATATGCTACTGTAGGAGGATTGTCTTCTAATTCTCCCCATACAAAAACAGCTGCTTAATACAGATGGCGTGTATATTAATAGGTGCTGTGTGGATGTTAAAAGACATTCATCATGCAGTTTCACCTATTAAGAACTACTGGTCCAATTTAAAAGCAGCAGTGCCATCCACAGAGCCAATTATTCATATGTATGAATAGGCAGTATTACGGTATATAAGATAATCCTAGCCACACAAAGACTAAAGTCTTAAGCTAATAATAATGTGCATTTCCCTAATAATTATTTAATGCAATTGTATTCTTCCATTTTTTTTTGTAACTCCAATTTTTTTTTTTGTATATATATATCTTAACATGGTCTAGCAACACATTGTCTTGTACATTCAAATAAAACCTATTTCGTAACATCCATATATAGAAGAAAACATTTACCACAAACAAGACAAACTGACGGACACACATATACATGTAGAAGAAGGGTGGGAAAGGAGGGGGGTATTCTTCCATTTTATGAAAGCTTGTGACTATTATATTTTAGAGCACGTCAATGATTACAATAAATAAGTCTGATTTTGGATGCTTCGGTGTGGTCAGTTAAAACTAGAATAAAAAAATGTCACCCTCTTGGTAATTGAGATACTGTTCTACAGTACATTACATGACTAATAGTACCTCAGTGGCACGAGTCAAAAACTCTGTTTGGATTCCACTACAAACCCTTTGCAACTTGGAGCAAGTCACTTCCTGTGCTTAATGCACTAAAAACCAGATCGTAAGTACACAGCGGCAGAAATGTCTGCCTGAAAAAACTGATATACAGCTTTGTTTTCAGTGCAGCTCTGTAAGAGACACAATTATTATTATTTTTATTATTACTGTAGTATGGGGAGTCTGACTGATTGCTAAATTAGGACTTACATGCTGATAGACCATTTTCAACTCTCTTGTGCTCAGTAATATTTCAACATCTAAATATTAATTGCTATTCCCTTGAAGTAGTAAGTAGCACAACAGATTTAGCCACATAAAATATGTTCTATCAGAATGTATTCAGCATTTATGAGGCCTTTGACACTTTTTTTTTAAATGGATGACACTCAATTGATATTTATTATATTGCACGCATTTTTTAAAGAAAATATATGTAAGTATCTAATTTTAGTACAAGTACCGTAAAATGTATCTCACTAATAATCAAATCTGACAATATACAAAACAATGCATTACTTTAATTTTGACTACATTTTTAAAGTGTTTTCCTATTGTACTTGTGGTCTATTACATCTGGTCATAGATGTCATAATGTTCAAATTTATTGCAATATAGCCATTCTTCAACCTGTTTATGGATGGTTGTAAAATAATAATACAACGTATGCACATGGCTTATTATAACATAATCATATTTAAGTATTGCTTTCTTTTAATAAGCCTCTTGTTTCTTGAGCCTGTTGAGACTTTTTGACAATTTAATTCCACCGATGTTTAAGAAATTCCCTTTTCTTCCCCCCTAACTACAGTAGTTCACAATTCTAATATTGTGATCATTAAACCCCCTTCCCATAATTCAATTTTACTACCTCTTTTTTTCACCTGTTCTGTTGATGTCAAGCTTTTTCCTTCTATCCAATCCACATTTGGCATTTGTAGGGTGTAAGACATGAGGGTAACACAGCAGAGACGTTTTTATGTGAAAATAAATGTAGGCCTTATTAGCCAGCAGCTTTCAACAGAAAACAAATTCAAACAGAAAACAATAGCCAGGCCTAACCCCATGCAGGGGACTGACTAACTTTAGCAGTTCCTATCTGAGGGCAGGAAGGCCAGGCATTTTACCAAGCTTGTGACACAAGTCCAAAAGAGAGGCACCTATATGCAGGGTGCTCTCAATGTCAATCCAGGGTCTGTGGTGGTGTCTGCAGTGGTGGTGTCGGTGTCTGTGGTGGTATCTGTGGGGTTTCCCTCTGGTGGGTTCCAGGGACCGGTGCTGCTTAGATAAGTCTCTCTTCCCCTGGGATCTCTCTGGCAGCACAGACTCTCCTTTGTGATAGAGATCCCTGTAGTGAGTCTCTGTGTATTTTTATATACCTAACGAGTCATTTGAGGAGATTCATCCGGATAGCCTGCTTTTGGATTAATGTCCTCAGTGCTGTATCAGTCTGTGTTCAGAATTTCCCTGTCTCACTATGCAACATGGAATTAACCCTGTTACATAGGGTTAATGATTATATCATTATAACTTAAGTGGTTGTACCCAAATAACTAATATCTGTTCCAGAACATGTTTAGGAGGTGACAATCTTTATTTAGGGTTTTGTTTTTACCCCACTTATCAATATCACTCTTTATTTATATTCCCTGTAGCTCTACCACCATACACTTAAATTATTTGGGGTTCAGAACTCACAACATTCAGTTCAAATTAATTAGCATTACACCTGTCTACTATGCCTACAGCATAATTTTTCCACTTTGGTTCTACTCAGGGTTTTCCACATGAGGTAGGAAGTTCCTCTCTTGCATATTGAGTTGGAGAAGCCCATGACATTTTGGACATTGCCATGAACTGCGGTTATGTATCATGTTATGTGAGATATTGACCAATGGTGTTTGCATATTAGGGAAATATTATTTTATTTTCCTGCATACAGAGTTTCCCTCACCTTCCCAATAGCTACAGAGAAAAAAATGCATTTTTCAATTACCTCTGGAAAGTTGATAGAGCCGGGAAAAGCCGCTGTGGCTGCACATTGATAAACCTTCAGCTCACAGCTGCTTCCCTAAAACTGGATTGCTGCAGTCAGTTTATTTTGCCAATCCCAGGTTGTGGGCAAACTGTTGCATTACATTGTTATTTGAACACATAAACATTGGAAGGCTACAGGCTAAGTACGTCTAATGTTTATACTTATTGTCTGGGGATCTTGAACCTTTCAACTAAACAAGTAAAAGAAACCCAATTTGGGCCCACTTACACCAAACTGAATGATTTAAGATGAATTTAAACCAAATATAAAATAATGGGTGTTAAAATATAGAATTGATAGTTAATGGATCCTATGGGAGGTGCTCAGTAGGCACTCTGGATCCACAATTTAAGCAGGATAGACTGGATAACAGTGTATTCCATGTTTGTCCGAAGTAAAGTGAGGAACGCCCACAATGTAGGGGAATGAGGGAAGGGGTTAAGCACTAGTGTCCGGGTACACCAATAATAGTAGCTCAGATGGTAAGCGGCTAATAACCTAAGGTACACACAGCACTCACTGTTGCAATAACGTCTACTAGATAATCATAGATGACACACTCTAACAGTATTAGTATAGTAGTATACAGTATATAGTTGATAATAGTCCTGTTTAGGTAGAGTGTGTAGGATATTAGGCTCGACAGTAGTCAAACCGTTTAGGTGAGTGTGGTTTAAGAGGAGGTCAGTCAGCTGTGTAGAAACCACAGCTGTATAGCCAATTTACTCCATGCATTTATTAGAGAATATACAAGCTACTGTCTAGGCGATAGTATCCAAAGAGCAAGCTGCTGCAATAATGTAGCCACTTAAGTGAATATGGTTAGAATGGAGCACCAGCATGAGTGCACTTATTCCAAGATAAAGCTAGATGGAACATGTATTTATTAACATGAGTAGAGTTACATGCAAAAAGCACATGAGGGGAATAGTACCAAGGGGAGTACCCCGGCAGGTCAGTAAACAATTATCTCCCTTTAGTAAGAGGGTAGATAATATTAATGATTTCCCTATGAGTTTGGTACTTCGTTGTGGGCTGCAGGTTTAGCACTAGGACACTATAATCCAAATTGTTTAGGATCAGTACCCTCTACATGCTAGTGCTAAGGCAGCAAGAAATACCAGCCTCCATGACTATTGCCGATACTCCTGACCATAGTGCCAGGTACAAGTGCTGAGACGGCTCAAATAGGAACATGGATATAAAATCATTAATAATAGTATCCCCCCTTCTCCATTTAGGACACTTGTCCCGGCTCTCCTCCCTGTCGGAGGCCCTGTATTTCTGCAATGTTCTCTATTAACCACTCCCTCAAAACTCAAGATAATGCACATTGGGTAAAAAAATGTGAAAAAAAACTCTGATATATTGACGCATAGAGATGCATATTTAAAATGGCTTTCTAATCTTCATTTTTATGGCAAAAAGACCATTGGCTTTCAAAATCACTTGCTTAAAAAAAAGCTAAATAACACCAGGGCCTTCTCTCTAACTTTTAAATGCTGGTTCTCTCAGGAAGTATTTGTAAATACAGAAACCTTTTTTACCCAGTATTCTTCCGACCTACAGTATAGGATGGGCCTCTGTAAATGCGGTCCTATCATATTACGGGAAAGAGAATGCACTGTATATACGTGGTTTAGCAATGCATGATTGTAAGGTTTATTGTGTACTGGATACAACTTACAAACCCCTTCTTGAAAAACTGTATATTGGTATTTTTTGCTTATTGATTGTCCTACATCCTTACATTTTGGAGTGTTTCTTTAAATGTCTGTCACTTGTTATGCAAATACAATATCTCTCACACTACTAATGTTTATGTGCACCTCTATAAATTCACATCTTGCAATGGTTTCTTTAAATTGGGAGTTAGTACTATGCTGTAACTTTTAACCTGGGTTTTGATCCCAGAATCATACACTTCCCTAAAATATGTGGTTTCTTGAAGAAAATGTTGACACTAAGTAAATAAATGCATTCATAGTGGCTATTTCAGCAGGTGAAGCCCAAATATCATCTATAATGTTCACAAGAGAAATTATGTTGTGTGACCTTTCATCTGCACAAATCTGATTGTGTGGAACAGGTGTTGATGCAGGTCACATCTACAATAACTTTGATTTCTTTCTAGTAATACAATCACATGACATGATGGATGACTATTGTGTGCTTTGTTGCTGTAGTTCCAGTATGTAGCTTTTCTGTTTATATTGCCTATAGCAAATAAGCCAAATAGAGGAGAAGCTGAAAAAGAAACAAAAAAAAAAAAACAAGTTCTGGAAATATTAGGATGTAGAACAATGGCATGTCCACCCCTTTATATAGTTGGTGTAATACATTCTGTAGTATACAGCATGTAAATTACAAAGTGCTGGGAATGTTCTATCATCCTCATTTCAAATAATAAATTAGATTAATTGTATGCCCCAACCTGATACAACCAGTGAGTGTCCCCCAAAGTACATAGGGTGCTTGGCACCAATACCCTGATGTCCTTTTCCCCCAATGTCAGGGCCCACCCAAAAGTGTAGGAGATAGCGCTATCCCATGGAGAGTTGGTGCACTTAGATGAGGTACCTACCAAGTACTCCAGTAGATAGGATAGATGAACAAAGTTCAATAATAGTGCTCTAATGACCGTGATGGTTATACATCTATGATGCAATAAATGCTTGATTGAAGATGGCTAGGTGCAGGTATATAGGTGAGTGATGAGGTATATATGGGTGAGCATGAGTGTCTGTGCCCAAATATAATGTCCTGGTGAGTGTGGGTGATGGAGATATATGAGCCCCACCCCCGCACTACCAATGTGGACAGGGTCTGACAACTGCCTGATAACACCAATAAAATACCCCAAAGTACAATTAAAATACCAACTCACGTGACCATGCCCTTGTAGCCTTCCAGGGTGCGTGCTTATGCAGGTAGGAAAGGATATGGTAGCCACAGATGCAGGTGATGCAGAGCACAGCAAAGCAAAGGTACAGGATACACTGGAACAGCAGCAGTAAAATAAAAGTCCTTTATTTTCAGTTCATGGTGCAGACAGGGATGGGTGCAAAAAGCCTCCTTCTCTTACGCGTTTCACGCCTCTAAGGCGCTTCGTCAGAGAGTGTAGGTAGGTGTGCCTTGTTCCCCCTCTTATACTGGTCTGATTTTTCAATTGTGGTTAATTCAGACCAGTATAAGAGGGGGAACAAGGCACACCTACCTACACTCTCTGACGAAGCGCCTTAGAGGCGTGAAACGCGTAAGAGAAGGAGGCTTTTTGCACCCATCCCTGTCTGCACCATGAAGTGAAAATAAAGGACTTTTATTTTACTGCTGCTGTTCCAGTATATCCTGTACCTTTGCTTTGCTGTGCTCTGCATCACCTGCATCTGTGGCTACCATATCAAGTACTCCAGTACTCTGTGCGGCCAACTTAGCAACAGGGATTCACCGATCCAGCGATGTCGTCCACGATGGCGTCCACATTCACGTGGGGTGAATTCCGGTGTGGATAATATCACCATACAGAGTCTTTTACATGGTGGTGGTCTGGTCCCAGACCACAGGCCGCAATCACTGTGCGGCATCCTCACTGTGTCCCTGATACTAAATAGAACAATGGGGAAGCATCCCTATCTAAGGGCCTTCCCTGCAGCAACTACAAGCTACTGTGAGCCAGACTAGCTGGGGCCTAAGGGGGGATATACTAGGCCTAGTCTCAGAGCTACTGGCTCTGAGACACTACCTGCTGGATCCAGCTCACTTGTCTGATTGGCGTGGTTCGCAGTGCGCCAAAAGTATCTATTCCCTGTACAGGGGAATCCTCAAGTCCTATTGGCTGTCGTGGGCCATGTGTTATGCAGCCCCAGGGGCTGCTGGGACTTGTAGTTCCCCTGCGGAACTATGGGTGTAATGGCTGCCGCTCCTTGCTGCACTGCGCATGTACAAAGATGGCCACCACAACTTGGGAACTTACTGCGCATGCATGATTTGGTACTGCGCATGCATGGCACAAAGAAAGATGGTGGTGCCCTCGTCTGTTCCCATCCCACAGAGACTAACAGCCATCCCCCTCACGCAGCCCGGAGGTAAGAGGGGGACCTGGCTACACTTCAAGGCAAGATGTCAATACTATAAATAAATGCTATAATTAGAGATGGACAATGAGAGAGAGGGAGAGACATACCCTTCTAATTCTATTTGCAGTCGCCAGTTGTATATATATCCCCTCAATCGTCCCTACAAATGAATTAGGGAGACATGCCAGTGTTGAAAAAAGAAGCACACTGATGAACCTAGCTGGGAAATATGCTAATAGCTATGCAAACTATATTTAAATGAGTCACACTTCCTAAATGATTTCTATACCAACCATATAGAGTTGATAAGCCTAAGGTTTCATCCCAATGACTGGAATGGTGTCAGACTAGAACCCACAACCACTGCTTTTCTAGGCCACAGCTCTAGAAGTGTGAGCTAAACAAGCTGATTGGTAATATCACTGTCCAATTCTTCTTTTGAGGCGCTCACACGTAGCTAATCTTGCTATTAGCACATCTCACAGTTATGTCAGGTGTGCTCAACAAGTTAGATTAAACTGTCAACATGTTTGGATTTTAACACATTCACCGATTTCTATTTACTAGGCTCTCATAAAAGGTATCAGAGCTCAATTCTGCATTAACTGCCATAGAACTCAATGGTATTTAAAGCACAAATCCCACCTAACTAACCCGCAATGTACCTGTAATAATCTTGGGAACTATGTGGTCCCTGGAGCTGAAAATAGCTTGCTTCAGCTCGAAGGACCTGCCTGTTCACATGCTGTAAATAAAAAGAAAAGGGGAATTGAAAAAAAAAATTAGCAGAAGGTATTGCAGCTCAAATGTGGGATTGTGCTGCAATACCATAATCGGAGTTTAATTAATTTATTCCAAAGAGAGAGATGATAACCAGAATTTGCCACTAGAGGGATATTGACAGTTTGGTGAGGATAGTGATGGGACAATGGTTATTATGGAATTACAGTAGATAGTGTGATAGTGTTGCGAAGTAGCAAAAACAGATTTTCTGCCAGTTGTGATACCTAAGTGGACCAATTCTAAATTCAAGGAGCAGTTCCTTGAAGGCGCTCCACTTTATTAAATGTGTATAGTAAGATGGAAGTCCCAGAGCTGGGCCACATTACTTTAAGCTCTGGGACCCCCTGCTTTCCAAGATACTTCCCAGAGCAGCTGCCGAAAGTACTTCCTTGAGGTTTATATCCCCTGCGTCAATAGGATAGCGCGTCTGGCACGTCAATAGGATAGCGCGACAGATTACTAGAGATAGGCGGATATTTTCAGCAAATTTGAATCTGCTGCGTATTGGCCAGTTCCTTTCAGTCTCAAAAATGCAAATCAACCCTTTTATTTGTATTGCTCAAAATTCGAGTCCAAAACCAAATAGTTTAGAACTGGATTAGATATACAGTTCCGTACCGTAATTTCCGGTGTATAAGCCGCTACTTTTTCCCCTCTCTTTGAACCTCGCGGCTTATATAAAGGTGCGGCTTATATAAGAATTTTTCCCGCTTTCCCCCCTCCCTCCCTCCCGGGTCCACTCTCCCGCGCGTTGTAATCCTCCCCCCGCGAGCCCGCTCTCCCCCTCGCAGAGTAGCAGCATGCTCTAGCATTGAGGCACTTCCTGCCTGCTGCTTGCTAGAGCGTACGTGCACTCCTGCTTGGACGGCAGAGATATTTGCTCAGGGGTTAATGTGAGGTGCTGGGGAGCTTGATGTGTGGTGCAGGGGGGGTTGATGTGATGTGCTGGGGGTTAATGTGAGGTGCTGGGGGGCTTGATGTGTGGTGCAGGGGGGTTGATGTGTGGTGCAGGGGGGGTTGATGTGATGTGCTGGGGGTTATAGACGGGTGCGGCTTATATTCAGGTGCGGGGCTTATATATGGTCAAAATAAAAGAAATTCTAAAATTCAATGGGTGCGGCTTATATACAGGTGCGGTAGATATACAGTTCCGTATCGTAATTTCTGGTGTATAAGCCGCTACTTTTTCCCCTCTCTTTGAACCTCGCGGCTTATATAAAGGTGCGGCTTACATAAGAATTTTTCCCGCTTTTCCCCCCTCCCTCCCTCCCGGGTCCACTCTCCCGCGCGTTGTAATCCTCCCCCCGCGAGCCCGCTCTCCCCCTCGCAGAGTAGCAGCATGCTCTAGCATTGTGGCACTTCCTGCCTGCTGCTTGCTAGAGCGTGCGTGCACTCCTGCTTGGACGGCAGAGATATTTGCTCAGGGGTTAATGTGAGGTGCTGGGGAGCTTGATGTGTGGTGCAGGGGGGTTGATGTGATGTGCTGGGGGTTAATGTGAGGTGCTGGGGGGCTTGATGTGTGGTGCAGGGGGCTTGATGTGAGGTGCTGGGGGGCTTGATGTGTGGTGCAGGGGGGGTTGATGTGTGGTGCAGGGGGGGTTTATGTGATGTGCTGGGGGTTAATGTGAGGTGCTGGGGGGTTGATGTGATGTGCTGGGGGTTAATGTGAGGTGCTGGGGGGCTTGATGTGTGGTGCAGGGGGGGTTGATGTGATGTGCTGGGGGTTAATGTGAGGTGCTGGGGGGCTTGATGTGAGGTGCCGAGGGGCTTGATGTGTGGTGCAGGGGGGCTTGATGTGTGGTGCAGGGGGGGTTGATGTGTGGTGTAGGGGGGTTGATGTGATGTGCTGGGGGTTAATGTGAGATGCAGGGGGGGTTGATGTGTGGTGCAGGGGGGTTGATGTGTGGTGCTGGGGGTTAATGTGAGGTGCTGGGGGTTTAGTGTGAGGTGCTGGGGGGTTGATGTGATGTGCTGGGGGTTAATGTGAGGTGCTGGGGGGCTTGATGTGTGGTGCAGGGGGGGTTAATGTGTGGTGCAGGGGGGGTTGATGTGATGTGCTGGGGGTTATAGACGGGTGCGGCTTATATTCAGGTGCGGGGCTTATACACTACCGACACACTTTATTAAAGTGTGGCCGGTACCGCAAGCCGGGAGATTTCCCGGCTTGCTAGTGGCCGCCCCTCGGCGTGCCGCGCGTCATAGACGCGCGGTCACGCGTCTTCGGGAGCCTGCGCCCCCTGCACGCGCGTCCAGGGCTCCCCGAGGGAGCCCTGGTGTCCCGCGATCGCGGGACGGCGGCAGGGGGTTCCGGGGGACCCGGCGGACCCGGCAGCGGTAGGGAGAGCGCCCCGATCGGAGGGCGCACTTCCGCTGCTTCGGCGCGCGACCGTCACCCTCGGGCGTGCGCCAGGCTACTGCTGCGGCCAAGAACGGGCAAATGCTCGAATAAACTTGGCCGCAGCAGTATATGGTCAAAATAAAAAAAAATCTAAAATTCAATGGGTGCGGCTTATATACAGGTGCGGCTTATAGTCTGGAATTTACGGTAGATCAGATTAACATCAGATTTAAAGTGCGAGAATCAGAGCACAGGTGGATTTTAAAGAATCCACGTGGGCTAAAGTTTCTGAAATCCAAATTTGGATTAGATTTTGACTGAAGAGCCCAGAAACATCAGGCAAGGGGATTTGGACCAGTTCGTTCATCTCTTCTTATTACATTGTGGTTTCTTCTTGGCCCTGCTGATGCCGGATATTTCAACCTCCAATTTCTTACCCTTGAAGGGGGTGCTAGCAAAGGTCCCTTCCCTGTTAAGAATCTCAGGATTTTGGAAGCAGAAAGTCCCCAGATCTGAAATTAAAATGGTTGAGCTCCAGAGCCCTTGCTTCCGATACATGTAAAAAAAAAAGGGGGATAAAAAGAAACAAGCAGGGGGAACTGCTCCTTTAAATGACACAGCATTCAAAATCTCACAAGTCTCTTCTTTAAATGCACAGATGTAGCCAGAGCCAATGTTCCTGCTGCCAGGTGAACCTGCATAATCCTGACCGTGGCATCACCAGGCAGTAGAAAATCTCTCTGTGAGGGGTTTCCATTTGGAAGAACGGCCTCCCTGCATGCAGTTCCAGCTTTTTACTGTCCCCGAGGCAGTAGTATTTTGCTTTTCCTCCTACAGATCCAGATACAGTAAATCTGTACGACAAATCTACACTTCTCCACAATTCTAAATTACAAATTAATATACAATTTAAAGACAAACATAATTAACATACAAAATACAAACACAATGCACAATTAAACTAAGAATTGCAAATGGATGACCAATAGAAATGTACCATGTATTTCTAGCAATCTCAGAGCAAGGATACAGTTGCACTTTTCAGACATTGCATTTTGGCACCTGGAACTGAATTGAAAGAATATACAGTAAGAATTCAACCCTAATTTTTCAATTTTGAAACTTACAGTAAAAGTATTTAAAATAGGAAAGAAAATATTGAATTCAGTGCTTTCTTAAATGAGGTGAAGGGGTTTTAAGGGAAGTCAGTCAGAGGTTGCAACACTATCGCATAATTAAAGATCCCAATTAAATTGAGGTTGATGGTCTCTTTTTTATTTCATTTAGAAGGCAATATGAACTTCAGAAACACCTTTCTGTACTTAACCCTAATTGTATATACATGAAGAATGGACAAATGTGCATGGAATATTTGTGAAGTACTGTACCTACTATTAGATTATTAGAATCATTTGGGACTAAGATTTTTTTTAAAGTACATTTCAATCTTCTATTCCAAATTAGCACAGAAAGGCAAACAAATAAAATAATATGATCCAATTGTTATGAACAATTAATAAGTTGCAACTAGAGATGTGTGAAATATTCAGAGTATTCAGCGTACCATGAGAAATGGACCCTTTTGTTTTTAAAGATTGGCCAAAGTCATTGCGCATTGCACTTGATGGACTTTAATTATTTTGCTTACTGCCGAGACAATAAAGAGGGCACACACAGCAGAGTGTGATCTGATCACTCAAATGTCAGATTGGTGAGTGAGGCATTTAAAATATAAATATGTCAAGGGGGATTGGGAAGATAGCATGATGCTTGTTGCTGGTGGTCATCATGATTGTGGTTGAAGCAGAAAAATAATATTATTGAGTGAGACCATAGAGAAACAAATAACAGGAACTGCTACTTAGAAAACATCAACATAAGCAGTTGTACTTGATACCCAGTTGCTTACTAATATAAAAAGAAATAAAACTGAAAATTAGAAAAGCTGAAATTCATCAACCATAAATCATCATCCATCAATCATCATCGTCAATTATCATCAATGATCATCATCTCAAGACCCACAGGCCACCAACGTGGTGGAATAGGTTGTCCAAAACAATGACATGTAGATGGCACCATTCAAAGTGACTTTGAGAGAGTATCCATCCATGCCCAACTAAGCACTTGTTACTAATGTGACTGAGAGGGAGGAGAGCTCTGTGGAGGAGTATTTTTCAGAACCTGGCCAAGTCTTAATCTCTAGGTGTAAGGATGTCAGATGAACTACCTGTGAGGAAATTTTCAGGGACCAGATCAAAGCCATATTACTCAGCAAAACATGCAGTGGTGATTGCTGAATGGACTCTTCCAATTCAAGACTCTGAGGAGGTGTTGGGAGAAGGGATGGCCAAGGGAGGTATTTGAGGTAAAGATGGAGGAGGTAGATGATGATGCTGATGATAAGCATCCTTTTGGTAGTGTGTATGGTGCCCAAACTGCTAGAATGCAGCTTACACAAGAATCAGCAACACCTAACATTTTCTAATCAAGTGCAGCAGCCCCCTCTAGGTTTTTTAGTCAGGGAAGCTGGTCACACTCTGTTTTTCCAAGTACTCAAAAATCAAGTGTTTGCAGTTTTTATAATATAGAGGGTGAACATGAGAAATCTGCCACCTGATTGTGCCGTGCCATTGTGAGGCAGGTGAAAGCAGAGACTCATCTGCATACCTCGGCACAGAGATGACACATGGCCCATCATCAAAGGTATATAGGGCGGAACGGGACATGTGGTCATAGACGCACCAACGAGACCAACTCCCCACCAGCGTTAAGCCACAGGGAAACACTCTACTGCAGGCCCTGCACCGCTGGACCCTCTGCCACCGGACGGTTCTATGAGAAGGTCAGTTTTAGGGTAAAGCAGATAATTTTAGGGGTTTTAGCGGTTATGGTATGGGGTTCACTTTAGGGCTTTTGTGGTTAGTGTAAGGGCTTGGGATAAAGGGTTTTGGGTAAGGGGTTAAGATTTTATGGTAGGGGGTAGCATTAGTTTTAGGGGTAAAGATTAAGGGGTTTCAGGGTAAGGGCTAAAGTTAGTGACTTACTTTAATGGGAATGCGGCCAGCAGGTCAGTGTCCCGGTAGCATGGTGAGTAGCTGTTAAATGCTGACGGTCACTTTGTCACGATGAAACCATAACCAAATGTCCTAGGCCACTACAGGGAGTGAATTAAAGATGTCAGAAGGACACTAGTAATAGTCAAGTTGTGACGATGGATGGCTCATTTCCTAGTAGTCAGGTGACTTAGAAGGTTTTGTTTTTATAAAAGACATTGATCTACTGATGTATTTACTTGTTGGTACTCGTGGATGAGGCTGCTGGGGCTACTTCTGCACTAGATGATACAAGCTATAGGCAGCATGAGAAAGGGTCTTTGTCATTAGACAAAAATGTGGGAACAACTCTGTCTATTCCTATAAACCAACTCACTGTCCACAAAGCTTTCAATATAGTGTGCGTGTAGTATCGCGCACACACAATACTGTAGCACAGCCATGCTGAATTGAAAATTGTCCAAAAGTTGATATGCTGGCCATTAGCTTTATAGAGGTCTAGGGCTACTAACATTTGCTGAGCCTCACTAGAAAATACCCAGCAGGGCCAATTGCTCTATGGTGTATGGAGGTTGGGCTAGAGGCAGGAGATATGGAACCAACTTTGTGCTTAGAGCAGAGTGCGGACATGCAGCAAATATTCTCAGCATCTGGAAAAATCTGTGCTCACTTTATGTGGACCTACATTCCATAGTTCATAATGCCCACTGTCGCATGCAGCAGTGTAATAACCTGACACTTAATAGAGAGGTAGCCTCTCAGTGGAACTTAACCCTATAAATGTTTGAGAAGCTCTATGAACAGCACAAATAATTGAATATAGAACTCCAAGCTCCTAGAAGAGGCATACTTGTTGACCAACAAGTGGCATCTGACTTTGGTGGGGGAGATATGTTGGTTACTGGTTACTGAGACCATTTCCTACTAAACAGCACTCTTGTTCGCAGGCAGCATGAGTTTGAGGGCAGTGATAATGCTCAATTAATGATACTGATGGATCAACTGCCTGAACAATTATCCTGTGTAATATCCTTTAAAATTAAGGGGGAATATCTTCTGACACCTTTGCAGACAGGTTAAAGCTGTGCAGGGAGGAACTTGTGTCTAGAGTGCAAGTGGTGATGGAGGAGAAAATGCAAAAGGAGGAGAATAGTGAAAGGCTATTGTCAGACTCATCACAATTGAAGAGGCAGGGGGTGACCGTTCACATACACCAGTGACCACTAGAAGACCAGAGCCATCACTGTGGAGTAGCAAGCATACGGGTACTCCTGATAGTATTAATAGACACAGTTATGCATCTACCTCCCATGATACTGTATATCAGCACCCACTACTGTACACTACAAAAACCACTGTCATCACCATCAACATTTTCATCTCAACTGCTAGTTGCCAATGTGGCATTATTTAAATTTGATGTTGCTTGTACCATTTTGTGGGGGCACCAATAGCCCAGCGCTCATACAGCATTATCAGCCATGTCAAAAAAGACCCGATGATTTACACAAGGATAGCACTTACCAGCCGGAATGAGGAGGTTAAATAAATGGGGTTTATTTCAGCCGAAGCCAACAGGTAGCAAAAACACAGAGCCAAAACACAGTTACACTCACCAAAACTGTGAAAACATGTGGAGAATTCCAAGCTCACTAGGTGCTGGGCACTGCTAAACTTGGCTTTCCCAGAATGTCTTCCATCGGTGGTCCGCATCAGGATATCCCATTAACTTGGGATCACCACTGCTTATATTTCCTTCTAGTCCCAAGGCACAGGGACCAACTATTAACAGCTACCTAGTCTCTGGACACTGATACTGCCCAGGATTAACTATGAAGCTCTGATCTGCGTTGATTTACATAGATCCCCGACCTCCATCCAGACACATGGGAATCAGGGTGCCTACCAATTGGAGAAGAGATTGTTATTGTTACACCAATCAGAGCTGACGGACTCCCTCAAGATGGACCGATCAGGGCTGAGGGATGTGACTTTAGTATAGGACAGCACTTAGGGGCATGCCTAGGAATGTGGGAGGTTTGAACTGACCAATTGGAATTGAGCCGACGGAGCTAGGACCCAGGCCTCAATAATTCAACTATGGGCCCTAGCAATTTAAATTTATTTATTGATGCTAATAAATGCCTTAGAAAAATTACAATTAAAAGGTTTTTTATGATAAAAAATATGGAAAATCCAAGGATCAATAACCATTGCGAGATACAGAGCCCACCTGTATTAGACACATTTTGTCATACAGATCTAAAACTTAAGGGAAAATGTTATCCTAGTTTCTCTAAAGGACATCATTTAGAGGTTTTCTTTTCAGATGATAAATAAAGAATTTGACAAAATCAGTATTGATAAAAATAAATCTAAAAATAATCTTCCAAAAAAAGAAAGAGAAGCATTTGAACCGTTAATGGAGGATGAGGACATAATAATAATAAAACAAGCGGATAAAGGGGGGGTTGTCATAATGGACAGGGATTATTATGTAAAGGAGGCAGAGATAATTCTGAGTGATGTTAAGACATACATGACTCTAAAAAAAGATCCAACAGAGGAATAATTAAAAGAATTATACACTTCTAAATAAATGTAAATAGAGTGGAATCTTAAAAGATGAAGAGTATAAATATTTGTGGAATGATAAACCAAAATATCCCATCTTCTACCTTCTACCTAAGCTTCATAAAGATCAGAAGAAACCCGCAGGATGGTCAATAATATCTGGCATTAATTCAATGGCCTCTAATATGTCCGAATATATAGATTTATTTCTTCAGGATTATGTGACAAAGGCCAAATCCCATTTACAAGACACCACACAAATTCTATCAATATTGGATAATATTGAGGGGAATAACGAATACATTTTGGCAACAAGTGATGTTGTATCACTTTATACCTCTATAGAACACACTAAAGGAATAGAAGCTATTAATAAAGTCTTGGCACAAGATACACATATGGCAGATGACCAGATCACTTTCCTATTAGAGTGTATTAGATTTATCCTTACATGAAATTATTTTTGGTTCAACAATGCTTTCTTCTTACAGCTGTGTGGAACAGCCATGGGGTCCAGATTTGCACCGAGCTATGCCAATTTGTTTATGAGTATATGGGAAGAGACCCATATTTCATTTAATAACGAGTTTGGTGTGAACCTGGTCGCCTGGAAAAGATATATAGATGATGTTATCATTATTTGGAAAGGGGATAAAGCGAAATTGGAAGAATTTTTGGGATATATTAATAACAACGATCTCAATTTGAAATTCACAGGAAAACATAGTAAAATAGAGTTCCTGGATCTGGTATTGTATATCGATGAAGATCAATTATTAACTAAAAATCACTTTAAACTAGTAGATAGTAACAACTATATTAGTAACACAAGCTGCCATCACCCCAGATGGTTATCCAACATACCTTTCAGTCAACTGAGAAGAATAAAGAGAAATTGTTCAAATGAGGATATGTATAAAGAACAGTTACCAATATTAGTACACAAATGCGAAGAAAAAATGTATAATAAAAAAATCATCAGAGAAGCAATAAAGTAAAACAGATAATTTGGATAGGGTATCCCTCATTCATCCAATTAAAAGAGATATTAAGGATACGTCTAAATCTCAAAATGATTTTAAGACTTTTATAACGCAATACAACAGGGAAGCTAAGAAAATTACTCAAGAAATTACCAAACATTGGCATATTTTGCTAAATTACCAAAAATTAGGAAAGGAGATTCCAGAAAAACCTAATATCATTTTTACTAAAGCAAAAAAATAAAAAGGCAAATTAGCACCGAGCACTATTAAACCATTGAAGAAAAGTAAATCCAACACAAATGATTGGCTTAAGTTACCCAATGAATTTTTTTAGCTGTAAGAACTGTAAAGCATGCGATTTCTGTTGTAAAGAAAATAATTATTTTAAATCAAATATAACCAAAGAAGAATTTGTAATTAAACAACATTTAAACTGCAGAATGGAATACATGATATACCTTATAGAATGCCCATGTGGGTTACAATACATTGGAAGGACCACAAGAGCTCTAAACATTTGTATCCTTGAGCATATAGGAAATATTCGAAGGAATATACAGGCACATAGTATACCAAAACATTTTCAATTGTGTCATAAGTCAAATTCCAAAGGACTCATCAATAAATGTATAGAACATGTACAGTAGCAGCTCATTGGAGAGAAGGTAACAGAACAACTGATTTAGCCAAAAGTGAGACCTTCTGGATCAATTATCTCAAAACGATGCATCCAGGAGGTCTAAATGTAGTTATAGACATTGGTGCTTTTTTATAATATATATTTTTATAATATTTTATAATAATATTATAAAAAATATTGATATACATTTTGTAAAACTCTTATAGTATTTTATATATTTGTAAAAATTTTATTTGAATATTTATCATGCCCATATATTGTGTTACTAATACCTTATTCTTTTATTTTCTCTTGTTTTTTTCATCAAACAACGGCATTTATATATTAATATTGTATAAAAAAATTCAATGATACTACTGTGTTCTCACTATTTTTATATGATTTGTGAAATATACATTCATTCTATTTATGTACCATATGCCACCAATATAGCCTATTTTCTAGTCATTATCATGGTCCATTTGATCTATCAAATGTAGTTACATATTTTTCTCTTAAAATTGAGAATAACAGCTGCCCCAGTCTCCCAGCCTATCTGGTTTAAGAACTGTCTAGCTTAACTTAATTTTATCCTCCCATTAATTCTCATTAATTTTATATAATTTTTCTTAACATTTTATTACATTTGTCATCTTAATAATTATTATATATTGTATTTAATATAGAGCTATTATGTTTTAGCCCTATTAGTCGTTTTTTCCTTTTATGTACTTTTTATTACTGAATAAAGTTCCCCTCAATTTTTAGTATTTCGTATTGAGCATAAAAATAATTGCCATTTTTTAACTGTTGTTATATTTATGTGCATTTTTGTATAGCAAATAGTATCTCAGTTATTATATTAGGTTGTATTCCTGGGTAATAGAGGATATCCATTGCACAATAATTGTAATAAGAAAATTGAGCAACGAGGACACTGAAGGGGGTATTTATTAAAGAATCTGTGACACAATAATCATGGCTCCTGACAAAGCAAACCCGTGCGAGACGTGTTGAGTCGTTACTGCCACTGCCGCCATTGCTGTCTGCTTGCCGTCTGCTCACCAGCTAAGAATCAGCACCCGTCTGCATGTGTTTCATGCGTCTCATTGCAGTCCTGCGTTCCAATTACCAGGCTTAACGATACCGGAAGACCGGAAGTGTTACAGACGGAGAGACGCTGGACTTAAGAGGATGGTGCACGGTAGCAGAGATCAGAGAAACTGATCTCATCATTAGTACTACATGCCAGTACCCTTACGATTTATGTAAGTGTGTTTTTTCTCTTATGTGTTACATCTGCAAAATACAAAGAGATCGCACTGTGGTATGTCCCCTTTGTTTTATTGGTATCTGAGAGTTTCATACCACTGAAGACCAGTGACCAGGCCTGAGCTGATCTACTCACACTCCATCAAGCACTAATATACCAAATTGAATTTGGAACTGCTTTACTCTTAATTTTGAAATGTGAGTGCACATCTCATAGATTATCTCTAGCATTTTTATTCTAAACCATCTGCACTATCGTATGTTTTTTATTTTTCATTTTTTTGTGATATCTGTGCTCCCCAAACTCCACCGCATAGTACTCAATAATTCATGTCAGCTCCAAATCCACTGCAAGGTTGTAGGCTCCATGCTGTCCGGTAGAAACAACATCTCCATTTGTGAAGTATATGTCTTCCAAGAAGGTGGAATGACCCTTCCCAGCTCACCATTGTTCCCAGAAGAATAGTACCTGGCCCAAGACAAAGGATGGCAGTTGGTTTCATTGTAGGCTGCCTTGCTAAGCTTATCAAGGGCCCAGCACACAATGAATCCCATAGAAAATACATAGTGAATCACAAACACTAAATAAACTGGTTCTACAGAGGGCTTACCAAGGGAACCCATATTAACAGTGCTGGCCCAATACCGGGGTCACCATCTTGACAAATAGTAGAAAGCAGTGGGCTTAACCTTTAAAATACTGAGTCAGGCTACCTTCACCCTCACAGAGGAAAGCTGCCTGTCTCAGTGCTCTAAGCCCAGGGAGCGCAAACTTTTGTGCTGCGCCCCCCTGTCTCTCTGCCCCCGGCTCTCGTGCCCCCCTGCCTACCCTCATCCGCGTCAGATGATGCTGCGTGGGCATGTGACGTCAGGTCACATGGTGCGGTGACCATGTTGCCATGGCGTTGCACACGTTGCCATGGCGACGCAACACAGACGGCTGAATCCCGGTAAGTAAACAGTTGCAGGGGCTTCACGCGATCCCTGGGGGAAGAGCACAGGGCCTCTGCAACTGCCCGCGCCCCCCCAGCACTATCTCCCGCCCCCCCTGTTGGTCACGCCCCCCACTGCGCACCGCTGCTCTAAGCCTATGACTTCTAGTTCTGGTGGTGGTAGCTCTCCTCCTAGGTTGTGGGGAAGGTGGTTATGTAACCCTCTGACTCGTTTAGTGGAAGATTTCTGGATGTGGCATATTCAGATCTCCGTGTGCATAGGGAAGCCGACAGCTTGTTGAATGTAGGGTGGGGGAGCAGGGGGGAGATGTCTGCTCCTGCAAGTTCCCCCTCTCTCACACACTCATCTCTCTCTCTCTCTCTCACACACACTTTCTCTCTAATTCTCCCACTCTCACTCTTTTCCTCCTCTCTCTCTTTCTCCATTTCCCCCTCTTTCTCTCTCCTTTTCACCCCTCACTCATTCTCCCTCTCCCTCTCTCCCACACACTCATCACCATTGCCCCCACACTCTTCCACACTCTCCCCATCTTGCCGCCACACTCTCCCACACTCTCTCCCCCTTGGCCCCACATTATCCCACACTCCTCCCTTCCCCCGACACTCTCCCCCTCTTGCCCCCACACTTACACACTGCACACGGCAATTCCTCTATTTCTCCCTCACCCCTCTCTCTACTCCCCACCTTCTCTCTTTTACGCTTCCTCTCCTCACTTCTCTTACTTTCTCCCCCACTCTTACTCCCCCTTCTCTCACTTACCCTCCTCTTTTTTATTCTCCCCATCTCACTCTCTTTCCCCCTTTGTTCTCATTCCCTCTCTCCCATGCTACCACTTTCCCTCCTTGCCCTCACACTCTCGCTTCCTTGCTCCCACACTCTCGGGGCAAAGTGCCCTCACCAACATTGTCCACTCTTTCACTTGCCACGGCCACGCTGAAGTTGTGGCACAGGTACTACTAGTACTACTACTGGTTATAGCCTCCCAGAGCTGTCTAATTTTAAACTGGGGCACATGAGATTCCAGGCTGCCACAGTCTGGGGGCCTCCCAGTCCTCTCTTTCTCTTCTCTCTTTGCACTCCTCTTCTCACCCGTGTCCCCTACTCTCTTCCATAGGAAAAATAGGAAAAATGAAACAACATACAAATAAACTGATGTAATGAAGAGAGAAAATAAAATAATACAAATTATTAAACTTCCATTCGTTTAAAAAAATTAAAAAAAATAAACTACACTACACTAATACTGAAAATACTGAAAAAAATACTCAACTATAACACAAAACTAAATAACTATCAATCTATAACTAACTTAAAATCACTACAGTAACTGGGCTATCGTAATTACGTTAATAAACTATAACTAACTATAACATGTAACACCTAACTAAAACTAACTAAATAGCTTTTTACATTTGTAATTACTCTAACATTCACACTCACTATACTGTACTCACTAACACTCATTCACTATACCAATAACACACACAATAACACTTACTAGCACTATCACTCAATACCACTATTCATACCATTAACAGTCTCACTCTCCTCTTTTTTCCCTCTCTCTTCTACACCCTTCTCTTCTGGTCACAGCAGCACACACCAAACATGAAGTCACATGACCATGCATACTTCCGGTTCTGCAAAATGTTATGTGCCACATTTAATTGACGTTTTGTTGAAAGCTGGCAAGAATGCAACACCTACAGTAAGACTCATTTTGCTAAATTATTAGCCACGTGAGGCATATATTTAGCATAAATGTGAAATTTGAAAAAAAATTGTGGAAATGTTTGCGAACGCGTGTAGCACACTTTCGCACCTCTGTAGTTACAACAAATCTGAAAAACTAGCTCAGTGAAAATATCTGCTCTCGTGACTCAATCTTTCTGTACATAAGGCACCAAAATACAGGGCAGAGCACATTGTGTCTGCAAAATTCAATGGACAGTGATGTGTACACTATCAGAGCTTTATAAGAAGGAAAAAAATAGCAGGCGGAAACAATATTTGGCATGTATTTTTTATTCTTATAACATTAGGGCTACTAATACAACTGAGAAGGAACATGCATTTTACACTTGTGCTTACTAAATCCCAAAGTTACTAAACAGTGCTAAGAATTAGGAGAAGGTGAATACCAATATGGCAGCAGGGTCGCCAATTGAAAGCCGCAACATTAGCTTTTCCATTGGCTGCCCGGTGCTAGAGCAGGGGAACAGAGATATCCCTCGACTCAGGCAAAAACCAAACATAGAATGTCTGGCGAAGAAAAATGAGCAACGTGGGATGCTGCTGCTGCTAGTGACTAATGACTGTGCAATCTGTTGCAGTCCCCTGACAGCACAGTGCATAAGGAATTCAATTTGAACAATGGTAGATATACTGTATACTGTAGGTGCATTTGTTGTTGATGCCGGGTTACCATGACGACACATGGCTGGAAGCCAAGGTAAGTTAGTTACAGAGGCCTTGCGTGGTCCCCTGGCATTTAATTTAAATGCATTGGGGGAGAGCGTGGGACCTCTGTAACTGCCGTGCCCCCCCCCCCCACCCCAGTTTGCGCACTTCTGTGCTAGTAGGTATACTGTGAGGAACGTAAATTATATAGATATCAATTTAGACAGTCCCATGATTATAGCTTGTATGCATATTATTAGAAGATAAAAATAATGTTTAATAGTTCAAATTAAAATAAATCCGGGACAGGCAATGGTGTGTAGATCATGTGGTTTATATCTACGGTGATGTGTAAAACGTACACTCCAAAATGAAAAATCACTTGGTCACCTGAAAAGATCTGCTTGTTTCCTCTTGTTAGTGATAAGATCAACTATATGACCCGTAGGTAACCTGTGGGTGTATAGGTTGGTCGCTGTTCTAAATGACGTACTGGTGCCTTATAGGTGAGAGGATAATAGTAATGCTGCCTTTAAATAGCCGTGTGACTCAAATCTTAACCTAGAAATGGTGGCTAAAGAAGTCTCCTCTCAGTCGAGTAATTACGGGCTGAACGCAGTGCCTTGCAGGTAATGTAATAGCTGGTCTGCACTTTGAGAGATTAAGACTTTGCATTCTAGAGGGAAAGGTTTAGTTATAAGAATGAGGTGCAATCCGATTCTTGGAAGGAAATAGGGGCCCCCCTGTTCCACATTGCACCACTTCAATTTATTTCCATAAATATCTTTTTGAGTGCTCTCTACATATATCTTCATTTGGTTGCAATCAGATTCTTTGTTACACTGGGTAAAGAAAGCATACGGTAGATGTCAAACTGAGTGCTTGAGTTTATAGGAATTAGTCATCTGTTTAAGGCTTAAGCAAGAAAATGAATGTTGCACCTAGAGTCAAGAGGTAAGCTTTCTAGCTTAACAAAGACATCACGATGATGATTGGTATATCACATAAAAAGACAAAATGGCATATGGATCTATATATGAGTCTGGGGAGCAGTAGCAAACAATGTCACTATAATTACTATTTGTATTAACAACCCTAGATCAATGCATCTTCTGATGAGCATATTAAGGCAGACTTTACTTCTGTGTTGTATTTTCTGGTTAAAGTAGCTGTTTTACTACCTTAGAAATATGCATACCGAAGGTTAAGTAAAAGTCAAACTGAACACCTACTGCAGGTATTTTGAAAGGTCTACTGAAATCAAATATGATTTTTTTTAGATCAAAACCAGCAGTCTGATTTTCAAATTGATACTAAGAAAGACATTTTGAACATACACATTTTTTTTTCATTTTCACCCGAATTCCCCCTTACTTCATTTGAAAATACAAGAAAATAAGAACCTTATGAGTTTCAAAAGGTTGCCTATTGTGAACTATTGGTTGATCCAATAAAATGTATCATACCATCTATTGCCATCAGCATAGATGCAGTTTTGGAGAGAGATTATATGTAATTTAAAACAAAAGATCTTCAAACCGAAAAAAAATAGAACCCTGGGAAATTCCACAAGGTAAACCAAGGTCCATAAAGATATCATCTCTGTGAGAGAGAACAACCAACTACAGGAAGGGCTGGATCCATAAAGCTCTGCTACTGTATATCAGGCCTCATAACGTGAGTTTACCTAAAACAGGAACAAATGCTATTTCCCTGAGTTACATGGTATCCTTGAAGCTAAATATATGAAAAACCAACTACAGCCCTTTTACATGTTATTGTATCATAGCGTTTCGTCATCTTCCAATGACATGATGTTATTGCCAGTTTGGGCATTAATCCTATCCAAACCCTGAAATACATGTACATATTTTGCTGAAGTGAAGAGGGAGAGAGAGTAGAGGAGAGGGAAATGATGCCCGGATATAACACTATGTTATTTAAATTATGACTGACTGTGACGTTGCTTCTCATCCAGACACAGCTAAAGTCCTATTTCAGTCTGTAGATAAGAGTAACGTCAAGTTTAGGTATTACTTAAATAACATAACATTAAAGCTGCAGTTCAGTCTTTTTTTTTTTTTTTTTTAATTTATTTTTTTACTTCAATAGTTTTATGTGTGCAATCTCTAATTACCTAAAGAACTGTATATCTGCAGGTCAATTCGTTCTCCATGTATTGATAGGCGAAATTTGGTGACATATTTAGTGAAGGGATCTGTTTTTCTTCTGCTTCTGTGTCTCAGTGGAAGCTCATGAATATTCATGAGCACTCCTGCACTGACATGTGCTAGACGGAGTGCAGGGCTGACTAAGGGGTGTGCCAGGGCTTGTGACAGGACATGAAGCGGCAGTGCCTTAGCAAATGGCTGTTAAAATAGAATACAAGAAAATTGGTCTTTCAAAGTTGTTTTTTTAAAACAGAAAATGCTAAAAGTATTTTTTCTTACTACAGACCTGATTTATTAAAAAAAACACACATGCAGGATATTGACTGAACTGCAGCTTTAAGTCCCAGTGTTAACCTTAACTGACTTTAGTGGATTTGCGATGGTATGATAACACCTCTTCTACATATGATCTTCATGTCATTATCTAACTGTAACATTAACCAATGCCCGTTATAGTTATATAGTTCAAGCTACACCATGATATTTAACTTATTGTAGGTTGATGTCACGTTAAGTGACTTAATGGAACTTTGTGTATATGGGCCTTAGAGTTGACATATTGTTGTTACCTAAAGCCTCAACTTTGTGTAATAAAATGCTATAATCCACATACACTGGCGACACACTTTATTCGAGCTCGGCTAGTCCCACGAATTCGGGTATACCCGGGTGTATTGAGGTTTGTGACTGTTTTCTGCCCGAGTGCATTGAGGTATTTTCCAAGCAGGGATTGAAGCATTTTATTCCCGCTGGCTGCAATACTGCACAGTATATATATATATACTGCATTACAATTCATGAATTTATGCCATCTGGTAGACACGCGAAGCATTGCAGCCTATTAAATCCTAATCATTATCATTTAACAGATCAGCCGCCCGTTAGCCAGGCATGAACCCAGGCTGGGAAGGCAAACGCAACGGGGCATGTCAGAGGTGAGGAGTGGCGCATTCCAGGTATCTGCCAGGTACATACTGGGTATTTGCTCGAATAAAGTGTGTCGGTGCAGTACTGTAGGCAGTTTCCTTTGCAAAACAGAATTCTTATGTAAGATGGCCATACTCTACTGTGCACAGCAATACAGTATATCTATAAAAAAAACATTTGCTGGGTTGTCTTCTACATACAGTATACTATTCATTCAAAATTACTTATCAGGGAAAGGCTTTTTTTACTGGGGGTCAATAGAAAGTCCTTTCCATGGACACACACACACACACACACACAACAGAAAATGTTCAGGGCACTCTACGTGGGCACGGTAGGACAAATAACTTATCTCTGTAGATCAGGGCTCTTGCAGTGCAGCCAGTATCACCATCCAACAACAAAATAGATTGATTCAAAAAAGAAAAATCCACAGCACTCACCAGAATTAATCAATAATATATCAGGTTTCTTTCCTCTGCAAGCATCAGGGGGTAAGCACAAGAAAAATGGAGCAACATTTTGGACCTCCACTTGAGGTCAGGGGCTTGAGAAAGGACAGCGAGGTCCGAAACGTTGCTCAATTTTTCTTGTGCTTACCCCCGGAAGGATTTTCCTTGTATTTCCTTGGTCTCTCTCTGGTGCAAATACAACTGTATGCTCATCTGCATGTCTTAGGCAGGTCTGCAACCCCACCTTTCACCACCGCATGTGTGGGAGTAATGGCGGACGCACGCTGCTGAGAAGCTCCTGACGGATGTCTGTTATAGAAACACCTTGGAGAAAACGGCGTTCTCAATTGCTGGGTCTCGAACTGATCGTGAGATTACAGAGCGGAGGTGACGGTGAAGTCTTCGTTTGGTGCATGGGCAGGTCCCATAAAACGCTTATTTTAATCAGACTAATTGTAAGTGTGCAATTGTCTTGTCCATGGTTTATTAAAATGTCAATCTGATTTTACACAAGGATCGGGCGCTTTTTCTCTTTTCTTTTTTCTAATAGGTATTATGGGAACTTGGTGAACCCAAGAAGAAGCAGCCTGGACCTTTGTTTTATTTACTCATGGACTTCATTTGGACTTAAGTATCAATTTTTATAGTTCTATTTTTGTATTTTTATGCTATTTTTTATGTTCAACAGATTATTTTTATCTTTTATATATTTTTGCACATTTTTTCTATCATTTTTTGTTTGATGTATGTTGTTTTTTTATATATATCAATTATCAATTAGTTAATTAGGCACTAGTTTGTTCATGCAAACATCATAATCACTATTGATATTTGGTGCAACATTTTGGCACACGTCACCGGAGTGGCAGCAATTTGGGTGTACTTGAAAAAGGGGCGCTGTCTTTATAACTGTCCCTATATATATATATATATATATATATATTCCCTAAATACTACAAATTACAATTATGTGGCATTGAATTGAAAAAATGCACATAGGTTAATCTAGTCAGTATCTAGCACTCACAATTAACCTATATATCAATGTCCTTGGTTACTTCTGCTGCTGATTAAAATTTACTGCCAAGATCTTTCTGTAAAATGAAATAATCAAAGACATTTCTAGAGGGAAGGATGTCCAGATGGTGATTTATAAATTGTAAAGGCAATGATGTCATTCTGAAAATGCAACCAGGCTCTGGCTCATCAAAGTGATCTGTGGGGGACTATAATTACTATGTAAGACCATCTTCAGCTTGGTTTTACTGCACACATAGTTTCATCTTGATATAGTGGAATGCAAAAGTGATAACATATTGAATGATGCTCTGAAATGAAAGCCCCATTAGCATACATTTGTCTAGTACTTTGCAACACCCTTTCAGTTCTGTTTGGCATAAATCACTTTAAAATTGTATTACACTGTTTCATACTGTAGTTGTCAGCTAATACAGATAGGGCACGCGTATATTAAATGGCTGCTTCATTGTTAAAGCCTATAGCGCTTGTTTATTATATTTTTAGCAAAAAAACAAGTGAAAAAGCAAAGATGCATATTTACCAAATGTTCACTAAGCTTTAGAGTTGTTGCATATTCATTTGTGCAGATTGTACAATAAAATCTTATCTACCTCTTTTTATATTTTATGACAACATTATACGGTGATAGTTGTTTATTTAAATAACACTTTGCATTTAATTTGCTTAGAATACATTACTAATCGTCAATTATTTTGACAAATGAAGATTTAGGAAATGGATACATAAAAATGTGCACAGCATTTTAAAGAAGTTTATAATGGTTTGTAAACAACATGAAGGAAAATACGTACAAATATACGTTGCTGTAAGAAAACAGACAATGCACAAATAAATTTAAATTATATCATAAATCAGTATGTATGTATAACAATATAAAAGAAACAGATGATGTATAACAATATAAAAGAAACAGATGATCCTAAAAGTGTCCTGTGCTGAATTATTAATATAATTTTTATTATGCTTTATTCAGCCACATCCCTTACTGTATTGTGTCTATTGTTATCCATTGCCTAAAGAAAAAATAGGCCATGTTTATGCTGACATTTGACACATAGTTTGTATAATTATTTACATAATTAGCATGCCTCACAGCACCATATCAAAGAAAGGCAGATTCACATTTAAAAATAAATCCCATCTGGATTTTACTAGACATTAATGTCCTTCTGTTAAACTGAAGTCTGTGCTGGTCTCCTTGCATAAAATGTGTTTTTTTTTATTATATATATATATATATATATATATATATATATATATATATATATATATATATATATATATAATATAATATAGAAAAAGAACAAAAAGCACAACGTTATAATAGTCACTGGTGTGGGTGCAGATCCAATAATGAAGAATAAGCAATACGATACCGTTTGGAAATGAAATCAGCAGGCAGCACTCCAGAAATTAACAAACAAGTGTATTGAAAAAATAAACACAAACCAACGTTTCGGTCCACGAATGGGACCTTTCTCAAGGTGGTGCAGTTACAGGACAGAAGTGAACACATATATATACATACATGTGGAGCCTACACACACCACTTTTGGCTTGGGAGCCACTGTGTGAACTTTAATCCCCCTGCAGTGGCTTCCACTATATTTCCTATTGATCTACTAAGTACACCTTGTACTGAGTGCTCACATTGAGGTTACCCAAGGTCAGCACTGCATCTGACATCACGCTGTGCAATCAACTTGATTTGAAGCACCTGTTATTTGTGAGTATTCTAGGGATATATATATGTGTTCACTTCTGTCCTGTAACTGCACCACCTTGGCAAAGGTCCCATTCGTGGACCGAAACGTTGGTTTTGTGTTTATTTTTTCAATACACTTGTTTGTTCAATTCTGGAGTGCTGCCTGCTGATTTCGTTTCCATACATATATATACAGTCTATAAAACAACAATATAAAAAGCCTAGGTGTATTCTTAAAGCAGCAATCCTGCTTTCCTTTTTTACATTTTGTATAGTTATAGGATTGAAGCAGGGTGTCTCCGGAGATGAACTGTGTTCATTTCAGCACCAGGGACCTTCTGCTTCCAGAGATACGTACTTCCGTTGGGGGTGCTGGTACTGTAGAAGCTCCGGCTGAGCTATGTGGCACTATCAAAATGGTGAATTTAAAGCTCTCACATTACGCGGACCAATGGAAAGCCATGATGTCATCCCTTGTGTCTTCCTATCGGCCCGGGTGACCAGGACATTTAAACCTGTGGAGCTGATACTGCCTCGCCTACGGAGGTAAGTATCACGAGAAGCAGGGGGTCCCCAGAGCTGAAATTAAAATGGTTCTGCTTCAGAGATTCCCTGCTTCAAACCTCTTTTTAAATAAACAAAACACATGATCTCCTGATTTAAGCAAAAATCAACTCTAAGTTAATGTTTATTATCACTTATAAATCCTTCTTCTCCTGTTGGCGATTCTGTAGTGTTTTGCATTACAGTGACAATAATGATTTTAGAGTATATATATTAAATGGCTACCTGTGACCTTCTGTTTTCTGTGATGTTGTTGGAACATAACTACATATGGGCCAATTCATAAAGCTCTGATGCAGGGTAACGCACACAGATCTGGTGTTAACTGCCATTGGCTTGAACGTTAGATCGGGTGCAACACCTTGCATCGGAGCTTAATGAATCCCTGTGATAGACTCCATCAACGTTGAATTTACTTTGCAACCATCTGGTTAGCTACAGTACATTTACTTATTTTAAAGAAAGATGCTATATAATTGTGAAGCATTAGTGCATTACATTACATATTTTTTTTAAATAATATATTTTTGAGAGATTGCTCTTTTGCAAAAATAGTAATATGAGTTAGTACAGTAGCCTGCATTTTTTTCTAAAAGATGCCAGTACGAGGACAGATTTTATGTAGTTTTAAAGTTGATAGTTCTTATGTTTCTTGTTTCAATACATATTACATCTTTCAGAAAAGTATCTCAAAGTGTTGATAAGCAAAGCGAAGGTGCAAAAAACATTCTTGTTCTTGATCTCAGATCCATGTGAAGGGGAACAAAGCTTACTGGCACTGGACCCCATGCTGTATAATATGGTAATATTATATCATTATTATATGGTAATGTATAAAACCCTGTGCCCCAAAGGCTAAAAGTCACAAGCTTTTCAAACAGCAGTGCAGGTCATTATCACCAAAATATTCGTAATAATCCCTTGTTATCCAATCTCATATAATTTGGTTAAGGGCATTTTGCTTCGGGAATACTAAATGTACTCTCTGTGGTCCAAGTAATGTTTTTGAAGATTAAAAAAAAAAAACTGGAACAAAAACAAATTTTCAGACTGAAAAAAAAACCCACAACCAAATAAAAGGGATATGCATAAAGGGTCACAAATGGATATTAAAACATTGTGTCCCTTATTGTAATGTCTATATATGACTTACAGTACATACATTTTTCTATGTGGAGTGATTTACAGTAAGGAGTGATTATTGGAGTATTTAGGAATATTTACTGTTTGTACAATATTATAATGGGATATTTCAATGTTTGTTTCTGTATCTGCCACCTTTTTCCTTTTCTTAGGCGGCATTAAGTACTATGTCCAAGATATCAGAATAAGATATAATAAATGTATATAACAAATTACACATGTTACATCACAGTAAATGAAAACACCCTCTGGGGTCACTTTTGAAGGATGGAGGATTAGTTTGTATTGATTTGACTGCACAAGGGAAGACGGAACCACCCAGTTTAAAAAATATTTTTATGTTAAAGTATACTCATGTTTTAGAGGCAAACATGTACTGTATAGCTGGAGTTGATTTTTTGGGGCAAAAACAAAATATCCTTCTGCTTCTTTTTTTAAAAATTATATTTTACATTCTTCCTTTTAAAGATAAATGCACTCTAATTAATATAACCTAAAGAGTATGTTATTTTGGACGTGAGGAAAATGACCATTCACAGGACGTCTTCACAAAAATAAGTATTCCTACAGTAGTCAATAAACTTCAAAGAGTTTTAGAGATCAAATTATTAGCTGTATTATCCGGCTGTGGTAGGTAGAGCCAAGGAGCACAGCAATACGAGAAGATCCTGAATAGGAAAATAATTCACGGGCAACTCCAGACTAAAAACAGAAGGGTATTTATTGTATAAACTCACAGGAAGGTGAGAATGACAAATGCACCAACGTGTTTCGTCCCGTGGAACTTTATCAAGGTGTATAATAGAGACATACATTCTTACCTAAATAGCTGCCATTTCGCGCCACAAGACCAGCAGCGTCGCGCCGCGCATGCGCACCGGAGACCAGTCGCGTCACTGTGACATCTCCCCATGCCCAACACAGCTCCTCGGTGCCAGGGATGATGTCACAAGTGCGCGCCTATGTCCACGATGAAACGCAAGCCCGCGCCACCCCTGCTGGGCTGGAGGTGGAATAAAATGTCTAAAAGAAAAAACTTTATTGATAAACTTAACAAACACAATTAAAAACAAATGAATACCTAAGATAAATATGAAAACATACAATGAAGTATGAAACATACTCACACACACTGATTAAACATATAAAGATGTATCCATGAACATGGTCTCCGGTGCGCATGCGCGGCGCCACTGCTGGTCTTTTGGCACGAAATGGCAGCTATTTAGGTAAGAATGTATGTGTCTCCTATACACCTTGATAAAGTCCCATGGGATGAAACGCGTTGGTGCGTTTGTCATTCTCACCTTCCTGTGAGTTTATACAATAATACCCTTCCGTTTTTAGTCTGGAGTTGCCCGTGAATTATTTTCCTATTCAGGATCTTCTCGTGTTGCTGTGCTCCTTGGCTCTACCTACCATTCTTGTTACTATCCATCAGGATTGCATGCAGTGGAACACCTGGTTGCTGGACTACAAGATACCCTCAGGGGCAGGTAATGGGCAATAGCCCTTATATCTATACCTGTGACCCTTATAGTGGGAATGTTTATGCATTAAGAGGGGTTTGCATCTGGATCATATATGTGGTAGTCATGCGTACTGACCGCTAGGTCTATATTTTCCATCCCAATATACTTTGTAGACTTTTATACCCTATGGATGAATTGCAGTGTTCCTATATTTTTTTGACTACACAATGACTGTGATTACATAAAAAGTGCGCACACTTATATTGAGCACCATTCTCTATAAATATCTATGTATTATCCGGCTGGGTCACATAGGTGAAATGGTCAGTGGAGCTTTACACTAAGAGGAAAAATTGCCAAAGGGAACTGATAAGCAGATAAAATAGCTGCCAATAATTTCAAACACATGAATAAAAGAAAGAAAGAGATACAGAGATGGAAATGGAGCTGGAAGAAGATGAGGATACCAGTGAGACAGAGGATCTACTACCCTGGTCAAATCTCGAAGGCCTCGCTGAACAGAAGGTCTTAATGAGTTATCATTTTACAATACTCGCTACAGGTTCTTCAGGTATAGTTGGCAGTTCTGTAGGAAGATTCCCATGTTCAGTTAGTTTTTTAACCTCTACATCCACTGCTGGGGGTGTGTCTGGGCTTACAATGTGAGGCATATTTCCTCGGCTGCTGGAAATGCAACTGATATATGAAACATTAAAATATATTATACTTGATGTTATGTTAATAAAGATTGATGTATAAGGCATGTATATATTAAAATTGTATGGTTATGTTCATTTAATAATATTCAGACCTGATATATTCTATATTTATATTCATCTTAACTCATCAAGCACCTTTGCAGTATTTAGTAAAGCCACAATGTTGCATAATATTTTATTTCAATGAATTACAAAGAACTATGTTTAATGTTACAGAACAGATATTAGACTTCCTTATTTTATTATGATGAGCTTTTTGCAAGGAAGCAATAATTGGCAAAGATATAGGATTTTAAAAATGGCAATTAAAAAATTATTTAACCTGCCGTACAACGCTAATTCTCAAAGAGAGAAAAACAAGATCCCATAGAGTGGAGCACTCAAAAGAAATGTATTGCATTACAAAAAGCTAAGGACAACCACTGCCCCTCATTACTAAAAGCTAAAAACAGCTACTGCCCTGAAACATTTTTTTATAATAATAAAATTGACAAAGTTCCTCACTAACACAATGTAGTAGTAACTCATCTCAAAAAATGGAAGGAATCCCATGGTACACAAACCAATTGGATTGGATGATGTAACATGTGACTGGCCATCTGTAATATCGCAGGCCCTATATAAGGCTTGGAATATCTTAGAAGATTGGGAGAAGAGGACAAGCCACATCTTGTGGCTGAAGAAAAAAGACAACTGCTTTAAAGAAAAGAAGATATAACTGCTCTTCTAGCAACGGAGGATACAAGGCTTCATGGCAAGTTGAGGATTCAATGAAGTTGACACAGGATGGTGCCAGATTGAAAAGAGGCCATCGGGCCTGGATTGATTTATATAATTAGAATAATAATTGTTTGTTCTTCTATAGCGCTGCTAGTTTTACGTAGCGCTTTACAGAGACATTTTGCAGACAGTCCCTGCCCCGTAGAGCTTACAATCTATGTTGTTGGTGCCTGTGGCACAGGGAGATAAAGTGACTTGCCCAAGGTCACAAAGAGCTGACACTGGGATTTGAACCAGCTTCAAACTCAGTGCCATAGTCAGTGTCTTTACTCACTGAGCCGCTCCTTTGTTTAATTTTGCCATCGGGCTTGCATTTATTTCTAATGATTTTGCGGTTTTTGATTTTTATTTGCCATTGGGCTTGGATCGTGTTTCTTTTATGGTTGGAAATCGACAATTTATTGCATTATTATGTATTTATTTTAAATGTACTACATAATGCATTTCAATGGGCACAAGTTCTATTGGCCACATCTTACTATTACCTTACTATTATCTTACTAATAGGGCTATTAGTCTAGTGGGGGTAGGTGCCCCAGGGAGGGAGGTTAGGCTATCTGGGGAGATTACAAGGGGGGATTAACCCCTTGAATGCCACGGTGGTTGTATCGCTATGACATACAATGGATAGTAGGGTAGTTTGCGTATTTGCATTAACCGCTTGGTTATCTTAGTGGCCATGAAGGCATGCATAATGCATAATGCATGTCTTCATGACCACTCTGACGTCCACGGGGTTAATACACAGGTCATGGCTAATTTATTTGGCCTAGCCAAGGGTATTCTCTTTGTCTTCCTATAGTGCTATGGCACTTCAGAACCTTGGACAAGGCCAAAAATATTGCTGCTACTGTACCTTATGCGCTGAACACAACAACCTAAATAAAAATGCGTAAATTCCCGCGATAATTTTAACGGACTGCTGTGGATAAGAGTTGAGGTTTGTGCACATATCTTTTGCACATTATTAGCACAAACGTCTGTTGAAGTTACCGACAGGCCATTTTAGCTGTAAGACAATACTTAACACCTCGTTAATGAGCTTTGAAGATACCCGTTAGCCCTTAATGAGATGTTAACTGAAGTTATGAAGCATATTTTTATACATAATAAAAAAAAAAAAGAACGATTCCTGCGCTCCTACCAATTAGGCTAAAATAAAATAATATTCCCATGAAAAAGGGTGTTTTGTTAAACCCTTTGGCCAAAGCGTTTGTAAACCTGCAAGCCACGTCAAGGCAACCCGTTAATGCAGGTACCTACACTATATATATATATACCCATATTTTTTCCATGAGATTTAGGGGTAGATCCTCAGAAGTCAGTTAAATACTTAATGAGACATTAACTTCAGTTAACATCTCATTAAGGGCTAATGGTCTAATATATATGTAATAATTGTCTCATGGACTAGTGAAAAAAGTGTAAAAGCCCTGAAGAGGTTAAATAAAGCATGAGCTTATGTGGGTAGTGCAATTAAAATCTGTCTAAAGCCAGTATCATACTTACCTTCACTTTGGAGGTAAACTGTATATTTTTATACATATGGTCTGTGTATCAAGGGGAAAAATGCTCCTTTTTTTGCTGTAACATTGATTGAGAGGGAGTAACAAGGGTATTTACTCTCCTTAACGCTATGCCCAATCCACCTTCGGATTTCTATGTTTGGATCTAATTTTGCTAAATTCACCCATCTCTAATCCCCACCAATAAGCCGTTTCTCACTGCAGTGGAAATATTGAATTCATTTGAATGGAGTTGATCTCTTCTCTGGCACTTAAGAAACAGCTTCCTAACATATTGAATAGGGGCCATAGGGTCACTTTTGTCACAGATTTTATCTTTAGTAAAATTCTTTACTGTCTCTTTACTGTCCCGTTTCCCACATGGCAAACCATGGCTCTCTAACTTCCTCATTTATTTGCTTATCTTTTCTGATCTTTTTATTGGTGCAAAAAAATGCAAAAAAAAGACAAACCAATATGACCTATTTTTATGAATCATGTTTTATTACACTCTTTGTAATTCAACTATAAATGTTTTTCTAGCTTGTATGAACTATTTTAAAGTTCATACAAATGTATAATACTTACAAGCATTCTTGCAGTTCACAATCTGCGCTGCCAGTTACCTGAATAGCATTAGGAGAAGTCTAATCAACATTTCTATAGGGTTTTTTTAACTGTACTTTTTTTAAGTCTTGCCTCATATGTAAAAAAAAAAAGTCTGTGCAGGCTAAAAAAAACTTTCTCTTTCCTTTAAATGATCAAATTTTGAGGCATCATAGCTTTAACATAATAAAAAAAAAAAAATACTTAATTCCACCCCCTGTATCACAAGTAGAATGGATTATGTTCATTAGAGAATTGTTAAGTACCAGATCTTGGTATTCATTTGAAAGTAACCAGCATTTGATACTGGAGTCAGCACTAATCTAATTTCCTGAATTATTGTATTAGAGAATGTTGACGTTTTGAAGTATAGCTCGGGAACAGAAAAGGTAAAAATAAGTTTTCAGGGTTATTTCCAGCACAAAACAGGGGAAGCGTATACTGTCAACTCTGGAAAAATTATATAGTCTAGACATATACAGTATGCAATGAGAATACTTGACACTTTTCACCTTCAATCACTGCCAAGAACCATTATAAATACTGAACTTTTGCAAAACATTTTTGTTTGTTTCCAGGATCTGAAGAAACAGAATATGTTAGCCTTTCCTCATCCCATTAAATAGTACACTTAGACATAACAACTTGGGCATTAGATTGCCACAACATGATTAATTACTACCAATTTTACTAATTAGAAAAAAAAGGAAAGTAGAATCAATCTAATCCTTGGCATACCCCACGTACAAACAGAAGAATTAATGCACCCATGTCTTTTTGAAGTTCTGTACGAGAGAACCTTTGCAAATCAGAATTGATTTTCTTTCTGTTAGTTACATTAATAACGCAATATTGTTTCATATTTCTTTTCAAAGCAATTTTTTTCCCAATGTACCTTTTTCTTCCCGCATTTAAAATGCTAGTTTCTTTTAAGCTTTTACAGCAACAGAATCTGATTTGGAAGGATGGCAGCTATAACTTCCAGTTTTCACATTAGGAATGGTCTTCCATGCCATCTGACAATTTCAAATAGCAGGGCTCAGGATAGAGGTCTGAAGGAAAAGGTAGATTATCAATAGGCAGGGTGAAAGCATTGAAGATACACTGTCCTTACATGTATCCATGTGGGTTGCAAAACCCTCTGAAAGTGGTCTAATGCTGCTCTTTACTGTAAAACTGTCCTATGTTGACAGTATTTCTATATCTTCAAGTAATTCATTTATCAAAAAAAGTCCTTCCAAAAGGCCCATCAAATATTTGTATTATCTATGAGGTAAACATATAGAATGGCCCCTTTCTGTATAGTTAATTGGTCCAAGTTTCCTCTAAAGCCAATGACTGAATAGAGGTCGGTATTTTATCGGCAAATATGAGGCACATCTTTGTAGATTGCCAACTATTCTCTAAATCATCATTCCATTTTTTGATTTGACTAGTTTTTGGATGGCTTAAAAATTCAGATTTCTGTCTCCCCTTTTCTAAGGCCCTCTTGCAAGTCAAATAGCACTACTACAGGTATTTCTTACTAATAAATGTACACAAAATCTAGTCTGAGTAATTCCTTCTCAGTAAATCCCCCCTTGGCATTTTCCTACAACCTGGTTTAGCTACTATTCAGTTTTTGCCTACCATTTTAAAGACAGATTAACTCTGTCTGCATACTGTAGCTATCGCTTCCAGTCTTTACTCAACCTCCATCTGCTTATCTACTGTAATACAGAGAAGAAAGTATTTCTGTTGCTCCCTGTCTATGAATCTATCCCAGTGGTGCTCAATTCTCACCTCAGGGCCCTGAGTCAGACCAAGTTTGGGAGGCAACCATCCAACAGTCTATCAATATGCAAATGGGTAGCATTCACCAGTGTGCAAGTGGATTAGGTATTTCTAAAACCTGGCTTGTTTGGTGGTTCTTGAGGAGAGGTGGTTTGGGAACCACTGCTCTATCCCATACTCACTTGATCTAATTCCTTCATCCCCTCCATCCTAGTTTACCATTACTTGTCATTATTCTTACTCACATGATGATCAAACATCCTTTAATTATGGCAAACATATTTATTTTATTGCATTTTAATAAAAATATTAATGTATCATTAGCTGATTGTACAGTACCATGAATACCTATACCTTGGTCAATAGAAAGCAAAAGACAAAAAAATAATAACAATAAGACCTGCACAGCCAATTCCTAAGTTTTGTTTGATGTATTATTGAATTATTATTTTTCTTATGATAAAAATTCCTAATACAGTACATATGTGACTATAATGTGCAGTGTTATAGCATTGTAGAGCAGGTTGAACAAAATACATATACGTCCATCAAGTTCAACCTACAGTATGCTAAATTTAGATGACAAATAATGTATCCTATACAGTATTTGTACTTACTGTACAGTATATTGACCCAGAGGAAGGCAAACCAAAAAAAAAAAAAAAACAGATAAATAATGGGAACACAGATAAATAACTAATTAGGGGAAAAATAAATTCCTTCCTGACTCAAAATATTGCGTGCACAAGGAGAAAAGGTAACCCAGTTTGGGCACTCTGTCATAAATCTGGATGTATTGTGGTATTATTAAAAACATATAACTTTATTAATGTCCTTTAAAATATAGGTGACTCAAAATATTGGCAATCAATTTACTCCCTGGATCAACATATTTCCCCTCTTTACTTATTTGGTATATCCCTGTATACCTTTCCTTTTTAAAAAAGATGTCCAACTTTTTTTGAAGATATCTATTGTATCTGCCTTCAGTCTCTACTGGTAATGAATTCCAAATTTTAACAGACGTTCTTATTCTGTAAGTGGTTACAATGCTTAACTAATATATTCTTACCACCAAGGATGTTACACTATAGGTACAGTAGAGTAGGCACAGTAAAAAAATAGGTGATTGAAATAATAGTGGGCGTAAGAAAGCAGAGAAACAATTGCAAATATATATTTAAAAAAATGAAGTCTTTTAAAAGAAAGCCATAAGTGATAAGTGATGCCATATTCACATTTCATTGTTAAAAAATATGGCTAACAAATGTATAAAATCTGTTCATTTTAATATTAGGTCATCATACAGTAGATAATAAGCAATTAAAGCTTTACTGTGCCTGCTGTCTTCAAAGCTCAATTCTATAGCACATGTTTTAAGGGCAAGTATTTCAGAATAATATATTCCCCATCAAAATGAAAAAGTGAAAAGACTATTAAGGACATTAAAAAATGTTTCGGTCATGCCATTAAAAAACACTCTGAGGTGAAAAAAACGACATTATTACAGAAATACAAGTTTATGAATTATGTATTCTCATAAGTGAAGCTGAAAAACATGCAAAATTCAAACTGAGTCACATAGTTTCAGTATTTCTGTTATCATCTCTTTGTCTTTTAATGAATAAATAATTTGTTTCAAGATACCAATGGATTCAGATAGTGTACTTCTGCTAAATTTCTGTGGCTGAGAAAAACTTGAGCATAGTACTCTGCTTCTAGACCACAAGAATTTGCTATAACATTTTAATGCCTCTGTAACCATAATATCCATTGTGTTTATTTATTCAAGGCATTGCATTCTTCCAGAATTCACACAAATAATTATAGTGCTGTTCGATTAATTGAAATCTGTTGTGGTCATTCTCTAATAGGCACTTCATAAGACCTATCAGAGTAGTTGTACTGTAATTACATTCTAGCATTGCTTTTTTTTCATTTAGAAGCCTGTATTGCTTTCATTTGTTAGGTTTTTGAATTTATTAATACAGCGTTCTAAATTGATTTATTTTACGTCATATTTAGATGCAGAGGGGGTTGGGGGGAGCGTCTATGTGAAGTGAATTACAGATAAAATATAGTAAATTGAGTATATTTAATAAATAATAAATTCTGAACAAGAACATTGATAATGTATATCTCATTTGTCTGCTCTTTCAATTTATAATTGTGAATAACTGTATACAGCGGGATGTTTGCTGATAAGGTGATAGTTATATGTATGGGTTACATATATTATCTAGGCAAATCCAGCAATACAATGATAATAAGAGACATTTCTAGCCTACACCTCTTAGTGTCACTATACCAAGGTAAATCTATAATGAGGTTATTTCCATAGGTGTAGTTAGGCTATTAAGAGAGACACATAGTGGTAGAGCAGACTGTCCAACTCTACTATTACCTATATCTATAACCTGTATCACTCTCTCCCCCTATCCCATATCTCTCTACCCCATCTCATCTCTCTCTCCCCCCCACCCCCTTTCTCACTTTCCCTCAGACCCTCCTCTCTCTATCTCGCTCCCATACCCACTCTCTCTCTCTATCCCCATATATCTCCCTGTCCTCTCTCCTCCATACCCTCTCTCTATTTTCCGCCAACCCCTCTCCCCCATCTACTCTCTCCCTCCATACCATCTCTCTCCCCATCCCATTTCTCTTTCCCTCCATACCGTCTCTTTCCCTCCATTTCCTCTCTCTCTTTCCCTCCATACCCTCTATCCCCTCTCTCCATATCCCCTCTTTCTCTCGTCCTCCATACTCTCTTTCTCTCCCCTCTCTCCATATGTTCTTTCACTGATCATCACCTATCCTTCCTCTTTCTCCCCATCTCTTTCTCTCCCTCAAACCCCTCTCTTTTACCTCTCTCTCATCTCCTCTCTTCATCACCCCATACACCATATATCTCTCCCTCTTCCATTCTCTATCCATCCACCCCTCTCCTCTCTCCTTCAGACACTCTCTCTCCCTCCCAATCCCCTCTATTTCCCCCCATCACCTCTCTCTCTCTCTTCATCACCCTCTCTCCCTCCATCCCTCTCTCCCCTCCATCCCCTCTCTTTTTCTACCTCCATCACCTCTGTCTCTTTCTTCCCCATCCTCTCTCTCCCTTTCTCCCCCAATTGTCTCACTCTCTGCTCCCATCCTCTCTCCTTGTATCCTCTCTCCCCCAATCATTTCTCTCCCTATCTCCTTTCTTTATCTCTCTACCCATCCCCTATCTTTCTCTTTCCATTCCATCTTTTTCTCCCTCCATCCCTCCTATCTCGCTCTACCTCAAACAACCTATTTCCTTCCCTCCTTAATGATCAGTCAAAGCTCCCCCCTCCCAGTTTGATAAAAAAAAAGGTAATTTCCTAATAAGTAGAGCATGTCCAAAAATAGTGTGTGGACAAAGAGCTGGACAGAGATATCTTGCAGATTCCCCTAATATAGAGACAGAAAATGTATCTAAAGTGCTTATACCCAAAACGAGTATTAGCAATAACAATGTATTGTATTCAGTGATATATTCATTAACACATATGGGCATATTCTATAAGCCTTGATAAGCCACTTATCAAGCACTTATCGGCCAAAATGCCTACTGCTATTCAGTAAGCCTTGATAAATGGGCGATAAAGGCATAAATAACCCAAATTTTCCTCTGTCCAAAAAAGATCGCCGGGTGAGCAGTGATAAGCCACTTATCGGCAGGTTCTGAAACTCGTGCAATTCTAGTAGCCGCCATTAGCTTATCAAGGCTAATCACGGCTCTAGAATGGCGACTGTCTCCCAAAATCCTCATGCCAGGAAAAGTTGGCGTGAGGCTGGTGTGAAGCTGCTGTGAAGCGGCAATGAATCACCCACAACAACTGCCACTGATTTTGGATATGCTAAAAAGAACTGTGAATATGTGAGTATTACCTATGGATTCACATATTCAGTCCACACATTGTCACAGACATATTGCACTATTATATGTTCTTTATGTTTTCATATTGACCAGCGCTCCCCATGATCATGAAAAGATTCCCTTAATAACTTAATTCACATACACATCATATTTTAAGGTTAATAATGTATTCAGTGTATTTTCTATGGAAACAATGGATCGGAAAAAAAACCCCATTCTTTTATTTTTAGAATAGTGAAATATTTGTATTCAGCCCAAGTTACATGAGGAAACATACAGAAAATCAATTACTAATCCTCTTAAAAGTATGTTTGTTTACCACAGTTAACTTTAGTACAAACTAGGCAAAGGTTAATCATGCAGCAACCTGTGTAAACAGTTCATGTTCTTGGTGCTCCATAAAGGAAGGATTATGTTGCTCGAGGGAAGTCATGCAAATTACACGGTTAATTAAGAATACATACACTTCTTTTGACTACATTTTAAAAGGTATTTTATGTGCTACATAAGACTAAGTAATGGATCGTTTCTTCTTTCTGTGTTAACTATAGAGTAGAAATCAGACCTGACATTTGAAAGTTTTCACATAAACCAGCTTAAATTGGAACTCTGCAGGACTTTTAAATATTTGTTATACATTTTTGTTGCCCTATTGCAACAAACTTTAGTTACAGTATTTTAGTGTAGGTCAGACTATTACTATGTTTTGTGAAAGGTTATTGATTGCCTTTTTACTGTTTTGTTTAACTAGTACATACAGTGCATTCTATTGCTGACTAAATACAATCTGTCTAGGAGTAAATACATGTTTTATTCAAACACAATCGCTACCCATGGTTAAGTTTGCCAACTAAATACAAGATGGCAAAATATACATATTGCTCACACAGATACAATACCTTAGCAGGGCTAGAATTAAGACATAATCATATTGTTAGAAATGTAATATTATTATTATTATATAGTCTTGTTGTTAAGAAACTATTACACTTCACTATATTTTCTAATCACAGTGTCATTCATTTTCATTTTCATTTAGTAATGACTAACAGGTATTCTGTTGTTTGTACTGTAAGACCATAACAATATAGTTCCTAAAGTGGGAAGTACTGAAACGTACAATAGCAAACTCTGGATGAAACATAGGGCCTGATGCAGAGATTGGAAGAAGATTGCTTAGTAAATATGGCCAGAAAGCTTTTAAGATCATTAAAGCTCCTTCCTTAGGCAAGTGTTACTTTATTATATGGTCAAACACCATATTACCATCCACCATATGATGGAACACAATAAAAATACTCTAGAATGCACTACAATTTTAATGGGAATGCATATATACTCAGTCCTTTTAACAGCTCACACTAAATGTACTTAGACATTTTAACCCCTTCAGTGTCACACCACTTTCAGATTCTCGCAGTCACGTGTTCACACTGTCATTCTGGTGACCTAAACGGAGTGTGCAGAACCATTTCTTCCCCCCCCCCCCATATAAATTCTGATCACTGTTCCACAGGGTCTGCTGCAGCAGAAACCCATGAAAATGCCATGATGTACAACATACCGTATGTTATAAGAGCACTGAAGTGTTTTTTTATACAGTAAGCCTCCCAGTTTACTCGACAAATATCATGCAGTTCTCAATTGAATTGTAATTTCTTCTTGAAACTCCAGTTTAGTATACATGCAATATTGAACATTTCAAAGTGTTTACGAGCAAATCATTCCCTACAGATTGTGAGTTTGGGAATCGTGCCGTTTCTCAATCAGTGATGAATGATGCATTTAATCAAAATTCACCTTTAGAAAACGCAAACTAAATGTGTACATTATCATGGAAATCCGGTGCAAATAGCGGAATTATTTTAATGCCACTGCATTTTTTCCAATTTAAAAATCTAGTAAAAAAAAACAAAAAATGCCAATTATTTCATGAACTTATGATTTTTCAGGAAAAAGATAAATTGTTTATAAACTGAACCATTAGTGATTTGCATATCCTTATTCATCTCAGTGACACAAACATTTAGGGGTCTATTTATCAATGTCATCCAGATGTAAAATTGAAGCAAAAAAAAACCAGAACAGTTTTTTTTTATCACAGACAAGAAACCCTAAATCTATGAGATTTTTTTTCTTGTAATAAATCTGGTGCAATGTTTTTACACTGATTTTGCTAAATAGACCCTTACATACAAATATTGTCAATATATTTTTTAACCAACAGAAAAGGGGAGAAGAACCCACCCAGCCACCGTAAAAGATGCGTATAACGGGTGTACTAGGGGCAGAATATATTGACAGACAAAAAAAAACAGAGCCCTAGATACTGCTTGCGAGGGAAGAGTGGGCAAGGTTATAAGCCCCTTAATAGCATGCACTCACTAACTGCTTAATGCGTGATAGGTGTATGGGTAGAATACCCCTATAGAGGCCAATGGAATGAGAAAAGTCCCTAGCAGTGTGAAATAACTATGAACATGTTAAAACAACTTTAATGTCTGTAGACTTGATTAAAATAAATGGAACACTTAGAGACCAATTCACTAGCCACAATCCCAGTGATAGTAAGTAACTAACTCCCCCCAGTGGTGAGAGTAGAAAGGTGAAGAGACATCTACACAGCTGATATCTAATGTGCCAAGAAATGCAGGTAAATAAGCCTACAGTGGGTAGATCGATGGTATGGTAAGAGGTGGTGGTAAAAAGGGGAGAGATATACCAGGTCAACCACTACAGAAAAGGTGACTGGAAAATACCAGGCATAGAAAACCTGCCAATATGACACATACCAGATAAGTACGGTCAATGTGACAATTAGCACTCAGGGACAAGCGAGGATGCAAGGCAAAACTACACTGAACAAAACCTTATAAGGCTTAGTGTCCTGTATCTATTACCACAGGTTGCACAAGCCAAAGCTAATGGCCTGTAATGTCCCTGTTTCTAGGGTCAGGGTGGACAGAGAGGTAGGAAAATTATTATAACTAACAAATCACTGGGAGAACACTAAAAATAATGGAGTAATGTGTTGTAGCTACACTATCTGCCACAAAGCCATTGGAAGCTAAAATGTAGTTTGTGCCTAATAATAATGGTGAGTAAATGCGTAGGATACTCCCCCTATAGCAGCATGGATGGTGTAATACATAGCAAACAGGTAGCGTGTAGACCTGCCCTAGTGGTCTCCTGAAAGGAAACACTATGTAGTCTCACAAAGGGAAAGTATAATATTGCGCCAAAGCCAATGCTGTAATTGTTATAACAAGTCCACAAGTGTACGGTGCTGAGATGTATGCAGCTTAGATACTTTGCTTGGCTTCCCGGAGAGGTGTCCTGATGCGGAATCGAGCGCTGACTAAGAAATAAATGAAACATTTCTAACATTGAATTCTGAAATTAGATAGGGCATATTAAACTACTGTAAAGTATTACTGCACTTTAGAAGCACTCTATATTAAAGCGTTATTTTAAACTGTTTATTTTGAACATTTTTAGAAAGTATAAAGTTGGATGGAGGGGTAAACAAAATAATAATAGGGATGACTGAGAGGGATTTGGTATAGTTCATATACATTTCTATTGATCATACAATACAATAAGTGAACAAAAAATTTAATAATATGGGGTCTTCCTGTAGGATTAAATTTGGTCTCATCAGAAAGATGATTGATGACAATACAAATAAAATAGTAAATCCTTTTCAACAAATTTACAGTTTTAATCAGGTTCTGACATATTATGAATTGTCCCAGGGGAGACAAATCTCATAGAATTTAGAGCAGAAAGAGGACATGCAGTCCAGCCTCGGTGCAACAGGAACAATTCACAGTCATAGAACATAACATCCGATAAATCCCATATAGACTGAGTAGTATAAGTCTTAATCCTGGGAATATAAATCCTTACATAGCTGCTCCAAAATATTGAAATGGAGTATTGACTTAAAGTGTAATTAACAACCTATGACTCATAAACAAGTGGCCGCCAACCTAACCGGCTTAAATCATAAAGTGGGATTTATAGGGTACTGGGGAGGCACAGACACCACAAGGTAAAGCGCCCCCTTTTAACCAACCACACTCAGATAAGACCACAGAGCATATAGGCAACACTGTCAATAAGTAGCAGGAAACTTCCACAGTACACTCACTGTTAGTAGAAATGGAGGTTCTCTTAGGTAACTATCAACATTGACATACAGGAACTCCGTCAAAGCGTGCATCTAACTTGATAGAAGATCCACAGCAAAGAAAAACCTTGAGGAAGGAAAGTGGAGCACTGCGCTGGGTATGGTAATCAGGAACCGTCACACCATTGAATAAAACTAATTTATTAAGTGACTGCGTGAGACACCAATAGATAGGACAACTACCCACTCTGATGCGTTTCGGGCTAAACCCTTTGTCAAAGAGTATTGACTCTTTGACAAAGGGCTTAGCCCGAAACGCGTCAGAGTGGGTAGTTGTCCTATCTTTTGGTGTCTCACGCAGTCACTTAATAAATTCGTTTTATTCAATGGTGTGCCAGTTCCTGATTACCATATCCCAGCGCAGTGCTCCACTTTCCTCCCTCAAGGTTTTTCTTTGCTGTTGATCTCATAGAATTTATCAAGAGATGTATTTAGCAAACTTGTAAGAAGTTCCATTATATTAACCTCTCTTAATGTTTATAAAATGATAGTCATAGATGTAGGTTCCTCCTGCTTCCAGAAGTTCTCCATAGTGCATCTGGGGATCGATAATACAGTTTATGCATGTCTTCAGATCTTTTATGAAATAATGCTGTGAATAGATTTCCCGAAATTGTATGATGGGTTAGTTCTTAGATCAGATCAAATATTTGGGACCAAGTTTAGGAAATTTTGGGTAAAAATCACCAGACATTGTACTAACCTCACAACATCCTCTCCAGCATCGGTGGAAAGGCTGTGGATATATTTTATGCATTCTATCGGGTACTAGGTACCAACAGAGTTGGAATTTATATCCATTATCTTTTATATTAGCACAAATTGAGCCTTTAGAAGTATTTATCGATATGGTTTCCAACTCCTCTAGTGGTATACTCATTCCCAATTCTCTTTCCCAATTGAACATATATAATAATTTAGTGCCTGGAAACGTCCTGTAGGTGATTAAATACAGTGGAAATACTTTCTTTCATAAAGGAAGAACCCTGCATAGTTTTTCAAAAGAAGAAAACTCTCCCAGACTCTCTCCAGGCAAATTCAACGAGAGTATGAAATGTCTTAGTTGAAGGAAGTGGAAAAACTCTTGTTTTGGAATTTATATTTTGTGTGTAATTCAGTAAAATATTTTAGTGTTCCACAATCAAAAAGATGATATAGTCTCATTTTTCCCACCTCTTGCCCAGTAGAGACATTTCTGTACTCACATCCAGTGAAATTATGGGTTGGAGATTAGTGATAGCATAGGGGATGGGCTTTGGGTTGGACCAGTTTTTTGGGCCCATTCGTCCCAGTAAAAGTGAGAGCAAGAAATTGATGGAATGTCATCAATTTCTCTGGGGACTTTTGATTTGGAATGCAAAAGTTAATTTTCTATGGGGTGAGGGATAGTGCGTGTTCATCCTCCACCCATCGTTTAAGACATGCCTTAGTGTGCTAGATAATAATTGTAATTGTTAACCATTGAAAATTGTGCAGCTGCAAGATAAAGGTTGGAATTAGGAAAGGCCAAACCAAATGTAACAGCTGGTTTCTGTAAAATAATCATTGAGGTTCTTGATTTCTTCCTGGTGGACCATATGAATTTATTTACTTTTGATTGGAAAATATTCAACTTTCTAAGGGTTAGAAACTAGGGGGTTTGAAAAAAGTGTTACAGCCTGGTAAGTATGTTCATCTTAGTTGTAGCAACTCTACCCAGACAACAAATCTTCATTTTGCCCAATGAGTTCAAATCTTTTAGAAGTATCTTAAACAAGGGGAAAGGGGGGCGTGGGGAGGAGGTAATTCACTTTGTAAAGGTTAGCAGAATCTTTAAAAATATGTATGCCCAAGTATTTTAAGGAATACTCTTTCCAGCGATAAGATAAAGAGGATTTAAGGACTATCTCCGTTATGTGATGCACTCCTACAGCGTGAGCCTCCGATTTAGTAAAGTTAATTTTCAAATTTGACATTTTACTAAAGGTATGTAGGGTTTTTGTGAAATTAGGTAGGGAAACCAACAGGTTGATGTTAAAAGGACGTTATTGACAAATAAGATCAATTTATATTTGTCCCAATTTAATTCCTGAAATATCTGGATTGTTCCTTATACCTATAGCAAGGGGTTCAATAGTCAATGCAAATATAAAGGGGGATAGGGGGTATCCCTGGTAAGTACCTTTCGATAAGGGGAAAGGCTCTGAGAGGAAATCTGCTTTATTAATCCTCTCTGTAGGAGCACCATAAATAACAAATTGGCACATGAAATTAGATTTAAATTTGAAGCTGTATTAGCTGTGGTGCCTGAAGATTTATACATTTATTAAAACATTATTAATATAATGTGTGCCTGACTTTATGCGCAATATTGTTAGTGCGTTTTTATCGTTTCTACATAAATATTTTATACCATATTAATCTGTGCTATGGACACCTTTCTTCTTTGCTGCCGAGTCATCTCTCCTGGTTGACGTGTACTCTTACCTGAATATACAAGACACACTTACCACAACTGCTTTTAAACATCCTTATCTCATTAGTAGGCTGTACATAGGAGCCAAGAACATAGTTGATATTGATTCAATTATCACTACAGTCTACACTTAGTTTTTCGTGTTGTTGTTTCTCTCTTTTTGTATGATCCCCCTGGATTGTGAGACTACATTCCTACGACTTGGGACCAGTGAAGACAGGCCCCACCAGAATGTTTTTGCAGGGAGTTAGAACCTGATTTAATTTTATATTTGTCACTATTGCACTATTAATTGTATTTTATATGTCAGACGGTTTATTTTTATTTTTTCACTATATAATTAGTGATCACTCATTGTGTTTAGCGCCTTTATTACACTGCACTTTGTCACATTCAAGTGGAGCGTGAAATTTAAGTTTAAAAGACTGCAGGATGCCAGTTGTTTTAAACTCCTTAAGAAAGAACATATAGTTTGAAACGCGTTGGAGGTTATCCTCTATGCTTTGATTCTCCAATAAACTTTTTGTGTATCTATTGGATCCTCTCCTTGCTCTTTTTACTTCTCAAATTGTCTCTTTATTTCTGCCTGACTTATTTCTGCCTGAGTTATTTCCCCACACACTTTCCCTGTGACTCAGTTTGGACTCTCAGAGCCTCCCAACCTTATATATGGTTGGGCACCCACAAACCCTATACTGGTTGTGGGTCACCTTGGCACTTTCTGGGGTACCCCTCTTAACCTAGTGATTCCCTCAGCTACAGGAATACATATTAATCCCTGTGCCACATTCTCCTTTCTGGGCTGTGCTGAAGCAGGGTAACCTAGTGTGTGTTGCGCTTTCAGTACATTTTCAAGGGAAGGTATTGCCGGGACAATGTGCCTACTTGTATCCGAGAATCGGGCATGATTCCGGGTACATTTATGGGGGAACCGGCAACTCCGGACCCTAACCTCCAAGGCACATTCTGTCAACCGTTCCTATGCAAAACCCCCCTTGAAACTCATACACTAGCAATCCCTGCCTGACTGCATCCCCGGAAATGGAAAAACACAAAAAATGGTTTTATTACACAGCGTACAATGTGATCATACAATGTTACTGGGTCCAAGAGCTAATTCTCTGGGACCCTTATACACAGAGCAGGGGTAACCAAAACGGTCTTGACCTTTATTATAGAGCCTGGTTACCCCCTCCCTTCATGTGTCCTTTGATTATGCCTTCTAAAATGCCATTTTTTGTAATTTAACTGTGATTGTTATCGAGTTTACTAGAACTATTTCTAGAAAAATATTCTTTCTGTATTTTTTGTTTGCTTGTCACTGTCTCTCAAACATTATCCAAAATGAGAATAGTAGCTTTACTATGTAAACTCTTTGAACCATAAGATAAAATCAAATAAAGTTAAAAAATCTATAATGTGAGTTTGGTTCAGGTTGGGTTAATCCCCTGCATACATTATAACCTCTGTAAAGTTGATTAAATACTGTATAACAGGAACACTAGGGCAAACAGAGAGATAGGTCCTGTCAGAATGACAGGATAGACCCTAAATTACATGCACTCAAACCCGTCGTGGTGAGATAGAGTTGGGATGCCTGAGTGGAGGGTAGTCTTCCTGTGATTGGTATGGTATGTTTTTGGAGAATTGTGTCTGTACAGCACAGATGATGGTCTGGTTGCCAGGTCTGGTTGAGTGATCAGTTGCCCCCTTGTAGGTACAAAGGGAGCATGTAAAAAAATGAAAAACAATGGATTTTAATGGTAAATACGGAAAGTAAAATAAATGGGGGATAAGCTGATAAATACAGTGACATATAATAGTTTGTTCTAGGTTAAGCGGGTATCACCCCCTACTCTTTCCATAAAAGGAGCACTCCAAGATGAAACCGAAACAAAAAAAACTTGAGACTGTATATGTTTCCCAAAGAAACTGCGCCAATTTATTTTGCCATAAACACAAATATACATACATTAAGCACACAAAATACATAAAAAGGAAATTACTATTACTACTCGTTTCGTTCCTTCAAAGGTAATTAAGTCCCTGCTAGTTTGGGGGTTGATGAACTTTCAATGAATCAGGATCCATCAATTCCCTACACACATCAGTTAGCCATAAAGCTGAACTACAGTATAAGAATAAAATTGTTAGCAAAGCAGATACATATTAGATTAAAACCACCTGAGAAAGTAAAGCAGATCATCATGAGCTTAGACCCACAAAAAAATCCCTAGGAGATCCAATAGAGCAGCAATGAGAGGCTGCTCAAGGTTTGCGAAACATTGAAAGGGCAGATACTGACAGTCACAGTGGTTGTGTGGGTGCTGCTGTGAACATTCTTCTCTGTCTGATCTAGTGACCGGAGGGGAGAGTGACGAGCTGCTGGTGCAGACCCTCACCTCTGTCTGGTAAGGTGAATATCAAGGGAGAGAGGGGTTGGCCTGGGATTAAAGAGGTTACACCCCATTTGGCCATCCCCTGCTCTCACCTGGGAAGCAAGGGTTTAACTGGACTGTGGTCCAGTAATGTGTTTTTACCTTGCTTCAGCATCCTAATGTATATTCCCCTGTAAAAATGTATTGTTTCTGTTCCAGTGTTTGCACCAACACATACACTGGGATTGATGCGGGAGGCTTAAGGGGTTAATGAGCTACAGTTTAGGAAAATACAAATGTGTGTGGTGTCTTTTCAGAAATATCTGGGCTTCAACAGGCTTGATTGAAGTTGGGTGTGAAAAGTACAGAGGGGGTTTAGTGTACAGTATGTTAATACCTAATTGGCAGACCAAGGGTATATTGCTGGTAGAGACAGCTAGGACCCAGGTCTGGAGCATTGGGTGTGAAATACTGGAAATCCTCCCAGGGGAGGTGTAGATGCCGCACAGCCGTGGAGTAAGAACTTCAGAGAAGGCTGATCAGTGATTCATAAAAAACTTTAATGAAACAAAGTGCAAACGGATCCTCTTGACGAGTTTCGGCCCATCAGGCCTTTGTCAAATGTGAAATATAGCACCTGTGACAAATGTTCTCTACACACGAGGCCCAGCTTCAAATGATTTCTTGACAAGGGGTTATGGGGGCCAGGGGTGCGGTTACACAAGGAGATATCAGAATGAGTGACCTTATTAAATATATGAATATTATGAGATGTCCTCGGCTGAACGTGCTAAAAGCTAGATGTGTTTATTTGTGTGACCGATTTGCACATAATGATTACAGACACATGATGTCAAGCAGGTACTAAGAGACAGATATTAATATCTCTCTTAATTTCAATATTACACAATAATATTTAGTCTTATTGGGAGCGTCATGCGTGCCGGAATGTATTAATATATCTCGCGTGCCAGTAAGTACTACTGAACTGAAGTTATGTAGTTATTTATATAGGAAAAGCAGTTTTTAAACGTCCTTGGGTGGGAGGAGTTTTACTCTGGGGAAGACTGTCAACCTCACCACTGATTTATGAGAGGGGCTGGGTTTAGGTTGTGTTCAATGGGAAATAATTGTATATAAACAAGGCTCAGCCTATGGCTATTGTCTTTGTGATTTTCAAGATTGCTATATGAACTGCCAGTCCAGATTTGACTGTTTCATCATTCCATCTTAAGTAAGTGTCTATATTTTGTCTGTAATTTGTATAACTTGTGTGTTCACCTTTTTCAAGGAATAAATTATATTTTATCATATCTCAGCCGTGTTCAGTTCAACCCAGGTATTTTTGTCATAAATTATATCTTGTCATAAGTTGCCGTGACAGTGAACATGGTGCAGCAATTTACCCTTTGACTGACAATGTGTGTGTGCAGGAAAGGTTGCAGCCATTAGCCCAGACCTCTGCTTGATCTGATCAGGGGAAGGAGTTGCTATGCTCCTCTAGGGATGCAGGGGCCTAGGCAGCCACCTAAATGCCTATAGCTGCCTCTTGCTGCAGTCTAAAGTCTATGGAATGTCAACAGAACAATCTGCTACTGTTCTTATATGGAAAAAACCTTTACTGGAAGTAATTTCCATATTTTCTGATGATCATTGCAGCAAGCTGTAACTTCTATAGAGAAAGAGTTTAGAATCAAATATCAGTCATAAACTTGTAGCAAGTATGCCCAATAGATCTATAGCTAAACAGGCAATATATGAGGCATATAAACTTCTTAGATTCAAAATACTTACCTGATGACAGGCTGTGTATGGGCCTGAAACGTCGCTTGCGTGTGGTATGATCATTTTCTTTTTCTTTGCATCACTAAGCCATGTGTGCGGACATAGATCTGGATGAAGCTATGAATTGTGAGTGATATGTTTGCTCTAAGTTTGAGTGCTGCCTTTTTCTTGACTGCTCCTATATGTTTGAGTGTGACCACACTTTAAAGCTGCAGTTCAAGCAATATCTTTTAAATAAATCAGTTATGTACTATGAGAAAATACTGAAGCATTTTTGGTTGTAATAAAAACTATTAAAGACATTTTTAATGTATTGTAATGTAACAAGTATTTTTGCTCCTATAGCAACCATTTACAAAGTCACATCCCCTTCCTCTTCTGAGACAGGCTCTGGCTCTTGAGCCCTGCCCTCTCTCTAGCAGTGCACCAATTGTATCTAGTGCATGCCTGGCCACATGATCTTCCACACATAACTTTGCATCTTGGGTAATCCTCTGCAGCCCTAGCAGTGATATAACCCCTGAGCTGAATCGTCAGCGATTGATTACAGGAGAATGGATCAATCAGCAACTTAGCTAATCGCTTGTCAGTGTGCAAATTGTATTGATGGACATATTAAATGGTTTATTTTTTTTTGAATGGCAGCTTGAACTGCAGCTTTAAAGGATCAATGAAAGGTCTCCAGGTGCATGATGAACCTCAGTAGCTGGAACAGCAGGGAGTAGACAAAAGCGTTCATGGGGGTCATAGGCAAGGGTCCAGGGCAGACAGCAGGGAATTTTAGTTGAGTCATGGCAGGCAGCAAGGTATCATAGTCAGGTCATGGGCAGAAGTCAGCAAAAGGGAATCGACAGGGCAAAGGGACAGGGGCTATGCATGTACAGGGATAGGGCACAGTTACAAAATGGGACAAGCCTAATTACAGGCAAGGACCTTTATTACACACAAAGACTATGGCAGAAACAGGGTAGGTCAAAACAGGCTTTGGCAGAAAAGAGTCTAGAGCAGTGGTTCCCAATCTATGCGCCCCGGCGCCCTGGTGCGCCGCGGCTTGCCTAGAGGGGCGCGGCAATTATCCTCCCCACCATCCCTCCGATCATCACTCCCCACCATCACTCCTTCATGCCAGCCGGGCCGCAGGGGATTGGCTGCAGGCAGAGAGGAAGCCGGGGGCGGGGCTTTGTGCAGAGCACACAGTGAGTGTGTGTGTCTGCCTTCCTGCTCCTGCTCCTCTGTCTGCGCGGTGCCCCGACCCCTTCTGCCCTGGGTGATAGGAGAAGGTAGGGGGGTGATAAGAGAAGGGAGAGGGAGGGGAGAGTTGTACATTTGCCTGCCCAGTGACTGTGTGCAGGGAGCTGCCTGCACGGATCTCCTCCCCGCCCCAAATGCCCCCCCCCCTCACATCCGTCGCTGCCTCTGCTCTCCACTGCTCTTCAATGTGTGTATCTGTGTTTGTATTTGTTTGTGTGTGTGTGTATTTATGTGTGTGTGTATTTATGTGTGTGTGTGTGTGTGTGTGTATTTATTTGTGTGTGTGTGTGTGTGTGTGTGTGTGTGTGTATTTATTTGTGTGTGTGTGTATTTATTTGTGTGTGTGTGTGTGTGTATTTGTGTGTGTGTGTATTTATTTGTGTGTGTGTGTGGATTTATTTGTGTGTGTGTGTGTGTGTGTGTGTATTTATTTGTGTGTGTGTATTTATTTGTGTCTGTGTGTATTTATTTGTGTGTGTGTGTGTGTGTGTGTATTTATTTGTGTGTGTATGTATGTATTTATTTGTGTGTGTGTGTGTATTTATTTGTTTGTGTGTGTATTTATTTGTGTGTGTGTGTGTGTATTTATTTGTGTGTGTGTGTGTATTTATTTGTGTGTGTGTGTGTGTGTGTGTGTGTATTTATTTGTGTGTGTGTATTTATTTGTGGGTGTGTGTGTGTGTGTGTGTATTTATTTGTGTGTGTGTGTGTGTGTATTTATTTGTGTGTGTGTGTGTATTTATTTGTGTGTGTGTGTATTTATTTGTGTGTGTGTGTGTGTGTATTTATTTGTGTGTGTGTGTGTGTGTGTATTTATTTGTGTGTGTATTTATTTGTGTGTGTGTGTGTATTTATTTGTGTGTGTGTGTGCAGGGAGCTGCGTGCATGGATTTCCTGCCTTTCCTCCCCCCTCCTCCACTCCCCTCTGTCTGAGAGGGAGGGTGTCTGTCTGCGAGAGAGTCTGTCTGCGAGAGAGAGAGAGAGAGTCTGTCTGTGAGAGAGAGAGAGAGAGTGTCTGTCTGCGAGAGAGAGTGTCTGTCTGCGAGAGAGAGAGTGTCTGTCTGCGAGAGAGAGAGGGTGTCTGTCTGCGAGAGAGAGGGTGTCTGTCTGCGAGAGAGAGAGAGTGTCTGTCTGCGAGAGAGAGTGTCTGTCTGCGAGAGTGTATGTCTGCGAGAGAGAGAGTGTCTGTCTGCGAGAGAGTGTCTGTCTGCAAGAGAGAGAGTGTCTGTCTGCGAGAGAGAGAGTGTCTGTCTGCAAGAGAGAGAGAGTGTCTGTCTGCGAGAGAGAGAGTCTGTCTGTGAGAGAGAGAGAGTGTCTGTCTGCGAGAGAGAGAGTGTCTGTCTGCGAGAGAGAGAGAGTGTCTGTCTGCGAGAGAGAGAGAGTCTGTCTGAGAGAGAGAGAGTGTCTGTCCGAGAGAGAGAGAGAGAGAGAGAGAGAGAGAGAGAGTCTGTCTGAGAGAGAGAGAGTCTGTCTGAGAGAGAGAGAGTCTGTCTGAGAGAGAGAGAGAGTCTGTCTGTGAGAGAGAGTATCTGCCTGTGAGAGAGAGTCTGTCTGTGAGAGAGAGAGAGTCTGTGTGTGAGAGAGAGAGTGTCTGTGTGTGAGAGAGAGAGAGTGTCTGTCTGTGAGAGAGGGTGAGTGTGTGTGTGTCTGAGAGAGAGAGTGAGGTCTGAGAGAGAGAGAGAGTGAGGTCTGAGAGAGAGAGTGAGGTCTGAGAGAGAGTGAGGTCTGAGAGAGAGTGAGGTCTGAGAGAGAGAAAGAGAGAGAGGTCTGAGAGAGAGAGAGGTCTGAGAGAGAGAGAGAGATCTGAGAGAGAGAAAGGTCTGAGAGAGAGGTCTGAGAGAGAGAGAGGTCTGAGAGAGAGAGAGGTCTGAGAGAGAGAGAGGTCTGAGAGAGAGAGAGGTCTGAGAGAGAGGTCTGAGAGAGAGACAGAGGTCTGAGAGAGAGAGAGAGAGGTCTGAGAGAGTGAGAGTGATCTGAGAGAGAGAGAGGTCTGAGAGAGAGGTCTGAGAGAGAGAGGTCTGAGAGAGAGAGGTCTGAGAGAGAGGTCTGAGAGAGAGAGGTCTGAGAGAGGTCTGAGAGAGAGAGAGGTCTGAGAGAGAGAGGTCTGAGAGAGAGAGAGGTCTGAGAGAGAGAGAGAGGTCTGAGAGAGAGAGGTCTGAGAGAGAGAGAGGTCTGAGAGAGAGAGAGATAGGTCTGAGAGAGAGAGAGAGAGAGAGAAAGAGAGAGGGGTCTGAGAGGGAGAGAGGTCTGAGAGAGAGAGAGAGAGAGAGAGAGAGAGAGGTCTGAGAGAGAGAGGTCTGAGAGAGAGAGAGGCATGAGAGAGAGAGAGAGAAAGAGACAGAGACAGGTCTGAAAGAGAGGTCTGAGAGAGAGAGAGAGGTCTGAGAGAGAGAGGTCTGAGAGAGAGGTCTGAGAGAGAGGTCTGAGAGAGAGAGAGCGGTCTGAGAGAGAGGGGTCTGAGAGAGAGAGAGAGGTCTGAGAGAGAGAGAGAGGTCTGAGAGAGAGAGAGGTCTGAGAGAGTGGTCTGAGAGAGAGAGAGAGAGAGAGATCTGAGAGAGAGTGGTCTGAGAGAGAGAGGTCTGATTGAGAGGTCTGAGAGAGAGAGAGAGAGGGAGAGGTCTGAGAGAGAGAGGTCTGAGGGAGAGAGAGTGAGGTCTGAGGGAGAGAGTGAGGTCTGAGAGAGAGAGTGAGGTCTGAGAGAGAGAGTGAGGTCTGAGAGAGAGAGTGAGGTCTGAGAGAGAGTGAGAGTGTGTGAGAGTGTCTGAGAGAGACACAAACTGCGCACTGCAACTGTTAGGTATGTATATACACCTTTGTTTTTACTTTGGGCGCCGCGGAAAAATCCTGATCGCCTTGGGGAGCCTTGAACCGAAAAAGTTTGGGAACCACTGGTCTAGAGTATATAAAACAAATGCAAGGTGAAACAGGAGACAGGAAACTATAAAGGCAGAGCAAGGACAGAAGATAGGAGAACCATAAGAGAACCAAGAGAAAACAGACAGAGGAAATCCCAGAGAAGACAGAAGCAACAGCACTTCCGGTGGACAAACAAAGGAACTGTAAGAGGGAAACAGTTAAATGTCAGGGATCCTGACAGTCAGTCAGGCACCTCTCCTGCTGAAGATTTTTACCACTCCATGCCGTGGTATTTTGAGACACTGTTACCTCACTATTTTCTACTCAAAACATGAACACAAGCCAGTTCCATGTTCCAATTGGTTAAAACACACATCATAATAAACCAATTACTGTTAAGAATAAAATAGGCTAGGACCATTAACCTATTAGGTGCTACTACTGTCTATAGTGAAACAACAAGGCACACAGTCACTACAACTATGTATCTACAATATAGATCAGCTGTACAACTTTGCACAACAATGTTATTAGGTTAAACACTTGCACAGCTACTCCCCCCCCCCATAAAGGGGAATCCTAAGATACTATAGGTGAGCATTGCCCTATGACTAGGTGACTATACTGTAGGTGATTTTGCTATTAATATGTGAAAATTTCAGGTCATACATTATAGACTAATAATATAGTAATCTTACATTAAGAAATAGCACATTATTGTACTGAATGTGCATTATGTAAAATCATTATTCTATCTCTGCTCAACATAACATGTTGCTTGCTGGAAACATTAGTGAAACTACCTTGCACATTGGAGTAGCTTAGTGAAGAAATACTAAGAGATTTCCTTTTAGTTCTAAAAGGTCAGATTGTGAACTTCATACATTGTACAGCCTTTGTAATTGACTGATAACATTTTTCTTGAAGCAATGCAAAAAAATATCCTTTTCTTCCATCAAATGTTACATTTGATGATAATCTCTTGGGTAAAAGATTAACATCACCTCAGATTTGGAGGACTCATTTAACACAAAGGGTGATAATAAATAACATTATGAATTAAATTATCAAACTGTCATGCACCTTATTGTAATAGTGTGTCTAATAAATCCTCTCCAAAGCTCTCCAACAAACCAATTGCACAATAATAGGTGCAGTACAAAATTGATGCAAAATGCAGTACAGCCGGTCCCCGCTTATCCGCTGTCGGTTAATGGACCATTAGATTGTTGGTCCCATGTTAATCAGCAGTGGTGACCGCCGGATAAGTGGGTTCGGCGTTAGATAATGCATTCGATGGACTGCATTATGTGGCGTTGGATAAGGCATCCGTCGGAAACCGGAACGTCGGTAAGCGAGGACTGCCTGTACAATTATTATTTTTTACAGACGATTGAAGCAGGGTGTCTCCAGACCTAAACTCCATTAATTGGAGATGCTTCCAGAGATACTTACTTCTGAATGGGGTGCTGAACCCTCTGATTTTTAAAGCTCCTGCATCACATGGGCCAATAGTAATCCGCACCAATGATGTCACAGCGTCCTATTGGCCCGCTGGGTGCGGGAACTTTGAAAAGCGGCTATTACATGATCCCTGCTAGGCGAGCAGAGCAGCTAAAGGCACCTACTGTGGAGGAAAGTATCTCTGGAAGCAAGGGGTCCCAGGAGCTGAAATTTATGCGGTAGAGCTCCGGCGACCCCCTGCTTCAATAAATATACAATATAAAAAAAAAAATGCAAAACAACATTTGTCAGCTATGATTGCCACTTCAACTGTATACAGGCAATAAAGGCTATGTTAGCGCAAAATGAAATCTACACTCCTGACATCAAAATCAGGACTAAATAGCCTTTTGCAATACTTGGTATTAACCATTTGAGAGCCAAAGGGGCCAGAAATGTGTGGCTTTATATTTATGGATAAATGGATTACAGCAGCAAGGTGTTTCACTTCTGCAAAATAGGAAACAATCTTATCCTATGACATATTGATTAACATTTGTGACATGCATGACAAACCCCCGGATGCTACAATTTTGCCAATACAGTTATAGAACTTGAGCTTTATTTCTTACGTGTGGTGGCCAACTGCTGAGATGAAGCCCTGTCATTACCTCTACCAGGTTTACACTCCCTATGGCAATCTGTAGCAACTGCCCTTCAAAAATAATTTCATAGTTGGACAGTTCGATTCAGATTTAAAATAAAAAAAACAACTATCTTATGCAAGAAATCTTTAAACTGGTAGAAGCAAACAAAGCGTGCACATTATTTTCTTTTGTCTATTTGAGTCTCAACTTTAGTTATCAATCCAAACATTAGTCAGCATTAATTACTGCTTTTCCCTCACCCTAAGTGAGATCATAAAGCTACCGGTGTATTCTAGTGCTGGTGCATACCTGTTAGGTAGAACAGAAGACCTGAGATCTCCATGATGGTTTAGGGATACATCAGGTTAGGCTCCAGTGCTGGTTCTTTGGTCTGTGCAGCACCTCCAGCCCAGGAGGATCCTGGTGTAGCCAGGATGAACCTCATAGGCAATTCTTCTTATGTACTCACACTCAAAACATCACACAAGAGATGATATAATTGTTTTTTTTTTAGTTCAGTACAGCATTACAGTTTCCATTCCCTGAAGGCAGTAACCCGGGCTGGAGCCCCTAAGCACCCCTCCTCAGCATACGGTACCTTACCCCCTAACAGGGCAAGGCCTCAGCCCATTCCTTTCCAGGACAGCCTCTCCTGTGCTTCATCCGCGCAGGGAGATCAACACAGAACTAACTCCCAGAACCCTTATTCTAACCTCTAGAGGGAAACCCCTCCTTCCCAGGGTGTGGCTTGTAAGTCAGCCACCTATCAGTCATAGGCCCCCCTTGTAATACCAGGCTACTCCTGAACTGCACTAGGTAGCACACACAACAACCTAACCAAGCCCTGCAGGATTTTCTCCCAGCACTGCCCACTCTTCAATGGGATTTACAGTGCTAAAGAAGTCAGAGAATTAGTAGCCCAAGGGGACCTGGCTACACCGCTATTACATGATCCGATGACAATGAAAAATTACACACTGAAATTAAAAGACAAATGTACCAAATGCTCTTTTGAAGGTAACAACAATGTACATAACACCAGGTGTTACAGTGTAAAATAATAAAGACAAAATATACACTAAAGCATGAATAGAATCAGATTGAATGTTTAGACGACATAGTTTTCACACACCATTTGTAAAGTTGTTCTTTGTGACTGAGTCAATCATCCATTTTTATGGTTACCTCTTTATTTTCAATGTCAGAAGAAGCTATTGGGAACTTTATAATTGTATTGGCTAACATGTATGCATCTGATAAATCCTCCTCTCCCTGTTTATAGGCTGAAGTGCAATACACTTCATGCAATCACTGGCAATTAAGTCATTAACAGTGCCTAATTATTCCACATTTACATTCATACAGACCTAGTCATAGATTGACCTGCACTTTTATAATGACATTCTATTTACAGATGCTCACAACACTAGACGCTCACATTTTAATTGTTTGTTATTGTTTTGGAAGAAAATACAGTTCTCATTTTTGTTCTCACCTCTAGGCCTCGGGCATGGTCAGCGCTTAGGCGCTGACCCGTGCTGAGGCTCGCTTATGCTTACCAGTGAGCCCCTGCAGCCGCAATGAGAGCGGCTTTAGCAGGGGCTCGCGCACACTTCCGCAAGCGTGCGGAAGCGTAGGTCTTAGAAAAAAATTTGTTTCAAGCACTCACGGGAGTGCAGGGCCGGTCATGAGAGCGGTTCGCCCAATGAAGGCGAACCAGCTCCGTGACGTCACTGGCCTGCCCCCCCGACACGCCCCGGATGGCGCGCTAACCAAGGCAGGGAAAGTACCCACTTTCCCTCAGCCTGAGCGCGCCTCCGCACAGTTGCTGCAACCCTGGACGCAGCCTTAGCCTGCGGCCCTGCTGCCTGTGCTGCACGAGCGTCTGCAAGGCAGGCGGCGCATACAGCCAAATTCCCCGGTCTGCAGGGAGCGGCAGGGGGAAAGACAGGGGGGGTACGTGACTGGGGAGTGACGGGGGCGTGGCCATGACATCAACCGGCAGGTTCACCCTCATTGGCTGAACTGCCGGGGGGTGTGGCCTACCGCTCTGTCGCTATTTCCCATCTCAATTTTCATGTGTACGGCTCTTGTCCCAGCAGCGTGCGCCACAGCGGGCATTGCAGTAGCCAGCGGGGACCTAGCCTTACGTTGAACAAAACAATTCAATGGATTTTGACAAAAATACTTTATTGTTAAAGATAATGGGGAGTATAAGGCTTGTTTTTACATTTAGGGAAAACAAATCTGATAGCAGTTCTTACTTAACTTGTAGGTTGTGGCTAATATATAGAATTTTATGTAGGTTTAACCAAATACCGAATTAAAGTGTCTATTAATACAAATATTGTTCAATACATATGTATAAAGATTTAAACACGATTAATAAAAAAATGAAAAATGCATTACTCTTAAATCACTATATTAGATGTAAGCATATATCCAACATTTATTTAAAGTATGTAATTAAATATATTAGTTTGTAAAATGTTACACAAATTCTTCTTTGCACATTTGTGATGATGTGCAAAACATATTAAACTTCGAAAAGTTTGTGTACAATGCTTACAATATATATATAATTATGAATAAACAGTAGGAGCCCCTCAGAGTCAACGATTCAAGAATACTACCCACACAAGGTATAACAAGAGCAGAACCTACTGTGCAGCAAGTCTGTTAATAATATGTACATGCAGTAAACATTTAATACAGGATATATATCTTGATGGAAACTGATAATACCAGGTACAAAGCTATAGCCTAAGAAATAAGAACATGAAAACATTCTACAGGGTATGTACAATCTCTGATACCTGCAGGCCGACATCAAAAAGTAATGTGTACAATCTATCTAAAAATCTCTCCGAATAAAAGTACAAAGAAGCAATAAAAGCCCAGCCAAGAAAATCCCAAGGAAGCACATCCTGTGTAGTCACAGGATAATTGGCCGGCGCACCATCTTGGACCAGTGAAATATAATTGAGATTTCCACAGAATCTAAAAATATATCAAGAAGCAAATTGCTGTAGGTTGTTTTTCTCATTCATCCCCTGTGGAATCATAGGGTCCTATTCAATATGCTCTAATAAATAAGCTACAGCATCACAAAAATGTTGTTGCTCTTTCACCCCAAAATCAGAATTGAAATCGCTGCATTTGGTACAAATTAGCAATGTAATTTTTTTGGTAGAAGGGGAAGCTAATTTGCATACAGACATTAGGGGTCAGTGGTTGTGAGAAAAGTACAGAAGAGCTTGCAGATACTGTATCTTCTGGCCTCTGCATTCAGTATTTAAGATACCACGGATATACTGATAACCTATAAATACATCTGCAATAATAGATGGTGAAAGTCTTTAACTATTAACCTATAACGTAATGACCGGAGGTGGTTATAAAGGCATGTTCCATGCATGGCATCTTGAACCAAGAAATGGAAGAAATGGAAGAAATTTGCAACTTGTGGCACAATATCACTTGAGAAAGACCACTAGGTCGAAACATTGCTTGTTTTTGGCTTTAATAAATCAGAATTAGAAAATCCATCAGTGCTCTGTGATTTCTTCCTTTTATATGTTCCTGGGTATGCTGCAGGCTATCATCTTCTCGCATGGACCACCGGTAATTGTATCAACCCCTTTTTGTGTTTATAGAGGTGTGCAGCATGTACCTTTGGTTTTCTTGAACCAAGAAATCAGAAACAAAGGGATTAGTGATTCTCACAATCCAAAATGGATAGCAAGGAATTTCCACTCAATACTTTACTAAGCATTATGGCATACAAAGTGTAAACCCTCTCCGCCACCTCAAGGATTTGTACATTTTCGTTTGCATTCTTTGACTTTTTGTAATATGTAAATTTTATTTTTCCTGCAATTTAGTTTGTGTGAATTATTTGATGAGCGAGCGAAGGGAAGACATCCACTTTGTGGACACTTTGGGTGTGTTTTTTTTGCCTCTTTTTTTGTTTGTGTGTTCTCTTTTCACAGGTCGAGCACCTTGACTGATTCTGATGCAATTTTGAGGGTACCTTTCAACCATCCTATCTAGATCTGCCAGATGTTTCAACCAAATCGGTGCAACCCCTATTTATGATTTTTTTTTAAAGAAAAAAAATAAATAAACAGTACATTTCATCAACCGGATTCTTGATACAAAGCATTCAATGGTTTATTTTGTAATACGTTTTCAGACAATCTTGAACTGTTTCAGAGAAATTAAATATTTCAATTGGAAATAAATTGGTAGCCACGGTAACAACCAACTCTGTACAGTACAACAACAACCTGTTGATTTACTTTTATGTCAAGGTGGCAGTGATAATTATTCCCTACACAATAGGTTTTTTGATTGGTTTTCCACTGTATCCTCAATGTAAGTGTGACTGTTCATACATCACGGTCTTCTTAAGAATAATGGGTGTTGTGTGTTTTTGAACTTTCGGACAGTTGGTTGCGAATGAGATTGTCATTGTTACACGGAAGTGTAACGCAGGTTGTAGTTTTATATTACATGTATTTCTTTTCCCCAATAATATTTCTCGCAATAATGTGAGAGTTAAAGTGGTATTCAGTATTTATATTTTTGTTTGACTTCAATCTCTCTAAAAAATCTCTCCTAATAAAAGTAAGGGAAGCAATAAAAACCCACCCAAGAAAATCCCAAGGAAACATGTCCTGTGTAGTCAGCAGAATTTTGTGTCACCACACATCTTGGACCAGTGAAATATAATTGAGATTTCCACACAATCTAAAAATATTATATATATATATATATATTTCACATTCATCCCCTGTGGATTCATTGGGCCCTATTAAATATGCTCCAATGAATAAGCTTGATTGTTGTGACAGACAATAGAAGCCTTTCTGGACAACTTGGTTGCCGTTGCCTTGACTGTCAGTGGAAACTAGACTTATTTATAGGCTCATATAATAATAACATACAATAGTGGGAGAATTACATTGGCCAAACATTACCATTTTTAATTGAAGTTTGAGAATACGAATACAAATTGATGGCATTTTGAAAAATATTTTTGCCTGCGCTTCATTCTGTGTTATGAATCTTTGGCCTATTAGGTTTATCTCTCTTAACGGAAAAAAAGGGTGCTCGATCGCGCTCTAACAAAAACCCAAACTTAATGCATATAATTATGCGTGAAATTAGTGCCAAAATATATATATTATCAGTGACAGTGTATAAATAACAAAACACAAGTGACAATCTATAGTAATCTATAATGTGAATATCAATGAAGAGGCTTAGCAGACACACTCAACCCTTGCTGGGAGACTGTTTCAGAAGTCTTGTATGTTCAATTCTTTCCAAAAAGGACCAGAGGAGCGCAGCTTGCAGCCATGAAAATAAAAAACATCACATAGTACAGCAATGTTTAAATAGGATTTAAGTGATAATGTAGGGCTCACGAAGGACTACTCACATTAAAGCAGCCAAAACTGAGCAGTCATCCAATTTATGGGGTGGATGATCCCTGTGATAGATGCAGCAACTGCCAGCAGACAATCTCCAAAGAAAGAAAAGACCATATAGTGAAGATTGTAAAATATATTGACAAGGCAAAATAAAAATGGAGGCTTACACTTAGGTAGGAGTAAAACAGCGTGGTTGGCAACAGATAGCCAGGTATACAGAAGGTCGCGATCTCTCTGTGTACCGTGTGGATCTCCGCTGCCTCTGCCCACTTCCGCACCTCTGCCAGGAGTTCGTGTCATTTCCGGCGCATCATGGAACTCCGGCGCTTGCTGGTGATGATGCTGGTGATGATGCGGTCTTGATCTTTTCCTCAGAGTATTGGCTGACAGGACACTCTACGCATTTCGCCGTTGCACATGGCTTCATCAGGAGCTTCTGTATACGTGGCTATCTGTTGCTAACCACGCTGTTTTACTCCTACCTAAGTGTAAGCCTCCATTTTTATTTTGCCTTGTCAATATATTTTACAATCCACACTATATGGTCTTTTCTTTCTTTGGAGATTGTCTGCTGGCAGTTGCTGCATCTATCACAGGGATCATCCACCCCATAAGTTGGATGACTGCTCAGTTTTGGCTGCTTTAATGTGAGTAGTCCTTAGTGAGCCCTACATTATCACTTAAATCCTATTTAAACATTGCTCAACTATGTGAGGTTTTTTATTTTCATGGCTGCAAGCTGCGCTCCTCTGGTCCTTTTTGGAAAGGTTTGTCTCTCTTCCCTGGTATAAACTAGAGCATTTTCCTTGTTATAACCCCACTCTCCTGTTAAAGCATGAGTAACATGCTTTAACCCCTTCACTGCTAGAAAGGGTGGGTTGCACTTCAATGGTTTGCAATGGATTTTTTATTTCCTATGGCAGATGGTTTTAGTTTGCCAAATTATCTGGCTGCATAAATAATGCAAAAAACTACTGTAAAAAGCAGCACCATGGTTTCTGGACACCGTACCAGGTCAAGAACAAGAGGAGATAAGGAACACGTGACTAACCCAGAAGGAACTTGAAAACGAGACGCATTTTAAGATGTTAAATACAGGCCCCCAAGACCCTAGGACCCTAAAACATTGAGATATATAGACTTGAACCCTAAAGTTAAAGTTACAAATTCAAAGTTAATAATAAAAAAAAGAGAACAAGTCAGACGTAGTAGCATATTTAATTCAAATAACGAGGAAAAAACAACTTGACAGAGTTCACAGAATGAAAAGGAAATCAGCAAATAACTAACAAAAATGGGACATAAGATGAAACTATAGAATAAGTAGGAGGGAGGAATGCGGACTAAGATACAGCAAAACAGATTTATGCAATCGATACAATGTTGAAAGTTGTATATATATGTGTAAAAATGTACTGATAACAACTATGTATTATAATGTTGTAAAACTAACCATTCCTCACTGTACTATACACTGTATTTTATTGCATTGCCCAAATAAAGAGATTTGGGGGGTGGGGGGGGGGGGAGCAGCACAAATATTTATATATAATATGTCCTCCAAACAACATAGGTCATTTTTTTCTATTATAATAAGCTTTTTGAGGACTCAAAAAGGTCCAGAAGGGTTATAGTTAATTTAAATAGTCAACTACCTGTAGATGTTATTGTCCTGTCAGGATAAATGCTGCAGTAGGAATATAGAAATACAACCCCATTATGAATAATTTAAGTATAATAACAATTAATGTGGTGAATTAAGGTTTACCATTATACTGAAAGCTGATGTATATCAGTGAAATAATTGCTCCCGGAGCATAAAGATGTAAATTAAAATACAGAACACACAATTTTAGTTGTGTTTTTTTATTACACTATTAACCTGTCATATAATTTGTTTTTAAATGTTTCAAATTAACAGATTAGTAAGTGCCATTGCTCACAGTTTAGTTAAAGGCAATATTGGCATATATTTAGAAACAGTATAATTAATTATAATTCGTCAAAAGATCCACATACAGTACAGTATGGTTCATTTAATAAATAAGCCAGGAAAGGCTCATGCTCAGAAGAGTCTACGGAACCTAAAAGTATCTGATAAACATGTGCAGGTGCTAAAAGCAATATTTGTACAATGCCCTGTTCTCACAAATGGTCTACTTAATTGCTCATGACTTATTTAGAATTCAATATAGACAACACATTTTCCATAATTGCAACACAAAGGCAAAAAAAAGTTACATTTAGAATTTAAATGACTTTCTGTGGGTGTAGAAAATACAATAGGATTTAGAAAGGGCAAAGAGAGTTGTAATCAGAGTGGCCTTTTGATTTTGTAGTGGGCAATGTCATTAAAAACATTTGTTTTCTGTAAATCATGATTAAACTACTAGGACATTGGTTTTCCAACATTTTTTGGTTAAGGAACCCTAGAATTAGATTAGGAAATTCTGGGGAACCCCAAACCTCTTGTTCCCATCTCTTTTCTCCCTCCCCCCATCTATCTTTTCTGCCATCTCTCTTTTCTCCCCTACCCATCTCTCTTTTCTCCCCTCCCCATCTCTCTTTTCTCCCTCCCCATCTATCTTTTCTCCCCTCCCCATCTCTCTTTTCTCCCGTCCCCATCTCTCTTTTCTCCACTCTCTCCAGCCCTCCCTATTTTCTCTCCCCTATCTTCTCCCCTTACACTCTCCCCCTCTCACACAAAAAAAGTCTGATTTATTTTATTTTTTAACAGGACACCCACTAATTACTTCAATTTACACTATTAAATAAATCCTAGTTATTGAAGCAATGGAATAATCCATTGGTCTGTGAGAGCTTCCCACTCCATGCCACTGCTCAGTGCGTGCTTGCCAGGGGACATGCTATTGATAGCAGCACTGCTCTATGGTATGGAGCTGCCTGCGCAGGTGGAAAAACTCCCTGCAATCAAAACATCTGAAGGAGTATGTTAACAAAGAGAATTTTAGGCTCCATTCCTATTACATCTATATTGTAATTATAATATACAGGAGGGCCCCAAGTATACGGCGGTTCCGTTCCAGGGGCCCGACATATAGTGAAAATCGCCGGAAAGCGGAATACGCCGTTTTTCAGTTGTTTGCATGCGCAAATTGGCATTTTCGCTGTTCTGCGCATGCGCGACCTACGGTGTGCGCATGCGCGCCGGGCGCAACCGCCCGTTCTGCACATGCGCGACTGAGAATCCAAAATGGCGGCCCTCTTCTCGGTGCCGCCGTATCGGCAGATCGCCGAAAAGCGGAGCGCCGAGAAGCGCGGCCCTGCTGTAATACATTTAAACTACTGGGCCATGATTCCCAACCTTCCAAAGCCATGATAAACGTAATTAATCGAAATCCGGGAGGCTCTCTAGTCTCTACATACAATAATGATCTTTCCTATTAATCCTGCTTTTTTCTTACAATCTCTTCTCTCTTACCATATGCAAAGGAAGATCCAGAGCGGGTCAAAAATGAATCTTTCTCTTGCTTAATACTGTAGGGCTCCTACTTGTATCTATAATTTAAAGATTAACAATGTTTTTTTTAAAGATACAGAAGGGATATGAATGAGATTATTGATATATATATATATTATCTGTGTTTATTTAATATTGTAAAACAATCTATGAAATGTAAATCAAATGCTATGATATTACTGTACACACTAGGAAAACGCTCTATTTTATACTGCGCTGTGGGGTGAGAAAGTAACTGGCTAACACGATACACCTGATACATAAAGCTTGGCCCCCTGCAGACGCACTTACCAGAATGCCCTCCTACTGTATTTGTATGTTCCTCCTACCAATTAGATTGTAAGCGCTTAATTTAGGACTCCTTTTCCTAATGTTACTTTTATGGCTAAAGCACTTATTCCCATGATTTGTTATTTGTATTATTTGTTATTTATATGATTGTCACATGCATTACTACTGTGAAGCGCTATGTACATTAATGGCGCTATATAAAGCACGCTCCTAGAGGGCAACACTAATGTAATTAATATATTGGTGTAATTAATATATTTGGCCAATCACCTGCAACTGCTTATTGAGCAGTCTGTGGGAGGCCAGCCCCTCCTTCTTCTAGGTATATAATCTCCTAGCAAGGTCCCTGTATTTCACTATTCACTTTACGTGCAGACATGTGAGTATCTGTACTGGTATATACCAGTTTTTAACTGCACTATATAATCATATGCTTGGTTATATTAACCCTTTCACATAACATTAGTTTGCATTTAGCGCAGGGACCTGCTATAGAGACTTACCTTGACGTGGTTAGCAGGCTTGGCATTATTTGATCAAAGGATGTAACCAAAAGTCCCTTTTATCTTATAGATTTTCACACCATATATATATGAGATAAAAGGGACTTTTGGTTACATCCTTTGATCAAATAATGCCAAGCCTGCTAACCACGTCAAGGTAAGTCTCTATAGCAGGTCCCTGCGCTAAATGCAAACTAATGTTATGTGAAAGGGTTAATATAACCAAGCATATGATTATATAGTGCAGTTAAAAACTGGTATATACCAGTACAGATACTCACATGTCTGCACGTAAAGTGAATAGTGAAATACAGGGACCTTGCTAGGAGATTATATACCTAGAAGAAGGAGGGGCTGGCCTCCCACAGACTGCTCAATAAGCAGTTGCAGGTGATTGGCCAAATATATTAATAATATATATATATATATATATATATACAGGCATACCCCGGTTTAAGTACACTCACTTTAAGTACACTCGCGAGTAAGTACATCTCGCTCAATAGGCAAACGGCAGCTCACGCATGCGCCAGTCAGCACGTCCTGAACAGCAATACCGGCGCCCTACCTGTACCGAAGCTGTGCGCAAGCGGGGAGACTATAGAGCCTGTTACACATGCGTTATTTACATGAGTTATGCACGTATAGGAGGATTGCAATACAGTACATGCATCGATAAGTGGGAAAAAGGGAGTGCTTCACTTTAAGTACATTTTCGCTTTACATACATGCTCCGGTCCCATTGCGTACGTTAATGCGGGGTATGCCTGTATATATATATATATATATATATATATATATATATCCCCATTTATTGCTATCCCAAAGGGAGAAGCGCAGGGATTCACTGTCTGCTATATAAATAAAGACATATAATACAATACAAAACGCTGCAACATTTCTGTGAGATTTCTGCAGCCAGACTAATGGCCCATCGGATTAACACAATGAAGGTCCCTGCAGTCCCATTCAAATAGCAGCCCCCCCTGCTGTGTTAATCCCATTGAGCCATTAGTCTGTTTGCAGAAATTTCACAGAAATGTTCAGCGTTTCTGTGAGATAGCCACATATTTTCATAGATTTCCCTGGGCTAGCCGGAGATAACAGGACGCCACATCTGTACCTACCATTGTGGCCAAGCCCTTCCATCTACTGCACTTACTACCTCACCTACTGTCTCTGTAAATCTCCCAACATAAGACTTAGATTGTGTGAACCTCGTGGCAGAGATTGCCTTTTATATTTACGGATTTTGTTTGCACTTATTTTATTATCATTTCCTGTATTGTCTTTTTTGCAAAGCACCAAGTTCATTGTTGGGCACCATATAAATATAGATATACATACATACATTCCTCTCACATAAAAAAAAAGTGCAACCGTAAAGTACGTAAATATTATGCTGTAAATTATAAAATCAGTATATTAATTTCCTGACCATAAAACATGCAGTAATGATAACTTTTCATGCATGAACACATAGTATATTAACAGTATTTTACACATCTCTTATTTAGTATATAGTGTGGGAGACACAGAAGCTTAATTGTAGATTTATAGCTACTACGTACAGCAGTAAATTAAAAATCATTTTACTATTAAGTTCCAATTGTGCTGCTTGCTACAGTACATATAATCTGCATTTGTGTATAAGTAATTGTTCCTTTTTCACCTGAGTTGATTTCTAATACATTCTTTTGCACTAACTATTTGTGTATTTTTATAATAATTAGCTCCTACCAATGTCACCTTAGCCTGCAGGAGAATTTGTAATCCAAGATGTGAATTCATTATAAGATAGGGAATAATGCAAGTTAGTTCTTCAACATATCCAAGTGAAATAATAAAATGTCAAACTATTACAATCAGAATTTTCTAATATGAATATTCATTGGCAACTGTTCAAGACAGATTTATGAATGCATTCACCTGCTGTTTAAAAGGAAAGGCAAAAACACTGAGCAACAAAATAAAGCTATTAACATAAGATAAAGGAAAAACTAATAATACACAGATGGATGATGATCTTGGAAATGGGAAACCTTGTTAGAAGAAAACTCCTTTATTTTCACTGTGTTCAAATATTTGTTTTATTTATATGCAGATAGAAAAATCTGTGTTAATTGGGGTCATTTAAAGACTACAACAGAGTTTAAGCCCAGAAAATAATATTATTATTATTAATAATTTTTAATATTTTTATTATTATATGTTACATCATACTCCACAACACTTGAGTGTGGTAGGTGTGCTTTTTAAGTTAATGTTGGGTGACATATATTTCTTCCCTTTATCTGGTCCTATAATGCAATTCGAGCTGTACTATGACTATACTTAATCACCCCTAGAACCCAGTTTAAATACTGTATATTCGAAATGCATAATAACAATAGTGTCACACACTAAAACACTCAATACGAAGATTCCTGTATAGGGGCGCTCACTATCTAAAATACACACTAATCACAATGAAATGATAGCACATACTGAGAGTGTAGTCAAATCTTCTTGACCTTGCTATTTTTAATCATCTCTTCCATCTCTAACCAATACAAACAGTTTTCATTTTCTGTCAGATGAATTTCATGATTAAACTGACAGAGCTCTGTTCCCTGTGTACATATCTACTGGGCCTATTGAAAGTAAAGATTCCAACAGCTTTGCAAACATCTTCAGGGTAGCAATATGCTGATTTATAATTTATCAGAGAAGATAAATACCATTTTTATTAAATGCCTCGTTAGCATAATTTGCAGTGGTTTAAGAAGTATTAAAACATTTCCAACATAATCTTTGTGACTCAGTAAGCACAGAAGTGGGGTATTGCCCTCCAATCTGGTGTTACCTGCCATTCAAGTGAGTGACAGTCCATGTTGGATTGGGATGTGATATTCAACATTGGAACTTTGTGAATCCCTACTAGTGTATTTAGTTTTTCTTGTCATAAGATTCTATCAATGGACATGACATGACATGACATGACATGACATGACATGACATGACATGACATGACATGACATGACATGACATGACATGACATGACATGACATGACATGACATGACATGACATGACATGACATGACATGACATGACATGACATTAAGAGGAAGGAGTGGCTCAGTGAGTAAAGACACTGACCAGCACTGAGTTTGAAGCAGGGGACCCTGGTTCAATTCCTGGTGAAGGCTCCTTGTTGCCTTGGGCAAGTCACTTTATCTCCCTGTGCCTCGGGGCCCATGGGGTAAGCTCTGTGGGGTTTTCAGTAATGTGTAGGATGAAGTACAGTTTTATAAGCAGTGTTTCCAGATTGTACTGTATGTGCCTCTTCACAGGTGGATAAAAGTAATGTTTTACATGCATTTCAAATGTGCACAAAATATTCATTTGAAACATAATCCTAAAGGGAGCTATTGTGGACATTAGTGTTAGGTTAATCCATGATATACAGTTATAAAGTCTACTGTATTTGAGACTAAAATGACAAAACAAATTAATGCAATTCAAAAATGGAATGACTATCTCAAAATGCAGGCGTGGCCAACTCCAGTCCTCAAGGACTAGGTTAGGTTATCAAAACTGAGCCATCTGTGGTGAATCAGGGATATCCTGAAAACCTGACCTGTTAGTGGCCCTTGAGGACTGGAGTTGTCCATTCCTGACATAAAGTGTTAGAGACTGTGTATCTATAAGTAGCAAAAAACAATAAAACCTGTAACAAATGCTGGAAAAAGTTGTTCCTACTGTAGCTGTCTGAAAATAAAATGTTCTGCTGCCATCACTCTGTAGCACTCATCTATTATTCACTTCCCTTCCAAATTGCATGTACTGTACTTGTACATACAAATGTAGTAATCTCTGGACCTCATTCATTAAATAGGTGTAGTCATTTCCACACATCAACATTTTCATCCCTGCTGACTAACTCCAGGTCAGCAGCGTGATAATGATCCAATCTGTCTTTTGTATTCCCGTTTGCTGGTTTCCTAGCAAATTGTGTATAATAGAATACGATCTGAAGAAAGACTGTGACCTGCATCATTATCACAGCATTAACATGAGTTAGTTGGCAGGTATGATTTTCTTATTGAGGAGGTTTTATGCGGTTGACATTGTGTCTTAAAATAACTAAAATACAGGAGTTAATTTATACTGAGATGATTACATAAATCAACAGTTTGTGACATTTGTCTTTTTTGTCAAATTGGTGTTTGGAAAAAACATTATAAATGAAGGTAAAAGTGTGTATAAACGAAATCCCATAAAATATAAATGAGCAAATTGGTAACAGACTGATGTACTGTTGCCACAAGCTTTTCCTGATAGTATTCTTCCTTGCTTTTATTTATACTATCCACCTTTCTTCTTTCCTTTTCTATGTATTTCTTTTGTATGTCACCTTTAGTTGCGACTGGTTAATCATAATTATTAATTATTATTATTATTATCCAGTTGCAACTAAAAATGACATACAAAACTATTTTTCAGCTTTGCCTGCAAACTGTGGTCAGAAAATGCCTTGCAATGTAAAAGCCGCAGGATTGAATTAGCTGAACCACTGCAAAAACATTTCTTTGCCATGACTATGCAAAAGTAACATGAGCTGTACATATGAGCTTACGACACTGGAAACCTATTGTATTTAACAGTTATTTGCCATCTTAACATGTTTCACTAATGTTCAATATATACAGTACCTCCCATACCTTCTCTAATGTAAACACATATTATATATTTAGTTAAAGAATGACAGCCAGCACCACCAATGGTTAAATACATTTTCTCTTTACTAACTAGGTGCAGGTAACAGGGAGGAACCCTGTAAATACTCTAACAAATATAATATATGACATATGATACCTGCACTCATGTGAAAATGAGTAAATATGTTTTACTGCTCATAAGTAGAACAAATGCGTAGAAGTTAAAAAAAACTACTGACATGACGAAACTACTCAAAAATAAGAATAACATGGAAAACAGGTACTGTATCTCCAAGGTGTTTCTTTCCTAAAAAATAGGAAAATAAACTAATAAACATGAGGAGGAAAAAACAATAGGCAATATGTAAAAAAATAAGTCCAATATAATAAATGGGTGGGGTACATATCAAAACACACAAGTTGCATGAAAAAGTTAAATGAAGCATCAGGCAAATGAGCAAAAAAACTGTCTTGTAGTAATATTAATTCCATTTGCAATCAGCGTTAAACAGCACTAGCTTTAAAAAAAAAAGCGATAACTCATACATAAGCATTAGTTGAGCATTATATGCATATTTAAGATAGGCTTAGCGCTATCCTGGGTTATGTGATATACACAGATGTAGCAAGACTATAAAAAAAACACCTCTCCTGCAATTTGCAGGAACTGCAATTGGCATTACAGTGAGGCATTTAAAGTGAGCTTTTTAAGTGATAAATATAGTTAGACTATAGTTAATTACTTACTTTCTTCATGCAAGACCAATAACCTCAGCTGATATGACATGGATCTAATTGCATTATCTTCACAGGTATGTCCCTTGATGTGCAAGTCCTGTTTAAAAGATTTACTCAGTGGCCTTAAGCAGTGAATATTTTGGTATGTCCCTTGATGTGCAAGTCCTGTTTAAAAGATTTACTCAGTGGCCTTAAGCAGTGAATATTTTGGTATGTCCCTTGATGTGCAAGTCCAGTTTAAAAGATTTACTCAGTGGCCTTAAGCAGTGAATATTTTAGTATGCCCCTTGATGTGCAAGTCCTGTTTAAAAGATTTACCCAATGGCCTTAAGCAGTGAATATTTTGGTATGTCCCTTGATGTGCAAGTCCTGTTTAAAAGATTTACTCAGTGGCCTTAAGCAGTGAATATTTTGGTATGTTTGAATATCAAAAGGTGTTTTTTTTCCCCTCTTAACTCTGTGCTGTTAATTGACCAACTGGAACAAGCTGATAGATTGGGGAGGGGGAGGGTCATGTGACTGCTTTATCTGTATAATACCAACACCTTTCCTGTATCTTTGCAGGAACTGCATTAGGCATTTAAAGTGAGCTTTTTAAGTGATAAATACAGTTAGACTATAGTTTGACTAGAGGTGACTGGGGACTGCATCTTTCTGCAAACTTTTTTACTCATGACAACAAACGGTAAGCTATTCAGATCACACTATTATCCCATTCTTGTTAACCTGCATATTTTAACCCCCCACCCCTTTACAACTTCTTTCACTGTAGCCTCTCCCAAAACTGACTGCACAATACACTGAAACCCTGAACTGACTCTAGCATTGCAATACAGCTAAACATTTGACAAGGAACAGGCACACCCCTGCTGTTTAGTCTGCACACACTCACTTTTTTCACAACAGCTCCTTGCAGCACTGCCTACCTCTGGCAAAATGAACCTGCTCTGTATCTTCACATTTTTCTTTCTCCTGGCCTCATGGAGATGTTACTCTCTCTATACACTACAAACTCCTCCATCCTGGCCCACACCCAACATCACCATACACCCTGGACTACTCAAAAGACTTGCACTATCTACTGAATGCTGGTGGAGAACTCTAAAAAGCAGCACACCAACCACTGCTCACTCTAATGGCAAACACCACAAATTTACAACGTCCAAAGCACTACCCAAATTCCTACTCGTACTGTTACTCTCTTTAGCAGGTGATATTGAACCTAACCCAGGTCCTCCCATTTCAGCTCTGTCCCATGCCCCTGAGAATTCCACCTTTAAATTCCAAAAAGGCCTATCTGTCGCCCATATAAATATCCGGAGCCTGCTGCCCAAACTGGACGAACTAAGGGCATGGTGCCTTATGCATAAACCCAAAGCCATCATACTTATAGAAACATGGCTATCCCCTAAAACCACTGATGCAAATATCGCCATTCAGGGATACTCCGTTTTTAGGAGAGATAGGTCAAAGAGAGGAGGAGGGGTGTTATTTTATATTGCAGATACATTACAATTTACACTGTTAAATTGCCCCCAATCCCACCCTCTTTTGAAATTCTAGTTGGCAAAATCTGCCTCCCCTTTTCTAAGCCCATCTTGCTTGCTGGCATCTACCGCCCCCCTAAAGCCCCTCTACAATCCCTGACTGATATCACCCAGTTTCTTGGCTCCATTTCCTCTCTGAATGAGAAGAGTGAGCTGCTAGTTCTTGGGGATTTCAACTTCAATTGGCTTGACCCTCAAAACCACAAAATCCAGATACAACTCAAGTCACTTAACCTATCGCAACTCATTTCCCAACCCACATGGATAAACCTGAAATCGCATAACCATTCCTTGCTAGACTGGATTCTCTCCTCAAACCCCAGCAGAATCCAATCCTCTGGCATCCTTCCTGATATTTTCAGTGACCATGCAATAGTGTACTGTGTAAGGAAAATTAAACCGCCCCATTCAAGCCCTAAAGTTTTCCTCACTAGAACATTTAAAAACTTTAACCCACAACAGTTTCTGGATGATCTTACCAACTGCCCATGGCACAGAATCGATTTAATTCCCGACCCTGATTTTGCACTCGACTATTTCCAATCTGAGTTCTTAAAACTCTGCGATACCCATGCTCCACTACGCAAAATAAGGGTACGGGGGGCCCACCTTCCATGGGTTACACCTGACCTTATAGCACTCTACCAGTTCAGGGATGCCTTGTGGAAAAGCTACAAAGTAACTGGCACTACCAAGGATCTCAATCACTACAGATGCATGTGGAACATGTGCACAAGGCAAACAAGGCATGCAAAAGCACAATATTACTCTGACAATCTCCACCAGAATACATCAAATCCAGCTAACTTCTGGAAGGTTATCAACAATATATTCCAGCCTCCTAACCATCAACAACCAAGTAATATCACTAAGGGGGATATTACTCTGACAAACCCCACTGACATTGCAAATGCATTCAATGATTACTTTGTGGGGTGTGCCACTAACTTAATAGCGAAACACAGCCCAAACCACAAACCTGAATCTCATCCTGGGAGTACCCCTATAGTCCCACCCCCTCCCAACACTGCCCACAATTTTCAATTTGGCCCAGTATCTGAAGAGGAGATTATACAAGCGCACCTCAAACTAAATCTAAGTAGCCAATGTGGACCCGACTTACTACAATATAGGTTCCTACGACTTGGTGCCCCAGCCATTGCCAAACCAATTGCGTCCATAGTCAACTCTATCCTGTCTGCAGGCCATATCCCTAAGACCTGGAAAACTGCCAGAGTTGTCCCAATCTTCAAAAGTGGGGACAAAAACACTGTCTCAAACTACAGGCCAATCTCACTTCTCCCAATTCTATCCAAAGTCATGGAAAAATGTGTCCACTCCCAATTAAGCAATTTCTATACCAAGACAAATTTCCCTAGCCAATTCCAATCTGGGTTTCGTCCCAAACACTCCACCGTAACTACCCTGCTAAAAGTTTGCAATGAAATCCAGTGTGGAATGGAACGGGGACAAATCACTGGTGCAGTAGTCCTAGATTTTGCAAAGGCTTTTGACACAGTTGATCATGCTATCCTGCTTAACAAACTCCAGAGCTCTGGAATAGGGAAGCATGCTTTAAGCTGGTTTCAGTCCTACCTATCAGGAAGATCCCAACATGTGTCCATCTCAGGCTCTAACTCCAACCCCCTGGATATCACCTGTGGTGTCCCACAAAGCTCTGTTCTGGGCCCCCTACTCTTCTCAGTGTTCATTAATGATCTTCCCACAGCTTGTAAGGAAGCCTCAATACACATGTATGCAGATGACACAATCCTATATGCACACAGCCATAGCCTCTCTGACCTTCAACACATACTTCAGTCTGAATTTTTGAGACTCGAAAATTGGATTTCCAAAAAACAAACTGTTTTTAAACACTGACAAGACTGTAACAATGGTATTTGGGACCAAGACTAAATTTGTAAAGATCCCAGTGACTGAGCTCCTTATTAGAACCAACGCTAACACCACCCTAACACCTGTCACTAGTTTTAAATACCTGGGCTTATGGTTTGACTCCCACTTAACATTTGGGATGCACATTGATACCCTGACAACCAAGACCTATGCCAAACTAGGGTACTCTACAGGAACAAATCCTCCCTAAGTCTCCTGGTCAGAAAGCTTATCGCACAGCATATGCTAATGCCAATTATTGACTATGGAGACATAGTATATGTCTCGGCACCTCAAACCCACCTTAGAAAACTTGACACTCTCTACAATTCAATTTGTCGTTTTGTTCTCCAATGCAACTACAGCACACATCACTGCGAAATGCTCAAAGAACTAGATTGGTCAACACTAGAGTTTAGGCGCAAAGTTCACCTTTCCTATCTTGCCTTTAAATTCTTCATGGGCAAGCTACCCAGCTACCTGAACAAGCTCCTCACCCCTACCACATGCAGCACTTATCACCTGAGATCAGACTCCAAAAGACTGTTCATGGTCCCAAGGCTCAACAAAGTATCCAGATGTTCCTCCTTCTCCTACCGTGCACCCCAAAACTGGAACAACCTACCAGAGACCCTCACATCCTCCACCAGTTTAAGTTCTTTCAAATCTAAGGATGTCTCACATTTTAACCTGGTCTGTAACTGTTTCATACGCTCATAATATATATTTTCTTTAACTGTGCACGCAATGTCTTGTATATAATGTATACCCTGCTCATTTATGTAACTGTACTTGTAACCATGTATTATTTGTTTTACTCTGTGCCCAGGACATACTTGAAAACGAGAGGTAACTCTCAATGTATTACTTCCTGGTAAAAATATTTTATAAATAAAATAAAATATTTGGTACCGTGACAAGGTGCACGATTATAGCCACATGGACAAGTTGTTCATCACAGCTCGCCACGTGCTAGCTGCATTTAACCGGCAGAATTATTTATGCGGGATTTTATGTAATTGCAATTCATTATGTGTGCTGCAGAGGGCACACTTAATATCTTTGCCTCTGCCCACGCATGCACTGTATCATGTTTGAATGTACAGTATGAATCCTGGATAATTAATTTATTACATACAGCAGATGGCTCATTGAATACAGTATCTTTACTGATGCTATGTTGCACCTGCCAAAAACTTCACACATAATTTTTTTGCAAGATACAATGTAACAACACAGAAAGAAATGTCTGCGTTGAGACAGTTTTTCGTTGTTCAACCTATACTGTAAAAAAAAAAAAAGCTACAGTTTTTCTCAGACCGTTTTAGACTAATTTATAGCTATGTTTCACTCTTATATTTTGCCATTCAGGAAAGTTCTGATAAGAAGGTAACCCTCTCTGGGATATATCGCTATATCAGTAGCAAGTATCCTTTCTACAACAGCAAAAAAGGCTGGAAAAATTCTATTGGACACACTTTAAGCATTAACAGTGCATTATTAGGATACTACGAGCAAATATGAGAAGCAGGTTCTGGGCATTACACCCTTCTTGGACGGATATGTTTAATCTCGGCAATTTCAGATGGCGAAAGCGATTGAATAGGCCTTTCTGCCCCATCTGATTACTAGTCTTGTCCGATTCCAATAATGGGATGAACCACCACCACCACAACTACTGTACATGATCGACTACACCCCTTTTATCAACTCATTCAACTTTTACAATGGCATGAATCACAACTACGGCATGCATCCACCCAATCGTCTGCCTATACCCATACTGTGGAATAAGCATTGCTCACAAATGAACCGCATACTGTATGCATTCCGTACAGTTCACATATTGGTAGAATCAGGAGCACAGTGTAATCTATTTATATATCAATTATTATTATATGCAGGTCATATGAGAAAGGTAGTTTCTAATTGAAAGTACTGTATGTAAACCTGTGTAAACTTATATTTACCTTGATTATCATGGGCTTAAAATTGGCTGGCAGCGACCCAATGTTGATGCAAGTGGTGTGCTTTACATAGGTGTTCTAGTCGATCATGTTGTTGGGATTTAAGTGCATCTCATTTTCGGAGTTGGTTAGTCCATACTGGTAATGATATTGGGGCAGGTACTCGGGTGAAGGCAGGTACACATGTTGGAGCAGGAACATGGGTGGAGGCAGGTAGTTGGGATATAGGTTCATCACATTTTCGGAGTTGGTTAGTCCGTTCTGATAATGGTATTGGTTATTGGGGCAGGTACTCAGGTTGGAGAAGGTATTTGGGTGAAGGAAGATTGAATAATAGACTTTCACGAACCCATACCTTCAATCTCTTTCTCCTTAGAAAGTTGCCATCATTGACCATGCATGCGTGCAGTGCCCAGCATCCAACCCTCTTACCAAGGCACAGTGTTCTAATAAATGAATCATTAATGCTTAAGTTGTGTCAAATACAATTCTTCCAGCCTTTCTGGTTTGGTGTTATTTTGCATAAAATGGGTACTTGTCAGCAATATACTGATAGATTTCAGACAGAGACGCAATCTTATATGTCTCGACTTGTATTGTACAATATATCATATAGGCATAACTGCAAGCCAGCCTTGTATTACACAGAGAAAGTATGTCCCATGTCATGTACAGTGCAGTACAAAAGTTATAAAACAGAATAGGTTAATGCTTAGTGGTTTTTATAAAGTGTGAAACTGCTGCACTAGTGATGTACAAGGTCATTAGACAAAGAGACGCCTACATTTTATCTTCTTTTCATACACATGCTAGGTTATCACTGAACTGTAGCATTAAGAATATCATATGCTAAGATATTCAGTGCACCACCTGCTGCCCACACACTGAACTGCAACAACATAAATAATATTTCCGTCTGACTACAACCGAGGTCCGTGCGGCTCAGCACGGTGAGGTGCACGGCGAGGCAGAAGATGAGGCGCGTAGAATAAAATGCTCATATGTCACTGTAGCACAGTGGTTGAGCATAAATCACACTTTATCTGCATTTCTTGTTGATTATTCATAAATAACAATCTCACAATTGTTTGTTTTATAGACTGAAACTTTACAAGAGGTAGCCAGAAGAAGATGTTAGCTGTCAGTTGAAGAAGATTGTATTATTGTAAGAAGATTATTTTTATTCACAAAGTCTTTGTTATTTATTTCCAAGTTCTAATTTACTAATACAAATGTCATACTTTAAAAATACTTATTTTTTATGGGGACAAAGGGGTGGGTTACAGTGCATTCAGATTAAAGACACACTAGCACCGCCTATCGTTACTGCAGAGTACTACGACCGATGAAAAACTAAATTGTTGCGGCCGCTGCACAGTTGCGGTGCTGCAACATGCAAACAAAAAAATTGGGGATTTACAGTTGGTTTTGCACGGCACCGAAAATAGAAAGTCTTACTCATCTGTAGAGATGTGCAAAACCTTTTCCCAAAGTTGCGAACCATCTAAGATGTCGCATGCGAGAAAAAAATAATTGCTTCTCAGTCAGAGTTTGTGAGATATTCAAAAAGAACTAAGTGATGTGCATTACAATTTTGCTTAATGTGCTAATTTGCTACATTCTCAACAATTGCTATATTTGCTTAATGCTGAGACTATAACAGGGCATACACACCATGTTTATCTCACTGAATGGCAATATTTTTCTCAAAGCTTCTGTAATTTAAGCATCCAAAGTACATTTTGCCATATTAATCTTCACCAGAAATATAATTGTCGGAAAAAACGATAAAAATATTGTGATTACAATTTTGATCGTTTTGCACATCTCCAGTGATAAAAAAAAATGCTGGTGGTAGTCTTGTTTTGACAAGTATTGGAGTTTAGTGAATAGCATGACGATAAGTAGTTTGGCATGAATTGCTAATTTCTATAAACGTGTTGAAAATATTACAAATATATAGCAGCAGTAAGAAGCCCCTTATCACTGCTTTTATCACTAGCATATTTACTTTAGTGAATCTGTCAATCAATAACATTTTCATGAAAAAATGATATTATCAATAATTTACTAACATTTTGTGAATCTAGGCCATGGTCTCAAACACACTCAGACTGAGCTTTGTGAAGCTGAATAAAACAAGCTTATACTGTATACAGTAATTGTGTCCCATCCTCCTGTGTATTAATAGAACATGTTAGCACTTTGAGCATTGGTTTCCTCTCTCTTATACATTGACCTTAATGGTAAATAAAAGTTCAATTGTAGTCTCACACAAATTATACAAATACATTTATTTTTTTCATTTAATCAAAATATCTGATTTGACACATTTTCTTAACATACACAACCATCAACAATGTGTTATTCTAATTGTCAATTCCCTCATTTGCATTTAAAACTCTTAATATTTGTCCTCAAGGCCATGATGTAGTTTCTCAATAGGCCGCTATTTTTTAAAATGGTTTGTTAATGTAAATTGAATGTATCCATAGCTGTAACACATAACTCCAAAGGTGCTTAGCGCTACGATGTCCTGGCAGTTCCCTAAAAATATCAATTGATCAATAAATTTGAGTGAACATAAGGCTTAATCATATGCAAATCATATGCAAATCATATGATAATAAGCAGTTTACCTACTGTAACAACGGACATCCTCAGACCCCTGATAATGTTAGCACATAGGAACAACACTACCATATTTAGCACCTTCCAAAAGCTGCCCTTATTCACACCCAGATCCTGATTATCATTGAGTAATTTCTTGGAATAGCCTAAAAGCAATGTAATGAGTTTAGGATTTAACCCTTTCATTACAAAAATGTACACGTATCATATAAATGTCTGAAACACATCATAAAATATATTATCTTTTTTAGTGATTGAAGTGATATGTTTGTGTGAACCAATATGTTATAAAATGAAATAATAACTGTATATAGTCAGGGTGTATAATAATATATATCCATATATACCTCAACAATATAAATAAATATTTAATTTTTATTAATGTATAATAAAAATTATATATTCATTTATATTGGTGTGTTATGTATGGATATATATTATTGTACACCCATACTTTATACAGTCATTATTACATTATATACCGTATAATTAAGTGAAAAGTTAATAAGCGTAAAAATGATACATTTCTCAATATTATAATAAGATTTGCATTAGCTTTTGGTAACACATGAAAATCTACATTAATTACGCTGCCTTAACAGCACACCTTAATGTTTGACCAATGTACATGTTCAGTGTATTGGGGAAGATGTCTCTGAAACATGAAAATCACAGTTAGTAGCGCTACTACTTTGAAGAACGGATGTTATTTTTGCATCTCATTAACTTTGACAATCCCCGTTAATAAGACGAAAAATAACGTCCTTTCCCTATTTCAGAAAATTAACATTATTAGGTTAACATTACCGGAGCTCTGAGGATCCACCCCATGCCCCTGGCACAATTTGGCACTGTTCCATTTCTCTTTCTCAAAATCTGTTGGCTGTTTAAATCTTTCTAATATACAGCTCAACCCCGTTAAAACGCTGTAGTTGGGATCCAAAGAGTCACATCGCGATATAAGCGGATCGCGTTAGAAATAATGTACAATTGTATGCATTGTACAATAAAGTATTTAAGATACCAGTAATCGTGTTGTAAAGTATTAATAAATACGGAATTTGGGAGCCACACTTACATCGCGTTATAAACGGATTTGCTTTGTAACGGATCGCGTTATAACGGGGTTGAGCTGTAGTATGTCTACCCCACCAATATAATTTGCCAAACTACTTCATTGGATGGTATTTGTACATTTTATTAATATACTCTTTTACATACTGTATGCCAGGATTGTACTAGTGGAAAAACTGATTCGCGTGGTATGTAACTAATAACATTATGACATTTGCTACAAAAACCCATTTACAATATTGGTTTGATTCCACACAATGTATGATTGTGCTGAATCTTTAGCTTTGCTAAAATCCAGACAGTCCAGATAAACGTCATTTTACTTGTTTTGGAGATAAGTTATCCTGTCAATGTCACAGATGGATAACATTCATTTTGACATGAACTCCCTTCAGCAAAACTTTGCAGCATGTCATCTGAGGAGCTTTTTTCCTCTACTGTATGTCCTTAATTAATCTGCCCTTTAGCATTTGTTCAAGGATTTTACATAGTAAATGAGTTAAAGTTGCCTGGATCCTTACTTTGATGAATATTTGAACAAAGTATTAATTGTCCTACAGTTCTCTGTATCATTTTAAAAGTTCCAGGTTGTTTGAATGTCATGAATGTCATGACAGTTGATGTTGCAGCTCCATGTGCAAAAACTATCCTTTTTATTTCACTCCCACTCCAAAAAGCATATGCTAGTAGTAAAAATGTATCCCATTAAAATGTTAGCAACTTTGTTACTTGTTAATTACATGCAGCAATCAAATGTTTCATAAAAGCAACCCTGGGATCCTGCTACCATATTTCAATGTATTGAATATCAAAAGAAGTATGCAAAGGCAAATATAAATTAGGTGAATACAGTAGTTGTGGGATAAATACCCAGGTCTCATTCTCTTTACTAAACCCTTTGTAGAGAAGGCAAAACATTACCTGTATTCCTCTGAAATATCCTCAGTTAAAATGCTTGTAGTACTGGTGATATTCAGCAAATAAAACATAACAAAAAACACAAAGATCAGAAACAGAAGAAAACATATATTGCAAAAGTGAGAAGTAAGTGAGTGAGTAAGCGAGAACTCCTCTGTCCAAAAGCTCACAAATTGGGTGCCAAAGTTTAGGACAGATGGATTATTGCACCACTCAGTCCAAATACTGCTTAAGAAACAAGCAGCACACCTTGCATTGACAAGTATTATTTTATTATTATTATTATTGCATGCCTTGAAATCACGAGCTCAGATTGTACATCTGAAAAGATGCTGAGTTTTTGTTGAGAAGTTTGAGCTGCTGAGTCCCGAACATAAAACATTTTGGAACTGGCCGAACTGTCTGTTGTGGGGCAGCAAAGTCATTGCAGAGCATTGGAGCAAGGGGTTAAACAGACAGGCAAGGAAACATAGCTATAATTCAGACTATATTTTCACATTACTCTTCTGAAACAGGAATATGTCAGCGCAAATATGGATTGTTGTTTTTTTGTGTGTGGCACTTTTCCATCAACACATTGTGACTATACTGTATTTACAAGTTTCAACTCTTATTAATAATATCTTTATTTCACCTGGTGCCTTCCTCCCAATGGAACTCAAAGTCTAATTACAATATAGTGCACCATACATAGCGATGTACATAGAATTTGACACGCACAATTCCTGCCCCAAAAAGCTTACATTCTATAAGAGTTTAGCAAGATAACTAATAACTCGACCCTAATACATAAATGTAACAATAGTAATAATAAAAGTGGTGCATAGAGGAAAAATATCGATACACACAAACTAATCCTGGTCAGAGAAAAGCAAGAAAAAGACCCTCAATGTTTGCACTCTACTTCAATAATCCAATGATAAGTATCATATAATCAGCAAATTGATAATTTGCACAAGGTTGTGAAATAGATCACACGGGCAATATAATACACACTGTGCACAAAGAGACTGGTCAAAATCCTCAATTACAACAAAAATAATAACATTTTATTAATCAACAATATAATTGCTAAATATATACATAGTGAAATTTAAAATAGTATGTGGCGAGATGTGAACGACGGGTGTAGAGTCAATTAGTGTCAGAGTGCAATCTACTGACACCTAATTGAAATATTCTTTGCCAAATCAATTGGGCTGTGATCGTTATTGAATAAAATAATCCAAAATATGTGTAACTCGGGAGTATAGCATCTAGATATGCTCATGAATGGTGTCAGTTATTCTAACTGATTATTAAAGACCGCATGTAATCTATGATAAATTGTATCTTTGTGTGTTTGCTCGGATACAAAATAACCGCAGATGTGGTGAGCTTCGGTAATCACTTGTAAACCTTTTGAATATACAATTGGCAGGGAGAAATAATCACATAGATAGTTTTCAATTACTCTGTATAAACATCAATGCTCATCAGTCAGCATATATTAGGCTGAGATCTTAATATAATAACTCTAAAACACTTACAGGGATTGTCAATCAAGTGTCTTGTTACGTCTTATCGTGTTCAAAATCAATCAATAGGAGCAAAATAAGAAAAAATTCTGAGCCTTGCTTACTCCACGGGTGTATTTAGATTGCACTCATCACAAGCCACACCAGCCGGGAGAAGCAAACAAGTCTAAGTAAACACACTATGACAGCTAGTATATAGCAATCAAAAAGTAGCAAGTAACAATTAAGAGCCTCCGTCCATACAGCTCCTAATAGTGTATCATTATAGATTGTAGTAGTATGCCATAAGATACATTGTAGCTATACTATCGCTGCTATACTACATGATTTTGGCCTGTAGTTAAACTGCCTCCGCATCAGCTCCCGACCACTGACATCACCGTCATGACATCTGTAAAACCCGACGCACATTTCACGTAGTACCCTACACTTCTTATGGGGGGAATAAAGACCTAATGTTATGTCTCCTCTTAAATAGCTCTGACGGGGCGTGCTTAGATTGCCTTCTCACTTCTCGCTGTATTGACCCCATCTTTGCCAGGTGCCATGATATAACTGGGAATCTGGTAGAAAAAGGCTGTTATGTGCCTAATTAAAGTTGTATTGGACAGATATCCTTTAAAATGTACAGCTAGTCTGCCACGTTACCCACTAGACACAAAGTTTGTAAAGCAAACAAATATTTGAAAATAATGATGACCTAATCATATATTAATAATCATGAAAATAAAGAAACTAAACTTGCACTCAAAAGAGGGGGAGAGAGAACCTAAGACCTAAAATTGAGCACAGAGCTGAACATCATACAGGAGTCAACAGAATTATATAAACACAATTAGAATATATGGACATGTATTTATTTATATGTATATAGAAATACTGTATAGATACGCCTATATAGAGGTGTAGGATTGAACTAGACCTATTTGGACCGCCTCTAAAGTCAATACGATCCTTGTTGGAATTTAATTCAATTTAAATCATTATAGTGTCTTTGGGGATCCACGTATATACAATTAAATTCCAACAAGTATCGTATTAACTTTAGAGGCAGTCAAATAGGTCTAGTCTAAAAAACAATGTTCTATTGTGGTCAAAGCTTTTGCTAAATCCATCCTATATGAAGAATTTGGTTCCAAAGCAGGGGTGGATCAGTGACCCAGTGATTGAGCCACCTGTGCTGAAGCATAGATATCGTGAAAACCTGACCTATTTGTAGTCCGTGAGGACTGGAATTGCCCCCCCCCCCTGTTCTAAGGGAAACTTTGAACTTGCAACAAAAGTTTCACATCTTTCTTGTATATATCAGATCTGCAAATAGCATTCATATTCCTCTGTGAAGTTATGCAATGAGATGCTGTGTAAAATCGTGTTCCTTGTCTGTTCCTAAATTAGGTCTGTTGTTTCTTTCATTTAGAACAATGTAATTGAGGGTTTACAGCCAGAATTAACTACCACACAGATTAGAATAACAACATGTTTATTTTTTAATTATTTAAAATGAAATAACAATTTAAAATGATATCATACAGTATAATTGGAATGGCGACCCACCTTCCTACTATAAGTTTCCTAGTAGGTTATTCAGTAAATAAAAACACCTACAGATGCAGCGGCCATTATTTGAACAAATCACAGCGCTGTTTTTGTGTGCGCTGCTGGACTCCACGCGGCATTAACGCGGCCAATCGCAGCAGTCACACGTGTTTATCGCAGTTGCTTTGTTTGAATTTCATGGAATCTGTTTCTGTGTGTGCAATGACATGAATGAATTGTAATGTGTACAGTACTGTGCTACTGTGTCAATTTAAGGTGTTTAAAAACCAGAACACTAAAATGCCATTTTCTGCGCTCCCCTGCACTCGCGTCTAAAGGCGGTATGGTAGGATGAAATCCTGCGCCACGACATGGGTATTCCGAGGTATACACCGCGTGAAGTGTTCGAATAACGGCCGCTGCATCTGTATATTGATTGCAGTCAGGCTACAGAAACTAGCTACAAAATATTACTACTGACTTTACAGTATACAGTATTATATCAGAAAAGTTCTGTTCAGTTCAATTACTACATTAACTTAATATGTTACTCACAACTAAGAATTGACAACCATATACAGGTTGTGTTACACTTGTGCAAAGGGTTATGATTTAATACAAGTTCAATACAAATTCACTCAATTTGAATAAGGGATGGATGGATGAAGGATTTATGAATAACGGAGCAGTTGCAGTGCTAGCAATGGTTTGGCGTTAAATTCCTGATATTTTAGCATGGGCAGGGTGAAATGTTGGGCCATGAAGGCATTTGTTGCTGTCAGTGGGTTTTATATATACTGCAGTGTTAATTTCTCCATCCTTTCTGATGCTAATAATGGTATCTAAGAAATGGATTCTCTTTGTGGAATAGTCCAGAGTGAGATTTAGATTTAGTGTGTGGGGTGAAATGTGTTGTAGACAGAAACTGTTTAAGGGATATCTCTTTCAGTCCAGACAAGGAGTATGTCATTGATTTAGCTAAGGTATATGAGAAGTTGTAATTGTTGCTGTTGGAACAACTCCTCTTATTACTTTGCCATGAAGATAAGGATAGCATATTGTGGAGCTATACGTGTCTTCATCACTGTCCTCATTGTCTGCAGAATAGTCTACCATTGAAGAGGTTGTTGTATTTGAGAATCAACTCCACAAAGTGTATAGTCCAAGTGTGAGTCAAACAGTACTACCTAACAATGCTTATAATAAAAAAGATGTGCAGTGCATATTAGAAATGTGCACAATGATTCTGAGAATCTCCCTAAGTTCTAAAAAACTACTAAATATGTATGCATATCTTTATTTATATAGCACCATTCAAGTACATAGTGCTTCACAGCAGTAATACATGTGATAATCACAACTTTGTTCAGAATAAAAGCAGAATTATTTGATAATAGTGATAATCAGAACAATCAAAATAAACATGTATGAAAAGATGGTATATAGCATGCAATATCTATCTGTGAAAAAGTTATAAAATGTCGACATAAGGCTCTCGTGGCAGTCTCACAAAATATTGTTACCATACAATATATTGTCACCGTACAGATTAAGCTCTACGTGAGGGTACACATCTCAGACCATAATTGGTTCCAATTAAGTAGCAAATTCACAATCCTATGCATTAAGCGTTCTTTCTTTGCACAAGATAAATACAAGTGGGTTAACAAGAACAAGTTCCTTAACTGTTCATCAGCTAAAATCAAAAAGAGGGGGAGGGGTGGGGGATTATGATAGACATAAAGAAAAGATAAATCTAAAAAGAGACTAATAGATTAGCCAGGAAGACATCAATATACTTGCATATAAATTAATAAGGGGGCAACATTTTAGTCCCATGACCCTTCTTCCGGGCCATTCCCACATGTATCAGATACTGTATCATGTGGTGCTACCCTAAGGAAAAAATATCCTCTGGCTTCTAGTCTTAGTAACAAAAAAAACCAGTATAACAAAATGGAAAAAATAGCTGTTGGCAGTTAGTCTTTCATTCCACGGTAATCAATTCGGGTCATAGAGTGGTCTGCATGTATTCCCTCAGCATCTCCTCAATTCAGACTGTTCTAATAACTCTTTTGGTCCTGGAGAAATTCAGATTAACTGTAGGTTCAGATACACTTTATTGGACCAATGGAGACCTACTGTATGAGGTTTCGAAGGCTCTGAACACTGTCATCTACAATCTCTTATGTTGGTTTGATAAAATACAAAATTACCTATTTGTCAGCTGATTGGTGCTAAATATATTTCCAATTTTACAACCTACATTATTTATGGGTTAGTGGGAGCATGGCTTCACATTTAGAACTAGAAGCCTTTAAGGTTTAACATACTTTGTTAAAAAATACAAGTACCTGTACAGTATGATTGAATTTTGTGAAATTATGGTAGTAATGATGTTTTAAGATTTGTTATGGATGCAAAAACCCAATACAGTATTTAAAATGTGTATCCCACTATAATGTACATCTTTTTTTCTTGGATATAACTTGGTACACTTGAATATCTACTAAAATAGTATAATTAAGCAGTGATACCTTGTTCTTAGCCAAAATGTTTTATCATTAAGGAAATTCATAATGTGCAGAAAATGACTTTTAATGTTAATTCTTAGGATTTGTTGAGAACGTTGTTTGTATGGTTTTCCCACACTAGATGAAATGTCTATTATGGAGCTCTGATCATGAGAATTATTTCTAATCCAATGTCCAACCATTCCATAAGTATGACCATTTGGAAATCTGTATTAATGTAAAAAGTTTTGTACTTGGGTCACAGAGGGCCAACAGTTACCTAATGTGAAACTAGTGCAACTAAGCAAAGCCAGATTTATCTGAAATTAATGTGAAATGTTTGACACATGTATTAGTGTTTTTGCACCAATATTTACCCCATTTTGCAGCCACAATACTTTTACAAATAATTCTTATTTTTTGTATTCCCCCAAATGCTTGCATGAAAACACATTACATTTGAGTGTAGGCCTTAAATGTGAAAACATTATAGTTGACTGCATTTGATGCTAGTAAACATGTACAGTATATTAATAAATTCTTAACATATTAGGGGTGTGTCAGGAACATGCACTTTAAATGTATTCTGTTGTTTCCAAACAAGCCTTGCCATATAAGTACTCTAATCGTTTGGAACATTAAATGAAAAAAGTCATTTCTAAGTCAAATGGTACATGTTGTGCAACAAATAAACAAATCTTTGAAATCCAATTATAGCCTTGATCTGATTCCATGCTTATCATTAGGAAGGAAGTTCAAATTTAAGTCACAGTTTATGAAGTTTGAAATATGATCAAATACTGAAGACGGATACTGTAGTTTATTACTCTGTGTTTAGGTCTAAAACAGATGGGATGTTGTAAATATGTGAGTCAAAGTCTTACGATGTTACTTTGTGATCTACTGTATGCCACGATTACAAAATGTCTAATGTCGGCATTTTTATTTGTTCATAAGATATACGGTACTGTGAATAAGGAAAGGGTGTTCTAGTTGAATTAAAATATTCCAATCTTTCACTTTAGTTTTTTTCAAATCAGTATAAATAATTAGAGAGCTGATATTGTAAAGGAATTTAAGTGTATTTTAGGAAACCTATTATAAGTGCTAATGTCCAAATTCATCACTGTAATACCAGATTTATCTGTCTCCCTGTTTGACCTATTAGTATCACATGCCCACCAAAAACTGTAACCTTGTTATACAGTACCTGGCAACTGCAAAAACAATAAAACAAAAACTACATAGAGTAGTAATGTAGTAACAATATTGAAGAATGATAAATCTTCACTGGTCCTACTCACACTTTGGACGTTTACAACGAGCGTCTCCAAAACGGTGGCAATGATTGATGATGTGGGTGTCCAGTGTACTCGAAAGATGAGGAGACAAAACATGTGTAGATCCAACATATGATTTACTCCCACATGGCTTGTGATTCAAGGCTTACATCAAGTTCTTAAATAAAGGCAATACGATTCGTGCCCCGAGAGCCAGGTGTGCCGCAGTCTCTTAATGTTGAAAAGTCAATGGACATTGCATTTTTGCTTTCTTTAGCTTTCGTAACTGGCTCAAACTTAAAAAGCTACACGTAAAGAGAACACCCGCACAGCTTAAATAGTAAACCACGGTGAGGTGCTAACTAGGTAAGAACATGAATGTATGCAGGAGAAAAGGAATCCTAGTTTATAAGCACTCAATCACAACTGAATGTATAGTTATTTAATTAAAATACTTTATTGATAAACAATGAATAAAAAATAGGGTGTTAAAAATAAAATTATATATATCAAACAGCACGTGACTGTGTCATTTGTAATGTAACTATGGGTAGTTAGGTTGATAATACATAGGGAGATCCCTAATAGATATTCGGGATCTAATGCTACACTTATAGCTGCCTATAGATATAGGAAAGGGGCCGTAGTAGGACCACTATATAGAAGAAGTTTAGTCTCAATATAAATGATCAGGGCGTGTATTGAAACATGCTGTGATTGTAAACTCTATATGGTATGTATGTTAATACATTCAGGCATGATATGTGGTGGTGGAACTAAAGTGTGTGACTACCTGTATGGTATAGTTAAGTGTTAGGCTGGAAGGAAACCTCAGTCATGCTGCTAGGCAAAAATGTCAATGTAGCAGGGTAACACCAGAATGGATATACTGACTAGACTACTGCCCCTTGAACCGTTTAGCCACATGAGTATGCACAGTAAATAAGTGATGTAGACCTTCAATAGGGTAATCATACATACGGTACCAACATCTAAAGTAATTGATGTTTACTGTGGTCGTGTTGTCAGACAGATACAGGGGTTATTGATAAATCCTCAGGGATGGTATAAGCAAATCCTATATCTCCAGTAGGGAGGTAATAGGCATAGGATATCAACCCTTACAGCCCTCACACGAGAATGGTAGGGCAGAGAGGTACAGTGTAAACACTGGGAGGCTAAATGTAGAGAATATTGGGCATAGACGAAGCATTAGAGAAAATCTCCGCAATACTTGACTGCGGCATGTGGTGCATCATAGACAGTATGTGAGCACCGTACGCAGGATATAGTAAACCTATTGGGAGTGATTCTGAGATCGGCATGCACCCCGTGAGTAAATGCTTCGGTTACGCTGGTGATTTCAAACGAGCACTAAATCCGACCGGAGAGTATGTCTTAGTTACGAGCACTAAATCCGGCCGGAGAGTATGTCTTAGTTACCGGAGCATTTACTATATACGGGGTGTATGCCGATCTCTGTATGATTACCCTATTGAAGGTCTACATCACTTATTTACTGTGCATACTCCTTATCTACTGTGGCTAAACGGTTCAAGGGGCAGTAGTCTAGTCAGTGTATCCATTCTGGGGTTACCATTCTACATTGAAATTTTTGCCTAGCAGCATGACTGAGGTTTCCTTCCAGCCTAACACATAACTATACCATACAGGTAGTCACACACTTTAGTTCCACCACCACATATCATGCCTGGATGTATTAACATACATACCATATACAGTTTACAATCACAGCGTGTTTCAATACACACCCTGATACATTTATTTTGAGACTAAACTTCTTCTATATAGTGGTCCTACTACGGCCCCTTTCTATATCTATAGGCAGTTATAAGTATAGCATTAGATCCCGAATATTTTATTTATTTATTTATAAAGTATTTTACCAGGAAGTAATACATTGAGAGTTACCTCTCGTTTTCAAGTATGTCCTGGGCACAGAGTAAAACAAATAGTACATGGTTACAAGTACAGTTACATAAATGAGCAGGGTATACATTATATACAAGACATTGCGTGCACAGTTAAAGAAAATATATATTATGGGCGTATGAAACAGTTACAAACCAGATAAAAGTGTGAGACAGCTATTAGGGATCTCCCTATGTATTATCAACCTAACTACCCATAGTTACATTACAAATGACACAGTCACGTGCTGTTTGATATATATCATTTCAAACTTAAAAACACTTTTTTTTAACACTTTAAGGAAATAGTAACTTTTGAACAACTTGGGCTATTTCGCTACAATTCTGGCTCCAAAAGTTCTGGCAAAATATTTGCAGGTTTTGCACATTTTTCAGAAGTTTGTTCGAACTTGTGGACAAGGAACCTCAACAGATTCTCACACCTCAAGCTGCTGCCTACCTCTGTTTTTAATTTATGTACATATTTAGGAGGGAATATGTAACAGTGCCTAATCATATTTAAAATTAGGATTAAACTAAAAGTAAACCCACCCAGTATGAACTTTTCATTAAGCAAAATACAATTTTAGTAAATGATAAGAATACAGTAGTCATGTAATATCAATTCACAATCCCAATTATTTCAAAATGTCTTAAACATTCACTAAAATTAAGCAGCCAATCAATAACTTGCATTGGAGAAGTTTGCCAAAAACATGTGTAAATAGTGGAGAACGGCAGTCCTGTAGTCTCAAAATCGCCTTCCACCCAAAATCGGCAGTTTAGCAGAGGAAAATCCACACTTTGTTTTGCCGAAGACCAGGGCACAAACTGCTATGAGAACTGAGAATGGCTTTCAGTGCTGCTGCCCCTTACAGTATCCTGTGGCAGACCCCTGACCCATCACGATTGCCAATTTTGCAGTAGCGTTGCAAGGAAGTGGAAAGTGCTGAGACAGTCATTCTTTCTAGTAGATGTTATCATTTATATTCAATGTCAATATAGATTATCATTGGGGATGGGACCTCTGCTTATTGTTTACTTGTACAGTATATATTATGCACTACATTATACTGTAAAAATAACAGAAACCCCAGAATACAAAACAATACAGTACAGTATGTCTTAGAAAAGGACATGTATAATGCCAGTGTGTACATCAAGTCAAGTAGTTAATAGCGTGGTGTTCTCTTGTGATTTGTAAATAGGGAAAGATATAATACAATTTAATTTGTTCCTAATGGACCTCATGTAGAATAGCGCTTATTAACCCTTTGTTATATTTATAATAGGGGGCAGAGATAATACCATCTCACCTGTGTGTATACACAGCTGCCATCTGAAAGGAAAAGCTACTACCTATTTTGCAAAACGTCTGTACAAGTGTTAAATAACTTTGACAGTGCAGATAAAAGTCCTGCTTAGGTCAAATGTAATAGGTATTTGTTAAACTTGTCATACGCTTGTCATACAATTACATATTGCTGGCAAGTAAATGGGACACAGCTGTGTTTTTTAATAGTCATCTTTAGTCTTCATAAGGGATTTTACAATAGTGTGCACATTGACTCATTATTTCTATTATTTTTGATTACTCAGGATGGAATTCTCTGTGAGGTTTTGTTGCTAATAATATCTTAAAGCAATTTGTTTTTGAATTATCAGCAGGCAGACAATATTCCTATTTCCTGGAGAAGGTATAAATAGGTCACAGTAGACATATACCCACTTACACTCATGCCATAGAAATGCGATACTCTGTATTAGTAATACAAAAAAAGAAAGAAAAGTGCGCTACTATAATAGATCCTAGGATAGGGGAAAAAAAACTAGCAAATGTGAAAGTGATAACGACTGTATAATCAGATCCCAAAATACCCAATCAAAAATGTGAGAAAAAACCCACATCCAACAGTGTAAAAAATTAATAAAAAGTACATAAGATTGATGAGGTAATTAAGAGAGCGTCTGCAGCTGTAAAACAGGGGTGGCCCAGCACCCCACACACACTAAAATAGAATAAAGAGAAAAAAAACAGCGCACAACGCTCATAGTGTAATAAAGTTTAGTATAAAAAAATTGATTCAAATAAGGGTAAGTATTCTGCTTAATTTAAGTCAAATCTTTAAAAGCATATTAGCGAAATTTGGGCAAATTGCATCCCCATTGCTGTCCCGCAAACCTGGAGAAAAAATTCTGAAAGGAAAAGAAAATAATTATGCGTCAGTATGAACTTAATCGAGTCAAGGATAAACTCCCTATTTAGTGAATGCAGCATAGAATCTCCTTCAAGAAAAAAAGTTAACAGCTTCCGATCCCTTAGAATGTGGAATGTGTGTATAGAGGGCCTGTACATCACAGGTAATCCCTCTATATTTGTACTCTTCCATTAAAAAATTGAAAACAAATTCAAAACAGCAGTGGAGTCCTTTAAAAAGAAAGGACTGTGAAAATAAATCCACATACTGTAAGTGATAGAGGATTGGCATTTTAGGAAACTCAGAGTAAAGGAAGGCAAATTCTGTTTTTGAAATAACTGTTTTTGACAGTGCGTCATCTAATATTTTTTTTTTTTTTCAAAAGGACTTGATATTCATTTGTAGGGTCATGTTTTAATTTCTTATAGAATGTCACATCATAAAGAAGACATTGTTCATCCTTCTCATAATCACTACCATTTTGTAGAACACCCCCTCCTTTATCCCACTGTCTTATAATGAGATTTTTGTTATCCTTCAAGTGATTAATACTGCTGGATCTTTGACATCGGAGAGGATTTACTCTTATACAATGGGGGGTAGACCTCGTCGAAGAGACACTCATGCTACACTCACTCTGGGGAGGATCCTTTGTGCCCATCAGTGTGGGGCCACCTATCACAGAGTGGGAGATATCCTAAGAAGACTTCCATCGTGAGACCAGATGACAAGAGTTTCCTTACTGGTCTGGTTCCAGTGTTGGTAACACATGTTTTGTTACATGATATGCTTCTAAAGATTTGACTTAATGTACGCAGAATACTTACCCTTATTTGAACCAATTTTTTTATACTAAACTTTATTACACTATGAGCGTTGTGCGCTGTTTTTTGTCTTTATTGAGTATTAGTAACAGCAGTATTTTCATTTAGTAGGAATGATCTTAGATACATACTTTTATAAGACATTTTTGGCACCAAATTAACACATTCTCCAAAATTCTAATTTTCTCTAGAGAAATGCTGGTAAGAAAGGCCTTAAATATTGTAACACAAATATTCCTTATGCTTAGATAAGCTGTTAGATAAGGGATTGGCTACTTTACACCTATTTTCCCTTTATGCTTTCAGGATTTTGCATAGTTTACAATGACATTTGTGCCAATTGAATCTCATATATTGTACAGATAAGTATGTACTGTATAAAAAGATGATAAACTGGATGTGAACATGTATGATACCTGTATGATTAAATTTTTAGCCTATGTGACATTAACATAATATACTATAAGTAGAAAGGAACCATAATTTGATATTTGTGAACAGATCTTTTCTGCTGATTAACTTTATTTGTTCAAAATGAACCTTTTAAGATACTGTGGAAAAAGAGATGCCTCATATTCCATATAATGTTGATACATAAAACATCGCAGACACTAATGGTAATAAAATGTAATTATAGTAAATGGTCACAAGCTTATTAGATACATTCTGTTTGATCAAAGAAAATAAACTGTTATGTGTAAATACAAAACATATGTCGTAGCAGAACCTCCACTAAGGTCAGCTAGTCAATTGCTCAGAAAAAGATTTCAAGTCACTAGATTAACTCATGTACAGTATAGTAACACTTCACCTAAAGTTAGATTCAACATATTATTAATACTTGATTAATGAGCGCTCCCGAGAGCACACTGCAGCATTAGACCATAAAATGTCAGTGTCTGCCCAAAATATTCATATATATGAAACACAGTCAACAGCAGCACCAAATCTCTAGCTCAAAGCGAATTGATCAAACTTCCTCATTTTTCTTGCTTCTGACACATCATTCATGTTTTTCTATTTTTAGACATTTCAGCTGCTCATTATTTTAATACATCAACTTGTGTACCTACAGGAACACACAAGCAAGATGAATCTTCACACAATATCAGTTAAGTATTTCCATTGTGCCAAAATATAGCACAGAAGAATATTTATTTTAGTCCTATGCAACTGATCCAAGTTAATAAAAATACTGTGCTTGGGTGTTGCCTTTTTTTGTTATGATTTATAGTACACCAACACATAACATAATAGTGATAAACATAAAATAACAATATAGCATACAAAGATATAGTCATTAATGTATGTATATATGTATATATTTATTTACATAACGCTATACATGTACAGTGGCGAGAAAAATGTTGTGAATATATTATATATATAATGATAATTATGGTAATTCCATAGTTTTTCTAAGATAACCTTCTCAAATCAAAACTAGTTTTTTCTTAAATATCCAAAAGGGTTTATATTAACCAATTTCATGTCTTTTGAAACAAAATGATATATGAATACGGTATGCATTAGACAAACAATGAGTAATTAAGAGTCAGGTATGTGAAAAAATAAGTGAAAAAGTTTAATCAGCTAAATTAAAGGGAATCATTAGAATTGGGTGTTTAAATAATTAGGTAGATCTTCGGGTGTGAGTTTGGGAGGCCCCACACTATATATGGATCAGAAACTTAGTGACTTTGGTCTTCACTATACAGGTGTGTGGAAACAGGTCATGCCACAATCAAAATAAACCTCTGAAGACCTCAGAAAAGCAGTTAGCATCAGTCTAGAAAGGGTTACAAAACAATTTCTAAGGATTTAGGGCTCCACCAATCCACTGTCAGAAAAATGGAGAAAGTGCAAGACCGTAGTCACTCTACCCAGGAGAAGTCATCCTACCAACATCTCTCCAAGACAAACCGACAAATCATCCAGGATGTCACAAAGAACCCCAGAGTAACATCCAAGGATGTGCAGGCCACTCTCGCCTTGGCTAATGTGAGTGTTCATGACTCAACTATCAGCGAAAGACTGAACAAGAATGGTGTTCATGGAAGGATAGCCAGGAGGAAACCACTGCTCCCTAAAAAGAATATTGCTGCCATCTGAAGTTTGCCAAAGAGCACATACACTGGCGACACACTTTATTCGAGCTCGGCTAGTCCCACGAATTCGGGTATACCCGGGTGTATTGAGGTTTGTGACTGTTTTCTGCCCGAGTGCATTGAGGTATTTTCCATGCAGGGATTGAAGCATTTTATTCCCGCTGGCTGCAAAACTGCACAGTATATATATATATATAATGCATTACAATTCATGAATTTATGCCATCTGGTAGACACGCGAAGCATTGCAGCCTATTAAATCCTAATCATTATGATTTAACAGATCAGCCGCCCGTCAGCCAGGCATGAACCCAGGCTGGGAAGGCAAACGCAACGGGGCTTGTCAGAGGTGAGGAGCGGCGCATTCCAGGTATCTGCCAGGTACATACTGGGTATTTGCTCGAATAAAGTGTGTCGGTGCAGTAGACTTCTGAACAAATTTTTTCTGGACAGACGAGTCAAAGATAGAACATTTTGACCTCAATAAGAGACGTTCTGTTTGACGAAAACCAAAACTACGTTCGAACAGAAGAACCTCATCCCAATCGTCAAGCTTGGTAGTGGAGGTGTGATGGTTTGAGCCTGCTTTGCTGCCTCAGGAGCTGGACGGCTTGCCATCATTGACACAACCATGAATTCTGCTTTGTATCAGCGGATTCTAGAGAAGAATGTCGGGCCATCTGTCCATGAGCTGAAGCTAAAGTTTAAGTGGGTCATGCAGCAAGACAATGATCCTACACATACAAGCAGATCTACAAAATAATGAAATACGGTACAAGTAGAAGAAATTCCACATTTTAGAATGGCCAAGTCAAAGTCCAAACCTAAACCCCATCAGAATGTTGTGGCAGGACTTGAAGTTAGCTGTCCATGCAAGGAAACCCTCAAATGTCTGAGTTGAAGCAGGTTTGTAAGGAGGAATGGGTCAAAATTCCTCAAAGCTGATGTGAGAGACTGACCATCAGTTAGAGGAAATACCTAGTTTGTCATTGCTGCTCAAGGGGTACTGAATCTAAAGGTTAACATACTTTTTCACACTTGGATATTGAATGTTGAATCATTTGTGGATAAATAAATGTTGAAAAAGTATCATATTTTTGTGTCATTTGTTTGATCAGATTATCTTTATCTATTAATAGTACATAGCTTAAGATCTAATAAAATTTTAGCTTTGATATATGTGCAATATGTGTAAATCCGAAGTGGTTCACAAACTTGTTTTTGTCACTGTACATAGCGTTTCACAGCAGTAAGACACGTTGCATAGTAATATACAGAGTGGAAACAAGTGCTTTAGACATAAAAGTAACATTAGAAAAATGAGTCTATGTCCCTCAGAGCTTACAATTTAAGAGGTAAGTAGGTAGAATTTACAGAGACATTAGGAGGGTGTTCTGGAAAGTGCATCTGCAAGGGGTCAAGGTCAGTGCATATGAGTTGTATAGCCAACAGAGCTACCCATATGCTTCGTTAAATAGCTGTGTTTTAAGATGTGTCTTAAAGATGGAGAGAGAGGGTGAATGTCAGATATTGAGAGAAGGGTATTCCAGAGGTGTGTGGCAGTAAATTAGAGGTTTTAGGCGGGAGAGGGCTTTAGATACAAATGGGGTATTTTTCTGGGGGCTCAGGGGTTCCCAAAATTAGCTTCTTGGGGTTCTGTGTGTTATACAAATGGGGTAGGCAGAAGACATTCTTGAGCAGAAACCAAGAGTCAGACAGCTGTATAGCAAGAAAGTAGGGCTGAGATTTAAGATGGGAGTGTATAGCCTTAAAAGAGAGGAGGAGAGTAATACAGTATTTAGTAGGAAGCCAGAAAAGAGATTTCAGCAGGAGAAATGTGGAGGCAGATTTAGGAGAGAGTAAAGTGATTCTAGCAGCAGCGTTTAATAGATTAATAGGGAGACAGGTGAGAGGCAGGAAGGCCAGAAATTAGAAGGTTACAATAGTTCAGAAGGGAAAGAATTAGGGTCTGTGCTAGAGTTTTTGTAGGAGAACGACAGAGGAAAGGATGTTTCTTTGCAATGTTATGGAGGAAAAAACAACAGGTTTTAGCTATATTGTGAATGTGAGGAAGGAGTAAAATTCTACATCTATGCAATGTGCTTGTGATACTGAATAAATGATATTACTGCCAACAGTAATGTAAAAAGCGGCAATGGGATCAGGCTTGAGAGTAAGTATGTGGAGCTCCGTTTTTGACATGTAGTGATCGGAGGGCCATCCAGGATGATATTGCTGAGAGCCATGAGAGATGGGAGTGTAACGCTTGTGCTCACCACGAACAAGGCAGGACCCCGGTACTGAGGTGGGAAAGTATAGAACTGCGCACCCACAGCAGCGGGGGGTGCGCCTGGAAAGCGGATTGTCAATGAAGCCGGGTCTGGGTTGGAGAGAGTGGGTTAGTCCAGATACTTGCTGAGGTCGGGGGGCAGATCCAGCAGCGTAGTCGATGTCCGTTGTGCCGTGGTCAGGGGTTAGAGCCGCTGGGGTAGTAGAGTGTCCAATAGCCGTGGTCAGAGGCAAGCTGGGGTCAGAGGCAATCCAGAGAGGGTCCAATAATCAAGCCGAGTCAGTACACGTGAGATCAACTATAAGCAAGAGAGGTTAGGCACAAGGATAGGCAAAGCACAGCAGGAACGCAGGAACACAAGGCTTCAAGGGTTTATGCTCAGCAATGAATGACTGAGCATGCAGGGTTTAAGTAGCAAGGCTGGAGAAATCACCGTGAGAGGCGGAGCGGGGGCACGGCCCCTGTGGAAGCAGGGATTGGACAGAGGGTGCAGGAGACAGGTGAGCATTGTTAGTGCAATCAGGAATCTTGACACGCAGCTGGGGAGCGGTGCACGATCGTCGCGTTAGTGCGCTGCGCGCGAGTGACGGGTGATGCGAGCGGGGGGCGGGACCAGGGTCCATGGAATTGACAGAAAGCCTCCATGTACGCACACTCTCTGTAAGAGGCGTGGAGGTGACAGGAGCATTAGGTAAGGAGGGAACACGTCACCGGGGACGTGTTCCCCAATTCCTTACAGGGAGAGGCCAAGAGTATGAAGAATGTCAAGAGGAATTCCACAGTATTAAAGGTTGCAGAAAGGTTGCGTAATATGAGCAGTGTAATGACCTTTATCTTTGGCAGCATGGAGGTCATTAGTTACTTTGGTGAGGGCTGCTTCAGTGGAGTGTGAAGTGAAGAAGCGAGACTAGAGGATCTGAGAGAGAATAGGAGGTAAGAGAATGGAGCACGTGAAAGAATACAAAGAGTTCAAGACATTTAGAGGCAAAAAGCAAGCGGGAATCAGGGCAATAATTATAGAGACCGGCAGGGTCTAGCTTGTTGTTTTTGAGTAAAGGTATACCTGTTGCATGCTTGAAGGAGGTAGGAAAGGTACCATATTGGAGGGAGTACAGTAGTTAAAATATGTGTGAGTGTGGAGATTAGAGTACGAGCAAGAGGTTTGAAGAGATGGGAGTAATGGAGGTAATGTAAAGGTCAAGAGGGAAAGTGGTAGAGGGATAAGAGGAGATCAGTAGCAACGTATCCTCCTCTGTGACAGAAGAAAAAGTGACATGGAAGGCAGGTGGAGAGTTAGGAATGAGAGGTATAGAATATGAGGATGATACAGAAGGAATGTCTTGCCAAATGATATCCTCGTTTTTCTTGAAATAGTCAGCAATATCCTGAATAGAGATGGGCAAATTGTTTTTGCAAATTTTGATAGGTAGCAGATCAGCCGGTTCCTTTGGTCTGCGAATGTCAGCGATCAATCTCAAAAAGGGTGATTCGTGTGTTACTGATTTTTTATTATTATTAACAATACAAACCTCGAATTCCGCAACCCGTGGAAAGATTTGTAGAATCGAATCCACGGATTGGATTCTACAAATCCGTCCACGGGTTGTATCCAATGGAGGTTTTTTGATTAATCCACTTGGATTAAAACCAACCAAATCCGTTTGCGGATTTTACACCTCAAGAAAATCCTGGAATCATGAAGCTGAGGGAAAGAGGGGCATGTAGATTAAGAGAGGAGAACAGGGCAGAGTTGCAGTTCATAACCAGGTTGTCAGAGTCTTTAGCCGAGCAGAGAGATGAGAGGGAGGCACGCAAAGTGGAATCAAAAGACGATAGATTCATGGAATGCAGGTCTCTGCAGAAATGAGTGGTAGATGGAGGCGGAGAAGGGGAAAAGTGAGAGAATTAATTTCTATTAATATTAACATGTACGGATAAAATACAGTACATAGAGAAGTCTCTGTCCCAAATATGGTTAACTTTCTGCTAAATACCTACTGCAAACCAATAAAGAAAAATAAGGTTTTATGTCAATTTTTAAACAAATGACTGTATTGCATACAATATACACGCATTGACCATACAGTATATAAATTGCCAAGGAGAAAAAAAGGTTTGATTCCTATTGATAAAACAATTTAACTACATTCTACCTTTACGCTTTTCCTAGGACACAATTTTCTCCTTTCATGTACACATGTTATTTTTTTTCAGTGCACCACTTAAGTTGTTGATTCATTATTGATTTTTTTTTCTCTTCGTACAGCTCTCTAGAGTCTCCAGACATCATGAGTCATGATGGTGCAGAAAAGACCAAAATACTTTAATAAAAATATACTGTAACACTCATATTTCTCTTACTATATAAAAAAAAAGTAAAGAATATACAGTACCACATACAAGATCAAAGAGTAATTTCCTTAAAACATGAAAGATACAAATGCAAAAATAAGTACATTTATTTTAGAAAAATACTAATACTGTACATGGCCAGATATAGCACAATAACTCAAAGAATGCTACTCTTCATTTTTTTTTTTCCTATATGGAGTTTAATTCAGATCAAGGTCCTGTAAAATCTGTACATACTGTATCCCTTCACTTTGTGCATGCACAATTTCTACATTTGGACTCATGATTATTAGTACTCACAAAAAAAAAAGAGATTGATCTATTAACAGTTAGAACATTTGATAGACTTTTTATAAATATTGAACGAAAAACAGATCGATGAATGGGTGCAGCATTGAAAACTTAAATACAGATAGTGACATTATTATTATTATTATTATTATTATTAATTATTATTACAAAAGAATTATCCACAATCCAAATTGAAAGCTACAGCAGAGGGGGAGATTTCTACTGTACAAATATTATTAAAGCAGCAATTTTTCTTTCGCTCAACTGAGGAGTCCCCAAGAGCAGTATTTACAGCTCCACAGACCATGGCTCCTGCGTAACTTAGTTTCATATTAGTAGATTTGTGATTAGTATGTATTATGTATGCATTGGTTTTTCATTCCAATTTGAAATTAATGTATTTAAGACTATGAGCTGAAAAGTTCATACTGTATGAGGAAGAGACATTGCTTTAGCAAAAAGTATCACGTGTTAAATTTGTGGTATATTTATGATTATAAATAGTATTTAAATATTTCCCCTGTTATGTTCTTGTATTAATCTTTGTTTTATATAATGCAAATTGAGAGCTAGAGTAGTGGACTGCAGGGAGTTATGTACATAGCCATAGAATCCACATGATATGTATTACAGCCTTATCAACAGAGGAGTTGAAAGGGGAAAAAAAATAGAGGTTTACATTTCCAACTTCAGGCCGGACAATAGGAAGCTATAATGTCATCCATCATGGCTTCTATTGGTCAGCATGAAGTAAGGGATTGAAACCTTCATGAAGTGCCGTCGGCACCTTCTCCGGTAAGTATATCAGTAAGCAGGGGGTCCATGAACACTGCTCAGTTTCAGAGAACCCCTGTTTACTGAACATGTAACAAAAAGAGGAAGGGCTGAGATGAACTGCTCCTTTAAAGTATGTTCTGGCAGGGCTGTTTTTCTTGCAGCCCAGGGGGAGCATGAGGAAAAAGAACAACAAAAAAACAGCAATCTAAGTGCAGATGAAACACTACAACTGAATATTATCACAAGGAGTCTTGGCTCATAAGTGTAGCCTACTTACAAGATGTAAGTGGTATATGGGCAGCGATTGGTATCTTTAGTAGTGTGGTCTCCTGTGTCCAGGCGTTGATGTACTCAACCCCAGATGTTCAGTGTGGTGGTTAGATATAAAGATAAAAGTCCATGGTGCAGATCAATAGCACAAAGGTAGGTATTTTATATATGTAAAAAATGCGCACTTACCATAAAAAAAATAAAAAATAAAATTCATCACATATTAGTGAAGGAAGTGAGGATAAGATACCGCCATAGCTTACCCCGCCGCCTCCGTTCTGTGCGTTGTGACAGCTCTCCCGCATTCAGCTCTCTGCTGTGTGGTCACACGCTGCACTGACTGCAGCTCGATTCCCCTGTGGTCTCCAGAGCGTAATGTCACTTCCGGTGAGGCTTCTGGGATCAGCAGATGCTCGGCGCGACTCCTCTCTTCCTGTCTTCCTCTTGGCGGCACTCCTCTACGCCTTTCACCACTAAGAGTGTATGGCTTTGTCAGGAGTATGACGCCTACTCCCACTTCTAACATATATATATATATATATATATATATATATATATATATCCAACACAATTGAAAAAACCTGACTCTTAATTGATCAATGGGTAGGAGAACTCATGGGAACGGATATGTTCACATCTTTGTAAAAAAATGATGATAGAATATATATACTTTTCTATTGGGACATCCAGAAAAAGTTCCAAAATGTATACATATAATTTTATTACCCATTGGTACTATCTACAAAAACCCACATGCGAGAGGCCACCTATAAGTGAACTATGGGGATATAGAGTATACAGAAAAACAATTAGCAATTAATACCATGATGTGGACTGCCGACATGGGGGCGGGGGTGGGGTAGAGTCACGACATGTGTCTCAGGCCCGGCAGCTCCAGGGGGACCAGCCGGTTGATGCTGGAAGTTCAGCCTGGATCAGGCCACTTGGTCCTACAAGCACCATGGGACCCAGCTCTCCTCAGCTCTCTTCTCTTTCCAAACCCCACACCCCTTACTTCCTCTCTAAACAACCGAGCCGGCACCATAGGGTTGGACCCACCCAGAACTTATGCCCAACTTCCACATCCACTCTCAGGGCCCCAGTTTCCCTCCACCGTAGGGTCTTTCAATAATGGGGCCCTCTCCCAGATAAAATTATAGGGGTTTACATTGAGTGAGGGGGATGAGAGGTGAATGAGAGAGCAGTGAGAGGGTTGGGTGAGAGGGGTGTGAGGTTTAGAGCGAGGATTGAGTGAGGTTCGAGCGAGGGGTCAAGGAGCAATCTGAGTGAAAGAGAAATGTGAGTGAGGGATTAGTGAATGATTGGTAAAAGAGAGAGAGAGAGGAGTGAGTTAGTGATGGGTAAGAAAGGGTGAATGAGGATGAGAGAGAGAGGTGAGAGATGAAAGAGAGAGAGGAGTTGGAGAAAGAGAGATGAGAAAGGGGTGAAGGAGTGAGAGGATGTGTAAGAAAGCAGAGTTTGGTGAGAGAAATGGGGTACAGTATGTAAGTGGAAGAGGGAGAGATAGAGGAGGTGAGTGAGGAGAGTGTAAGAGAAAGAGAGGGGGACGTGCAGATCTGCTGTTAGGGGTGGCAAGTGGAGACTTATCCTGGGGTCCCTGGAAAGCTGTTGGCAGCTCTGTGTTCCGGTACAAAAACGTGTCTTTTGGAGTCACACTGCTTAGAAAATATGGGCCTAAATGGATATTGTTTTATTTTAGCTTAAGGATGATTGTAGATTATATTGGTAACAGAACACCACAAAAGCCCCCATACTGTATGTGGCAAGATAATGACATTTGTCTTACCAAGAAACAGTTTGGAAAGAAGTCCCCTGCTAACTTCTTTACATTCGGTAGGAAAACTGCTTATCACAAATTAAAGAGAATGCTAAAGCTAGACTGGCTAGTGAATATGGAGAAGCTAATCCTGGTGGCTGATTAAACAAGATAATATCTAGGCCCATTAAGGGCAACAGTAAGAATTATACGTCCGCTTTTCTAACTCTGGGCTATTTTGTAGTTTATTCATTGATTTGTACACTAGAAACTACAGTAGGTCCAAAGTGAAAAGAGACTTGAGATTAAACAGATTCCTGTAGTAATGCACAGGGACAGAATTAAGGAAAATAATTTAACTATATATTATTTAAATATAAAGTGTATGTCTTTTGGCAGCAGAGAAATAAATGGATGTATAGTGGAAGGAAAAACAAACGTGCCTCCCCATTCCACAATTTGTTGTCATGATTATTGCTCAATACATATGGAGGTAGAACAAAAGTTTGGCCACACCGCTCACCTCATTAAATTCAATCATTAAGTTAAACTGGTGCATATAGGGAACGTATATAACATGAATCAAACTGAGAAGGGTGATGAAAGAATCACCCAAAGATCCCTATTTACTGCACTCAGTTGAATCATATATAGTGATTTTGCAAAATCGGACATGTTCGAATTGGTTAGTATTGAATCCATATGTATACTATTTAATACAATCGCTGAGGATATTAGATGGATTTGAATATCCATATTTACATCATTCATACAGTCTGGTGACTTTGTTTTGCATTAGGTCATCACAGATACTGACGATCTTAGGTCTGCAAATATACATAAATTATTGTGGTTATTAATACCGATAATATTAGTATATATGAGCTTAATACAGACGAGCCAACGAGTATTCTAAAACTTGCCTTAAACTAGCCAGGTACAGGCTGTTTACATGCTGGGTACATTTCAGTGACATTTCTGCAGAGGCTAATGGCCCATCGGACTAACACAGCAGGGGTTCCTGGCAGTCCCATTCAGTTTGCATGGGACTGCCAGGGACCCCCGCTGTTAATCCGATGGGCCATTAGTCTGTCTGCAGAAATGTGTGAAATGTTGCAGCATATACCCAGCATATACCCAGCATGTACCCAGCATGTACCTGGGTCTTTTTGGAGATTGCCCCAAGTTTATTTTAGAATAATCGTTGGCACTACAGTATATGATTAGCACCCACCCGCTTTTTAATTGGGGATGTTTTTTTACCCCAAGCACTGTATATATATATTCACTGTCATTGTTCTTTCGCTGATGTCCAAATATAAATAAAGTTTTATTATTTTTGGCCCATTAACTGGCTTTTATTAATACCTGTCCTTCTACAGGACATTTGTCAAAATCACTATATATTATTCAACTGAGTGCAGTAAATAGGGATCTTTGGTTGATTCTTTCATCACCTTTCTCGTTTTGATTCAATACGTATTGATATATTTTTTCTCTAGAAAATTGGCTTATCCGTGTGCTGTAATGTTTATTAAAACAATGCCGAAATAATAATCATATTGTCACATGAATGAGAAGTTATACAAAGCAGACCATTCAACTAAGTGTCTTAGAAAAATACATGCATTGTGTTATATTGATGAATTTGTATTCATTACAGTACTAAGGCCAGAAGTTATACTGTATTTAATTCCAAGTCTATGCCTTACTGTTCATCCTTCTTTTGTGCAGATAATATTTTTAGACCCTAAACTCAAAGCAAATTCACAGATCCCAGTTCTACGTTTTCACAACATTCTGTCACATCTCGATATTCTAGTTCTGTGACATATTCTTTGTTTTCTTTAAAGAATAACAGGACTTCTTTTAATATAGAAGCAAACTTATCCTTCTTTAACATGGTAAAAAATAGCTGCAGGCTTATAAGTTTACTGTAGCTTTTCTAGCTGTCCACTGGGAATCACAAATCCTACACTTGCAGTACATTATCTCAACTCTATTTGTTCCCCACAGAGAAAACAGTTCACCGACAATAGAAAGTAGTGTTCTTTTCCATTTCCCTTATGGTATTCAGACACCACATTCATGGGTCATTTTTATTTCACAGTAAATACATTGTGCTTATGTTGGATGAACCTACACACACATAGGAAAATACTTTGGTCCTGTTCCTAGTTCTGGGTTAAAATACTAGTGTATGGATAATATTCTACAATACAATCCAGTGGATAATATTCTACAATACAATCCAGTGTATAGTGTACTGTCCAGTCAGACCTATTTTTCTGCTGTCATACATTTCTGCCTCAAGCTATTAATTATTAGTTGGTCTACTAAACTAATAGAGTCCATAACCTTGCTGGTTTCTGGCCTTAGGCTGTCTTCCATTGATCCATAACATAAAGAGCAACCAAAATATAACTTGTGCAGACAAATCTGCACACATATAACCAAAAATAATGACACTATAAACAGATAATCCAATAAAAATATAAAAATAAGTTGTATGTCTTTTCATCCAATATCAAGGATTTATATGTTTGCAGTTCCATATTTCCCAAAAATTAGCTTAATCTTGGGTTTTCTTTCTTCAACGTTTGGATTAGAAAACTGATGCAAATTCAACTTATTCTGCTTTGTAGACATTGCTAATTGTTATATTGATGTGACAATGGCATTTACAGTACAATCAACCGTAAATATTGTATCATTTTGAATAGTGGGTCCAAAAATACAAGGTAATGAGGATATAATGTTGAAATTCTTTATACAATTCAAGGCAAACGTCACTCAAAAGGAAGCATGAGGGCTCCCATTTGCTTTTATAGATTTAGGGGGTTAAGTATAAGTCACCAGAAACATATGTTCTAGTGTTAACCTACTGTAGTATTTACAGAGCAATGTGCAATGTTGTCAACATAACAGATCAGCCCTAAATATGGTCTTAGAACAATTCAATCATTATACTAGTTACATAGTTAAAATTGACAAATGACTGATCACTCTAGTTCCCCAATTTACATTTTTTATGGATCGACAAAACTCTCAATGCTTGAAGCAAAAATTTTAAAACTGTGTTACTATGATAAAGGAAAACACAGAAAATACTGGCATTCACCTTAGATTTTCTTAGAAACAACACCAGAGTGGCAACAAAGGCGGCCTACTACAGTAAGTCAGTCTTCTGAGTTGTTCTTTAGGCTGATCATGGTCAGGGGTCTGAGTATGCTGTAAAAAGTGATGCCCCTCATCAGTTGGTTCAATCACACACTGATAGAGCTGCTGCTCTGAGTAACAAAGGTTGTGGGTTCTAATCCTATTGGACCTGGCACCAGTACCTCACAAGCTACCTTACACCTGTCAAATAATTATAGTTCTTATGGAAATCATTTTAGGAAGTGTGGGATGTGAGTAATTTAAATATACTTTACTTACCTCATTAGCATATCTCAAAGGTACATCAGGTCTCTCCCTATGTTATTTAGAGGAAGGTTTGAGTGTGTATAGATATATACATATATATATATATACATATACATATACATATACATATACATATACATATACATATACATATACATATACATATACATATACATATACATATACATATACATATACATATACATATACATATATATATATATATATATATATATATATATATATATATATATATATATATATATATACATATACATATATATATATATGTAGAGGTATCAGTACCGTGTTAGCCGAGCTTCAATAATCAAAAAATAAATAGATGATACCGTTCTGTGGCTAACGAAATGCTTTTATTTGTGCGAGCTTTCGAGATACACTGATCTCTTCTTCCGGCGATGTTACAATGAATGAAGCAAGGATAACTTGAAAACAGTGTCTCTTGGAATGTTATCTGTGCTTCTCCTTCCCCCGGTGTGGATGTGTTTTATGGCTAGAGGTGTCAAAGGGTAACTGAAAGCAAGTGAAGAAAGAGTGTGTATGTGTATCAGTGTGAATAAAAATGAATGGAGAGCCCACAGTATAAACAGTGCTCTACACAAGGTGTGTGTGGAGTGAGAGGGATATAAATGGTGTGGGTGGGTGTGGAAATGTGAGAGTTTGTAGCACAACTAAAAGTGTGTGTGGATACAATGTGGTCCCTATTGGTGTATATGGATGGAAAAATAAGGAGTATGAGTATGTGTGAGAGACAGCTGTGTGTGCATACATATATAACACAGTATGTACAGACATGGCCTTTAGCGCTCATGGGAAGAGAGTTCGCTAGTGTCAGTAATGACTCATAAAATTTCGATCTCTGTTTAGGCCACTGCTAAGTGTCCCGAACAGTTGCATAAATTTGTATTCATGCAACCGTCTCTCTTTCGGGGTTTTAAGATTACCTTTGAGTATGGCAACCCTCAGATCGTTCATCTTATGGCCAGAGTCAGAGAAATGTTCGCCAACAGGACTGTCTCTTGTTCCGCGTGTGATGCTGTGGCGATGCAGGTTCATTCTCTTGTTTAGCCCCTGTCCTGTCTCACCTATTTTGTATTCCCGATTCTTGTGTGGTATTTGTATTGTGTCCGCTGTGTAGAGCATTGCGCAGGTTTTGCATCTTGGGTCTTGGCATGGTTTTGTCCCGCATTCAGTTGTACTGCTGAATACTTTACTCCTCACCATAATATTCTTGAGATTATGGGGTTGTCTGTATGATAATAAGGGTGCTTCAGGGAAGACCTGTTGCAGTCTTGTATCTTCCTGGAGGAAGTTATCCTTGCTTCATTCATTGTAACATCGCCGGAAGAAGAGATCAGTGTATCTCGAAAGCTCGCACAAATAAAAGCATTTCGTTAGCCACAGAACGGTATCATCTATTTATTTTTTGATTATATATATATATATATATATATATATATATATATATATATATATATACATACATACATATATACACACAATTTGAGACAGATACTGCTAAAATAGGACACGTACGCACGCACAATTCATCAGGTGGATTTTTAGAAATAATAAAAAAATAAAGGTATCTGCCTTTTGAGACTTTTCCGTGGATGAAAGGAATTGGCCAATTTGCAGCGTATTTGAATTCCAGTGAAAATTTTGACCATCAGTTGCATTCTTTGAGTAATATGTTTCTAAGTTTATATTTGCCTTTCATCTTTAGATCTAAATAGACTCTGTAGTGTCTTTGGAGAAATCAGCTACAAGTCATTTATATATTTTACATATGTATGTTAATAATTAGATTAGCACTAGTAATTTAGAGGTACTGTATATAGGATTATATGGATTATTGAGATATGCAGATAGCGTTAAATATGTGTAGGTGTTTATAGGATTTTTATGAATTTTATAACATTTTGTATTAATAATGTTTGGCATTGATAATGTTGAAGCTTATAGTGCTTTGTGGTGATTAAAATAGCACCAGAATTTGTAACAATTTATTTTTTAATTAAATGTCATTTTTAGCAATTTATAATTTCATATGTAATAGTTATATATTTTCTATAGCTCGTACTTATTGAGTTTAAAGGGTGTTAGATATTTCTAAATAGGAAAGAATCAGCATATGTGCAAAGTGAAATGATTTGAATAAATGTACTGTATAAGATAGATACCTTTTAATTAAGCAAACAGCAAAGTAGGGTATTTAAGAGAGCTTAGATAATGTTGCGATAGAAGGCTCCTGACAAAGCACGTAGCAAAATGCGTAGAGTCATCAACCAGAGGGAGGAGACATGATTCAGAGATCTCATAAGAAGTGTGTGGCCAGTTGACGGTGTTAGATCGTCTAAACAGCGGCAATGAGATCTTGTCCTTGAGCAGGGAGATGGAGTCTCCATTATCCTCTTACAGTATGTTTGAAAAGATTTAAAGAGCTTACAAAGTGTGAGTGTAAAGTCGTATATGGAAACCAAAGAACAAATCCTATGCTCCTACCAATTGGGCTGAAATATATGTGACATTTTTACATTTAGAACCTAAGTCTGTGTAACAAAGGAGTCATTTGGTTGCATCTTTTAATCAAAACAAGATTCAAGCCGCCAACCTTGTCAAAGTAGACCCCGTTTAGCAGGTACAGTAACTACACTGAATATATGCCATTTCTTATTGTTCTTTGTGAAATATGTGAAAGTGCCCTGAAGGGGTTAAATAAATGAAGCAAATGCTTTTGTGATTTAGTGCAATTAAAATCTGGCCAAAGCCAGTATCAGAGTTCCCTTATTATAAATGTGAACTGTGGGTGTGCAAATACCCTAGTGTGAAATATTAATACTTACATATATCTCTTCTCTCTGTCAGCCATTAACACTCACCTACAGTATTCTTCAGTGGAGGGTGATGTGTAGACTGACAATGATCTATATAATACCATTATGCTAATTGGAGATTTGGTAGGAGCTTTATCCTGAAGGGAGGAGCCATACACCTCCAAGGAACTGTTTAGTAAAACAGAAACCAGGCGAGCCAAAACCGATCACTATGACACAATTTATCAGTAACACTATTATTCGATGCCCTTCTGGAGTACGCAGCATGGAAAAGATTCGTTTTCCATAAATGTAAGGCCAATCCTTTTAACAGCAGCCTACTTGATAAAGGGAGGAGCACAGGTAATAAGTATTTGTTTTACATTAATGTTAGACCAATTATTTTCCATGCTGCGTACTCCATAAGGGCATTTAATTACACTATTACTGATACATACTGTCGTAGGCGGCGGTTTTGGCTCGCCTGGTTTCTGTTTTACTAAACAGTTCCTTGGGGGTGTATGGCTCCTCCCTTCAGGATAAAGCTCCTACCAATTCTCCAATTAGCATAAATGTATTATACACCTCACTGTCAGTCTACACATCACCCTCTACTGAAGACCAGGTGAGTTAGGATCAAAGAAAAGGAAACTATAACAACAAATTATTGAGAAAAGAATGCAGATGGATGTATACCCTCAAAACCTTATAACCTAGGGATCTTAATGAAAGGTTCACGTTTTCTTCCGCTATTGAATGAAAGAATAGAATACATCTCCTTCTCATATACTTATAAGAGGTGGCATATATAAATTAAACCATCAGTCAAAAAAATTAGGATTATGACAGAAGAAAAATATAATCAGAGTACATTATGGTAAACTATGGATGCTAAAACCTAATGGGTCTGTTTTATCTGATCAACTCCCTAAATAAGGCTGATCTACAAAGACTAAGTGATGTCTGCCCCTCCAAGAAGCTAATCGATGGAATGCTGCCAGTAGCATGTTAACATCTTCCCTTTCTCTCACGCAGATGATCCAAAGCAATGGCCACCTCTCCCGCTGGCACGTTGTGTATATGATCCCACCACAGGAGTAATAACATTAGCTACATTTATAGATGGAGGAAGAAGCTTTCTTCCTAGCTTCAGATAAGTCATACAGTCAGTTGATAAGGGACTGCCTCTCAATTTCCAATCTGTCAAGGAAAAGACAAGAACTGACAGAAGACGCCATGGGCCTATTTCTGTGAGATTTATGAAATACTAGTGCAATGAAAATCACACCTGCTTTGTCCCATTTGCACGTTGGAAAAGGTGGGGAAATGTAGGGCAGGTGAAAAACTGTTTTTTTTTTTAAATGTCTTTATTGAATGAACAATTATGACCAATTTATAAAAAATCTAAGCAATCAGCTGAACAAATTGTACCAATACTTGGTTCCTTGACTTTGTCGATATAAATGCTATAGTAAATAGTACAGAGCTTCAATGAGTAAGTACATAAACCTCAAGATGCTACACTTTTCTGTCAAACATGATTCCCATAATTGTCCATATTTTATAGTTTTATAATGCTAATAAAAACAATCTAACCAAATCACCAGGGAAATAAACCACTTAAGCAATGTCCTTGATTACTGCTGTGTGCATACATTCACAGTTTTATATAATAAAAAATGAACAATAAATAGGCTGCCTGCAATGAAGATCCACACATAGTATATATTCTGATTCTGACTATAGTGAAACAAGTAAAAAATAAAAGTTCATATTCCAATCGTTTCAGAGAGGAATAAAACATGTTTTAAAGTATGACATGTCTATACTAATAAGATGTTAATGGTTAATGTGTGATTGTCAAACTTCTCCTACATACTGTATATTACATTATTAAAAAAATAGTAAAATATATTATGCAAATTATTTGCTCAAAAGGTTCTTAGAGTACCGTACATCCAGCTCAATGTGATTTTTTACAAATGTGCACAATATATAAAGTCAGAATAAGGCAGCAGTTCACCACTATTAAAACATTTCAAAAGCTAAATAAGGTGATAAATATTCACAGCTAATGTCTAGAAGGAAATATGTTAAAGCAATGAACATTGAAAGTACTGCAAACAAAACAAAAATGTACTTCAGATAGTAATGCAGTAATCATTCTCCCTCTCAGTTATGGTACAGGCTGGAGGTTTCACTCAGATATTGCAATCTGCACCACTGGCCTCCAGGAGAGCAGGTCTGACCCCAAGATTCTTTACTGAGGTCAGCATGTGTTTTTAGGCTAGTTGGGTTTACAATTTTAGATTGTTTCCAATAATATTTTGAGATTGTGGCTTGTTGATGTGAAGCAGATCCATTGATTGCAGCAAGCCAGCACATTCTTAATTGTGTTGGCCCTCCTATATATAACTTGGGGGTGTTCTAGAATAATATTCTTAAGGATCGGGTCACATTGTAAAATCCCCCAATGCTTTGACAATTTTATTAATACAATGGGATGCTCCATTGTACTTCGTAATAAAAAGAACTTCTTTATTTGTATCTCTTTTATCTCGTTTAAACACCTTATTGTTTAAATTGTCTCCCTATCCAATGTTAAAGCCCTGTTATATGCTTGCTCTACATTTGTCATCTTTTGCCTTTTGTTATAAATTTGTTCTTTAAGGATGTTGACTGAATTTTAAAATCCTCAATTTGTGAGCAATTCCTCCTCAGTCTCTGAAATTGCCCAAAGAGTATGTTTTTAATCCACTGTTGTTGGTGATTGCTAGAGGCTTCCAAATACTTGTTACGTCAACCTCCTTATAAAACGTCTTAGTAGCAATCCTCATGTCCTCTTATAATTTAGTGACACTGCTATATGGATGACAGAGATCTGGCACCTTGCCCATTCAAACAGCCTGGCAACTTTTTGAAAAGCTGCTCCACTTCTGGTTCCTCCCGATTGTAGATGTAAGCTACTGTAGTAGTGTTGTCTGAGAATATTCTTACTGGAAGTACTTCTCCAGAGAAAACACAACTTTTATTACTATCCTTAACATCTTGCTTTCTGCTCTGTTCCATTTCCCTTGGAGAAATTACATTCCCTAACTACAGTATGCACCCTAATCTAAAATGCTGACATCTGTTGTAACAATTTTCCATTTGGGAACTACAGATGGGTTTCCAAGGCCTAGATTGCTAGGGTTCAATCATCAAATTAGACTTTGCCTTGTGTTATTAAGCAGGACAGTCTGTTCTTTGCTTCTGAAATGCATGTAAAAAAAATGCCTCTGTAAGGCTCAAAAATGGAAAGGAGCCAGGTTACCACGTCGACTCCTGAAATGAGTAGACCAATTAGCTCCATGTACTGTAATATCTTGCTGGAGGTGCTGTTTTTTCAGAAATGTTATGACTTCTTTGGACACTTTATGAATATTGTTTCCAGTAAAATATAACTTTGTCAGCTGGCTCGCATTGAGGATGGCTCCTACAAACCTGATCTCTAGTGCCGACAGTAATGAGCTCTTCGGGAAATTAAAATTTAATTGGTATTTTAAACTTGTTCTGGACTTGGCTGTTTGCTTTAACCAGCGAGGGAGGAAGCTTTGACTAGTCGATAATCCATGCAAGGGAGAACATAAATGTTCTGCTGACGTAAATAGGTTGTGATGAACAATATTATTTTGTTTAAGGGTCTCTCGGGGCTGCCAAAATTCTAAGCAGCATTGATCGTGTCCTTATTGGACACAAAATCTCATATACCTGTATTTATCTGGGTCTATCAGAATTTGCAAGTAGGCGTTCTTAAAATCTATAGATGCTAGGAAATCCTCTACTACAACATTAAGCACTGACTGAAAAGATTATATCTTTAACATTTTTACTCAAAGTCATTGGTTGATGGAGCTTAGATCAAGGATTGCTCTGAATCCTCCTGTAACTTTCATACTAAAAAGACATTGGAATAATTTATTGGACTCTCATTATAACTGAATATTGTTGAAGTTTCTGGATTGTCTCCTTCCTAGCGCTGGCCTACATATCCTTTGGATATCTTGACACTATGAGGACATCTTGCTGAGATATTGTTCTGAACTCCAGAGCATAGCCTGATCTAATTATCTAAAGAATCCTGGAGTCTGAAGTTGGTCAGGTCCACTGATCCAGGAACTTCATTAACCTGTCGTTTAATGGCTCCAACCGCTGTACCGGGACCAGCTGAGCTCCATTATTTTTATCTTGTGATTAAATGCCAAGAGTTAGAGGAGAAATTCCTCTTGGATGTGTAAACCAGGGGGAATGATAGTCCTTGGTAGTATATCCCTGGCTTGCATACCTTAGCATAATTAAAATATCTTCTCATACAGGCTCTTGAACTTGATTATCTAGCTCAGCTGTGCTCAACTCCTATCCTCAAGGGCCACCAACAGGTAAGGTTTTAAGGATACCCCTGCTTCAGCACAGGTGTCTCATACAAAATGACTGAGCCCCTGATTGAGTCACCTTATCAGGCTGACCTGTTTGTGGCCCTTGAGGACTGGAGTTGAGCACCTCTGAGCTAGCTCTTCTCTGTTGAGAGAGATACTTGCCTTTTTCAGCTGAAGATTTACTAATAATCTAGTTAATCCAATACTTTTCCAAATATAAAAAATCCCATATAGGTTGAGGGGAGTAATGTTCACTTGGATGATGTATCAGGATCTCAGGGCTACTACGGCCTGTGCTGAGGCTTTTGAAAATAGCCTTATGTCAAAAGTAGTATTCCATATGAAGAGAAAATGATGGTCCTTTTTAGTAACCTATTTACTTACAGTATGAATTGTATACCTCCTAATAAGAGTCCATGTGGAGATATATCTGTAAACCTCTTCATTCAATTCAACCTTAAGCTGCTCATGCCATATCTGTATTGTTCTAGAAGTCATAGAGACCTCTGGCCTGAAGGCTGCTCCCATTAGTGTCTGCTACTTCTTAAAGCTACTATATATTTTGCATTCAATTGAATCTGCAAGAGAGGACCCAGGTTCTACAGCTATGGTGGTCTTGCGGGTAATCTTTGCTACAGCATAATCAACTTTGGGAACTTTCCCCAGAGCAGTGCTTCTTTATCATCAAATAGGTAATGCTGAAAAAACATAGAAGTTACAGACACATGCCTATCCGGGACTTTCCATTTTTTACATGTACTTTTTTTTACAAGTGATGCACCCAGAATAATTTGCTCTTTAACAGATTCCTCTAAAATATCATATCCAGAAAGCTAAACTCTTCCTGCACATTTTCTATCTCCAAAGCTGTTCTGAAATTATTGAGTAATCTTTCTATTAGTTCAATTCTAAATTCACTTGAGTTCAATGATCCATTTGATCTGATCACTGCACCTGTCAAAGGGAGGGAAGGATCAACTTTCATTTGAGGTCAGAGGAGGGAAAGTATTATTGGTGCTCAGGTGAGAGAGCACTACTTTTCATTTGTTAACTCTTCCATCCCAAGGACTTTCTTGTTTTCTGGTGCCAGGGCATGGAAGAGCACTTTTGGGCGCATCTGAATCCCCATTAGGTTTTCAAAGTTCCTGAAGTACTAAACCCAGGTCCACTTTCTATGCCCCGCCCCCACTGCCCTAAATAAGGGGGTAGGCTTACACAAATGGGGCATGGATTAGAGCTCCAGGATCCTCTGAGACCTGGTGGGGATAAATATCATCTTGAAGCACTCAAACCCCATATTTGAATGATTTGTATCAAATTTAAAATATTTTATTAATCATAAATGTTAAAATAAAGGTGGTGTAAAATAAACAAATAGTAGACCTACACTATAGATCCTATGTCGGGTGAAGTGTAATACCCTGGATCTATAGTGTATGTCTACTATTTGTTTATTTTACCTTTATTTTAACATTTATGATTAAAAAAAATATTTTTAATTTGACACAAATCATTCAGACAGGGGGTTTGAGTGCTTCAAGTTGGGTTTCTTTCTCTCCCTGTATATCCTATATAGCCTACCCATAAGCACCTCTCCCCCCTCCTTTCAATCACAGTCATTATAAGCTGAAGCGGGGTTACCCTATAGTGCTCTACGGGGCTAATGATCAGCCTGGAGCACAGCTCCTCCATCATCTAGGGTCAAAGCAGATAAGGCCTGGGGATGGAAAGGTTAATACATTGGTAAAACTGCTACTCGACCAACAATTCTAATGGCCACTTTACTGATTTGCTTAACAAACTCTATCACTCCTTTATTTATGTTCCTGTTGCAATGTTCCACAACTATAGTAACAAATCATACCAATTATTGTAAACAAACAAACAAACAAAAACCAGGTGTCTGAATGTGCTGTACAAAGAGAAGGATGATTAAGTAAGATCTAATAATCAGAGTCAAAAAGGTCACAGTACCATAAATGAATAGCAGAAAATACCCTAGAACATGTTGTACATGTAACCTTCATTACTACAGTAGATAGTTTGATGCTCACTCCTAATGGTGCTGCAGCAATTACAGAGGACTGCAGTGGTCAGGGAAGAAATGTAAGAAAGTTTTATATAAATGTCATAATCTGGGATACCTAGAGAGAACTATACAGATTGGTGTCACGATCCGAAGTAAAGCAGATAACATGACATGTTCTATTAAATCTGAAAAAACATAATAGCAGTGATTACATTTGCATACTCTAATTTAATTGCAGTCCTGCAGAAAGCCATTACATTAAATTATGCGAATTTAATCACAGATCTCAATGGTATTTATACTTCCTGGTAAGTTAACAGCTACATGAAGATTTTTTTTTTGCGTTTTGTTTTAGATTTTATTCCAATGGAAGGTGTATACATCATTTTTTTAATATATAGTATGTGATTTGTAGGTATATTTTAATAATTATAATAATGATAATAATAACTTTAATTCATGAAGCACTTTTCTTCCAATGGGACTCAAAGTGCTCCACAATTACAACATAGCTGGAGTTATATAGAGCTGTACACAGACACATAAGCACAATCTCTGCCCTTACAAGATTTAAATCTATTTTTTTTTTAATCACAAATTTGTTATTGAACTTTTCTCATTTCGGATGAAGAGACAGGGGAAAATCATATTAACATAACATATTGGAATAATATAACGTACAAAAATACACAAACCTTGGAAGGGGATTATATTTGCGGTCCGCCTATCCCCTCTCCCCTGTATGCCCCCTTTGCAGCCAGGGAAGCCCCATCATGGGGGAAGAGGGAGGAGGCGCAAACATTCTGCCAGAAACTCAATTTAATATATATGGGGGAGGGCATAAAATGGGGGGTGGCGACATAAAATGGGGGGAGGAAGGGTCGTCTCGCTACCATCTTTTGACTCAAGCGACAGAGAATCATAATGCTACATCCAACATGACAAAAATACACAGTAAAATACTTATATATTCTCTTGAAAAAGGGTTATTTAGTTTAACCCTTTGGCCAAAGCATTGAAAGCCTGTGAGCCACAAAAAGGCAGACCCTCTTCACAGGTCCTAACACTACCAGATAAAATACTAATATACCTCTATTAGGATTAAAATTCTCATTTACCTCTATTAGGAGGGAGAAAGACCAATATTGGATCTATATCCAGTAAAATGAAAAGGAACTGCTGACTTGGGAAGTGAGTGCTACTTAAGCAGCAGGCCTCTGCAACCCGCCGGCACCTCAATCCTGTCTGCTCCCCTCCACCTCCCCTGGACATGCCGCTTGGACCAAGCGACCACCCCCAGCAGGACAAGCCTGGCCAAAGGTCCCTGCACTCCGGCGACATACCAAAACAAAATGGATGCCGCACTTCTCCCCTCGGCTCCTCTGTTTCACACCTAGGTACTGCTGCAGCTCAAGGGGGGAGAAAACTTTACTTTATTTTTGATTTGGGAGCAGTGACTGCCCAAAGGGGGGGGGAGGGGAGGAGGCAGACCCGATCGCCCTGGTAGCATGCTAAACCAAATGGCTGCCCGCTTCTCCTCTCGGCTCCTCCAACACACCCCAGTATTACCTCAGTTCAGGGGTTATTTATTTATTTCCCTCTGCCTTTCTTTTATCTTTAGTCACCTGTTTTTTTGGGGGGGGGGGGGTGGCGGCGGGATCCACGGGAAGCACCGGAATCAGAAGCTGACTAAGGCAGGGGATAACGTGGGAGGTGTTTGTCCCTAGAGAGCTGCCCTTTTTTTAGGGGGGGGGGGGAATCCTCCGCCTCCCCTGTAATCACTAGTCAGGTGCGGCTGTGTTCTTGCTGTGAATCCTCAGGCTAGGATGGCAGACATTGATAGTGATTCTGTAGGCCAATGTGTCTTAGGCTGACAGCGTGGAAGTGTCAGCCAGGCCTCAAAATCAAATATTCTACCTCCCAGTCCAGCTCGGTCCAATTTGGGAATTTTTATGATTTTTGTGATTCCTGAGATTTCGCCTTTTAATAATTTATGTTTTTAGTATTTTAGGACATTAGGATTAAGGTCTCATTAGTTAGGAGCTCTAGATCAGCATGTCAATCTATTTTTAGTGCCTGAGGTGACGTGAATTGTCAGTGTTCACAATGGTCTAACAACAATAGGCAAAAAGCCCCAATGCTGCATCCAATTATGACAAATAATTTAGTTTAATACTATTTGTTTTTTCTTCTCGTAAGTATGGGTCAATTAGTTAAGTCCTTTGGATGACACATTTCAAGCCTGCAACCATGTCATTAGGGAATTTCTGGTTATTAAAAAAAAGTGTTAACTGCCCTGAAGGAGACTTTACGCACAGCATTCATGTCACACACTCCATGCTGTTAGCTATAGTCTTGTTTTGTTTCCTCTTCTCTCTATGCAGTGGAAGAAATACATAAACAGTATGACTTGGTAGTGAATGACCTGATAAACCTTGATATGGGTGCAGGCTTGAAATGTTTTTGGCCAAAGGATTTAAATAAATAACTCATACCTATGAGAATAAAAAATAGATAGTATTGAACGATTTCTTCCTGCATCCAAAATGTCTTCTGCCCTCCTCAAAAACTCTCTCTGCCCTTTTAATAAAGGTTATTTTCTTTCAACCCTCTCTCCTATAAAACTACCTGATCTGTGCTGCATTTTGGAGGAGGGTAGTTGGAGTTTTGGGCAAGGGAGGAGGAGATTTGCAAAATTGGAGTTTTGAAGGCGGAAGGAGAGAGTTTCAGAGTAGGGGAGCACAGAGGAGGGAGTTTACTAAGAACGTGGGAGGAAGGAGTTTTACATAGGGACTTGGGGATTTTGGAAGAGGGAGGAGCATATTTTGGAGGAGGGAGAACAGTGTTTCACATAACACAAAAATGTCCTAAAATAGACACTGTACCCCTGCTTCAAAGTCAGTGGCATTGTTTTTAGACGTCAATGTCTTATTCACAGAGTGAATAATCTCTGGTTGGACCCTACCTTGATACAGTAGGACATGTTGGGTGTATTAATTCAAGAATATACACATATAACATACAAGCATACCCCGGTTTAAGGACACTCACTTTAAGTACACTCGCGAGTAAGGACATATCGCCCAATAGGCAAACGGCAGCTCATGCATGCGCCTGTCAGCACGTCCTGAACAGCAATACCAGCTCCCTACCTGTACCGAAGCTGTGCACAAGCAGGGAGACTATAGAGTCTGTTACAAATGCGTTATTTACATCAGTTATGCACGTATATGACGATTGCAATACAGTAAATGCATCGATAAATGGAAAAAAGGTAGTGCTTCACTTTAAGTACATTTTCGCTTTACATTGCGTACGTTAATGCGGGGTATGCCTGTAATGTAAATATATATATATATATATATATAGACCATACGATACCGGTTGCAACACGACATCAAGGGACAGCACGCAGGTAAGTAAATCAAAAATGTTCTATATTTGATAGAAGACACAAAAACCGACGTTTCGGTCCCCCAGTGGGACCTTTCTCAAGGTGGTGCAATTGAATGCAGTGCACAATACATATATATACCCCAAACCCCAGTGCAATTCAACAAAACCAATCACAGTTAATTAGCCTCACCTGCCTATGTGACATGCATCCACAGTATCAGCAGGTAAAGAGCATCCATTTTGAATATATTAACTCTATATTTGTTTACCTGATATGTGTTTAGGCATGCGCATAAAGGCTCAGGAATTGCATAATGTTACTGCTGAGAGACTACATAAGTCTGTCAGACCCAGCGGTATCTTGGATAACCGGAGAGAGTGCGCATGGGCTAAACTGATCTGGAGCTGATACCTGGATAGATTAACTATTTCAGGGACGTGCAAAATACACATTGTAACTGCAAGTTAAGCGAAACATGTGAAACATCTGATGTGCTCACCGTAAATGTGCAAAAAAATGTGAGGGATTAAAACATATATACACACGTGTGGATGACGTGGCTGACTGGAATCTAGGACAATATATAAATGCTGAAAGCACTCAGCCATATAACGCCTAATGCATAGTGTAAGAAATGATAATGCAATGATGACTCTATGCATCATGTCAGGAAGCGACACCTTAAAAAAACAACAAAAATACATAATGCAGACAATGTCAAATAGAGAAACTGGTAATAAATTAGAATACATGCTGTGTCACACTCTCAGCAAACATTGCTACAGGTGGCTCTTGACTAAAAGGGACCTGAGGTATCTGACACACTGTAATGCACCAGCATACATAAAAAGTGAAATCGTGCATCAAAGCATAATAATTTGCATAAACAAAAAAGACAGTATATAAATGCTGAAAGCACTCAGCCATAGAACGCATAATGCGTATTGTAAGAAATGATAATGCATTGATGACTATGTACTGCACCGACACACTTTATTCGAGCAAATACCCGGTATGTACCTGGCAGATACCTGGAATGCGCCGCTCCTCACCTCTGACAAGCCCCGTTGCGTTTGCCTTCCCAGCCTGGGTTCATGCCTGGCTGACGGGCGGCTGATCTGTTAAATGATAATGATTAGGATTTAATAGGCTGCAATGCTTCGCGTGTCTACCAGATGGCATAAATTCATGAATTGTAATGCAATATATATATATGTACTGTGCAGTATTGCAGCCAGCGGGAATAAAATGCTTCAATCCCTGCTTGGAAAATACCTCAATGCACTCGGGCAGAAAACAGTCACAAACCTCAATACACCCGGGTATACCCGAATTCGTGGGACTAGCCGAGCTCGAATAAAGTGTGTCGCCAGTGTATCCTTTCAGGGAGCGACACCTTAAATACCAACATAAACACATAATGCAGACACTGTCACATGGAGAAACTAGTGATAAATTGTGTGTGTCTCGCTTTCAGCAAACATTGCCACAGGTGGATCTTGACTGCAAGGGACCTAAGGTGCCAGACATGATGGAGGAAATGCGGCTAACTGGCTGACACCCCAAGGCAGTATGCGCTGGTTTTGCTGTTAAAGATGAATCCTAGTATCAGCAGGCAGCTCAATGGGCCAGGTGCAGAGATTACAGGAAACAGCTTAATCTGAAGTCCTCATTTAGACCCCGTGGGCTCAATGTGCCCAAACTGTAGATGAGTCTGGCTTCAAGCTGTAGTAGTGTCCTGTTGCGATTCCCTCCTCTCCCCGAAGTCCGTGCCTGGGCAATTGGCATACAACGCAAGGTGGCGAGCCCATGCCTCTTCTCTTTGTAATGTCTTGCTACTGGTTGATGTGACAAATCCTCCTTGTTTTCAGTATCAGCCAGTGCCTTCCGTATGGCAGAACGATGTAGGGCTAATCTCTCTTTAAGCATCCTCATTGTCTTTCCCACGTAATAAAGGCCACATGGGCATTGTATAAAATATACAACGTGTTTGAATTCACAATTCATTGTATCCTTGATCTTCTCGCGGATGCCAGTGTGAGGGTGTGGATAGGAATTCCCCAATATCAAGTACTGGCAGTTGATGCAACCGTGACATTTATACACGCCTGCTGGTCTGGATAGCCACATTGGTTTTGCAGCATACTTGGCGGTAGGATCTGCTTTTGTAAGGTAGTCGCCCAGGTTTCGGCCCCTTTGATAGCAGAATCTGGGTGGTTTGATAAAGTTGTTGCCAATCACTTTGTCATTGGTCAAGATGTGGCTATGCTTACGTATGCACCTCTTGATGAAGCCAGATGCCGTACTGAAGGTGCTTCTAATGTTGAACCGGTTATCGTCAGTCTTTTGGTCTTTGGGTGTCAGCAACCTGCTTATATATATATAGAAACCCTGTCTTCCCATAAGAGAAGGCACAAAAGCAGCAACACTCAGATAATGCAAAAAGACATGTATTAGCAGTTACAAAACAGCACACTATATATATATATATACAGCTCAACCCCGTTATAGTGCAATCCGTTAGAACGCGAATCCGCTTATAACGTGGTCTGAGCATGGCTCCCGAATTTTAAACCTCCATTTTGCCATGCAAGAACCTTACTGGCATCTCTCTCCTCACTTCATAGAAGCTTTCCTCTCTGCAGCCATCCACGTGCTCTCCTCTCTCCTCTCTGCAGCTGTCATGTGCAGTCTTTTTTTTTTTTTTTAAACCTCCATTTTGCTGCGCCAGCATCTCTCTCCCCACTTCGTAGAAGCTTTATTCTCTGCAGCCGTCCACGTGCTCTCCTACTCCCTTACTACTAAAGTAGTAATGCTTATGGATCAATAAAGACTTTTTTTGTTTAGCACAGTCCAGACGTCATACTTTTTCGCCTGCAGTGCCCGTTGATTCTCTCTCCCTGCAGAGAGGTTTTTCGTCTATACTCCCACAGTTTGGAGCACGCCTAATCGGATGGATTACTATATGGAGAAAGTGACTTTTATTCATTTTCAACCTCCCAGAGGAAATTAGCCAACTATGCAGGGTTTACACCTAGGGGTCCGTTGTCGGTCGAGAGACCAGCTCCGGTCAACCCTTTTTCCCTCGCTAGGCTATTCCCTTTACTAGGGGTCAATTTAGGTTGTTATCATCACTCCATTAACTCCTTGCCATCCAGAGCTGTTTGCATTAAGTATATGAAATTTATATTCCTGGATATACTCTGCAGCACACGTTGTTTTGGAGGGGCTCATCCTCTCCAATTGTTTTTTACTTACAAAGTAGTAGTTAAAACAGGTATGTAGGATATCAAGATCCTCTCCTCGCTGCTGATCTGTATGGTGGCTAGTTTTTTCTGGCTACACCTGGAACGCAGAGACTCCGCACAGGCTCAGATGTGTCTGCAGCTGCCTCCAGTGTTGTCCTGGCTATCCCTCCAGTCCAGATTGCGAGTAGGACATCAGCGCATTGTTGTATCCGTTGAAGGGAGGAATCGGCATACACTGTCCAGCTAATACTAGACCAATATTGCCAGATAGAGCTAAGAACTCAGAGAGTCAGGGAGACCTTAAGGAAATTCTATTCCAGCCTCCACCCTACGCGTATCGTCTTGAAAAAGACTTCATCAGCGGTACAGATCAGCAGTGAGGAGAGAATCTTGATATCCTACATGCCTGTTTTATCTGCTACTTTGTAAGTAGCCTTTTGTCTTTTGCGCATTCTGAAGAATACAAGCATACTTCACCATATTTTGCTTATTTTTTATTATTTCAGATTCATCTTCATTGGTTTCGTCCATATGTTATTAATTCTTCCCTGATACTTTGCAACAATTTTCACTTATCACTATTTGCGCCTGTGTTTTCTCTCTCCTGTATATATATATACACACACACAACACATAGTTAAGCATCAGTGCAACATTCCACTACACTTGAGATTTAAATTTGTCAATTTGTTTAGAACAAAAAAAGCAATTTGTGTAATCATCTTTTAAGGCTGTGCACAATCCTTTTTATATCTTATTTTAGGCACACACATTATTATTCACTTAAAAATACAGAAAAATCACATTCAATCTAGTATTTATCACCTTTTATATACTGTATGTACATTGTATTTGTACTTAGAATGAGCTGTGAGTTATACATTCTTGTTTAATACATGTTGATAGAATTGTGCGAATGTCTTCAAATTTGTTAAAACGTTTTCATAGTTTCCTCTTCAATTTTGCGCTATTGCAAAAAGTTTCTGAAGTTCATATAGCTGAGGAATGCACGAAAATAAGCTTAGTTGCCACATTTTTGCCAGATTACTGTGGCATTTTGTGTCTTTTGCAAAAGAATTGCGAACATGACAGTACATAAAGGCTATGTGACCTGATATACGTTGCTTCTGTCGTGGAAATCCGCATAGAACTAGCACATCTCCACTTATAGATACTCAAAAGGTGTTTATGTAGACTTTCAGGTCAATGTATTAAGCAAAAAGTGGTGCAATCATATAGTTATATAGTAGATGAGGTTGAAAAAAGACATAGGTCCATCAAGTTTAACCTATGTTAAATTTACATGAGTCAAGAAATTGATGAAAATCCACCAGATCAATCCCAAAAATATATATTGCTTTAAATTGTATTTGTAATATTGACACATTTGGTGCCCCTTGGTTTTAACTGAACAACGTTGATAAAGTATGTAACATTGCCTCCCGGCAGTTACGTCTGTTTCTGGACCTTTCCTCTGTCAGTCCTGTTAGTGCAGGCAGAGGAAAGGTTAAATCCTTTATTAGGCCTGTGTGTGTGTATTCCAGCCTTGAATAATGTGTCAGTATTCAAGGGCAGGCTTGGCAACTCTGAGGATTTCAATCTAAGGGGTGGATATTGGTTGGAACGCCCCCTGATGTGTGTGGGCCAATCTGTATCCGGCTCTGGCTTGCTATGAGTCAGAGTTAGAGACACTCACCAAGGATGTTCAAATTGGGACACCCTCCTAAAATTGTCAGTTGAGTTTGGAGAAGAAGAAGTTAGACAGGGTAGAGAAAGTCTCTCCCTTCTCCTCCAAAGCTGGGATGGGGAAGGGAAATATACTATTTAGATAGGGATCTGATCTAAAGAGACATCTATGCAGTTAGAGATCATGGAAGACTGCATTCTCTGTACTGGAGCTGTCTGATGAATAAATACAGAAAAGACATTGCTGTGTGAGTTCCTGTCTCTGGTATGAAGGAGTGTCAGTGGGGGTCCATCCCCTGAAGATCTACAGGGGATCCTCGCTGGCTGGAGGCACTGCACCATCAAGAGAGAGATCAAGGTAATCTGTCCCTCCTGTTCCCTGTCCTGGCTCTCCCCACACCACCACGGAGCCCTCAGCCCTCCGGTTTCCAGCAGGTCACAGCACCAAGACCACATGAAAGTAGCCAAGAAAGAGTGTACCCCCATCTCACTTAGGGGGGGTATGATAAAAGTACATAAACCTCTTTATTCGTGCTGGTGTAAACATGCAGTTTTGAAGCATAAGTAGAAAATGCATACTTCATTTGTACTATGTCTAAATATAGACAGATGGGGCAGATTCATTAATCAACGGTATGAGTTAGTGCACCTGTTCCAGCGTTAACTCCCATTGACTTAAATAGGAGTTAAAGGCAGATCAGGTGTGCTAACACATATTGGCACTTGATAAATCTGCTCAATAGAGAGAGACACTGTACTGTACATTACCCAATTCTCCTTTGGTCAAATCCCAATCACTCTTAAAAGTTAATCTTTGTGACACTCAGAGGGCAGATTCATGTAAATTAAACCTAACACAAAAATGAAATATATATTTAAAAATAGTCATTACAGTGGTAGCACTACCCCTGGCTAACCAATAATAACTCCTACTTATCATGGGGAATTCATGTTAACATTGCAAATAAGGAAGACAATATCTTTATCTCGTAGCAACTAAATGACTATTTATGTCTTAATACCCCAAGCGAATAATTATGACTTTGTCACTTGTGAGTGTTTATTGTCTTTCATCTTGTTTAGAATAATATATACTATTTTCCACAACTCCTTTTCTTTGTGCTGTCTTCACAATAATCATAGAAGTGCTGATAAGTTAAATGATTTATGGATAGTATCCATTACTTCAATCATATTTATTGCACACTATGAAAGTAAATTGACTTAACTGCTGAACCTAACCAGTACAGATTTAATATTTTTCCAATTTCAATCCAAGTCTGTGAGAGGGAAAAATACATTCAAGGGCATAACATTTAGAATCGAAGGAATGAGAAAGCACAGGCATAGAAATAACGAGAGCTATTTAATTCAATACAAGAAATTTGTAAAGAAAGAGATTATTCTTTACTTAGAATTTAGAAAGTTTCTGCCATTTAACTCACAGCCTGACCCTGTAATTATATTGACACAGTGCACTCAATATCAGCAGAATAAATATGACCAAAGCTTGGTCAAGAGGTTAAAGGCAATGTTCTTATTTAAAAGTTAATGCGGAACAATTATTTGACCTTATTTCACCTACGATCACAGCTGAAGAGCTGCTGCTTACCAAAGTGCTAACTAGTTTAAAGAAACTATATTGAACAATTCAATGTCTGAAACCTACTAAAGTATAATTTGTTTGTATGTATTTACTTATTATTTCAGCATGGAAAATCTCTCTAAAATGAATATTATGTTATACAGTACAGTACTGTAGATTATGTATTTGTATTCTGACTCATCAAAAGAAGCAAAGAATTTCAGATTTAGCATTTTGTATAGGAATGTTACTTAGGTGATCAGGATAATGCTTGTGCCAGCTACACATGTAGCTAACCTTACTGTCTTTGGTGCCACTGCTGGTCGCGCGACTGCCATGGCACCGGAAGATTAATGCTGCGAGGGGATCCCATTCAGAAGCATGGTCCCTCCGCAGTGTGATTGCGGTAGACATTGTCTCTGCCACAGCAGACATTTGCTTCTTCATTGCAGTGGCAGGGATATTGAGTCTTACTGCATCTCCATCCAATGTTGTTAGCACCTGTACTATGCCGTAAGTTGCAGTAGAGGATCGACAAGGAGATGGATGGATGATGATGATGATGATGATGATGATGATGATGATGATGATGATGATGATGATGATGATGATGATGATGATGATGATGATGATGATGTTGATGATGATGATGATGATGTATAAGGGTTGGCTCTCTGACATCTTGTGTAGACTCATGTATTGACACAGATCAATATTTCGGTCCTCATCTGGGTAGTTTATCAAGGTATAGATCATTCATACTTCCATGTGAAACAAAATGTAAAAAAATCATAATTGAGAAGTGGTGCAAAGCCTGCCCCCGAATGTGGAACAGGTTTCTACTGTAGGTAATGCTGTGACTTACTAGGACAAGTGGAGTCCTAAGTGTGGTGAGATTGTACATATATAATAACAACCTTTCCAACAGTATGTGCAGTGTATTTATTTGAATTTAAGGTGCGCATTGGGGTTACATTTAGGTAATGCACATGCGTTACACGGTTGAAATGCACGTTAGTTTTTTTGTAAATCTGAATTGTATTGTTAATCTGCGCTATTATCGTTACCATAATGTTTTCAGTGATTGCCATTGTTTTTGCATAACATTAGCTTAGTGGATACCTGTTAAACTCATGGAAATGTATGTGTTACCAATTAAGTACGGTTATGATTTGTGCCCTGATTTGACTGAGCATAGTGCGTCTGGCCCGAAGAGTAGAGATGGGCCAACTTTTCTAAGTTCTTCTCACGATCTTTTGTAAATCTTTGCAAACCCGCAAATATTTATCTGCATGTTTTTTTTGCACAAAATCAACTACAAAGCATTAAAATCCACCTACAGTACTGTAAGATTTAATGTATGTTTTTTCTGAAAAAAATGCATTTTTACAACAAAGTTTTAAAATATTCACCTATATTTTGCGAATTTTAAAGCAAATATACATTTTTCCTTTTGATTGCGAAATATAGCATAATGGAACATTTTACAGGCATGCGAAATTTAATTTCTTTTGCAAAACTTCAGCGCTAGCAAATTTGTATGAAAAAGGTGGGTTTGTTCGGACTTTAGATGCTACCTCGGAGATTCGCAAATTCCATTTTCGCGGCAGATTCTAAGTATGATGAATAATTTATTTAAGAGGCTAGGTGGCCTGCGGTCTCATAACGTTAGGGGCCTTACAGAAAGCATCCTAAGTGGAGGAATTGCCTCTTGGGGGCAACTGTTTCCAATCGGAGTATCCAGTGCGGTCAATCCTTCAACTACGCTTTATAAGTCAGGTTTGACCGTACTGCATACACAGCCTGGGCACAGACTAGACCCCTTGACTTCAATGGGAATTGTCATGCAATAGTGCCTTGGTTGACACTATCCCAGTTTAATGAATAACCCCAAAACAGCAATTTCATATCCCAACTATTGGCAGCAGAGGTGTTTTTAAGAACACGATGCTTTTATAGTATTTTGAAGTAACATAAAGGTTCTAGACAGGCTTTAGATCAAGGAAGAAAAAAGGCTTAAGAGGAAAAAATGAATAAATACAGTTGATAGAGTGTAGCTATCTGCATTAGATTATATTGTTCAGCGAGGATGGAGATGCCTGAAACATTGCATAATATTTTTTAAACTCTTGCTAGTGACAGTATGACAAACAACCTTCCCATGGTGGTATCTATCACAAATGCAGGAAAAAAAATATTGGAATAGCAATGTTTTTCATGACCGCACATGTTTTATGGGTAGTTTTTCCTTGTGTGCATTGATCATGTAGTGTAATAAGTTTAAATCAAAAAAAATGCACGGGTTTAGGTTATTGGAAATGTTAGAATTTATTAGCGAATCTTGCCAGTCTTGGCTTCCATATCAACAAAACGCTCACTATTTTTTATTTTAAATGCTAAAATAAATATGACATACACAATACATGAAACAGGGGAAATTGAAATGTTTGTTTCACTGGAAATTACATGTTATAGATGAATTATAGCCACATGAAATATTCATAAGAAAAGTATATTTGCATATTTTAAATCTACAGTGTCTTTTATCCTAAGGGGCCACAAACATATTTTACTATAGCCTTAGGTACGATTAATTTACACACTTTGGAAAACTATGAGTCAAAATCTTGTGATTGGAAAACTTGTAAGAAAATATAGCATCAGATTTATTATTAAAAGTAAATGTTTCTTTATCTTATCATATTGATTGTCTGTAATTTGTTTGTAAGATTTCCCAAAATAATATTGAGAATTTTCATACTGTAGGTAGTGTTGGGACCTGCATACTGGTCATGCCCTGAAGCGGCAGCAGGCTTATAACGCTTTGGCCAAAGGGTTTAACTAAATGACCCTTATTCATGAGAGTACAAACATTGAAGTATTTAACTATGTATTTTGTCACGTTGGATGCAGCATTGGGTATCTTTGTCTTTTGTTGTAGGATTTTCCATTATACTTTAAAAGTAAATCATATTTTATGTATTATAAATAAAGGGGATTTATTTTCTTTAACAAAGTCACTCAACTCAAAAATTGGGATGAAAAATAAAGCCTTTTTAAGAGAAAGCATTCCCTTTGGAACCAAATGGATTTTCTCCTAAATCTATTGCAAAATGTGTGCCCCAATTGTGCATCTGGGAGACTTTGATCAATAGTCCACAAAGTGTTTCCTATGCTGATATAGAGGACGTTTACTATTGTAATTCTGGAATGGTAATTGATGTACTGTAAGTTCAGGTTTACAAAATTGGCGGGAGGAGGGGCTTCACGTTGTGTAAGCAGGGGCGGGAGAACTATGAGCCCATTGGATAGCACAGGTCACAACTTTGCATAACCTTGCTTAGCACAGAATTCTCTGTTCGCTCAGAGGTCATGTGGAACTGTGTGGCTGCTGTTGCTGCTTTCTGGTTCACCAATAAATATGGCCTCGCTACATTCAATGTACATGAGGCCAGTGATGGGCCAGGATGATCTGAAAAGGGTGAGGAGGACTGTGTAGATTGAATAAGGAGAGATGTATGCTGGGAATAGTTTATCAGGCAGTGGGGTGAGAGTGTGACAAAAAGGGCATGGTGCCGGGGGAAATTAGCCAGAGGTGCATATCATATTAAGGGGCTTATGCAGAGAGGATAGATATGGAAATTGCGCCATCTTCTGGCCAAAAAACTCGCCACAAAACCTTTTACTCGTGAGAAAATGGCGCGATTTTTAAAATCCGCCAGAACTGTTTTCTGAAGTGTAAAAGTCGCCAAACACGTGGCGAGAACCTGGAACTCGCCATGCTAATATAGAGTGCAATTCCAGAAGGTCCGAATCGCGTGAACGCGCCAATATGTGCCATAGTATGGCGAGTTTTAGGTATCCAGGAAAAGTTGGCTATACAGCTCGCGCTACGGTATGGCGAGTTTAAGGCAAATCGGAACTCGCCGAAATTGACACCACATGTGTAAAAAGAGGTAACGACGTTTTCAGCATATGACCTTAAGTAACGGCAATTCTGTGGCTATTTTATTGCCGTTTTACAATTATATAACGTTCCTCTCTGCATAAGCCCCTAAATTTCAATTATTTTGATTATTTTGTATGGCAATACTACTCTTGCTATTTGTTATTTATTCTAGCTAAAACCTTAGAACAGTGCAGTACCCTACACATAGTTGTTTCAAGAAAACTTTTGAAGATGTTGGCAACTATATCAAAATGAATTTGTAAGTGTGACAGCAGTAATTGGGCATCTGTATCTGCCAATCACAAACAATCTCAGAAGAGCAAACTTAAATGTATTTTGCATTGCTACAGCTGCAGATAAGACCTGAACTACCTGAGCTACAGGACATGAGCCAATGGCTCCTCTAACTACTTCTTGCATTGGAAAGTAATCCAAAGGGAAGAGGGCATGAAGATGGAGAGAGACTTGCCCAGGTGTTGGACCCTGGCTATTACCCTGCAGCTCTCTGGTGACCCTTGGACAGGAAAATGTTGCCCTTCTCTTTCTGTATTTTTATCTTAAGAAAAATAAAGTTTGGTTTTGGGACATCAGGACTGTGTTGTTAATAAATTGATATATAGCTATGAAAATAGCTTCCCTGTAATTTACTTCATAATAGCTAACCAAGACTAAGTACAATTACAGATACATTTCTATTATCCTATTTACAGATGTCATTTACTGGGGAAGCCTCCTTTAAATAGGGATGACAAGAAGAAACATAGGCCATAATGACTTTGCCCAGACACGGATAAAAAAAAAAAGCCTCACAAGAAAATTCAACCTGCTCCTTTTGAAGACTGTGGTCGAAGAAAAAAATGCAATATCTGTGGAAATATAAACAGGACGTTATTGGAATCCAGAAAACATGTGGCACTTATTAAAACTTAATAAATGACCCCCCGTTTGACTGCTAGTTGCTGCTCAGATACTGGACAGTGTATGTTCTCCAGTAGGTTATGATGAAATACATGATGAGAGTATATACCATATACTGTATATACACAATTATGAAATGGTATTGAAGTTGGCAGTGAAACTACATTACAAAAAAAAAAAAAAACTAGATCTTAACTTGTAAAAAACAAAACAAAAACCTAATTAGCAGGGTTTCTGTCAGTGGCTAGCAAAAATAATATTCCTTTCCAATGGCAATTGCACTGATAGCCATTTTTGTCAGCATGTAATATTTGATAACGAATGAAACAGACCAGAATAGTAACTTGTATTTAAGATCAAGTATACCTTGGATATGGCTATAAAAATGAAATATGTGCAACTTTTCTCTTACATGCATCACACTTTATTTATAGCTTGATGTATGCTAATGTACTCTGCATATATATGTGTAGACAAAATAAAATGTAAGAGAAAGAAATATAAGTGCATTGTGTATGACTGTGTAAGCACTTGAGGGGAAGGTGATAGCAGTGATAAATGCTCATGTACTGTAAGTGAAAAAAGCTGTGTGTGCTGTGCACGCGCATAGTAAGTGAAACTTCTTTGACTTTTGTCACAGAAATTGTATTTGTGTTGGTGATGTTTTAATTAAAAATCAAAATACAATTTCATTGTCAAAACGCAAATAAATTTGACTTAGAATGCACGTGCTCGGCACACATCCCCTGTATTAGTGCAAATAGCTAAGTGTGAATTCCTTATATGTGCGTGACTGAGAGTGTGCGTGACAGAGAGTGCGTGCGTGACTGAGAGTGCGTGCGTGACTGAGAGTGTGCGTGACTGAGAGTGCGTGCGTGACTGAGAGTGCGTGCGTGACAGAGAGTGCGTGCGTGACTGAGAGTGTGCGTGGCTGAGAGTGCGCACGTGGCTGAGAGTGCGCACGTGGCTGAAAGTGCGCGCGTGCCTGAGAGCGCGCGCGTGACTGAGAGCGCGCGCGTGATAGAGCGCGCGCGCGTGACTGTGTGTGCGCGTGTCTGTGTGTGACAGTGTGTGTCTGAGTGCTTGTGTGTGTGACAGTGTGTGTCTGAGTGCTTGTGTGTGTGACACAGGACGAGAGTACGAGTATATATGAATGACGGATGTAAACGCTGGGCCCCTCCTCCACCTTGATCGGGTGCTCGGTGTAGCAGGAAGAGCCCTCCCTGTAGTCCTCCTGTGAAGTTGTCCTGGGATGACTTGGGCCCCCCCTCTTCCCCAGGGTGGGGCGACTCCTCGTCTTCCTGCTCGGCCCCCCTCAGCTCCTAGGTCTCCTCCGCCTGCTCACCTCCCCTGCACGGGGGTCTAGGGGGAGAAGCAGGATCCCGGGACTTGGGTCGGGCAGGATCCCTGCACGTCCGCCTCCCCCCAGATATCCAGCAGGGCGCGGGTCTCCATGTCCGACAGACATTCCGCCAGGCAGGGGGTCGGTGACCGGCCCGGAGATGAGCTAGCAACAGGAGGCAGGCATGTGGCGTCCGTGAGCGTCACCATGACTACCGCATGCGCGGCATGTCAGCGGGCGCGGGGAATAGCGCATGCGCGGCATGGCAGTGCATGTTTGGGGGGAATGGCGCCGCTGCCTGGCGCTTCTGCGCATGTGTGGCGTCCGTCAGCAGTGCCATCACAACTGCGCATGCGCGGCATGGCAGCTGGGACCGGCGACCGTTAGGAGCGGCGCAGCGGGCGGCCGTGTGAGGAGAGCGGCGCCCTTTAGTCAGCGGGACACAGGAAAGCGGAGGTAGGGAAGAGGGAGGAGAGAGGCTGAGCAGCGGCTCCTCCTCCTCTCTCAGCCTGAGTACTTGCGGGGCTTCCGCCATCTTATTACACCCGCAGCACCGGAAGCTCTGCGGCAGCCATCTTGCTATACCAATGGCAGTGGCCGTGTGGGGGGTAACAGCGGCCGTTAGGAGCGGCCCCGGCGGAGCCGCATGTCACAGCAGGTGTGTGAGCAGCATGTCACAGCGGGTGTGTGTGGGGGAGCAGCGGCTGTTAGGAGCGGCGCCGGCGGCTGTCGCCGCCGCATGTCACAGTAGATGCGGGGGGGGGAAGCCGTGACATCACTTCCGTTTCACATTTGTCCCCCATCTCTCCCGTTTTACCCCATCAGAATAGGTGCCACTAAAGAAGTTTCACTTCAAAAATTATGATGCTTTGTAAAACTCGAAAAAGATTTTTTAAGACAGGGGAGCGCAAACTGGGGGGTGCACCCCCCATAGGGGGCAGAAGATTTTCTCTGGGGGGTTGCAGCAGTTACAGAAGCCCCACACTTCCACGAAGGCCTTTCAATTACATGCCGGGGGACCGCGCAAGGCCTCTGTAACTTCATTTACCTTGGTGTCGGTTGACTCATCACCATGGAAAACCGGCAGCAAATGATGCCGATGGGTCATGTGACGCCACATTGCCATGGCAACGTGACATCACATGATCCCACGGCGTCATTTGATTCTCGAGCCGGGAGGGGGAGCAGGCATTGGAGCGCAAGGTGAAAGGTTTGGGCACCCCTGCTTTAAGAGATATAATTTGTCACTGAAACGTAACACTTATCTGCTTGTTTATAAATAGACACTAAAAAGACTTTCCAGTGTTGACTTCAGAGACATGCATTCTGAAATAGAGCCAAAAACACAGAGAAATTAAATATATCTAAGTAGTAAAGAGCCAGAAAATACCTGGCAATATACCACTAAGGGATTACCGGCCACTCCTTGTGCATAAATAATTATGTGCACATATGCAAATCAATTAGTGTATCAATAGTGAAAATAATGTGTAAATAATATAGAAAGAAATAAAAAAGTGATTCATGTTGAAACAATAATAATAATAGTAGTTGTGGTGATGGCTGCTCAAACTCTTGTGAACTATCCTTGAGTTCCTAGGAATGTGTGATGCAGAGATAGGGGAGCGCTTATTCTCTACCACTCAATGAAAAGACTACAAATCCATCAAAATTAACCAAACAGAAAGAAATGGTTTCTTAACCTGGAAGAAAGTTGCTGTGTGATGTTGTAGCTTTTCAACTCTCTGCAGTCCCGCTGCCATCAGCTGCTGCTGTATCACAAATGTCATGTGCTTAGAAAGCTTTATCTTCAAACAGATAGGGAGAAGAGAAAGAAACCAATAGTGTAGATCATTTTCAAAAGGTTTATACAGGTGGAGAAACAATTTTTGCCTACTCACACTTTCCAAAGTTTATAGCATTTGTCTTGCAGGCAAGTCTTCCACTCATCCGAGGCAGACAGCCCACACCGTCCTCCTTTATCGCAATGTTTTAACCCAAGTGAGTTCTCCTTCCTCCTTTATCAGCTGCTAAGTTGTGACTTCACAGTCAGACTCTACGCGTTTCGCAATTACTGCTGCATCAGGAATCTTCTATTGCACACCTATAATAAATCTCTTAAATACCCTCACTAATTAGTGGACCTTTAATAACATAATTATAAATACCATTCAAATTTACATTTTAAAATACCTATTTAAAAAACATGTATAAAAACACCTCTGTAAACCCTTTGAAAACGATCTGCATTATTGGTTTATTTCTCTTCTCCGTATCTGTTTGAAGATAAAGCTTTCTAAGTAGACGACATCTGTGATACAGCAAACCTGCAGAGAGCTGAAAAGCTACATCACACAGCAACTTTGTTCCAGTTTAAGTATCCATTTGCTGTATTTCTATTTGGTTGATTTTGATGGATTTGTAAACTTGGCGTTACTCACATCCAGAATCTGAACAAAGCTTCACGTTTTGTGAAGCATCATGTTCAAATAGCATTAAAGAGAACTCTCTCAAATTTACAATGAATACAGGCGGTGGTCCCCCATTCTATCATTACCTACAACTCAATCAGCATGATTTATTGAAATCATATACCCTTCTTCCTTGTTGGATGATATTATCTTCACCAACCACTGTGCAGGAAAAGTTTTTTTGTTTTTTTAACTGTTTATTTTTAAACATATTCATAAATTATAAAGGTGAATGGGGAAGGATAAGTAGCACCTTTCCTCCCTCCCCCTCACTGAAGATCTGGCCTCTACATGGGTGTGTTCCCTGCTGCTGTGATCTCACCTGTGTGGTACAGAAGGCCTGAGAGCCAGAGGCCTGATGGTCCTCATGGGTAATCCTTATTTCCAATAACTACACATCATAGTGAATCCAACTGTAGTTTTATTGCATGACAGCATGGTTATCCTCCAGCCCTGGAGCAGACCCCAGGGGCTTGAGGCCCCTGAGCCCCTCCTAATCTCCTTAACACGCTTTCAGGGAGAGGGGTATCACGCTGTCTCAACACAACAGAATTTGGTAGAGTGTCAGCTTTTATACCCGGTAGTGCCGGAGGAGAGGTAGAAGCTGCAAGAAAAGTGGCACCAGTCGGTACTCTTATCGGGGACACCTCTGCCTCGGTCTGCGGAGTTGAAATACACTCACGGGCCCGTTTGCGCTGTAGATATTTATCCACATGCTCCTCAGCGGCGGCCACGTAGGCTTCTTCACGGGAACTGGATTCCTGCATCTCCCAGTGCTGCTGTAGAAAACGTTGAGTGTTCTCTTGGCTCGCCGACCGTGCCTGTTCGACGTACTGAACCACCACGGCTCGGTAGTCATCGGCCACTGGATCCGCAGAGAAGGTCATTACATCAGGAGCGTTGGAGGCACCGTCCAGCACCTTGATGATGGACGCACCCTCGCTGATCGTCTGCCTGGATGTTGAGATCGCCGTCGGTGTTACCTAACGAGGAAGGTTGGTCAAGGGATACAGGGTGGAGAGCCTCCAGCAGGGCTCTCTCAGAAGAGCAAAGCTGGGCAATGGCCCCTCCAGGGTAAACAAGAAGGAGTCGGGACCTCTCATACTGGCCAGCGTGGAAACAGGTAACTCCTTCTTGGGTTCTTGAGGCTCCGCCGGGCTGGCATCGCTGCTCTCTAGTAAATGGTGAGCACCCAGGGACACTGCTCCTGATACCAGGCTAGGGTTATAGTATTCCCCGCAAAAGACAAGGCTGAAAGCATCACGGCCAGAGCGGAAGAGGTCAGACAGTATAGTCAGGTAGTTCCTTTCTGCGTCTGCAGAGGAAGTCTCCACCACTCGCTGGGGCTTATAGATCAGTTGGACCCGACTCTGTACCTCCACTGGGGATAAGGCCGAAATAGGCCGGTCACAGATCAGTAGCCATGGTTGCAAATAATCCACATCGCACCGTAGGCAATGGGTGTTGTCTCCTATTTCGCCTCCAGGGCAATCGCAAATCAGGCACACATAGTGCAGGATTTTCTCCTCTCTGTCCCGCAATAGAATGCCTCCAGGCAGCATGCATTGCTGGAACAGAAGATTATCCATAGTAGTAGAACCAGAGATAGTTCAGTGATAAACCTTCCGACACTGAGCAACACGTGCATCTGGGCTCTGGTTGCTTCGCATCCAGTCACACCCCATACTGAGCCATTGGCTCTTCGACTCCTTCCTCTGGTGAAATCAGAAGTCCTAGTCAGAATAAAGGGGGAACAGCTATGGACTTTGGCGCCAATCCTAGATATTTTTCTACAGTGAGCTTGTAACTCACCACGTGGTTCTTCTTGTTTTCGGCGGGAAACGCGATCAGAGACCCTGAACTCGCCTCCTTTTGTGCCTGTGACAAGCTACATCTTGGGAGGCTGTGTTTCAAGCACCCACACCGGCTGGCATGCTCCACAGGCACTTTCCTCCACCCTAACTGCAAGCGGATAGTTCCAATATTGAGGGCTATCTTTCACGCAAGGTCCCTGGTTGAGCACCCTATCCCACTCACGGGTCTAGCACAAATTATTTGAGTACACACTGCAGTCCCATCGTGGAGGGTGCTCTCTTTCAAGTCACATCACCCCTGGGGCATGTGCTGCAGTGTGTCCTCGGATGATACGGTGATGTTCAGGCACATCCCAACCCTGGAACATAGCAACATAAAAGTCACCCAACAGAGAATCCGAAGTGGGGTGCTATCTTCCAAGACCATCCCCTAAAAGCATTCTCACTGCGGCACCTGGTACGATATAGTGTGGTTCAGACACCTCTCCACCTTTGGGAGTGAAAGGGACCTGGCCCTGATACAGTGTGGTTCAGAGACCTCTCAGATCTGCATGACTTCCTTGGACAAGGTAAAACTATGGCCTTGATACAGTGCCGTTCAGGCACCTCTTATGTGGGAGCGGGTGGTGTTGCGTCGTGAGCGGGTACCATCCGGGGGTACCCCGCTAGCAACCGACTGGGAACACTCTGGCCTGGATACGGTGAGTGCCCCCATTCATTTCTCCTTCAGCAGGTCTCCCCGCCATACTTTGCCGCTCCTGTTGCTCATCTCAGCAGCACTCCTAATGTTGCACCTGTTCCCCCCTCACTGAAGATCTGGCCACTACATGGGTACGTTCCCTGGTGCTGTGAGCTCACCTGTGTGCTACAGAAGGCCTGAGGGCTCCGCTGGTGTCATTTGGGAGCAGCAACCAGGCAGATTTTCTCTTAGTTCTACTGTGCAGCACATCAATCTCGTGAGGGTCCTGCAGAATGGTCCTCACAGGCAATCCTTCTCTCCAATAACTACACATCATAGTGGGTCCAACTGTAGCTTTATTGCATGACAGCATGGTTATCCTGCAGACCCCAGGGGCTTGAGGCCCCTGGAGCACTTCCTAGTCTCCTTAACCCTCTTGCAGGGTATGACACTGTCTCAACACAACACAATTTGGTAGAGTGTCAGCTTTTATACCTGGGGGAAGGACTTGTAACCCCGCCCAATAACATGGCAGGTCTAGGTACTGACAGGCTTCACACCATATACATGTGACCCAGTCAGTACACTCCCAGGTATGACACGCTAACTGCCAGTTTAGGTCTGCCCCTGGATAAGCAACATAGTACCCATTCAGGCTGCAACTGCAGGCTAGGCCTTGTGCAGGAGTTTGACCCAACACTGCCTGTTCCTATTAGGACTTATAGTGTAAAGGCCAGTAGAAGGCTATAGCCAGGGGCACGACTACAGATATAAAAGAATAATAGGGATGAGGAAAGGGAGGATTACATGACACTGTACAATTTATATACAATACTGTATATTTCTATTTGATGATAAATTTACAATTCAGCTAATACACATTTACATATTTACATGATCAAATTCTGAAATATTGCAAAGGGAGACAAATCTCACAGAATTTATCAACAGATCCATTTAATAAACTTGTGAGAAGTTCCATAATATTAAATTATTAAATTTTTTGTAATATCATAGTCATTGGTGGAAGTTTTCCTTTTCCAGACGTTAGCTATAGTGCATCTAGTGGTCGATAATATGTGTGAAGTCAATATTTGGCAACGTTTAGGTATGTTGTGGGATTTTTTATAAAATAATTCAGCAAATGGATCTCTTGAAAGTGTTTGATGGGTTAGCTCTTTGTAAGGTTAAAACTGTCTTCTGCCAGCTCTGGAATTGATAAGGTTAAACAAAATACGCTGGCCTTGCTATTTTCACGGGAGGCTATTGTAAATAGCTTTTAGACCAACTGTTTCTGCTTGTCATATGCTGTTAAGAAGGACAAGACTGCATTATAAGTCACCATTGTATATGTCTCTTGCTCAGCAGTTAAATGTTTTAAGATCTACAGAAAAGGCATTATGTAGAGGTTACATGTAAATTTAGATGTGTACCCATATTTGTAACAGATGACAACTGTATTTTTGTCCCTGCCTTATGTATAAAAACCTGCTTGGTGAACCATTAAACTCAGTTGTGGGAATTCAACTAAAAGCCTCCTTGAATTCTTACGGTTCTGAGCTCGTATGCTATACTATTTGAAAGCATCCCATATTCCGTTGCGTTCCAGTATGCTCCCGGGAGAAGTTTTGTTTTGCTTGCCCTAGATGACCTGATCTGTAGAGATCTAACACTCTTCGATCAAATCAAAGATCTGGGACCAAATTTGGAAAATGTTGGGACAAGACTGCCAGATACAGTATGAAACATCATATCAACTTCACCACATCTTCTCCAACATCTATTGGAATATTGTGAATATATTTTATGTCATTTCTCTGATACAAGGTACCAAGGGAAAAGGATTTTATATCCATTCTCTTTTATATTAGACAAAAAAACAAAATGAAGCTGATGATCAGCTCAAACACCGTACTAGTAGACCAGGGTGTTAAATGATAAGTAGTGATAAACTGGTGGGTGCAGACTGTGAATTAAGTGAATGAACAGAAAACAAAAATTGGAGAGCACCAGAAGGTACTCTTATAGAAAATTCACCTAAATATAAAATATAACCTTTAATACAAAATTGAAGGGCTCATAAAACATTTATCACTGTATTTCTAATGTAAACAGTAATTAAAACCTGTGTATAACATGGAGCTGCAGGGCAAAAAAAGCTTCTATTTTATAACTGGTAGATAATCAATAGGAGAGCAGTTTGATATTAATGCTATCCTAATAAAGAGATATACGTAGCAAAACAGCCCAGGTTAGTGTCAGAAATCACCTAGTTGGAGGTGATAGTGTGGAAGCAATTGGAACAAGTAGCCATGTATGATGTATGAATACTGATTCACAGTAAAATACTACCCATCATAGTGTACATCATACATGGCTCACTTGTTCCAATAGTGGTGTTTACCCTATCTCCTTCTCTATTACCCCTCTACAGTGGCTATATTGAATTATTCCTTTGTTATTATGCAGCCACAGCATCAAGTGTGTAACCAAGTGAATTCTCTGTGAGAGAACTTTCTGGTACTCTCCTGTTTATGTTTTATCTTCTATATTAGTACAAATCAAGTTTTTAGAAGTGTTTATGGATACTCCTTCCCATTCTTGTAGTGGTATGCTCATACCTAGTCATTTCTCCCAATTAAGCATATATAATAATTTCAATCTCAGCCCTATTTTCTCGTTATGCACCATCCAGATTCTTGCGTTCTTCTCAAGGATGTCTTCTTTCTGCCCCCTTTGTATCTAAAGCCCTCTCCCACCTTAAACCCTTTTCACTGACTGCCCCACACCTCTGGAATGCCCTTCCCCTCAGTACCCGACTAGCACCCTCTCTATCCAACTTTAAGACCCACCTTAAGACACACTTGCTTAAAGAAGCATATGAATAGCACTGTGAACATTCTGAACACATGATACATAAAGCTTGGCCCCCTGCAGACACACTTACCAGAACTCCCTTCTACTGTTTCTGTACGTTCTCCCTGCCTACCAATTAGACTGTAAGCTCCTCGGGGCAGGGACTCCTTTTCCTTAATGTTACTTTTATGTCTAAAGCACTTATTCCCATGCTGTGTTATTTATTTAATTACCACATGTATACACTACTGTGAAGCGCTATGTACATTAATGGCGCTATATAAATAAAGACATACAATACAATACAATTATCTGGGTGCATGTTTTGTAACAGATAAATACTTCCATTCATAAAGGAAGAAACGATGCACGATTTTTCAAAACAAGAATGTTCTCCCAATTTATTCAGAGAACGTATGAAATGTCTTAGTTGTAGGTAGCGGACAAATTCAAATTTTGAAGATTATATTTTGTTTGCATTGTAATTCAGAAAAAGATTTTAATGTTGCAGAAGCAAAAAAAAAAAAAAGTTATGTAATTTCCACACTTTCTCAAGAAGAGAAATGTCTGTATTCGCATCTATCTGGAAATTGTGGATTGTAGAGGAGCCGGAAGTGACGTCGTAGCTTTGAATCTGGATGTAGAGACAGAGATTACCTACCACTCACCCCTGAGCGACTCCCTATGCTTTTCCCATTCATATTTGTTTGAGTGCTTCATTGTTTTAGTACCAGTTCATTTTTACCTTTTTATACCTTTTATTTTATTCTTAATAAAGCCTTTTGATCCAATCACACTCCCCACTGTTTGCAGTTCATTTCACACTGCATGTGGAAGAATCGCATCTATCCAGCTACTAAAGGAAAAACAGGAACCATACTACACCAAAGAAACCATTACCAGTGTTTACTCCTACTGGCCCGTGTGAGTATATGAATCTATATTTTTATTTTCCCATATCCACTCCCCCACCTATGTTATGCTGGGTGACTTTCCAAATTTATATGACTGTTTGAATAACTTTTAACTCCACTTCTCTGGAATTCTCTGACATTTCAACTCCAGAGACTTGGAAGAGGTGGAATCAAGATACTGTTATGTGAAAACACTCCCATTAGCCCGTGTGAGTGATTGGTTATTACTATACCATTATTTATTATATTTCTCACCATTCCTTGGCTTCTTAGATTTCATGACTTTTTTATTTTAATTTATTGCTTAAACTTAATCACTTCTTTTCTGTGAGAGGGAGACCTCTAGAAGGAAGAAACCAAGTTTGCACTGAGTCACATCTCAGAACATTCAAGCACGAGACGACAAAAGGAGAACAGGAGAAGATAAACCAGACTACAAGAAAAAGACGGAGAGTAAAGATACCTTGATGTAATAACATTTACACAAGGCCGTGTAAGTGATATACTTTTTTAATCATATAGTATTACACTATTTCCCAGATCAGCGTATCCACCAGTCTATGCACCATTTAAGGTGACTTCACCAAGTTGGTCACTGGTCCCTCACTCTGTGCTCCCCCCATTTTTTGTGTTCCTTTGGGTTAAACCAGCTTTTTTGTCCCATTTGTCCCAATTAGGAGTGTTCCGAGTACCCGGAATAACTAAGTACCTGGCGTTACCCGGCACATTTCCAGCTACCCGGACCCGGCAACTGAGAAGTGGGCCCAGCGCTGGGTAATACCCGGCATCAGGTAATGTCAGGGTAGCTGAAAATAATCACGTCACTTACCTTTCTTACCTTTCAGCCAGCGACGGACGACATCTAGGAACAGCAGCAGCGGTCCTATGGCGGTGGCAACACCGGAAGTGTCTTCAGCCGGCATGGGACAGCAGGAATCCATTACACAGCACCTCAGTAGGTAAGCAGTGTGTGTGTGTGAGCCGCCGGGAACCATGTGACCGTAGCAGGAGCAGGAGCATTCCTATTGGACATGGTTCCCCGGCGGCTCACACACAAACACTGCTTACCTGCTGCGGTGCTGTGTAATGGATTCCTGCTGTCCAACGCCGGTTGAAGACACTTCTGATGCTGCCACCACCACAGGACCACTGCTGCTGTTCCTAGATGTCGCCGCCACCCTGCAGGTAAGTGCCAACCCGGGTAACTGGGTACCCGGCCTGGTAGAACTATTGATTTTGGCCGGGTCCCCGTTACCCGTTTTTTTTTTCAAACTCACTACTCGGTACAACACTAGTCCCAATAGAAGAGAGATTAAGAAATTGACGGAATGTCATACATTTCTCTGGGACAAGAAAAGGTAAGCGCAAACCCTATAATATATCAACAAATAAATCACAAAAAAAAAAATGATATCACCAAGAGGAGATGCTGCTGGTGTGAGGAATTTCACAATCCCTCAATAGACAACAGGAGGAGTACACAAAGCACAAGAACTCCTCTCGTGGGTAAATGGAAGTTCACAGGAATCAACATGTATTAAAAGAAAAGAGAAAAGATCATGGTACAATACAGTTTAATTAACAAAAAATCCTTTGAGCTGTGAGCTCCAGTACGCTCACATGCTCCACGATCATTAAAAGCAGTTTAACCAACTCAGGGTTAGGAGCGACGCCCGCAATACAGCAAACACATCTCACACGAATCCTCTGGGTAGGGACAGTCTCCTCCGCATCAAAACAGCATCTGACGTCACAAGACTTCCCCAGCTTTCCTCCAATGGTAAGGGGGGAGTAGCAGGATACAGAGTCAGCGTCAGCGTTGAGATCTTTACAGCGGGAGAACAGCTGGTTCGCAGAAAGTGGCAAGAGGCTCCACACAGCTCACAGGTCACTGCGCAATTTCAATTGCGCAGTGACCTGTGAGCTGTGTGGAGCCTTGTGGAGCCTCTTGCCACTTTGTGCGAACCAGCTAACGTTCCTAGCAGCAGCCCCTTCCCCCTTTGGAGTGTTTGAGAGGATCCAATCCATGACAGTTTGCCTTATATTGATACATGTAGTAATCCTTCCAAGTTTGGTTGTTCCAGGTCTTGTAGTTTAGGCGTGCACAGTGAGACACACAGACAAAAATTCTGAAATACACACAGTAGTATATTTTTATAAAGATATTTAAACTTGAAATAAAAAAACAACTATACATAATAAACACTGACATAAAAAATGAACAAATATATATGAATTAAAAAATATATTTTGCAGAAGTCTGGGGAGACTTGAAAATTTGATTTCCCAAACAAACTGTTTTTAAACACTGACAAGACTGTAACAATGGTATTTGGGACCAAGGCTAAATTTTGAAAGCTTCCAATGAAGGAACTACAGATCAGAATCAACTATAATACTATCCTAGCCCATGTTACAAGTTTCAAATATTTGGGCATATGGTTTGACTCCAATTTAACATTTGGGTTGCACATTCATACCCTAACATCCAAAACCTATGCCCAACTAGGTTACTGTGTAGGAACAAATCATCCCTATGTCTGCTGGTCAGAAAGCGCATCGCACAGAAGATGCTGATGCCAATTATAGACTATGGGGACATAGTACATGGCTCGGCACCCGAAACTCACCCTGGCAAACTTGATACCCTCTACAACTCAATATGCTGCTTTGTCCTGCAATGCAATTACATCACACATTACTGTGAAATGCTCACAGAACTAGATTGGTCATCACTTGAGTTTAGGCGCAAAGTTAATCTTTCCTGTCTTGCCTTCAAATACTTTCTGGGCAAGCTACCCATGTACCTGAACAAGCTCCTCACCACTACCACATGCATCACTTATCTGAGATCTGACTCCAAAAGACTGTTCATGGGCCCAAGGTTCAGCAAAGTATCCGTCCACTCCTCGTTCTCTTACCATGCACCCCACAACTGGAACAGTTTACCGGAGACTCTCACTGCCGCCACCAGTCTAAGTTCTTTCAAAACGAAAGCTGTCTACATTTTAACTGTCTGACACTGTTGTATACACATATAATATATATTATTTTTAACTGTGCATGCAATATCTTCTATATAATGGCAGAAAAATCCTCACGGAGATGAAGCGGAGCACAGCAGGCAAAATACAGGGGCTAGACACCGACAATAGTAAAAATCCTTTATTCCATGAACAACATCATGGCTAGGGATGAGTAAAAATCTCTAATGCGTTTCGGGCCGTCATCCTTTATCGAAGAGCAATCATTTGCACTTCCAAACCGTGAGTACCCCAGTCCGTTCACCGCGGTCTGGGGGGGTTTCCACTGTACTAACATTATTATCCGGGGGACATTATTACTGTCGATTAGGTGGTCAGATATTTGTGACTGACCATACCTATTTATACAGGTCCTGCCCATATGTGGAAGGAGGTACTTATAGGGAAAACACGGACTATGAATGAATGACAAGACAATTGTTTCTTTGCTGCTTCTATATCAATGGGACTAACTTATGCCTATACTTTTACTGATACCATATAGCTGAGCACGGTACTAGGGAGCTATGTCTCCTACCGAATACTGACTTCTTCTATATAATGTACTGTATAACCCTTTTCACTCATTGAAACTATGTATTTGTTACCATGTATTTGTCATCATAACTCTATGCCCCGGACATACTAGAAAACAAGAGGTAACTCTCAATGTAATACTTCCTGCTAAAACATTTTATAAATATATACACATACACACATACACACACACATATATAGTAAAGGAAAAAAAAAACTCAAGTTATATATAATCTTTGCTTAAAGCACATCTAAAGCACATCTTGACACTATTACTGGAGGTCAGCGAGTCATAACGTAAATTATTTCAATTCCATTCTATTATGGAGAACACTATAAATGTACAGTATTGTTTTATTTGACAATCATTACAACAATAAATTAGTTGACATTAAACTTACTAGTGCATATTGTAAATGAGGGAACATATTTTTTTATCGGTCTTTATATATTGGGTATCATGATTTAAAAAAAAATAAGAAATGTATTCTACCAAGAACAAAAGTGTACTGTAGATTCTACACTGCGCATGGAAAACCCCATTAACTACAAGCGCCAAATAACTATAGAACTACAGACTATAGAATAAGAGGCATAAAAGCCGACGAAGCATTTATGTCTTTATTTAATAGTTTCGCTTTTAAATTACAAAAACACAAAGAAAATAATAGTCCCTTTATAGCTTCCATCCGTGGCCATTCATAGGTATAATATAAAATGTTCGAAAAAGGTTTCTTTCAAATGCACATACTGTATTACTTTAATGCCTCTGATTCCAGTAATGTTCTCCTTTATTTTGTTTATGTATATACTGTGCATTGCCAAGAATATATTTTTGTAAACATAAAATCATTATTTTCTGAACACTACTTTACCCATTCTTGTGGGTTTATGGACCAAAGTACAGTTAAAATACATTTTGTGATCATGACTTTATGCTTTGTCGGTTTTGATAACCTTTATTGGAATAGCATAAAATTTAAATCAATGCTGTACAGGAGCTTTGAAGACCACAAGGGTTATTAAGATGTGTTATGATTAGGTATTTATTGTTCACGGACTAGCCATACTATAATTATTGCATTTTGGGAACAATACAATATAAATTGTGTAACTTTCCTAACCTAACAAGTATTATCTTGGTAATATGAATAGGAGTCAGAGACAGAATATAAACTCATGGTCATGTCAAACAAAGACTTTTTCATTTTTTTCAATCAAGTGTTTCATTGGGGGTTAACTATTAAACTGTAACAGTGCACTAGATGGGGGCACTATTGTAGAGAAGTGAATAGACTTGCCATGACAATGGAGCTTCTGTACAATAGTGTCCCTACAGACATTATGTCAATTCAATGATGAAAAACCCCAATTTGCTAAACCATAACTAATAAATTATTCAATATTAAATCTCAAGTATGCCGATTCACTAGAACACACATAGAGATGTAACGATGTAACAATAATTGTATTTTAAAAATGTTTGCTGCCTTAAGTCTGCAACACATTTGCTCCACAAAGGTTGTTATGTAACACTCGGCTATGGTAAATTGCAGCATAAAATGAACATATTACTTGAGTGACAATATCAACAACAATGGCAGTGTTTTATTTCTTGTGTAATTCCTACTGAAACTTCTTTAAAATCTTCAATTCAATGCTGTTTCTTTTTAAAACACAATGCTTCATTCAGGAGATATAAGCGATTGAAATATTACACGTCCAGGAGGATAAAATGGAGTTCTCTCTCCAGAGTTCGGTCCAGTGTAAAGGTTACTATGGTAAGCTCAGATGCTAGAGGTTGATTTTATTTTAATTTTTACTAACAGGGGTTAGAGACGGGCGAATTAGCCGAAATCCGATCGGGACACATATATACTGTATGAAGGTGTATTGGGCACTGAAAAATTGGACGGATGCCTCCAGATATGCCATTAAATTCCTTTCACACAGATTTTGTGAAATTTCACTTTAGATTTTATATTAAACCCGCTTGCAGATTTGTCAAAATCCAATTTGCCGAGAAATATGGGGAGAGAGCGAGGGTCCCATTATTATATATATATCCCATTAAACCACCCTCCAAACAAATATGTGGAGAGATATCTGTGCTCAAAAATGAGCATATCTGGGAGATATGCTAATGCAATATGCAAAGTACATTTAAATGACTCATAACCCACATGTCCTAAAATTGTTTTCAATCCTGATAAGCCACAGGCCCTAAGGCCTTTGGCATGGTCAGCGCTTAGGCGCTGACCCGTGCTGAGGCACGCTGGTGCTTACCAGTGAGCCCCTGCAGCCGCAATGAGAGCGGCTTTAGCAGAGGCTCGCGCATGCTTCCGCAATGAGGGGGAACCAGCTCCGTGACGTCACTGGCCCACCCCCCGACACGCCCAGGGACGGCGCACTAACCAAGGCCAGGGAAAGCACCCTCTTTCCCTCAGCCTCAGCGCGCCTCCATATGGCTGCTGCAACCCTGGACGCAGCCTAAGGCATCTTGTGAGAAAGATTGTTTGATAGCTCTGCTGTTATAGCATTCTTTCGAGCTCTACATCTCCTAGCTCACACCTGTAGCCCTCTCTCCTTGGCTTCCTTTTAAAGAAGACCTCTTCCGCTTCCTGGTGGCCAGTTCAATGTGCCTTGTGCACAAAAACGAACACATATCAGATAACTGGAAAATATGCTAACAGGATAATCAACATATAGGATGGAAGCCAGAGCGAAGGTCCACCATAAGAATCATTAGCTACAATTGAGAGCACTGTAGTAGAGGTCGAAGTATGCAGAGACAGTAGAGCTGTTCAGTAGCTGGTTTAGCTCACTGCTAGCACTGCTTCCCTGAATAGCAGATGATGTGAGTTCTGATCCGTTTGAGCATAATAGTACACTCTACTTCCCAAGGTACCTTACGACCTGGCTAGGGAAAGTAGGCCTTGTGGAATTTCTTTTACAGGTTGTGGAGTGTGCATCAATTAAATATGTAATAGAGAAAGAAAAGTTCCCTTTTACAATCTGCATAACTTTTAATAATAATAGATAAGTTGTAACACCACACAATTAAAAACTGTGTTGACCTTAATCAACAAATGATGTTTAAAATAAAAATACAAATAAATACCCCTATGTTGAATCAAGGATACTGTACACTGTAAGTTATAGCTATGAATGGCTTTGAATACCTTATAAATTGAGGATGTAATATTGAAACAGTCTCTTGTTGAGTGGTCAATTCAGCCACTATGCTGACATTGCTTTAATATATTGCTGATTGAAATCTAAGTTGAAGCAATAGAAAATTGTGAACAAACCCTGTGTTAGCTCACTGCTGTACTGTGGTTTTGAGTATCAGAAGTTATGGGTTCTGATCCTGTTGGGTCTGAATGTACCCACTTTCACACAAGATGCCTTAGCACCTGGCTTGTCAGGATTGGAAATCTTATAAGAGGGTGGGGTATGAGTCATTTAAATGTAGTTTACATATATAATTAGCATATCTCCCCGGTGTGCTCTTTATTTTTAGCACAGGTGTCTCCCCATATATAGCGATGGACAAACTTGTCTCAATCTGTTTTACTGGGTGTTTTCCCATATAATCCTATACACGGAATTAAATCCACCGTCGGATTGCTTTATTTTAAGGCCGCCTGAATTCTTCAAAATCCCTCGGTGGGTTGCGTTTGCACAGATTTTAAAATCGTAATCTGCAAAATTTCTTTACATTGATATTTATATATTCCTCCCATAACAATTCCGTTGACAGTTTCGAATTGCATTTGACAGATTTGTATACTGTTTGCAGGTTCAAAATTAATAGAATGGATTTTAGGTAATAGTGAAAAAAATGAATCTGCCTTTTGTGAATGACGCGCGGAAGATTGAAATTCCATTGAAAATTTGGGCAATCTCTATCTGCATCTTGTTTGGAGGTTGGTTTCAAGGGATATTGTTAGGGTCTATCTAGACGTTCTGCACCCAGCCACAGTTCAGATGTCTGCCCACTTTGTGTGCTGCTATTTCTATCTGCTCTGGGTTTTCCTCTGTCTGTCTCCTCTTGGTTTCTCCTGTCTTCTATCCCTGCCTGACTTTATAGTTTCCTGTTTCCTGTTCCTCTTTGCCTTTGTTTTATGTGCCTGACTCTCTCTGCCCTGAGCTGACCTGTTCCACAATTACAACCTGCTGATTGTTGGCACTCACATAGTTGGCTATTCACTAACTTGTGCAATGACTGTACTTATGTGCATATACTGTACAGTAGTTGTGGTTCACTAGAAAGGGTTTGTGTGAGTGAAGGCTGGTTAGATGAATAAGCATACAATACATTTATTCTGTGGATTTAGAAATAAATGTAAGGTGAATGGCAAACACACACTGTATGCACATTCATTATACCTGGACTTTTTATTTTTAAATTCATCAAAAATTGAATTAAAACTGGAAAACTATTTAGAAGCACTCAAAAAATATAGTTATTAATTTCCTGATTTGAAGTGAACTGGTACAGTTTTACACAACAATAATGTGATGATCATTGGATTGTATTGGTTTTGTAAATTAATGCAATTTTTCAAATACTGTATTTGCAAATTCATTCTTGAAAGTGTAGCCAGGTCTCCCCAGCACTCCAGCACCCCCCTCCCCTGGTTCGCGATCGCGGGTACCGCCGAGTCACAAGGCGGCCCCGCAAGACAATCGCGTGGGTGAGGGAGGTCAGGTCCCGGCTCGGGGGTTGCCGGGGACGCGTGCGACCGGTTGCCAATGCCGCACGCGCGTTACAGGGCTCCCGGCGCTCTCGGAGCCGGGTTGTAAGGGCGCCGCCATTGCGCTTCAAGTTGCGCATGCGCAGTAGGTCCCCGGCGGCCCGACAGACTTGCGCATGCGCAGGGCTAGCCGGGAAGGCAGGGACAGAGCAGGAGAGCTTGAGGCGGCCATTAGGCGTTCGCGCATGCGCGGGAGAAGCGCGCACGCGGCCCCAGTGGTATAGCAGCCCCCTGGGAACTACAATTCCCAGGAGGCATAGGGAGACAGGCACCAGGTGCCTGATAGTGGCCAATAGGGCTGGAGGAAGCTCAGCCCGGGAAAAGAGATACATTTCCCGGGCTTTGCATGAGTCAGTTGGAGCAGCGGAGCTGAAGGGGAAGGAAGGGTGCAGGGAGTGAGTGCAGCTCCTGCATCCAGATAGGTACCCGCACTCCAGGTAGGCCCCAACTCCCCACCAGGTTAGTGGGTAACTGAAAAGGGACGGCCCTAGATAGGGAGGTCACCCTTAGTGTATGTAAGGTGCAGGTTTGGCAGTGCCACAGCGGGTAGTGCTGTGCGCACTGGCAAATAGGCACAGCGTGTGTGCAGTGGATGATTTGCTGCGGGATCCAGGTGGCTGTGTACGATTGCCAGCTGTGTGTGTGTGTCTGCTGCAGGCTGTTAGGAGTAGCGAGTAGCTAAATGTTAGGGAGGATTAGGGACTTGGGTAGATAAGGGAGTGGGGCAGGTTATTAACCCCGCAGGCCCTAGGAGTTTCCCCCAAGTCACCTCAGGTTGCGGTTCATCAGGGACAGGCCCTAGGTTAGGGTTCCTGTCACTTTAGGGTTAGTTAGGGATAGATAGGGATAGCGGCGGCTGCTGTTCCCGTGAGACGGTGTGTTACCGAGAGACGGTTGTGTTCCCGTGAAGCGGTGGGACCCTCGTTGGGGTTCCTGGAGAATATCACCTGGATAGGATCAGACGGATGCATCGCACGTCTGACCCTTTGAGAATCTTGTTGCTGACCCGAGCACCGGAGTGCTCGGAAGGTATTATGTCATCACATGTGCACCAACAGGCCTAGAGGTTTTAGTGACTGCGCAGTCACCCAGTGACTATCTCTGTAGGAGTACGGGACATTGGGTGGGGTTCTTGGGACACTGGGTGGGATCACCTGGTGTCGGGGAATCGTCCTGCGAGACGTCACTGTCAGTGTCTCCTCGTGAGAGAGACACTGGTTATTATTATATTATTTGTAAGTAAAGTAGTTATATATAATCACTGTGTGTGTAGTTTCTTATTGGGTTCCTATGTAGGGTCATTCTACACTTCCCTAGAATCCTACATAGGTGGAGGCGCTGAAGAAGATCCGTTCCAGAGGATTCACCCCAGGCTCTCACTAGCGGAGGCTCAGATCTCCTGTGAGCCTACAGGTATACGCACCACACCGGTAACACCGCATGTTCTACTCACCCACACTATATATGAGATTGGGTGGGGTGGAATACCCGTTACAAAGGTATTATAATGTTCAACCAACAATAGAGGAATCATATTCATAACTTTGTAAAAAATATATGCTGAGAAGAACTAAACAACATAGAAAACCATCATGAGAATACTATGAAAATATTGATGGCTGTGTTTAGTGTTGTTTTACTGCTGCAGTATTTCAATGAGTCTCTGAGCTCAATGTGTTGCTTTCCCTTGAAATGTACTTGTAGCATCTTTTCCCCCTCCCTATGTGAAATCATATAGCTACTGGTGTATTCTGGTGCGGTGAATACCTGTTTGGTAGAACAGAAGGCCCTGAGAACTCCACGATGGTATGAGGAAGCACCAGGATAGGCTCTCAGTGAGGATCCTTATAGCGCAGTGCCTCCAGCCGGTGAGGATCTTGGTGCAGCCAGGATGGTCCGCACTGGCAACTCAGGTAGTGGCCCAGTCAAGTAGCCACAACAGATGGATTCAACTTTATTAGCAGCATACATGTAGTCATGACAGGCATATTCCCTGAAGTAGTAGCCACAGGGTTGAAGTCCCCGCAGGCCCTTTCTCATCTCCTTAACCCCCTGATGGGATAAATGGTAAGTGCTTCCACTCCACAGGGTGAGGGAAGAGAGCCTCCTGACTTCTGGGATAGTGTCAGCTTATGTACCCCAGGGGAGGAGCTTGTAACCCTGCCCCATAACAGGGCAGGTCTGATACTGACAGGTATCACATCATGGGCATGTGACCCAGCCAGTATCCTCCCCAGTGATTACACTCTCTGGTTGTTGTTAGGCCAGCCCCTGGATATAGCAATAGTGTATCCAGGCTTCAATAACAAGCTACAGTATCCATAAGAGTTTATTATTGCAGCAGGAGCCTCTAAATGCTATGCACAACACAACATAATTATTCCAAGAAATAGCCTTTCACCTTTGTCATTCATTTCTTGTCCTTGTAGGCATGTATTCAACATTCATTGTGCTGTTCAACAATTACATCCATTACTATTTTTTGCTATATCGGGAATTAGATGAAAACATGCTCATTTTTCATTTGGGTAGTGATCGCCTCTGGAAATATCTCAATTATTGTATTAGTCTTTTTGCCTTTCTTGTTGCTGATGTATTGATTTACATTGTACAGTACACAGGGATGTGACATGTGTGTATGTTCCATGTACTTGGTTACTGTAATGGTATTAATGACTTACCCCAAAAAACTTCAGCGGAGAAGAAAAAAACCTTAATATCTATTGGTAAAAAAGCAAATGCAAACATAACATTTTAATGATGTCTTAAAAATGTAAATACTGCCTTATATGGTAATATTAAAGAGGGCAATTCCCAAATTGCAAACCTCCTACAAAATGTTTGCTTACTGCAATTCATTAATAGTATTTTGCCTCCCCATGATATATGAAATGTTTGATTTATTTGCAAATTACCAAAATTGGATGTTCATTACAAATAGTTTTTGGCACTAATTTAAGTGAAAATTATGCACTGACGCAGAATGGAATATATCCCATTTTAACACTTCATGCAATTCCATACTGGTACTGATACTCCCTAAATTCCCAACTGATGCAAACAGAATAGAAATCGTAGTAAAGTGCCATGATACTGTATACATGATAAAATGCAGAGTGGTGTAATTCTGGGGCAAAAAACTTCCCCTATTCATTTATTTAGCTACACTAATATGGATGTGTTCCTGGTCTAACTAAAACGAATGCTTCAGTATTAACTAATAGGTCAGCAATACTAAATTACAAAAGATTCCATGAGTTTAACCCAGATGTAAAATCCAAGATAACAATCCAAGGCAGATGAGGAAGAGGTCTAACAAATGATGGAAAACTAGTCAATCACGCTGCGCAAACAGTAACAACATTTCAACCAATGTTAGTGCTAGAGGGTTTGGGGACGGAGGCTCAGATTCAGTGATGATGGGTGGAGTGCAGAGTGAAATGCAAATGCAAACGAATGTCGTTGAGAATTGATGTCACAGGAGCAGTACAATAGAGCACTAGGATACCCCCAGAACACCACTTGGCGGTGCTTTGTTACACGCTGATAATCTGTTTGATGTTTCTCAATTAGTGAGTACATCTCTATATATACATATTTATTCTTATCCTTTTTTTTTAAATAAATACTGCACCATGGATGTTATGTTAATTCTGCCTGCTGTTTTTCTTACCTTGAAGTTGTGACTGAACCTTTGCTTTGAAGCAGCAGCACATGTGAATGTTTATCTTTTGACTTTGATTTTCTGCATTTAAATATGATTTACTTAATGTGTCTTTATTCACTCGCTGTCGTAATTTCTTTGTGTTCCATATACTTATATATGATATTTTTTTTTCACATTTTTATATCCATCTACTTTATATTGGCTCGCAGAGATTGATTGTTTTAATAGTTAAATACACATTATTGTGAGTTGGCCACTATAATTGTTACTCATATTCTATTATAATAACTTTGAGCACACTATTTTGAATGAATACCTACCCCAATTTAGTTTTGTTGGTATTTTTACTTACTTGAAATTTCATTTGGGTTGCTATTTCTTCCACATTTTTATTACATTGCAATATTTCGAACAGTATGGTGTAATTATTGCATTTGCACCACATTTAGTATTTGTAGTATTTTTGTATTTTTAGATGACGCCATATGTACTTTTTCTGGTCAAATATTCAACAAACAAGTAATGAGGACAACTCACACGTGAATTGAAACTGTAGTAAATGGAGTCAGAAATAATCATAACCTTATTTTTCAGGATTATCACTGCGGAGGGTCAGAACTGGAAATATAGAACCCTGAAGCGTGACCCCGGCAGCACTATCTCTGGAGCCGCACCTTTAAACTATTTCAACTGAGGCTCCGGAGACAGTAAGTCTTAGAACATCTGTATGTATAAAGTGGTGTAAACTGGAGCATTGCTCCAAACCTGGCACAAATAGCTTCATTTGTGACTCTGTGGGATTCTGTGTGAATGTATTAATGTGCTTTGCTCCACTTTTTGGCCCAATTTGCTCCATGGGAGTAGTTAGGGGAGGAATGAATCAGCACAATACAGTATCAAAGGTTGTGTCTATAATTGGTGCAGTTTTCCTTTCTGTTTGCATCAGATAAATTCACCAGATTTATTGGTGGGGCAGGGAAGACTCTGCTCCATAGAGATCTGCACCAAATGTGAGAAGCAAGACTTGGAAAATTGTACATACTGTATGTCACTGTTAGCAAGTTGATGCAGATTTGCTTCATCTTTGGAGCAAATTGCACCATATAAAAATATAGATATATATCCCCTGTTGTAACGTTATTGATCTTGCAGAAACTACATCGTATTGAATGGTAACATTACTGGGTTATCTCTTATCTATCACTAACACTCTGAGAGATATGTAACAAAATAGAAATCGGAAACAGGAAACCTACTAGATTGCTTGAAGTTATAACAACTAAGACATATTTCTCTATTTTTGCATCAAAACTTTCACATGAAATAAAGAAATATTTTTAATTCAGTTATTGGCTGTCCTTATTAATGCAATGAATAAACCTGATACAAAGGAGGGTAGCAATGGTCCAAGTACCCCTTATATAGTAAATATATTCTGGTATGTATTTCTTACGGAGACATTTCCATTTACAGTGCTGTAAGCTTGCCAAGCTCGCTACAGCTGTACTTTCACTACACTGTGCTGTATATGATCATGCACTGGAATAAAATCATTCATTTAAAAATCGTAAAATCCTTTACATTTGTTGAGAAATAATTTGATACCTGACCATTTAAAACACATATTTATTACATAGAAAATAGTTTTTTTCACTTACTCAATTTGAAAAAAAACTATCAGCTGTATAACCATAAATGCTACACATTTTACATGGTTCCTTCATTTTTAAATGGGATATTGTGACTTCACACAGGTCGGGTACTTGAACAATCATGTAAATCTAAATTTCAATTGGAATTGTCAACAACAAAGGGGTAAATTCTACCTCCAGCAACTCAGATTTAATTGAAAAATAACCACTTCTGTGGAGTGAAAAGAACAAGCAAATCACTTGAAAATTACCATGTAATATGTGCTTCAGTTAATACTGCTTACAGCTAGACAGACGAATGAAGAGAGAAAAGGCTGTTTTGGTCAAAGCTTGAATTTTAGAGCTTTTAGCTTGAGAATCATGCTGTGATAAATGACCAGGTAGCACTATTCTGATCACAGCACAGAGGAATTTTGATGAAATATCTCTTTTGAAGATACAACTACCTAGAGATGAATAATGTTTTTTTTTTTTTCAAGCTACCGATAAAAAAATCTGTGGTATCTACATCTGTAAATATGAAAAGGAATATTTTTGAATACAGTATGTGTATGCTGCTATAGTATTATAAGTATATTTGTCTTAGAGAGGCTGGCAACTGGAATTGTTGTTGGATAAAAACAAAGGAATTGTGTTGCAGTAGAGTAAATTAATTACAGTAGTGCCACATTCATCTTTGAAGGTCAGGTAGCTGATTGTCTAGCTGTATTAACATTTCTCAGTGATCCAAACAGAAGTTATGCCTTTAGAGAAAATTTCTAGGTTGCCTCAGAATATTAGTCGAGAGAGTAGACAAAGAACAAACTAAACTATCACAGTTACTTGTCTGTTTTGAAGTAAAATAATACTTGGCTTGTATTCAAGAATGTATAATATATACGGCATGTTAGTAAGATCAGACGGTTTTAACAATGTTAGAAGTAGAGATAAATGTTCACAGAAATCCAAATCCGCCACAGATTTGCAAGTTCATTTCAGCCGTGGATTTCTGAGGATCAGCCTCAAAAAAGGCAGATTTGTTTTTGTTTTTCTACCACTGAAAATCCGCTGACGGATTGTCAATTCGAATCTTAAAACGGAATCCAAACCTGCAAACGTATTTATTATGGGAGGAGTACATACATAAGGGTGCAGTGTCAAGTCTAAGCCTTTATGTTGTGAGATGGTGCTCAAAAAATCAAATGTGTACTCTATCCAAGTAATAATATTAAATCCATAAGATATACCAAAAAGCAGCCCATATAGTATGTAACTCAGGAGAGATAAGGACCTAATGGTGTCCAATTGACAGGGCCGTGTATCATATTACCTTTGCTGAAAACTTAGAACATTATCCTTATGGAGGAAAATATTGTGGCCAATTATTGTGGTTGTCAAGTGGACACCATTAGGTCATTATCTCTCCTGGGTTACATACTTATGGACTGCCTTTTGAGATATCTGCAAAGCACTTGGTACACTTATGGATTTAATATTATTACTTGGATAGAGTATACATTTGATTTTTTGAGCACTATCTCTCAACCAATCACACTATTTGAACCTTCATTGCTATTTGAACCATTGCTCATCAATGTTACTCTTTGTGGACATTTCCTTAAAGCAACTCCAATTGTTCTATTACATATATTTTTTGTGTTAGCTCTTTATCTCAAACCTATTTTTGAGATATATATTTTGGGGATTAGTGCCATTTTCAGACCATATTTCTGGTCATCCCATTTGTACATGATGGATACACAAGATATTGAACATAATGATCCATAGTGACACTCAAGAACAAATTTGAAATAAATTATCAAAAAACAGATTACTTGGGTTCAACAAAGACTTTAAACTTTAGAAAGGCAGATTTTAATAAACTGAGGTCTAATCTAGTAGTAATACAATGGGATGATGTTTTTGCAGGGAAAAATGTAGAAGATAAATGGGCAGTCTTTAAAACATTGTTAGAAAAGCACACTTATCAGTGTATACTCTTGGGTAATAAGTATAAAAGAAATAAGTCAAAACCAATGTGGCTAAATAAACAGGTAGGGGAGGAAATGGACAAGAAGAGGAAGGCGTTTAGATTCTTTAAGTCAGAAGGGACAGGGACATCGTATCAGAATTATAAGGAATGTAACAAAAATTGCAAAAGGGCAATTAAATTAGCGAAAATGGATAATGAAAAAAGGATTGCAATAGAAAGTAAGGTCAACCCTAAAAAGTTCTTTAAGTACCTTAATAACAAAAAAATGAGAAAAGAAAATATAGGACCCTTTCAGTGTGAGATGGGTAGGCAGATTGTTGGAGATAAGGAAAAAGCAGAGGTATTAAACAAATTATTTGCCTCTGTGTTTACCAGGGAAGAATCAAGTTCAATAGTAGCACCACAGGAGGAAGCCACAACCTCCATATTAATGAAAAATTGGTTAACTGAGGAAGAAGTCCATAAGCGACTTGAAAAAATTAAAGTAAATAAGGCACCTGGCCCCGATGGCATACATCCAAGAGTTCTCAAGGAGTTAAGCTCAGTAATAGCAAAACCATTATATTTAATATTCAAGGACTCCATTTCCACAGGCTCAGTACCACAAGATTGGCGTAAAGCAGATGTGGTGCCTATATTTAAAAAGGGAGCTAGATCACACCCGGGGAATTACAGACCTGTAAGCCTGACTTCAATAGTAGGGAAACTACTTGAAGGTTTAATACGGGATAATATTCAGGAATACCTAATGGAAAACAAAATTATTAGTAATTGTCAGCATGGATTTATGAAGGATAGATCTTGCCAAACTAACCTTATTTGTTTCTTGAGGAGGTAAGTAGGAATTTTGACCAGGGTAATGCAGTTGATGTGGTCTACTTAGATTTCGCAAAGGCTTTTGATACGGTTTCACACAAGAGGTTGGTGTACAAAATAAAGAAAATTGGACTCAGTAATAATATATGCACCTGGATTGAAATCTGGTTAAAGGACAGACAACAGAGGGTTGTCATAAATGGAACTTTTTCAGGTTGGGCTAAAGTCGTGAAGGGAGTACCTCAAGGATCGGTACTGGGACCCCTGCTTTATAACTTGTTTATTAATGACCTTGAGGTTGGGATCGAGAGCAAAGTCTCCATCTTTGCTGATGATACTAAATTGTGTAAGGTAATAGAATCAGAGCAGGATGTCATTTCTCTTCAGAAGGACTTGGAGAGACTGGAAACGTGGGCAGGTAAATGGCAAATGAGGTTTAATACAGATACATGTAAGGAGATATATTGGGGGAATCCTTGATGGAGAAGGATTTAGGAGTGCTTGTAGACAGCAGGCTTAGCAATAGTGCCCAATGTCATGCAGTAGCTGCAAAGGCAAACAAGATCTTATCTTGCATCAAACGGGCAATGGATGGAAGGGAAGTAAACATAATTATGCCCCTTTACAAAGCATTAGTAAGACCACACCTTGAATATGGAGTACAATTTTGGGCACCGATCCTAAGAAAAGACATTATGGAACTAGATAGAGTGCAGAGAAGAGCCACCAAATTAATAAAGGAGATGGACATTCTAACTTATGAGGAGAGGCTAGCTAAATTAGATTTATTTACATTAGAAAAGAGGCGTCTAAGAGGGGATATGATAACTATATACAAATATATTCAGGGACAATACAAGGAGCTTTCAAAAGAACTATTCATCCCACGGGCAGTACAAAGGACTCGGGGCCATCCCTTAAGGTCGGATGAAAGGAAATTTCACCAGCAACAAAGGAAAGGGTTCTTTACAGTAAGGGCAGTTAAAATGTGGAATTCATTACCCATGGAGACTGTGATGGCAGATACAATAGATTTTTTCAAAAAAAGGTTGGACATCTTTTTAGATGGGAAAGGTATACAGGGATATACCAAATATGTATACATGGGAAGGATGTTGAACCAGGGATTAATCCGATTGCCAATTCTTGGAGTCAGGAAGGATATAATTTTTCCCCTTAATGGGGTTTTTTGTTTGCCTTCCTCTGGATCAATAAGTAAGTATAGATATAGAATAAAGTATCTGTTGTCTAAATTTAGCATAGGTTGAACTTGATGGACGTACGTCTTTTTTCAACCTCATCTACTATGTAACTATGTAACAATACCAAAACAAAACGGATTCCAAGAGGTTTACAAGTTAAGAATTCACCAACATTTGGATTCACTGATCCAGAATTTGAATTTAATTGGAAAAAGATTCTAAATGAGTGCGCCTTCAAACTTATAGAATTAATTATTAACTCCAAAACGAAGGTGAAATTGGTAGTGGGTAAAGATGCTAAAGCCCTACAATTTAAATTATCACGGTATAGAAAAATGGAGGACTTTCAGGAATGTGATTGCACACTAGCTAAATCTACAGTATTAAAGATCTGGAGAAAGGGAGTATGCTAAAAATCAAGCAAGATTTGAAAGAGACAGGCTTGATTATGAGCTAAATCAGGTCTATGCTTATGAGAAGATCACACCATCTAGAAGAAGCAGTAAGGGTCCACAGTTAGGTCACTCAACACCTGTTAATAAATCTAGGAATGGTCCATGGTCCCATAAATCCATTTTAAAGAATAAGTCACCAAATGACCCACAGAGGTCAGACTCTGATATATCGGACACTGAAATATTGAGACATTCGGTTTTGCTTCTCAACACTCGTGAAGACACCTATCCCCACTCCCAATCTGAGAGACCTACTGTAAAGGACAACAGACTTATTGGGGAAGAGTACAGAGGGATCAAGACAATAAACCCCAACCAGGACATCATTCATATACATATGGTCAACTGTCAAAAACCAAAAGGGGAAAAGATGGGGTAACAAGAGATCGAAGCAAGGAGGCCCCGATGAAACGGAAAAAGAACTTGTAAGAGAGGAATCTGGGATTATTAATATTTCTAAGGTTGAAATAACTGATGAAGAAATATCACTGCTTAATAAGGGCTTTAAGTTTGCCCCAGATGCTACATTTCAGGTGTTTGACACAGTAGTGGATCTTCATAAATTCATAAGAAAATGTACCTTTAAAAAATTCTATAGTAATCGGGAGGAGAAGTTATCTAACATTTACTCTCTTACAGATCCTGCTGATGGTGAACAACATACTAATTTAACTAATCAATTCCCTTTCAGAGATTATTGCTCATTCCAGGACCTTGATGAACTACGGGATGATCAGACATGAGATATTGATCCAGACAAATTCCTAGGAAGAAAGGATTCAGGTCTTAAAAATAAATCACATTTCTTTCCGCTTTTCATGAAGGGCAAATTTTTGTCCACATTTGAAAGTTTGGTCGAAAGAGATCTTATGCTTTTACATAAGGGGTTTAGTTTTGATTTACCTCATAGGCCCCGAGAAGGCAACCTTACACTGAAATTCTGGCCGTACGGCATCTCACAAATGAACGAGAATACCTAGTGATTAAAAATGCAGATAAGGGAGGGGTGATCGTAGTGCAGCATAGTGATGACTATCACAAGAAAGCCATGCGCCAACTGAGTGATACTTGTTCCTATGCTGCACTGCGCATGGACCCATCTGTAAGGTTCAAGAGAGGACTTAGGGATCTTCTGGATGAGGACTCTGTGTTAGGGGTCCTCAATGATAATGATATTGACTATCTGTACAATGCAGCACTTACCACGACCGTGTTTCACCATCTCCCAAAGATTCACAAGATGCTAATCTCCCCTCGAGGGAGACCTATTTTCATTTCAACAATCTGAATTGCTTTTTCCAAGTAAGGCTTTGTAAATCTGAAACATTGATCTTAAAATTAAGTAATCTACTCTATACAGTAAATGGGAATCACTAAGGCTGGAAGGATAGAAAATACTGGTATGCTACTTGGCAAATGCCAACGAGTCCTATTGTACATACGTATATTTGTATGTATATTTTTATAGCACCCTTCAGGTACCTAGCAATGTATAATTTTTGCAAACATTACAATACACAGAATATACCAATACAGATAGAATAAGTGCACCAAGACATTAATGTAACATTTGTATTAAATGCTTTGAATTGGAGGTGAGCTTTCAGATGGGTTTTGAAGTTAGAGAGAGAAGGTGCTTGGCAGACATTGAGAAAGAGGGAGCTCTAGAGATAAGGAGCAGCATGCGAGAAGGTTGAAGGCATGTGAGTGCTGTAGTGACACAGAGTAGAGAGAAGACAAGCCTGAGCAGAGCATAGAGAGTGAGTATGGGTGGGTTGAGGGATTAAAGCATGGATGTAAAGAGGAGAAAATGAGTGGAGAGCCTTGAAGGAGAGAAGAAGAATCTTCTAGTTATTGCAGAAATAACATGGAGCCAGCCTAGAGTATTCAGGAAGAAAGATGCAGAGAATGCTTGAGAGGAGATTGAAGTTCTCCTTGCAGTAGCCTTTTAACTTGATTAAAGCATAGAAATCTGCAAGACAGGGGGGCCAGTGAGGAGAAGGTTGCAGTAGTCCAGACAGGAGAGAATGGGAGAATGCATTAACATTACAGTAGTAGAAAAATAGAAAAGGTTTATCGATGTTACAGAGAAAGAAGCAACACATTTTAGAGATAGCATTATTGTGAGAGGAGAACGAAAGTGAAGATTCAAATATGATGTCTAAACAATGGGTTTGAGGAACTGGTTAGATCAACCCGGTATCTCAACTTCTAACCACTTTAGTGGTTAAAGGAGTTTGGGACTTAGTCATAAATCTGTACGAGTGATCACACTTAAAGAAGAATTCTACTTCTTCCATCGGAAACAATTGTGGTACAAACCAGATCAAATCGAACATTATAATCATATGAAATGAGGTGGGGTTTTAAATGCAAACCCACCAGATTTATTAAAGTGATTGTGTGGAAATAATGTAACCATTAACTAATTGTTTCAAAGTGCTCTCATGACGCTGCTGTGAAATGGCAAAAAGAGACTAACTATTTAAATACAGTTATAATTGACCACTGAATAATACAGCGGGGGGGGGGGGGGGTGGGAAGATAGAGGATAGAGGCTTTATTTAAACAATTACTTTAATACATGGTAGGCAGTCTGATGTTTCAGTTCCCAAAGGGAAATGTAAAACGGTGCAATTTTGTTTATGTTTCCATATTCTTAATGAATACGAGAAAACACCAGATTTTTATATCATCAAATTGCATGCTGTTTTCTGGGGATTTTGCATTGGTAATATCAGAGCTTAATTAATAGGCCAATTTGGGGCTTCAGTTATTTTGCATATGATATTTACAATACACTGTACATACTACAATACCCAGGTATGTGATGTGACTTAGGGCATACCTAAATTCCAATTTCCATATTTTTTTTTGGAGGGAGAGAGGAGAAAGAGGGGGTGTGGGAGGGGGGGGGGGGGGTAGGGGGGAGAGAGATGCATGATGAAAATGCTAATGTTAATCATTTGAATACACTTTGCATATCCAAATTAACATATATGCTAGGTATTTTGGGTGGGTTCCTTTTTGTGCATATGTCACTCAAGTAAAATAGAACTCTTATGATTACAGGTGCACTAGGCTTAGCATATAGACATTGTGAAAATAAAAATGTGTCCAGGTCACGTAGCCATTAGCCTTTAGAATTTATTGCCACTTTGCTCAATTATGGCAAAAAGTGTTGACATTCTGGTAAATTTCAGGGAGAATTGGCAAAATTCTGGTGGCGTTCCTGGGAATATTGGCAGAATTTTGAGCAATCTGAGCTTTCGCAAATGTTTTGCCAACATTTGAAATTAATGAGAAAACAGCTAAAAATCTTTTGAAGCAAATTTGAAGATATTTACACATCTCAACTCAGCATGGTTATTACTGGAAAAACACTACCGTATGTGCGAACAGTTTACTGCTAAGGCAGCTCATTAGACTCTAATTCCCATCTATAAACACCATCGCTCACTCTATAGCTCAAACTCCAATAGGTTAGTGGTGTGTTTCTGTGTGGCTTTACCCAATTACACATATTTGCCATAAACATTTTCAAGTAGATTTGCTGAAATTGATGCTTTTCTCACTATCATTTTCATAATTATTTAATAAAGTTTAGCACATTTTTGGCAATATTGATGACTTTGAAGAGAAAGTGCAATATTCGCCAGTTTCACAATCGTGTGTGTGCTTTTTTTGCATCCCTACTTGCTATAGGTACAATAACATAATGTTTGTACTGAAAGATATGGGCAGACAGCTCATGTACAAGATGGGCTGTTTTCCAAACCTACTTCGCGATCTGCAATTTGAATCTCTCGCCACTAGTACAAATGGAAAGTCAATCATTTAACAAAGCAGGAAATCCATGTGATACACACTAATGTAAGCTACTGATATAAGTAAACAAGGTACTAACAAGAGTCCACAGAATTCAATAAGTCATATACCAAATGCTTGTATCTGTTCTGTATTATAGTACATCATGTACAATAAGGACTGTCTTCCTATCTTTTACTGATTAGGTCTGTACAGAGCATATTCCTGTCAGGCATTAACATCTTGCAGAACTTGTATCTCATTTGGTAATTACTTGTATAACTCTTCCTTAAGAAATGTGTGTTCATTAAACAGCAGTCCTATTTTCTATATAGATCATTCCTTTGTGTCCATTAATCAGTGTGACTGTCAACAGATGTTGCTGTAGACTAGGCAAGTAACATTGCCTCCCCAGATAAAATAACATATTGCAGTACAACTCGGAATATCCCATAGGATTAAATGCCAATATTGCTGCAGTATAGCTCAATACATCACAATATTACACCAGGGATAACACTGAAGTCTGCTACATCTGTAATTTTGTGTCACTGTACCAAGTACATTTTTAAGCGGCAGCAAAATGTTTCTGTCACCTCAGACTTGACAAACCTTTGCTGCTAAGAAAATGGAGAAAAATAATTGTCCAAGTCAGATTGAGATACTGACGTTATCTGTGCCGACTAACTCCTCCCTAAATTCTTCTATCCCCACTTACAATAAGCTTGCGAATGGGAAGAGCTGCTAAATCAACACAAATCGCTTGATATTCTGATGCTGCTCTTAGCAGCGATTAAGCGCTAACACAGTTATTTGCAATCCTTGATACATTTTTTCCTTTTAGTGTGGGAAATAGCAACCTTCCATCTGCCAATGGCAGGTCAATTAAAGTCACTTGCAGGATAATAATGGAAAAAATGTTAAAAAAAAAAAACAAATGAAGAAAAGTATTTCTTAAAAATGTTGCAGCCTCACAATACAGAATAACCACTCTTCCAACGACAGTACCATTAAAAGAAAGAACAATGGCGCAACGTGGCATAAAAACTTTTACATATTCAGCAAATGAAAAATAAAATAAGAAATGAACTCATATGATGTAAAAAAAAAGCGTGCCACTGAGGACATAATTTCCTGTGCACAAAGAGTCCGAGAGGACACCATCACTGCATACCATCCAGACTGTAGGATGCCACTGAGGGGAACCACAGGGGACAAACACGTTGGCGGATCTGGTCACATCAGGTGAGATACATCGGCCCACCAGTAAAGAGGAAACTAATCCCCCCAATCGGGTTAGACAAACAGCAGTTTTAAACACCAAAACCTCTTTTTACATCAAGTGAGTGCATTTCTTATTTTGTTTTTAATTTGCTGAATATATAAAAGATTTTATGACATGTTCCACCACTCTTCTTTCTTTTAAGGATGTGACAGCACATGCCACTAAGACAAAAAAAAAATCAATCCCTTACATATGGCAACATTCCATGTCTAAGCTTTGCACAATGCAGCTGTTTAATTTGTTGTGATTCTATGTAACACCCACATACCGCCACAAAATACAGGATGGCAGGTTTCATTACATGCTTAAGCACTTACATTGTATACATTCTGTTTGAGGCCTTCATGCATTTTTGTTTGGCTATCTACAGTATGTGTTCTTTAGCTGTTGGGATGTCTGGAGACACGTAAGTAAGTATGATGCTTATCAGCAGGTCTAAATAGGATTGATTAGAGGTATGTACCTCAATAGCTTGCATGGTTGGACCTAAATTAAATTACGATGACCTTTGTGATCTGGAAGATTTACCAATGAACCATTTATGACACAGTGGCAATAAAGTCATCCTTTAATTAGTTTGTTTTAAATTAATAATGAGTGTTACTATCTAAGAACAGTCAGTCTGGTTACTAAACAGGCCTTTAAATACTGAGAATGATATCAAATGCTACACTAATGAAGAGCTTTTGTTTCCAGAAATCTTATAATTAGACAGTTGAAAAGGAATAATCAACAGTCATGATTTATACAACACCTATCTGTTATGGACAACAATTGGAGAAATTATGACACATCTTTGCCTACAGATACAATTCAATATGTGCGCCATTGAATAGCAGTTCTGGTTGCAATCACTGATTAGGTACTATAGGCTTTTCCTGTTGGTGCTTCCTTCGTGATGAACTGTTTTTCGTTTACTGTATACTCCTTGCAAGGCAATTCTCATTGGGCTGCCTGATGGTGCGGCTATGTCATGGCACATGCATGTTAACTGGGCCATGGTCTGATGTTGCGGCTATGGTGGATGCCTAGTTGTCATTGTTGCTAGCTAGCACACCTGTTCTTGATTGCAGTGATGGGTTCAGGTGGTGAGTGTCCCAGACCTTATTTAAGGGACATCTTGAGGTACGTATAGTACACAGTGTGTTTTTCGTCTGAAGAATTGGCGGTGTCCCCGAAACGTTACATAAATTCTGCCTTTTGCCATGAAGTCAGAGTGTAGGGAAGCAAGGAGCATAGCTGAAGTAGAAGTCTGCAGGGAGAATAACTTTATAATCTTAATTTCACGTACACATATAATCACCATCACATTCACTATTTAGATTTATACTTATACATTGATATGAATTTATCTATTCAATCCGACATTTATCGCAAATCTAATTCACGGAATACTTTCCTACGTGCCAACAGCTGTCATCCAGGGCCCCTCCTTAAAGGTATCCCAAAGGGCCAATTCATTCGCCTACGGCGTAATTGTTCCAATGAGGAAGACTATAATGAACGTGTAAAAGAAATGTTTGATCGTTTTGTACAACGGGGCTACAAACCAGATGATTTAAATAGGGCAATTGAGGAGGTCTCGTCTACCAATAGATCAGAACTATTCCACCGCTCAAAGAGAGGCTTAAGATTTAATGATACACCCCTGTTTATTACCTCATTTAGCTCTCAAGCTGAACAAGTCAGATATATTCTTAAAAAACATTGGTCGGTACTCTCCCTGGACCCCACATTAAAACAATATATTACTGGAGGTCCTAATATTGTTTATAGGAAGGCCAAGACGGTTGCGAATTCTCTGACCCCGAGTCTCTTCTCCTCACAAAAGGCACATTGCAATACAGCTCCTAATGGTTCTTTCCCCTGTGGGAATTGCAAAATCTGTGGCTATATCAATAAATCAAACAAATGTGTATCCAGTCAAACTGGAAAATCTCATGCCACTAGATCATTTATCAACTGCAAATCCACATATATTGTCTACCTCATCACTTGCGGGTGCGGCAGTCAATATGTTGGAAGAACCATTAGGAACCTTAAAGTGCGAATTATGGAGCATATCCGACTGATTTCCAAAGGGAATCTGGACCACCCTGTCCCTAAACACTTCACCAACTGCAGCAAAGGTGGACTAAAAAACTTTAAATTTCAAGGTATTGAGTCCATTCAGCTGTCACCCAGAGGGGGTGATAGAGTTAAAAAGCTTGATCAACGTGAGGCATTCTGGATCTTCACATTAAGAACCAGGGTGCCTCACGGTATGAATATCGATTGGGACCTTTCCCACTTTCTATAATGGAGGAGGGTTCTTTATGATGCCACTATTCATTTATTAATTGTTTAAGATATAAGTATACTTTTTGACAATGAAATTGTTCTATGTCCTTCTGTCCCATCAATATATGGGTTATGAATAAGAGAAAATCAATACATGCACAATTATATAAATTCTCAATAATCAATTCTTTTAATGATTAATTGTTTCTATTTCCCCATATAAAACCAAATGATACAGTCAATCACATAGATTCAGTCTATACTTTGACTACATAATTCAAGTGTATGGATAAGTTATTGCTTGATACAAATAATCATATTATAGCATTATTGTATACACTTATCTACTTAGATTAGAATATAGTCTTCTAAAATGATTGAAGTCTAAATGTAGCTTTGTGACTGCTTAAAACATCTTCTTTCTCTTTATTTATCAAAGGTTATTCAATGTGATTAGTGTTTGTTTTTAATGTAACCCTAAACTAAACTAGCACTGTGTCTGTTTGCAAAGTTTAGCTATGGGCAAAATATGTTTGTCTCTTTTTTTAACATTAATAAAGTTGTTGAGTGTAAAAAAATGTAAAAAAATGTAGCTTTCATCCCTCTTCCGCCTTCGCCCAATAGGAGCACAGCTGGCATGCGTTCCAGGGTGGAAACGGACGCATCCCAGTGACGTGGTCTCTAACTCCAGGACTAGTGCCAGAGGGGAGGCGATGTCACGGAGATGCGACGCGTCGCCGGCGCGCATGCGCAGTGTACTCGGTTGGGCGATTTTGTCGCGAAACGGGTGTATTAAAGGTAAGGAGGTATAGTGATGTGGTACACCTTGATAAAGTCCCGTGGGACGAAACATGTCGGTGTGTGGGCTGTGTTTCTGTCCCTGTGCATTTATCCAATAAATCACCCTCAGTTTTAGCACGGAGTTGTGCCCTTTATTCATTTTTTCTACAGGATTCTCCCTGCAGACTTCTACTTCAGCTGTGCTCCTTGCTTCCCTACACTCTGGTTTCTCTGATCAGGATTGCACGCAGTGGAACTTCGCCTGGATGGATTTCGTATCCCTATACACTCAATGGAAAGGTAATGGGCAGTAGCCCTCATTCTATGTTACCTTGGTCCCTATTTAGGGAAGTGTATATGTTAAGGGGGGTAAGCAGGGTAAACCATATCTGCGGTAGTCGCGCTGACTGACCGCTAGGTTCCATGTTCATGTCCCCCCTTGACCTAGTATTATATACATGCTGGAATTATTTATAGAAGTTCCTATCTACCTATATGCTGTAATACAGCTTGTGAGTCCATACACTTGTATGAGCGTCAATCTCTACGTTTATACATTTTGCCATGAAGTAAATGTCAGTAATTATATTACAACATTACTTGTGTGGCTCCAACTTTCTGTAGTTCAAATGAAATATTAGAAATCATTTGGGACATATTGACATTAATGCAACATGATATAAGAAAGGGTTAATTATGAATACATATTGTGTTTTAGTGAATTTGGATGGCATTAATCCTGTGTTTTTTGCTGTTAAATTGTTTTCAGCAATAGGGATTTCTAAGAAATCATATTATATACCCTTCAAGTGAGATTGAACTTTATTTTAACTCAATTTTTAGCTTGTGTAAATGATAGGGTGACCAGATGTCCCGGTTTTGCCGGGACAGTACCATTTTTATCTGTTTTGTCCCGGCTGCTGGCTCGTCCCGGCAATGTCCCGTTTTTTCTCCCTGGTCCCGTTTGTTTTGTAGATGCGGTGGCGGTGCGCGGTGGCGGTGTGCAGCGGCGGTGAGGATGCGGCAGCCCGGCCGGTGAGTATTTTTTGAATTTCAGGGGGTTGGGCTTCTAGTAGAATATGCCGGGCCGCAGGTGATTGACTGGAGGATGCCAGGGGTGGGGCTTTCTCCGCCTCCTTCCCCGATCCCCGCGGCCCGTGTGGGCAGGGAGGTGGGAGCAGGGACAGCCGTTGGCTGTTTGGTGCTTTCCCCCCTCTGCCTCCGTTCCCTGTGGCTGCTGCTGCCCAGGTGGGAGGTAGGCGTGGGGGGGAGCAGGGTTGACTGGAGCGTGGGCCGGAGGATGGGAGCAGGCAAGCGGAAAAATTCTGGTGGTGTGCGGGGGAGTTTGCGAAGGGGGCAAGTGTGCCCAATCTATGAGGCAAGTATGCCCAATCTGTGGGGCAGTGTCAAGCCACGGATTGCACTGTGAAAGACTACATCCATTGGTTTTGGGATAAGTATTTTACTTTATTCTCTACCCTGTACTAATACCTTAAGGTAAGCGCCCGGTTTTTTGCCTGCATTTCCCATGAATTGGCTAGCATCTTCCCTCCCCCCCGATCATCAATGTTGGCCTTGCTGCAATAAACTTTTATGTACTTTATTCTCTACCTCCTCTCCCCCTCTCCCCCCTCCCCTCCCTCTTCGCCCTCCTCTCCCTCTCCTCCTCGCCCTCTCCCTCTCCTCCTCGCCCCCTCTCCCTTCCCTTTCTCCTCCTCGCCCTCTCCCTCTCCTCCTCGCCCTCTCCCTCTCCTCCTCCCCCTCTCCCCCTCTCCCTCTACCCCTCTCCCTCTCCTCTTTGCCCTCTCCCTCTCCTCCTTGCCCCATCTCCCTCTCCTCCTTGCCCCATCTCCCTCTCCTCCTTGCCCCTTCTCCCTTCTCTTTCTCCTCCTCTCCTCCATGCCCTCTCCCTCTCCTCCTCGCCCTCTCCTCCTCGCCCTCTCCTCGCCCTCTCCCTCTCCTCCTCACCCTCTCCCTCTCCTCCTCGCCCTCTCACCTTCTCCTCCTCTCCTCCTCTCCTCCTCTCCTCCTCGCCCTCTCCTCCTCGCCCTCTCCTCCTTGCCCTCTCCCTCCCGCCCTCTCCTTCTCGCCCTCTCCCTCTCCTCCTTGCCCTCTCCTCCTTGCCCTCTCCCTCCCGCCCTCTCCTTCTCGCCCTCTCCCTCTCCTCCTTGCCCTCTCCTTCTCCTACTCACCCTCTCCTCCTCGCCCTCCTCCTCGCCCTCTCCCTGCCGCCCTCTCCTTTTTGCCCTCTCCTCCTAGCCCTCTCCTCCTTGCCCTCTCCCTCTCCTCATTGCCCTCTCCCTCTCCTCCGCTCCCTCTCCCTCTCCTCCTCGCCCTCTCCTCTTTGCCCTCTCCCTCTCCTCCACGCCCTCTCCTCCTCGCCCTCTACTCCTCACCCTCTCCTCCTCACCCTCTTCTCCTTGCCATCTCCTTCTCGCCCTCTCCTCGACCTCCTCCTCGCCCTCTCCCTCTCGCCCTCTCCTCCTCGCCCTCTCCTCCTGGCCCTCTCCCTCTCCTGCTCACCCTCTCCTCCTCGCCCTCTCCCTCTCGCTCTCCTCCTTGCCCTCTTGCTCTCCTCCTTGCCCTCTCCCTCTCCTCATTGCCCTCTCCCTCTCCTCCTAGCCCTCTCCCTCTCCTCCTTGCCCTCTCCCTCTCCTCCTTGCCCTCTCCTCCTTGCCCTCTCCTCCTCTCCTCCTTGCCCTCACCTCTCCTCCTCGCCCTCTCCCTCTCGCCCTCTCCTCCTCACCCTCTCGTCCTTGCCATTTCCATCTCCTCCTCGCCCTCTCCCTCTCCTCCTTGCCCTCTCCCTCTCCTCCTTGCCCTCTCCCTCTCCTCCTCGCTCCCTCTCCCTCTCCTCCTTGCCCCCTCTCCCTTCCCTTTCTCCTCTTCGCCCTCTCCTCCTTGCCCTCTCCCTCTCCTCCTCACCATCTCCCTCTCCTCCTCGCCCCCTCCTCCTCTCCCTCTCCCCCTCCTCCTCGCCCTCTCCCTCTCCTTCTCACCCTCTCACTATCCCTCTCCTCCTCGCCCTCTCCTCATCGCCCTCTCCCTCTCCTCCTAGCTCCCTCTCACCCTCTCCTCCTCGCCCTCTCCTCCTCTCCCTCTCACCATCTCCCTCTCCTCCTCTCCCTCTCCTCCTCACCCTCTCCTCCTCGCCCTCTCCCTCTCCTCCTCGCCCTCTCCTCCTCGCCCTCTCCTCCTCGCCCTCTCACCCTCTCCTCCTCGCCCTCTCCTCCTCGCCCTCTCCTTCTCGCCCTCTCCCTCTCCTCCTCACCCTCTCCTCCTCGCCCTCTCCCTCCTCACCATCTCGCCCTCTCCTCCTTGCCCTCTCCTCCTCACCCTCTCCTCCTCGCCCTCTCCCTCCTCACCATCTCGCCCTCTCGCCATCTCCCTCCCCTCCTCTCCTCCTTGCCCTTTCCCTCTCCTCCTCGCCCTCTCCTTCTCCTCCTCGCCCTCTCCTTCTCCTCCTCGCCCTCTCACCCTCTCCTCCTCGCCCTCTCCTCCTAGCCCTCTCCTCCTCGCCATCTCCCTCTCCTTCTTGCCCTCTCCCTTTTCCTCTCATCCTTGCCCTTTCCCTCTCCTCCTTGCCCTCTCCCTCTCCTCCTCGCCCCCTCTCCCTTCCCTTTCTCCCCCTCGCCCCCTCCCCCTCTCCCTTCCCTTTCTCCCCCTCACCTCCTCTCCCTTCCTTTTCTCCCTCTCACCCCCTCTCCCTTCCTCCCCCTCACCCTTCCCTTTCTCCCCCTCGCCCCCTCTCCCCTTCTCTTACTCCTCCCTCCTCTTCTCCCTCTCCCTTTCTCCCTCGCTCCCTCTCCCTTCTCTTTCTCCCTCGCTCCCTCTCCCTTCCCTTTCTCCCTAGCTCCCTCTCCCTTCCCTTTCTCCCTCGCTCCCTCTCCCTTCCCTTTCTCCCCCCGCCCCCTCTACCTTCCCTTTCTCCCCCTCTTTCCCTCTCTTCCTCGCCTCCTCTCTCCTTCTCCTCTCCCTCCTCTCTCCTTCTCCTCCTCTCCTTCTCTTCCTCTCCCTTCCCTTTCTCCCCCTCGCCCCTCTCCCTTCCCTCTCTCTCCCTCTTCTTTCTCTCCCTCTTCTTTCTCTCCCTCTCTCTCCTCCTCTCTCTTTATCTCCTCTTCTCTCTCTTTGTCTCCTTCTCTCTCTTTGTCTCCTCTTCTCTCTTTCTCATCTCTCATAGCTGTATGATGGGTATGTTACATAGTAGATGAGGTTGAAAAAAGACGTACGTCCATCAAGTTCAACCTATGTTAAATTTAGATGTTAATGTTCTAACTCTATTTTTTGCTCTTCTTTTCTATTTGAGAGGAGGGAGTCCCTCACCTCTTCAGCCACACACCAGGAACACTGGATTGCTTACAGACGCTCGGAGAGGCGAATACAGTCCTGGATTGCAGCCACTGATCTATCTGGTAAGTACCGCAAACATGCTTGAACAAGGGCCTTAGACATTTTATTTGACGGTTTAGATAATCATTGGCTGTGGTTGTTAGTTATTGGTATTACTTTTTTTGTGTTATGTTAAGAATTGGAAATAAATACATTTTGAAGTAGTAGTCATCCCCTCTGAACTGGGCCTTCCTGGCCAATAATGTCCTGGCTGTGAAAGTTGAAGGGCCCAAGCAAAGGCCCCGCCTATATACACACAACCACTGCAGGGGCATCACGTGATGCCACATTGTCATGGCAACATGTCAGTGTCTCGTTGTCATGGCAACGGGGGCATCACGTGATGTAATTTGTTTAATATTTTTTTTTTTTTAAAGTGTCCCGGTTTTTCATTTTGAAAATCTGGTCACCCTAAATGACTGCATTATTTCATTAGGCAACCCAGGATATAGCTACTACTTCATGGGGTCTGGCATCCTGTTGCCCTATGAAGTAGTAGCTACGACCACAAATCCTGCTCGTTTTGCTATGACAGATCGCGTGGACATGCTCTGAACTGATATTGGACAGAAGGTGGTTGACTCCTCCCCTTCCATTCCATCATCAATGACGAATCATTTCTGGAAGTGGTTACATGATCGAGTGCAGGAGGGACTGTGGTGCTCTGGCACCCGAAAGGTTAATACAGCTTAAATATCATTACATTGATAAAGAATTATTTATTTAGCAAATGTAACTATTCGCTGCATTATTACTAAAGGGGCTCAGTTATTTGGCTGATGATAGTTTAGTGAATAATGTGGATCTTTTGAAAATGTTCCCTTTTTCTACAGCATTGTTATCAGTAACAATTACAAATTAAAAACAATAGTTTCATCCATATTCAATTTCCTTGACTGTTCAGTAAATGATTTTAGGAAAAAAAATATCTATTCGATTGGGTAGTCAGGAATGTAATTTCACAATTTTCAGCTTTATGTTACATCTCCAATGCGCAATGTATTAAACATTAATTCCACTTTTACTATATTGGTTATTTTCAGAAGAGAGAGTGGCAGCTCTGGTATTTTTAAATTAAAGCATTTTTTCACTGGATGAAGAATTACAGTTATTTCTTATCTCATAAATGATTCTAGCAGTAGCCCTGGTTAGTAATCCAGTACATAATGTACTCTATATATCTTTTCCCATTGCCTAATAATTTAAACAATGAATTTCAAATGAACCTTCAGCTCTTACATGTTAAAGCAAATGCCTTTTGTTAGCTATACTGTATATGATTCCAAAATCAGTGTTAAATGTCTATCTTGCAGTTAAACACATTATGAAATATTTTATGATGTATACTAATTAATTAGTGCATGCTTCCTTACTCGTAAATGTCAATATTTTGATTAAAAAACTGAATGTCGGTTGTTATTAGACTATTATATGTCTTCGTGACTTATAATGGAATTTGTTCTATAGAATAATACATAATATAATAAAAAAAGATATGATATGACCATGTAACAATTCAATTAAGCTGATCGAAAACAATATATTTTTATGTTTTAAAGTTAGGGAATAAGAGCATTTTATTAACAAAAATCATAGTTTGAATCAAATACAAGCATCTCAAGGATAGGCCGAAGCAGTTGTCAGAACAGAACTTAAAATATCAATGAAAACCATAGGTTATTCTGAAAGGTAGTAAGCTGTGAGATGAGCTACATCCTTCACCTCTGGAATATTTTATTTAAAATGTTATGGCATCAATGAAAGTATTTATAGTGTGTTTCAGGGAAATTGGAACGAAGACAGCATGCACTATAATGCCCGTGCATGGGCCCTGCTTTATTTATTTTTACATTTTACAAATGCTGCCAAGGAAGTATGCTGGTGTTCAGTAAATATTGTCAGCAAGGGGGTTATTTATTAATATAGTTACTTAAGTTATGTTAGCTCCAAAACATTTTATATGGTTTATCTGATACACTGTATGTTCAAAGGTATTAGTGTTACGTTAACATCTCACATCTTTAATAGTCAATGAAATAAAATAAAAAGGTGCTTTATACAGTAAAGAAAAGAAAAAGTATGTGGCATCCCCAAACTCAGCAGACCCAGGGGGATACAAATTAATATTCTTTTTCATTTATATACATGCTTTTTGGAAGCACTTTGTATGTAAAATCACATATGTGCTTATGTTTCTAAGAAAAATATGAAAAGTACTACATTCAACAAAGATTCTTGGCCACATTTATTTTTCTGGTAAAACCGATTTAACCATGTATAAATTCCTTGATGAGTGTGCTTTCAGAAAATATGCACTTTTACTTAGGTATTTTTCCCAAGTCATGTGCGCCTTTTGCATTTAACTCTGAAAAATTCAGGTGTGGAGTCTTATGCACTCTTGCTAATTGAGTAGGGTGACCAGATTTGTCTCGACAAAAACGGAGACAAATGTTACGCATGTGCAGTCAGCTCTTGCCAACTGCTCATTCGCACAAAAAGTGGTGTACTGTAAATATAGATAAGATTTAGGTAAAACACACAATCTTTGCTAGCTCAACACCATAATGTAGGAGGAATATTTTTTGTCTTGCACGTTATATTTTTTAGATTTTATTCACTATATTTATATGGGCATACATTCTGTATCACGCATCCCAGTCTATTGACTAGATTATTGTTTTGTTTTCTCTTTTCACTATGCAGTGGAGCGAACGCATGCGCGAAATGCATCAGAGGTTCTTCTCAGAAGTCCTGTTTTGTTTCATGTTGCATTAGTGCCTCAATTAAGTACATTTTTAGCGATCCAGCATCCGTCAGTTTTTTTCCATTTTTTGGAACGCAGTGCATCGCCTCATCACTCCCCCTTAAGATACCACTTCCTACACTTACCAGCACAACTTCCTACTTTCTCTGTACATGCTTCCTTGTTACCAATTAGATTGTGAGCTCTTCGGGACAGGGACTCCTTTCCCTAAGTGTCACTTTTATGTCTGAAACGCTGCTTCCCATTAGGCTGCGCTTATAGATCCGGCGACAGCGACGTGTCGTCGCGTCAAAACAAATGCATTGTCACCGTCACATGCGCTTATAGTAAGCAACAGCTTGGTCGCGATCGCTGAAGTCATCTGAATTTGATTTTTTCAGGGACCGCAGCCTGACGTCACCGTCGCGTTGCCTTCACCGGCTCTTAAATGTGCCATTTTTATTATTTGTTTTTTATGATTGTCACGTGTATTATTGCTGTGAAGCGCTATGCACATTATTGGCGCTATATAAATAAAGATATACATCCATAATATGTTAAAAATACATTTCGATTTAACAATGGGCTTTGCTGCTTTCCCTACCCTAATACAGATGTCATGGACTTGGAAATGAAAAAAGCTCTATGGAATAGTACCTCTTCTAAAATGAGAGCAGTGTTAAATCATTGCCTATGAATTAGCTTGACATCACGAACAGAGATACATTTGCTATTCATCCAGAAAATCAGGGACTACAGAAACCATGACTTTTAGTTGAAACTGGCACTTGGGATCTACTTACAGGTGGAGTCTATCCTGTTCGACTCTCCCCACTTCCCTTTATCCTTACATGTTTGGAAAGCATGGAGTCCCCGGAGCTGAACCAGTGACCCCAGCCTACAGTTGAAGGCAGTGCTGGTTTCCGGTTACCTCATGGGCGGCCGCGTGAGTGTTCCCCACCAGAAGGGGAATCCTTCTGAGCCGGTTCCAGTCCCCCCTCGCTGCACGGCTCACTACGCGCTGTGATGCATCAGCCGCCAGGGGATGCAAGAAAATTGTGATTCCGAGCGTTGACGCGTCACGTGGTGCGCTGATGAGCCTATCAGCGGCAGGGGTGGGGGCGGGTGCGGGAGCTGTCAGACAGCTTCCTACAAAAGGTAGGGGGTGGTGTGTGTGTGTGTATGTGTATCAGCGTGTGATGAGGGCATTTGTGGGGGAAGGGGGAGGGAGCGGGAGCTGCTTACCTTCCAGCAGCCCGCAGCAGCTCCCTCCTGCAGCCCGGGAGACCTAGCCCGAGCCCGTGGAGGGAGGGGGGGAGTAGCGGGTCCCTCCGCTCAAACCACGCCCCCCTCCCACTCCCGCCCCCCTCCCGCTCCCCTCCTGCTCCGGCTCCCGGCTCCCTACAGACCGCATATCGCGGTCTGTGTCTGTCAGCGCGCCGCCTGTCTGCAGTGCGGGCGTGCTGACTGAGGGAGCGGGGCCTTAGCCTCAGGGCACTCGCAGGAGATTTAAATACAAGAAAGTAGCAACGCTACTGTCTTCGGTAAGTATCTCGGGAACTAGGGGGCCCTGGGAACTGAAATGAATGTGGTTTAACTCCAGGTACTAGGTGGAGGATGTGGAAGCGCCTTTAAAAACATCTCACATTTTATTTTCTAATAGCATAAATATAGCCCTAGTAGAAAAACTTTATGGGTACCATTTACATGACATACACAGACTCCAGATATTAAAGTAAAAAACATGATAAATAATTTATATTTCCTGGTTTGGATAAAGATAATCACGCTTAGCAGATTTTGTCATTTTTATACAATAATAGTGGAAAAAAAGATATCCATTATTTCTAATCCATGTCCATGGAAACTATTCTCTTTAAATACTCTTCTTTTATATCTACCAACAAGGAAGAGTAAGGAAAGTAAGAAGACGTAAGTAAATCAACAGGAAGAAAACAAAATACTGGTAATAAATGTTCAAAAAACATCTAATTCATTATAACTATATCTAGGTTTGTCCATACATTGCAGAATTCATATTGAATTACTTCACATAAATATGGTGATAAATGTATTTGAAACCATAACACAAAGTGCTCTTCCAGAACATAAAAACTTAAACTAATACAGTTGTGGCATAATTAACCTTTAGCAGGATTCAAATTCCTACAAAATTAATTTTTTTAAGCCTTACACTGTGTTGGGACTTATCAGGTACAAAGAAATGTCTGAAGTAAAAGAAAAATAATGTCTAGGTGCCTGAAATATGACTGTATAGTAAAGTTGCATTTTCATCTCCTTTACAAAAGTCTGTCATTTATCAATTGAATTTGCTAAAAATTGAAAAAAAAAGTTTTGTGTGGTGCACAACAACAAAACCAGGTCGTGTGGCAAATAAAAATTAATTTATTTCAACTGCATTAAAAACGGCAAGAGTACAGCCCTCCTACGCGTTTCGTGCTTTTGGCACTTTATCAAGGAGTTACCTGATGTTAAAAACACAAACAGTTTTGCACAAATTTTTCAAGTATGGTGCTGTATATTCTAAAAAAAAAAAAAAAAAGTTACTTTACAGTTAGGAAGAATCCGAACCTGTCCACTCACCTTATTCATTTTCAGCTTCACAAATATCAAATAGTTGTACAGTATATTGTACATTGTGAATGTAACACAAATGAGTCTAACACAACACATGGCAGTGTGCACGCCGTGATGTTTTTCCTTTCCCAGAAAATAATTATGGACATACAGTATGTATTCTTATTGACATGACCACTCCAAGAAACATTTGCACCCACAGTATTTCATATACATATTGGCCTAGAGGCATCAAAGTTCGTTAGGACAAAACTGCAGTATTTTCATCAAAAAGCTTTATTTTTATGGTGCGTTATGAACATTGTACCATTAAAAATACTAATTCTTTAATGAGTCTGATAAAAATTCTAAGGGGGAACAACATTTTTACTACTGTAAAGGGAGCACATTTTGCCATTTTGATGCAAGTCATCAAGTGCCAATATTTATCGGAAGTGGCCTAACGCCAGAAATAGTGAATGTATTTTACCACCTTCTGACAGGTTGGCGCTAGCCATATCTTCCCAATACAGGCATACTCTGGTTTAAGGACACTCACTTTAAGTACACTCGCGAGTAAGGACATAACGCCCAATAGGCAAACGGCAGCTCACGCATGCGCCTGTCAGCACGTCCTGAACAGCAATACCGGCTCCTTACCTGTACTGGAGCTGTGTGCAAGCGAGGAGACTATAGAGCCTGTTACAAATGTGTTATTTACATCAGTTATGCACGTATATGATGATTGCAGTACAGTACATGCATCGATAAGTGGGAAAAGGGGAGTGCTTCACTTTAAGTACATTTTCGCTTTACATACATGCTCCGGTCCCATTGCGTATGTTAATGCGGAGTATGCCTGTATATTGGCCATTAAATACTTACATGTAGGAAAAATAACCTGAACCAACATGTAGGTGATAAAACATAAACTACAACACATGCATATTAATTAGTAGCCAAGTGGTCAACTAGTTATGTATTTCCATGGCTAGCTGACCACTACCGGCTATAAAGGGGTTAATAGTAATCTTAAACTACACTACCTGCCCACCCTTGGCTAACTTTGTGTCTAGTAAAGCATTGTCATTGCAAGCAAGGGGTTAGCCCATACCACTACACCTCAGTCCAAAATAGGGCCCTGACCACACTCCCTGGGGCAACTATCCCCCTGGGGGTGGTGGTAGGTATTACCCCTTGTTTAGCTTAGCAATTTAGTAAAGCATTGCATGGTAATGCTTTACTAGCCCCTGGGGTAGCAAAGGGGAGTAGGTAGTATAGTCGTTTCGTTATATTAACCATTTTGATGCCTTTTGGTATACCGTGGTATCCACAGGAATCAAAGGGCTTAGTCTAATTTCTACCATATGGTTCTGTAAAAGTTGATATTACAGAACCCTATGGTAGAAATATTAGGCATGCGATCGCGATTCTGTAATTAATGCGTTAACGGTTGTATTAATTACCGCATCATGATTAGTATTAAACTATCATAGTATGCAGATTGAACCCAAAGAAGGGCTCAAAGAACCCCACTAATTGCACTCATTGCTGTAGTCACAGAACTATTGTCTGACTAGCTCCTATGGTCCAAACACCAGAACGAGATAGGGTCTAAACCTTAACCAAAAAACAAAAAAGTTTTATTTCATCAAAATTACACATTAATAGGTTAAAAGATAATTAAAATTGATCCCCACAGAGGAGGTAGGGAGAGAAGGGTTAAATGGCCTCTAATTACCTATATTAGGGCTGTTGGCCAAATACATCCTTCCACCTGCGGTCCTACGGTCATATAGTATGAACTACAGTAATACAGTGAGTGTACTGTAGTGTTCTCAATGCAGATGCTGATATTGTTTTTGGCCGATAGCCTAGTATTGGTTCTAGATATATTATGTAGAATGACTGACTCAAATGTCCGTGATTAATATCAGAACCAAACAGCTGTGTAGTCAAGGTATATCACAGAAAATGCTAAGATTGTATTGTATGTCTTTATTTATATAGCGCCAAAAGTGTACTCAGCGCTTCACAAAGAATACAGTACAGGGAATTTAAAAAATACAATAAGTGCAGCAAAAATCAGACAATGGGAAAGGAAATCCCTGCCCCGAAGAGCTTACAATTAAAGAGGTTTGAGGGGAACCTTACAGAGACAGCAGGTGAGGGAATAAGTTCTGTAGATGGGTGTTAAATGAAAAGGTTAGCACCATTTAAAGGGGAAGAGATGGCAGGGAGGCGTAGGTGAGATCAGGTGTGTATGTCTGGCTTCAGGCTTAAGGGCGATCCCCAGCAGCAGGAAGGAGTAGATAGAGGGTGTGAATAGAGGATTTGTGTGGGTGTTTTTTATCGAGGGGTAAAGAAGATGGAGATATATGAATAGAGTTGGAGACATGGGGCTGGTAGAAAGAAATGTGTATTTTGAAAAGAAGCGAGGTCAGAGCAAATATAAATAGTAGCAACATCATGGCAGCAGTAGTTTAGTGCTGAGATGTGTGGTCTGGGATAGAAAATATCCACCTTTCCAGCGTAGTTCACATCCAGGATTGAGGGTCCGTACAGTAGGTGTTCTGTAGTCCCCTTGTTTCCCTCCTGTTGAACTACCTGTTAAACTCGACCATGCCACTTAAAACTGGGCCACTTTGAATCTTGGCCTGCTTTTCACAGCTAGGGCTGCTCTGGTTGCTCTTATAAAGGCCTAATAAGTCACCTGACAGAATTTATTTCAGCCCAACCACCTTAATTAGCACATGTGAGGCATATTAACACAGATGTTTTTTTTAACATGGTCTTGTCATGCCTAAGTGTTAATGCAAGATTATCTAGATAGATATATTGTTATCCTAATGTAGCCATATATGATACAGCAAGGACCAGCTGGTTTGGATATGCCTATTGCTGCTCCACAGAGAGTGGCCACACTATAACAACTGTATCTTATAACTGGAACCACAGTGCATCCAATGTAGGGGGACAGAATCTTTGCACTACAAAGAAAGGTTACCATGTATCTAGAAACAGATATAATAGTTTCCAACCTTGTCTGTGTGGAATACATACAAATACACTGTTACTATCATGTAACCACACCATGAAAGTGTAAGAAACAGCTTGTTATATTGCTTGTCCACACACAACTCAGCTGAACCACAATGAAAGGCAGGACTGTAAAATTTGTGCCATACATCTAAAGACACGTAACAGCCTTGGCATGTAGGTGTAGGGTGGACCTAAATATTGCAATATAAGATCTAATACACATGTAGGGGTTACGGCAAACCCAGATTCAAGCATATGAAATACAAGCCGTGATCGTGAACAGCAGGCATCCGCATGGACCGCATGGACGCATCTCCTTCGTGACGTCAGTTGAACTGCAGCAAGCCACGAGTGTACCCAGTACCACCCTGATCCAGTTGTTCCATACCGGTGATCGATCGCAACCGGAAGTGACGTGACAGGCTACCGGACGTGACGCAACACAATCCCAAACAGCAGGGCTGGCTGTGGACATACGAGCTGCACATCTTAATTTTTATGTGCCTATGCACATAGTGCAAATGTAAGTGCAATACTTATTGCTTTATATATATATATATATATATATATATATATATATATATATATATATATATATATATATATATATATATTGAACATGCAATGTTGCACTAAAAGTGTCATCTTTGTCACAGAGGGCATACTCTGCTGAGACCGGCTACCTTCCAATTGAGAGAATCTCCTACACAACACGATTACACCCACTGCTGATATCTTATTGGGAAATTGTGAGCACCAACTGTGATATACTTAGTTGTCTTTAATGTTGAACATACTACACTATATTATCATTTATCTTTCCACATATGGTGATTTCTGCGCTCCACACAAGCCACTTTCTACATGCAAAGAGTCAAGCAGGGAGTTATAGGAGAGAAAGTGAGTAAGGCGATTTATACAAGTTGCTCAAGTAGCTTGGAGGTAAAGGGAATGAGAATAGGGAGGTAGTTTGAGAGGCAGGCTGGGTCAAGAGACGGTTTATTTAGAATGGGCATGGTGAATGCATTTTCTAAAGAAGATGGGAATGTGCCAGATGTGAGAGAGGTTAAAAAGGTTGAGTTAGGGTGGGGCATATTGTGCCAGAGAGGGAGTGGAGGAGATGTGAGGGAATAGGCTAAAAAGGGCAGGTTGTAGGGGAAGATGATGAGAGGAGTACGGAAACCTCATCCTCAGTCATAATGGAAAATCAGCTGAGCGTGGGTTTAGGTTTGCAAGGGGACATAGGTCTTGCGTTTGCACAAAACATGTCAGAGATTCTTCTCAGGAGTCCGGTTTTGTTTCATGTTGCATTAGTGTCTCAATTAAGTTAATTTTTTGCGATACAGCAATCGGCAGTGTTTTCCATTTTTTGGAACGCAGGGCATCACCTCATCACTACCCCTTGGGATACCACTTCCTGCATCGCCATCGGGCTGAAAGCACGCTAGTTCGGATTTCCCTCCAAGAGTTCATGAGTAATTTACAATCTACTACCTTGATGGACATATGTGTATACATATTATTCTTTTCAGACTAGCTCCAGGGATTTATTTCTGTTAGCGGTTTAAGCGGGTCTGAGTTTCCACTCACATGGATATCTCTGACTTCCCCAGCGCATTCATCATACAGTATACCCTGCACATTGGATAAATAACTTTACTCTATTGGAATTGTATTCACACAAAAAATCCGGATCCACAATTAAAGAAGACATTCATTCCTCCTTCACACTGTCGCTATATCCTATGATACATTATATATTGTTGGATATTATTTACACACTCTAGAGCCCTGAATTACGCAACTATTGTTGCCGTTTTTTCTATGTTCTGGTAAGTGTGTCTGCAAGGGGTCAAAGTCGATGTTTCAGATGTAAAATATCAGTCACAGAGCTACTCATATGCTTCGGTAAGGAGGTGTGTTTTAAGATAGGTCTTAAAGGTTGATAGAGAGCGTGCTAGACAAATATTGAGGGGTAGGGCATTCCAAAGGTGTGGGGCAGTCAGTTAGAAAGGTTTAAGGCTGGAGATGGCTTTAGACACAAAAAGGGTAGAGTGAAGACATCCTTGAGCAGAACGCAAGAGTTGGGATGGTGTATAACGAGAAATATACATTTGTATACTGAAATTCAGATAAGGATTTATGAGATAGCATACAGCTCTCCGAAATAAAAACCTGTGCTATTGACAGATTACAGACTTCATTTTAGTGCATTCTGACCCCCAAAGTCATTATCATAGTCAATTAAGCCTTTTCAAGATTCCTAGGGCTAGTTTCACTAAGCTCCATTCAAGGCAGGAAAAATAACATGATGTTACATAAAACCGTAGAGGCCACTATTTAACAAATTACTCCCTAAAATAATAATATGCAAAAACAACAGCTGTAATCGAGGTCATTAGCATAGGATTATTAACATATTATTTCAGGATAATGCTACAATATCATCAAATAACATGACGTTATTCATGTCTTGCCATTATTTCTATCCAGGCTTTGGAGATAGAGATTCTTGCTTCGATTTGAAGATATTCACCTAATTTTTTCGAGAGACATAATTTTTGAGATAATTATGGTATGAAGCAAAGACGTATTTGAGAGTCTGGATTGGAGTAAAGCGAGAGTTAGGTATGGTGTTAACTTTAATGGAGATGAGTAAATATGGGGTCGTATAATTTATGCTATAATGAGCTAATTTTCATGTCATTTAAAATAATGGTTGTTACAAGTAATGTCATGCTTATGAGTGGGCAGTAAGTCCCAGTTAACATCAATTTTTAAAAAAATATTGTGCTATGTTTAATGGGTTTTAGGTTATCATCATTTTAAATAGGCTAACAGAGGTTAGTACTGTAAATCAATGTGTCACTCCCTGGTCTTTATGCCCAGCCACATCTAGCCAATTTAAATAAACACAGAAGGTCCAAGATCCATTGATGTAATTCCTCTTTACTACACTCTGCTTTGTGTTGTGTCCTTTTGACATTAACATCACATATGTTACAGGAATATCCAAAAAAAATCAAGGAGCAATATGATTTAAGTACAAAGCATAAACAGTAACCGACAAAATGCACACACACCCTTTTATAAAGGCCAGGGATTAAGTTTACTAACCATATGTAACACCATTTTGAATTTACTCACAATACAATGTAAATTGCAGATTTGATCAGAAGATGCAAAAAAAGCAAGCACAAAAATATTTTGCTGTGAAAAATGTTGCTACCTTGAAACAAGGAGGAAGATTTGCAAAGCACAGGAAGCATTTAATCATATTAATTACAATTTTCCATTATAATATAATAACATTAAATAATTAATAAATAAACACAACTCAACATGTAAGCAGCAAACACACATTTTATATACAGTACATATTTATTGTAGCAGGATGGCCTCGCAGTTGGGTCAGTAAGAGTCCAACCGGTATGTTTTAGGATTTGACCTTCCATGGTTTATTTTCCCCATCAAAACAAATAGGCACACTGTCCTTTTAAGGTAAACCAAATCATAAAATAAAAACCTGCTCCCCTTTGGGAGACTAACTATACAACATTGTCTGACTAACACACTGGCTGGCTAGCCCAGTTCCCAGCGTTAAAAATACATAATATAGAAAACATAATATCAAGTCCTTATCTGTGGTTGTTGGAACTCGGTCCATAGAGAGTCCAGGAATTCCCTCTGCATACAGCAACCTTGACGGAACAGCTATGCTCCCTCCGCAGACTATGGATGGAATGCTGGTTCCTTGAAGACAAGCCCACTTAGAGCAATGTGGAGAATAGAGGCTTTCAACTGCAATACCTGGAAGTTCATTGCGGAAGACTTCATCCAGCAGGGGATTGACAAGGGCTGGATGATAATTTATATATATAGAAAACAATACACTTGTATTATATTTAATTTTTTTATCTCAAAGAGATCATAGCTTTCAGTTGTTGAGTCCAATAACCTCCCTCTTCTCTCAATAATAACGCGTTTAATGCCCCCAAATTTTGAGCTGGTTGATGAAGGTATGGTTAGCGTTAATAAAGTGTGCTGCCATAGCATTATCTGTATTTTTTTTTAAATATGAGTAATTGTTACTAATGAACAGGCAATCTTAACATTTGAATTGTAAAGGCTTTTTATTCAAGTCTGAGACTAATTTTCTTTTGGTCTTTCCAGTTTAGTTCCCTTAATTACATTTGACACAGTGCACCCTTTTGTGTTGCACACTTTCTTAAACTATAAACTCACTTGTGAAGAAGAAAACATACAGTACAGACAAGGAACTCCTGGTTTGTCTGCTGTTATGGTTGTTTCAGCCATAAGATACTATACTTTATATCTATACTATTACAGTTAACTGTCTTTTTTCCATGCTGGTGTACGATAGCACCATGTGTTGAAGTAATACAATAAAAAGTTTATCCCATTATGTAGTTGAAAATGAGACACTACGTACCTCTTAACTTAATTATAGAGATATTGATCTAGGTTGGTTAATGCCAGACATAAACATCAGGTGACTTGCTTCTTCCCTCTCATGTCATCTTGGTCATACGTCTCTTGTTTCCAACTCTCCTTTTAAACCCCACGTGTAATTTAGATCTTAGAGTATTGGTGAACACTTGGATAATGAAACCTTTTGTTCTGCCCATCCTTAATTCTATGATCCATGGAAACCTACCATGCCTACAACGCAAGTCCTACTTTTTAAAAGCACTGACTTTCACTGACTCTCACTCACTACTGCTTCGTCGCTGCTTTTTCACACTACCTTTTTATTCTTGGGAACAAAAATATTTCAGTAATACATTATGCAGACACACAAACATTGAAAGGAAACAAACATTGAAAGGAAACAAACATTGAAAGTCTACCTGATCTCTCTTCACATAATTTAACTAGGTCCATATCCAAATATTGTGAATGGAAAAAAAAACACAATTGGCTTCTGATCTGCATATTTGGAACAGAAAATATAACAATTTAACTTGTGTTTACGATTTGGTTTTCTAATAAATTGCTTAACCTCCAACTGACCTAAGATCTTTCACAGAAGAAAGTTTGAGACAGCAATGAAATTTTATGAAGGGTAATATAATGCATTGCTACACACACTACTATCATATTGAAATAGTTGTTTGTAGATATACAAATTTCACTAAATAGCCAAAGATAAAACACTAAAACAAAATACAGATGTAGCAGCTGTTATTGCTCCCGCTGGCATGATGCAGCAGGACACACAACGGCTTCTATTCTAAATATATTAGCTTCATGCAAAAAAGGGGCAGGACTAATGTACTATTACACCTCATAGGGGCACACAAGCGGGTGCAATGATGCCTGCTACATTTGTACAAAAAAAAAGACTTATTGGTTATCAATATTGGATTACAGGGGCATTTATTTTAATGAAGAGTTTTGGAAGTTAATTAATTAATGAATAATTATAAGAAATCATATTGTGCTTCATACAATTGACTGTTGTTAAAATACATTTTATAAATGTAATCAATACAACATTTAGCAAAATGCTAATGACATGGCTGACATTTAGGCAATTGATCTACATTAAAATAAACTCATACTATTAATGATTGTTTACCAGATTTTTATTGTGCTTTTCTAGCTAAATCAATTTTCCAAATGATTCAAATGACTAACAGGGAAGTCAATTAAAACATTATTTTGCATAAACCAGTTTCTTGTACATTTCCAAGTGTATAAAAAAAAACTCCATACGCAGATATTTTTGGAGGATGACTGGTCACAAATAGTCCATGAGTAAATTCATTGACAGGCTGTCACTGACTGCATGAGTAAATTGGCAAAATAAAACCAAATATGTTTGGAAACGTATGGCACACATATAAGAAAGACAATTGGCAAAGGACTTTTGGATTTGTCCTGCCAAATTACTTAAAATATGCACTTCCTGGAATCCTCCTAATCAGAGCTCTAGGTCATACAAAACATACAAAGGAATATCTCTTTGGCATGAATAATTCTACATCCTAATATTGAATAATATTAATTGCCAATGACATAAAATTCCTCAGATAGCACTTTTACTTTACTTAGTGCACACTTCAATTATTATTAGCTATAACTAACTTTTCTTTAAAAAAAAATGTAACCCCTCTCCTAGTCCAATAAAGTTTATTTGATTCAGTTATCTAATGTGGTTCTAAGATTTTACTTAATAAATGTCTGTAAAATACTGTCGTTTTTAAAAGTGCTTCCAGATGTCTTGAAGCATTAAAGATACAGATAGAGTATGACGTAAGAATGAATCAAAACACACATGCAAACAATGAAGTGTTATGTATAACAGTAGTACAGTAGTAACAGCAGTATAACAGCAGTATAATGATTGAAGCCTCAGCTTCGGATGATTATTAATTATCACATAACTGTAAGGAATCCGCTCCTGGGTTTGGCTGGAACTCATCCTTACAGAGCTATAGACTTTCCAGTCAAACCCTCCCTGAACCTGCAATCAAGAATCACCTGCTCCTAGCTGCCTCCTATGCAGCTCTGGCCTGATTGGCTTCCTGTGCTATTTAGTTGCTGCCCTTCCCCCAGGAAGTTGCTGAACATAGACTTTGCAATTCTTCTGCAAGTAACTGTGCTTGCCACAGATTTCTCTGTTTGGCCATCTGAGCCTCCTTGTGCCTTCGCCCTGTTCTCCCTCAGCCTTACCTGTCTTGTCGTGCTGAAGCTCTGGATCCCCAGCGCTGTGGCTCCTGGTTCTTCGCCTCCTCCAAGCGGAGACGGTTCCTATCCTGAAGCCCCTGTGCTGAAGACTCCGGATTCCAAGGCCTTTCTGCTAAGTAACCCCAGTGATGCTTTCCTTCCTCCTGGCAGACTTCTCCTTCGCCGCGCTGAAGCGTCTACACTGACGTCCTCAGTGTTTCCTGTGGCATGTCTGCACTCCTGGATTCCCATGGCCTTCTCTCTCACCCTGTTCCTGTTACTCATCGTGCTGCAGCACCTACGCTGAAGCATCGTTGCTGAAGTTTTTCCCGTTGCCGAATTTTGCTTGTGAACTCTACCTTCGATCCTGTGCCGCCTGCCCTGACCCCGGCTTGCCTATGGACTACGCTGCTTTCTCCAATCCTGACCTTGGCTACGCACGACAACGGACTACGCAACCCGGACCCGGCTTCGTGGTCTAAGGTCATTGTATATCTATCCCCACCACAGCCGCGCGGTCCGGCCCTTGTTTGTGGTGATCATAACGTATTAAACAATGAGAAATGTAATCTATTAAGTTGTCCAGTTCTGAAATAGGGAAGTATGCTTTAAACTGGTTTCATTCCTACCTATCAGGTAGATCCCAACATCTGTCTATCTCTGGCTAACTCCAACCCCTTGGATATCACCTGTGTGTCCAGCAAGGCTCTGTTCTGGGGCCCCTACTCTTCTCAGTGTTCATCAATGATCTTCCTACAGCTTGTAAGGGAGCCTCAATACACATGTATGCAGATGACACAATCTTATATGCACACAGCCCTAGCCTCTCCTATCTTGAACACATACTTCAATCTGACTTTTTGAAACTTGAAAATTGAATTTCCCAAAACAAACTGTTTTTAAACACTGACAAGACTGTATCAATGGTATTTGGGACCAAGGCAACATTTTTAAAGTTTCTAATGACTGAGCTCCAGGTCAGAATCAACGCTAATACCACCCTAACTCCTGTTATTAGTTTTAAATATTTGGGCATATGGTTTGACTCCCATTTAACATTTGGGACGCACATTGATACCCTGTCATCCAAAACCTATGCCAAACTACTTTTTACAGTAGGAACAAATCCTCCCTAAGTCTGCTTGTCAGAACGCGTATCGCAATGCAGATGCTAATGCCAATTATCGACTATGGGGACATAGTAAAATGCTCGGCACCCCAAACCAACCTTGGCAAAATTGATACCCTCTACAATTCAGTATGCCATTTTGTTCTCCAATGCAACTACAACACACATCACTGTGTAATGCTCAAAGAACTAGATTGGTCATCACTTGAGTCTAGGCGCAAAGTTCATCTTTCCTGTCTTGCCTTCAAATACTTTCTGGGCAAGCTACCATCTATCTGAACAAGCTCCTCACCTCTACCACATGCAGCACTTATCATCTGGGATCTGCCTCCAAATGACTGTTCATGGTCCGAAGGTTCAGCAAAGTATCCGGCCGCTCCTCTTTCTCTTACTGTGCACCCAAAAACTGGAACAATCTAACGGAGACTCTCACATCCACCACCAGTCTAAGTTCTTTCAAAACTAAAGCTGTCTCACATTTTAATCTGGTCTGTAACTATTACATACGCCTATAATATATATTATCTTTAACTGTGCATGCTAGGCCTTGTATATAATGTACACTTAAGTAACTATGTATTTGTAACCATGTATTATTTGTCATCATAACTCTGTGCCCAGGACATACTTGAAAACGAGAGGTAACTCTCAATGTATTACTTCCTGGTAAAACATTTTATAAATAAACACATTTGCGTGAGTAGGAATATGGCTGTGAACAAATGCATAATGCACAGTATAAGGACAAAGGCTAAACAAATTGTCATTTATGCTCTCAGAAAAAAACACGGTTTAACACCCTATTAGTCTCTTCAAAAATGTTTTCTCTATTTTTGGGGGCTCTGTATCATAATACTCTAGCTATAAACCTGGAAAATAAGAAGATCTAAAGCCTTGCACCAGATTTATCACACAAAAAGGTCCCGTAGGACAGGGGAGCGCAATCTTTTTCCCCTTCGTCCCCCTGCCGGCTGTACCCCTCTCCTCATGCCCCCCCTCCCTACCTTGGCTCTGGCGTTCTGGAGTCATAACATCATGTTGCCATGGCAAGGTGACATCACTTGACCCCATGGCATCATTTGACGCCGCTTTGCCATTGTGACGCATCACAAGAAGCAGCCTGAACCAAGGTAATGAGAAGCTACAGTGGTCTTCATTGCTTCCCCGGCATTTAATTTAAATGCCTTCGGGAAGCACGCAGGGCCTCTGTAACCCCTGCTCCCCCACAGAGAATCTCACCCTCTACCCCCAGTTCTGCAGTTGGGAGACTGATATATAGCCTCTATAGCCCCCCATGTATCAAGTCTCCTGGCTCTTTGAGACTAATACAGTAAGGGGATTCAAATGCTTAAGACAGACAAAGCTATTCTAAATATAAAAAGAAAGCCAAAGAGGAAAACAGATATGAAGTTTTATAGACGATAAGAAAATGGGCATACTAAGGGCGCCAAATGGTTCTTATCTGCCGTCAAATTCTATGTTTCTATGGCTACAAATGTGGGGCAGAACTGGTGCAAACAACAATACCAGATTTATCAAATAATCAGAATCACAGAAAAACATTGGGATTATGTCCTCTATATAGAGCAATTACATTGCCCCACTTTTCCAAGACTTTATGGGCCTTATTCAGAGAGGGTTGATAAAAAAAATCGCCAGGGAATTTAAAATGACTGTTTTTTGGGCGTTGCTATCACGGTATTCAGAAAGGCTCGATTACCAGTGATAGCAAAATGCCCAAAATGGGCGAGTTGCTGCCAGCGACAGCATTGAGCCTCTGAAAAGGCCTGAACCGGCGATTCATTTCTGCTGCAGAGTGGCTCTGAGAGAGCCGCCTCTCCCAGCTGAAATGTTGCCCGAAAATTATTTATTTAAATATACATTTCTTTCATAGTTTAGAGGTGCAGGGGGTCTCCGGAGCTGAACCATGTTGGTTTTATGTCTGGGGACCCCCTGCTTCCCGAGATACAGGCACCTTTATGGGGTGCCGGTATCTCCTATGCAATGAAATGTCAATCAATACACGCCACTCCCTCTGCCCAAACCCATACAGTACAGTAATGGGCAAAATAACTATTATCCAGATATGGATAATAGATTATTTGCCCATTATTAAACACTGCATTAGCATACATAAATAAAGTAAATAAATAAAGTTATACTTACCACAACAGCAGGTCCCTCTGTCCTCCGTTGCCAGAAAGCATATATACAAAATAAATACATTCTAATGGCCCCTAACCCCTTAATCACCTTAGCGGTTACTAACCGCTATAGTCATTAAGGGGTTAACCCACCCTGACCCGATACCAACCCGGGAGGCCTAAGCACTCACCCTGACTGACTATACCCACCCTATACCCATTGAGTTGTATAGTGGTACATCATACCCATATATAAATAATATGGGCATGATAAGCCTCTATAGCACTCAATGGACACCCTAATGACTATAAATTAATACACAAGACACACAATAATAAAATGTAACTAAACTCCAAAAAATCAAACGTCACTAAATACAAACAGTAGCCAGCTAATCCAATCAATAGCAACATCAACAATGATGCCAGCCAATCAGAATGGCTGTGCTTAATTTCCCTTTAACGTGACGTCACTAAATCCAAGATAGCCGCTGTGTCACAAGGTAGTTCAGCCAATCAGAGTGTGGCATTTGTTCCCACGATCTGATTGGCTGACATACCATCTGACGCCGGCTTCGTGACGTCATCTTAAAGGCAAATGAACCACCGCCATTCTGATTGGCTGGCATCATTCCCTTTAAGTGACGTCAGGGCAAAAAAAAAATAATTAAAGTCTGCACATGGTTTTAACAGCCTATCAGGTGGCTGTTAACCATTTTGAGGGTAAATGTGACGTCACAAGCCATATTTAAGGCCGTGATGCCTCATTTGAGCCCAAGAAGCCGACGAGACAGCATCGGCTGGGATTTAACATGGGGTATTTTGGATTGACAGATGAAGAAAGAAGATAAAGAAGAACAAGAAATGGTTACAGATGAAGATAGAAGAAGGTGATTAAAGAAAGAAAAAAGAAGATTGGGGTACCTGAGCCGGATCTTCACAGTGGATGGCATCGGATGCTGTTGGAGGCCTTCAAGGTACGTGAGCTTCCTGTTTCCCCGGGAGTCGGAGGGCCACCGCTTCTAATGGTAAGTAATATTTTCAATGTTTGTAAATGTCTCTTTTTACAGGTTTAATCTTTGGATGTGTTTTTTGATTTTTGGGGGAGGCACATTGACTGATAATATATTAATCAGTACCTCTTTAGGGTACAGATTAATACATTATTATGACAATATTTGGGGGGCATTTATCGATTGGTATTGATGTTGCTTTTTTGCATTTCATGTATTATGTGGATGTTATTGTTTGGTTTATTCATGCTTAATGTAATTAAAGGTTTGCGATTGGTGTTCGCTTGTACTTAATGTAATATTATGTTAGCTAATATGTTTTATGGTTAATTTAATGGTTTTAATTTATTTTAAGGAGTTTTAATGGTTATATTCATTAATGTTGGAGTAATTCATTGTTTACATTGGTTAGTGTTACTATTCATTTTGAGTTGGTTTCGGAATTAATTGTTTAGATTGGTTAATGGTTTAATTAATTCATTGTTGATGTTGCTATTGATAGGATTAGCTGGCTACTGTTTGTATTTAGTGACGTGTGATTTTTTTGAGTTTAGTTACATTTTATTATTGTGTGTCTTGTGTATTAAATTATTGTTATTAGGGTGTCCATTGAGTGCTATAGAGGCTTATCATGCCCATATTATTATTATTATATGGGTATGATGTACCACTATACTACTCAATGGGTATAGGGTGGGTATACAGTAGTCAGTCAGGGTGGGTGTTTAGGCCTCACGGGTGGTGAAGGGGGTATTAGCCCTAAGGATGAGTGTTTAGACCTTGCGGGTGGGTAGCGGCTGGGTTAACCCCTTTATTACATTAGCGGTATTAACCGCTAAGCTAATGAAGGGGTTAACTCCCCCCGCAACCCCCCCGCAATGCCTAAACAGCCACTAAGGGCCAAATTCCCCCTTCACCGACCCCCACTAACCACTGTATTGTATGTTTCTTACAGTAAGCTTGGCACAGGTGTTTAACCCCTTCATTGCCTTAGCGGTTAGCCGCTAAGGTAATGAAGTTGCTGTACATGCATGTTTCCTGCCTCGGAAGCATGCCGGGGGGGTCCGGAGCTGCTATTAATGGCTATCAGCTCCGGAGACCCCCGGCATCAATCCGAGGCAGGAAAGGGACCTGATTTTTTCTAAGTCCCGACACATCGCTGCTCATCGAGGCATCTCCCCACCAATTGACCAACAAATTTGTGGTGAATTGGATTTGGGGAGAAGACCGCCTTTTAGGGCTGCGATGGGCTGCGATATGCCGCGACAGCCGACTCGCTGGTCTCTGAATCGCTTGAGTTTATCAACCATCAGAAAATGGTCGATAAGGGGCTGATCGCTGCTCAGTTGGCGAATTTCTGATAGCGATAAAATTTTGCGTCGATACAGGCCGTTATCGAGCACTTATCGAGGCTATCTGAATACGAGTAGCCATTTTGGTCGATAAGTGCTCGATAAGGGCCTTATCGAGGCTTTCTGAATAAGGCCCTATGTGCCTTCCTCATATTAGCCTTAACATTGTGACTATGTTACCCCACACACTAACCAAGTTTGAAAGTAACACAGTGCCTTCATTGTGTTCAGCCTTGGAATAGTGACAGATGTTCTACAGTTCATCCTGGTTAGTAGAGATATACAAAATATTTGCACACGTTTTCAAAGCGGCAAATATTGCAGAGAGAAGAGAGAAAACACTATCAACAACAGTTAACCTACTCTAGTCATAGTGAGACAGTGAGATTATTGAAATACTGTAATCATTACATATGTATATATTTACCTATAGAGTTCATAGTGAGATGTATTGAAATATGAATTGTAAACTAGCATTGTTGGTAAAGATACAGCTAAGGTGTAATAACCTTGACTGTATCTGAATATAAGGAGAGAATAATGCACACATTTTCAAGATCCAAACTTGTAGACATTTGCATATCTATACTTGTTACAAGGGGTTATAGCTTCCCAAGGTTTTATGTCATTCATTGCTAAACTATTATTAGCATAAATCATCATCCTAAATGAGTTCTATACTTTTCTGAAAGCTTCATGATTCTCTGTAAAATAAACATTTATTTTACTATTTATAATGCATATCTAATAATGTTAATTAAATATTATATAATATGTGCTCTAATGTGTAATAAAATCATGGGAAAACAATCTCAATTAAGCAACTAAGAAGTATAAGAAATAAGAAGTCCAATAAGAAGTAAAAATTCCTTAGTCAATTCCAATTTAACTTTAAATCAAATCACTCCATAGTAACGACCCTCTTAAGAATATGCAATGAGATCCAGTGTGGAATGGAACATGGGCAGTTGACAGTTGCAATGCTGATGGATTTTATAACGGCATTTGATACTGTTGACCACTCTATTATCTGGAACTAGCTCCAGTACTCTGGTATTGAACCACATGCTTTAAACATATTTATCACTTATTTTTCAGGAAGATCTCAATTTGTCTCTTTCAGTCTCTAACTCGAACCTTTAGGGTCCCCCAACGCTCTGTTCTGGGGCCCACACCTTTTTCTCTGTATACTGTAAATGACCTGTCAACAGTTTATAGGAGAACAAAACATAAACAACCTTATTCTAGATTCAAATTAGATTGTACTAGACTAGATGTCACTTGGATGTGAGCTCTTCAGGGCAGAGACTCCTTTTTCTATTACTTTATGTCTATGCGCTTATTCCCATTATGTGTTATAATATTATATCATGTGCATTACTGCTGTAAAGCGCAATGTGATAATAGATTGACAAAATTAAGAAACGCAAACTGAACTAAGTCTTCAATAAAACTTAGTGCAGCCTACAAAAATGGTCACTAGTACCGTGTGCAGAGTAACGGGGGGGAACAAATGAAGACGCAAATACAGTAAGTTTAAAAAGTGAAATCCTGGGCAGTTCTATCTAGGTAAAAAAACATTCACAGCTGGTTAGTGTTGGTAGTTAAGCCAAAAATGCGGTCGTTGGTATTGACTGCAGACTGTAGTCCTCCCCAAATAAAAACAGATAAGGAGAACATAGCATAATAAAGTTTAATATACATTAAACAGAGCAGGGAATGCACAAAATGCAGTCACATTTTCCCTGTCTGTTTTGCGCAATGAGTGTCATAAGGGCACACTCCAGCCACTCTTGAATAGCACCGAAACCACCGTGTCTTGCCTCAGATATTCTGCTCAGCACCATCGGCGATGTCTTTGCCGAAGTAAGTCCTTCCGCATCTGCATGCGCACCTACAGTGTCCCAAATGGGCTGGCTGGCTGGTACGGTGTCCTCCAAGTGGCAAAAAAAAAACCTATGCGTTTCACAGTTATCCAAAAGTTTGCTTCCTTAGGATTTCCCATATTGATATATAGTTACTATGTGGTGGTAGAAAACTATTGACACTAATAGACTGTAATGTGTCTTCCAGCACCAGATGCTATCTTGTGTATCAGCTGGGCTTATTAAGTATGGGCCATTGGCCTTTATTTACTCAGCAGTGGTATTCCATAAAATACCCCATGGCCCATTCCATTGAGTGGGCTGTATGGTATCATCTGGTGGAGAGGGTGACTTGTGGCATAGCACCACTTAAAATTAAACATAGTCCTATATCTCTTTTTGAGTTCATGGAACGATTTGTCATATATGCTATATTTCTTTTGTAAATGACAAAAAATTTTTTATCAAGCATGGCAAAAATTATTTTTGATGCTAAATAAATAAAATATTGTGAAACACAAAAGTTCAGAGGGAGGATATGGGGTGCTCTAATAGTTCCGGAATGTGATAATTAAAGAAATGTCCAGAAATTAGACTGACAGAAATGAAACAGCTCTTGCAAGATCACTATGCTTGATAAAGCACTGCGAAGGTGCGGGACGCGTAGGTCGGTTCCTACACCTCCTTTGGGTGATGTTTTTCTATTAATATTTTTTTTAAGCTATTTTAACCTGGCTCCCTTGGCTGTGCACTGCTGTTTTTACTTTTCACTATCCAAACACAAGTTACATGCATCCAAGGGAAAATCTCCACTAAAGAAAAGCATGTAATTTTCTGTTTCCATAAGGTACCTAAGCTAATAAAAGTTGGCATGATAAGCATCTATTACAGCAAAACCTCAATCGTACAATAATCTATGTCTGGAAAATATTATATTAGCATTGACTCAGCTACATACTGTAGTAATAGGTAAATGTTCAAAATAACATAGAATTGTGGTCAAACCTTTTAAAAGAAATAATATGGCTACAAAATGTCTCTGAGATAAAAAAAATTAATTTTGTTTACCTAACTAGATGTCTGCTCAGTTTTAATGAAGTTTTGATTTGCACTGGTCTGTCAGATTGTAACTTCTCAATTACTGTCAATTCTCACTCACCACTGGACCCTGCAGCTGTAGCTGTGGTCTCGCAAAAATCAATATTTTGTAATGAGTTTCTTGTCACAGGGGGAAAATAAAACTAAAAGAGTATGTTATTGAGCCTTCCCTCCCACACTTACTGTACTTTACAGATAGTATAGTTATGATAAACACTCAACAAGCCATACACTGTATTAGTCATGCACTGTACTAGTCATGCACTGTACTAGTAGTACCAATATATATGTTATATTTGTGGCTAGTGGGGGCAAATGCTATAAGTGCTACTGTCTTGTTTGGGCCCCTCAGAAATCTAAACAAACAACAAAAAAAGTGGAGGATGATGAGCATGGTGGTGGACACTAGTTCAGAGGGAGGGAAGTGGCAGACCGCATCTATACTATTGACATTGTCAGGATTATGGCACTGGTGGCATGTCAGTCAGTCAGCAGTTGCAGCTGCACTTGTCTCAGACAAAATCTCACGTCACTTCTCACTGAATTTTTATTTCACAAGACCCTGCTAATATGGCAGCGGTACCACACAAAAACCCCAAAACACTGTTCTGTAATAAGACAGCTTCTCGTCGTCACATGGGAAAAAATAAAAAGAATAAAATTAGCTTATGCTTCATTGGGTCCTTCCTCCCACCCTTGCATTAAATATGGAACAGTTAGGACATATACTCAACAAGCAAAGCACTGCGCCAACTGCCAAGCAAAAAGGGATGTTACAGTATATATGTGGGTTGAAATGGTGTATGAGTGCTGCTGTTTTTGGGCCTCTATAAAATGGTACATAAAAATACATTTTAAATGATCGTATTGGCAACAAGTAGGAATGAGGATGATAATGAAGGTGTTGGTTGTTGACAGTGCACGCTAGTTGTTGGTGTGGGTGGTGATGGTAATATCTATGACATTGGCAGGATGTTACTGGAGGCAACTGGCAAGTCTGTCAGTTCAGTCAGCAGCATTCTCTCTGAAAGACTTCTTACTACATTTCTCTCTAAGGCTGAGTCCCCAGTCTTCACTGTGGCACGCGCGCTACACCACGATCTGCGGTCTGAGGGGAGAGGGAAGGTTTGCGATGGGAGGGGGCGTGGCTGTGGGTTTTCCTCCGTCACAGATGCTAATTTCAAATTCCCCTGTCTGCCTGAAAACCTGTCGCGCACCGCTGGGGAAATGTGCGCGACAAGGTAGGGACTGAGACCGGCCTGACTGGGGGGGCGGGGCTTGATAGCACAGCGCATGCCCAGGTGTGCGCTGTAGAAGTGACTGGGGCCGCCCCCTTAGTAGACCCTGCTGCTGTGGCAGCTGTTACACAAAAACACTGCTCTGTAATAAGAGTTTCTCATTGTCGCAGAGGAAAAATGTAACTAATATTACTACATATTTTGGCCCCACATGCAAACAAAGATCACATTGATTAGGAATATAAGTAGGATGACATGGCTGATACCAGCATTGTCACTGCTGACCACAATATTAGCCTCCACAAACAGCGTCCCTAGTCCACACAGCTCCTTTATTAGATGCCACTGGTTGGGCAACAAATATGCCCCCTCTATAAGTTTGGAGTTCTTCATTATGTTATCATTGACTATTTTGTACTGCTCAGAGAGCCACTCCAGCATGTACAGGATTGCATTCCACCAAGTGGGTAACTATGCTTTGAGCTTGTGGTGTTTCAGGCAGGGAGGCGTGGGTGAGAGCAGGTGTGTTTATGGCTGGGTCCAGGTTAGGAGGGATATCACCCGCAGCAAGAAGGAGGAGTTGAGAACGCGAGGAGGTAAGAAGAGGGTACGTGGAGGTGCTTTTTATTGAGGGGTGTAGAAGTTGTTGGGAAAGGTGTGTACATAGTGGTGTAGTGTATAGGCACAAGCATAGGTGGAGGGAAGGAGAGATGAAGGTATGTATATAGGAGGAGTGTGGGGAATTTGGAGAGAATGGAAAATATTAAAAAAGGGTGAGGAAACAGCAAAAAGGAAAAACCATAGGGAGGGTATAAGGAGATGCAGGGAGAGAAAACTAGGAGGAGAAAGTTCCCAGATATTGGAGGATAAGAAGAGAAAGAGTTGAAAGAGCAGATGTATAAATCAGGCCTCGGAGGGCAGTGTAACACTGAGTTAGGTTACACAGCCACTTCGAAAGTTAGTCTTTAGATTTGAAAAAATTGTCAGAGCATTTAGAAAGCCAAGTTCTCACAGTTGCAGGGTTGATGATGAAGTGCAGAGACCAATTCTTGTATTCTTAACTCCAACTCCAATTTAAACTCCACAGACACTGCATATGTGACACTTAAGATGTTATACAGCCAATATCAGTCTCATTACACTGGATGTGCAGTCTCATTGGATGTTTCAGGGTGAGTGACAGGCTGCTCAGTTTTTTTCACATTGATTTCACTTTATATATTGCACATTAATCGTCATCACCTCCATTAAGAGCTCCTTTTCTTTTTTTCTATTTACTGCTCAGCAATCACAGAGAAGGAGGAAAGTGCATCCTCACTGGCTGTCTTTAGATGAGTGACAGGTCGTTCAGCCAATCTAAGAGGGATGTGCAGACATCCTTAAACTTTTATATGTATAGATTATGCCTATGTTTTTACCAGGGAAGAATCAATTGCAAAAATAGTGTTGCAGGAGGAAGTCACAACCTCTCTATTAATAAACAATTGGTTAACTGAGGAAGAAGTGCATAGGCGGCTCGAATAAATTATAGTAAATAAATCACCTTGCCCCAATGGCATGCAACCAAGGGTGCTTAAGTAGCCAAGTTCAGTAATAGCCAAACCATTACATTTAATATTCAAGGACTCAATTTCCACAGGCTCAATTTCCACATATACCTCAACATATAGTATGTGAACAAAATGCATGGCCTTTTCCCCCATTATTTCATAAGGATTTCTGGATTTGAAGGGTTAGGACATCAATATAATTAGATGTACATTATATTCCACCATAATTTGTCTTGAATGAACATCACAACACAAGACATTTCACACCGCTCACTCATAAATAAAAAGCAAATTCAATGAATATAATTTTCAAGTGTCAATTAATAACACAAAATGAGTGCTACCTATGTACAGAAGTTAATCGTATTAACAATTGAATGAACACGTGACACAGTCACAAGAACATTCACAGAAGTACATTTGGGGTGCACATCACAATAGTAATTTTTAATTTTATAAATAGATATAGTGAAAAACCAAGGTGAAAAAGTAAAAATAAAAATAAAATATTATTAAAACACGTTGAGCTGATGTTACTGATCCCGAAACAACAACAATAATGAAAAGTGACTGCACAAGAACCGCCAGGTACTGAGACTTTAATGTGCTAATCACTGATTAAACCTCCTGCTAGATATACATGAATCAAGTTCAAAACCTGCCCAATCAATGCGAAGCCACTAATACAAGATATAGAGGAGCGTCAACACACATATATTGCATGTGCCATAGTTAAACATAAACTTAGCAGGCTGTGCACTACTGCAAAATTAGCAGTCCGTTTGAGCAATAATAAATCCAACAGGTCGGGTTGCACAGTTTTCAGGGGATTCCCTCAATGGCTAAACTATCATATGAACGCTACTTGCTTTCAAATAGCACAGCTCCAACATCGCTGTCAACGTGTACTGGGAGTCCCTGTAACTAATGACAGACCATATAAAGATTGATAAACAACTGCCAACCCAACATGTAGTAAAGTATCCTTGAATCAATGCATGATACTTAGCTAAATAGCCGCTATCCTCTGCTCCGTAACGGTACACAGCACTGCTAAGGTGCTCCCGTTGTAGACCGGTTGTTTGGGATCAGCTGCTCAACGTGATGTGACGTCACCACGCCACAGTGCCCACGCCCTACGCGTTTCTCTCCAGGCGGAGCTTCGTCAGGGGCATATCTTGTATAGTGGCTTCGCAGTCACTTTTCATTATTGTTGTTGTTTCGGGATCAGTGACATCAGCTCAACGTGTTTTAATAATATTTTATTTTTATTTTTACTTTTTCACCTTGGTTTTTTACTATATCTATTAAAAATTACTATTGAATGAACATCATCTTCTGAATATATAGGTGAGGGGCTATCCCACCAACACAGGGATCCTCACGGGTGGAGGCGCTGCACCAGCCACCCTAGGCTCCCCAAGCACATAGGCTTAGGTCTCATGTGAGTCTCAGATAGCACCATAACACCCATAACACGCATATCTCCCTGAGGAAGAGGGAAGGGGTGTAACACTTACATAACACATATAGTACTGAAAAACTTCTTATAGTTAAAGTCCAATTAAGGTATCCTTGCCAGAAGGTTTCCTTCATTGTTAGTTTAATGAACCATCTAAAATATTATAAAAAGTTGTATTGAATTTATTCAAATTGCTGAAAATGATCTTCTTTGTTTTTTTGATATTACAATATATAGCCCAGCGATTATTTCATTTATTTATTTTGAAAGCAGCACCTACTGTATATCCACCCTCCCTTTGTTTTTTTTTTGTTTTTTATGAGTAAAGCATGTGACAATGTATAATTCTACATTCTTACCTAACCTGGCAATCGTTTGTTACTCCTGTTATTCTGTAACTCTAAATTTTCAAACAATGCGTATAATGTCTGCTTCATGAAGTTTACATTTAGGGTAGTATATGTTAGATTCCTTATTACATTGTTCTGCTACATATATACTGTATTAGGAGATTCAGGTGATTGGGTGCACCTAAAGGATCTGTTTAGTATTATTTCTTCTACATCTTCTATTGCTGGAATATCTTTCTTCCATCCGATAAAAAAAAATCATTTAAAATAATGTACATTGTCAACCTTGGTGGAGTATCAAAGCATACAGTACACCAACTCCAAGGAGAAACTATTCTTTTGGGGTAGATTTATCAACGTGGGTTGTTGCTATTATTGTATTGAAAACATGCACATAACAGTCTGGTTAATTCCAACCAATTTATTTCTAGAAACGGAGAAACGATATTTAGACAATCTAACCCCAGCTGTGTTATTTCACATAGATAGGAAGTGAATACCAAAACATTTATTATTACAATCGACTAGAATAGCCTGGAGAATGGTCAAACCTGGATTTTTGATGGGGGGGTGGAGGGGTTCTTTTGTGCACTGAAGGAGGACAGGAATCACATATTTAAAACAAGTTATATATGTAACAAATCAATGTATCAATCCTTTTGGAGAGTTGAATTTGTCTATCTCAAGGTTAGACATTTTTTTAATACATTAAAAAAACACCGTAAATGTTAAAGAATATCAGGGGCTTTGTGAGCCTTCTGATCAAAACTCATTAGACACCATTCCGTACATAGGGTAACATGCTTCTTAAAAGTGCTTCTGCTACTTTCTTCCTAGGCTTTGGTCCCGTGCGGCCGGCGGCGTGAGCGGGACACGGGCCTCCAGCTCCTTACCTCCGGTCTGGATGTCCCCGCTTGCTCCTTCCGGTGTGGCTGACTGCATGCTGTGACGCGTCAGCCAGCCGGATCTACAAGGAGCTTGTGGTTTCGGCGAGTGCCGCTTCACGTGACACGCAAGGGAACCAATCACGGATTGGATCCCAGCAGCCAATCCGATTTCCCTCCCCTGCTCCGATCCCCCCTTCAGATTCCCCCCCTCCGATCTCCCCCCGTTCCGATTTTCCCCCTTGCTCCCCTTGCATATTTGTGTGTGTGAGTGCCTGTGTGTGTGTGAGTGCCTGTGTGTATGTGAATGCCTGTGTGTGTGTGTGTGTGTATGTGTGTGTGTGTGTGTGTGTGTGTATGTGTGAGTGCCTGTGTGTGTGTGAGGGGCTGAGGGGGGCTGAGGGGCTGCAGGCTGTCTGCAGTGCTGCGCTGTGTCTGTGTGATGGTCCCGCCCCCTCTCATCATGGCCGCGCCCCCCACCCATTTTGGCATCGCCCCCCCGTGCCGTAAAAATTTCACTGCTGACCGCAGAACGCGGTGCAGTGAATTGCACGTGCCGCCAGCAAGCAAATAAGTACTGCCACTCTCACCTCAAACATATTGTTTCCTTTATCAAGATTGAGGAAAGCACACCCAATGGGTGGTAGCAGTCATGTAGTCCCCACTGTCATGTGCACCAGTCAATATATCTGTTTTTAGTTGCAGTGGCATAGTTAGACATGGGTGGGCCCCGAGGCAAAAATAATTTCAGGGCCCCATTAATATTAATACTGTCTGTAATTTTTATCCCTCTCCCATCCTCTCCCTGATCCTCTTTCTAATCACCTGAGCTCTCCCCTTCATCATGAGCTCCCCTCACCAGCTCTCCCCCCTCGTTATCATCTCCCCCTCACCAGCTCTCCCCCCTCATCATCATGAGCTCCCCCTCACCGGCTCTCCCCCCTCATCATCATCTGCCCCTCACCAGCTCTCCCCCCTCATCATCATCATCATCATCATCAGCTCCCATCACCATCTCTCCCCCATCATCATCATCAGCTCCCCCAACTATCTCTCCCCCTCATCATCTTCATCAGCCTCCCCTCACCATATCTCCCCCTCATCATCTTCATCAGCCTCCCCTCACCATCTCTCCCCCTCATCATCTTCATCAGCCTCCCCTCACCATCTATCCCCCCTCATCCTCTTCATCAGCCTCCCCTCACCATTTCTCCCCCCTTATCATCATCTCCCTCTCACCATCTCTTCCCACTCATCATTATCTCCTTCCTCCTCATCATCATCATCATCTTCAGCTCCCCCTCACCAGCTCTCCCCCCTCATCATAAGCTCTCTTCTCTGTTCCCCTCAGCTCTCTCTCCTCTGTTCCCCTCAGCTCTCTCACCTCTGTTCTCTCTCTTTCTCATCTGTTCTCTCTCTCTCCTCTGTTCTCTCTCTCTCTCTCCTCTGTTCTCTCTCTCTCTCTCCTCTGTTCTCTCTCTCTCTCTCTCTCTCTCTCTCTCTCTCTCTCTCTCTCTCTCTCTCTCTCTCTCTCTCTCGCTCTCACGCTCCCACTTCCTCTCAGCTCTCTCCCCCATGCCTAATTTTGGTGGAGGAGATGATCAGAGGAGTTGCCGATAGAGGAGCTAGGAGTTGAGTGGTGGCAGCAGGCACCTGAAGTGATAAAGCTTCCGGGTCAGACTGCTAGAGGGAGCTCCTCCCCTGTCTTGCTGATTCCTCTACCGGCTTGCCTTTCCTGTAACATGGGGGGCCTGCTGCCGCATACCATCTCCCCCCGCCAGTCTCTACAGGGGGGAGATCGAGCCACCCAAAAGTATGGGGCCCCGGGCTTTACCCGGGCTATAGCTAAGCCCCTGGTTAGGTGCACTCTTTTACTATATGACTGATCAAGACAAGAGTCCAACCAACTACTTCAACAACCTCTTGATAAAGTTATGGAAGTTGGTAGAAAAATATTCCCTACTGGGTATTTTTCAGGGAGGCTCAGCAGATTTTACTAGCTCCCTAAAGCCCCTTACCTCTACAAAGCTAGGGCAGCATATCAACTACTAACATTTTTGACACATTATTATTCAACAATTTAGTATTCCAATGTGCCTATGCTGCCCACTACTAGTGTACTGAAGCATGCCACACAGACTCCTCATCACTATTATTGCCTAGTATATATTCGTTATTATTATAACCTTCACCACCACAAAACCCTTTTGAGTCACCTGGTTGACTAGTAACAGGTATTGAGTCTCCCCAACGGTGCTATTGCTTGTGTTTTCTCACCTCTTTGCCATGTAAGCTTATGATGATGGGTTATTTGCAGAGGTATTCAGATGAGTCCCTGCTTTTCCATGACTCACAGTGGCATAAGCAAGAGGGGGCGTCACCTTCACCTTCTTTGATAAGAAAAAAATCCCTAACCTAATTATTATGTAATACTTGAATAAAAAGGATGAGTTTCCCTGACTAGACCTAGATGTTGCTGCATCTGCTGCAACTGGCTAAAGAGGCATTCTAAAAGCTTTCCTTAATCTCCTTCCCCTACTTGAAGTATCTCTGCTGCACACATACCACTAACATAGTCAACTTCATGATTATCATCATGTACTCTTTATAATAATGAGGATGGCAAATTATGTGGATTTGCCTACTGCTGACTAACAGACATTGATGATATTGGTTTACTTGCAGGGTTTTTAGTGTTTTGAAATATAGAATATATACTGTAGGCATGTCAATTTTGCTTTAGATGTACTACTAATAATAATAAAACTAGTACTGCTAGTTGTTGTGGCTAATGTTGCTTGCTGCTCACAGAGTAATTGACTGTCAACATGATCATCGCCTTCAGTAGTGGTAGAACTATGGCCCTGAATAGCAGTAGACCATTACTTGAAAGGTGCCTTCAGACCTGGCTTGTCAGGATAGGCCTTGTGGAAATATTTTAGGTGGTTTTAGGTGTGAGTCATGTAAATATACTTTGCATATCCTATTAGCATATCTCCCAGGCATGCTTTTTTTTGTTATGTGTACAGGTGTCTTCCCACAAGTTATTTCAATGTGAGTTTGAGGGGATATATAGCACTTGGGGCTTTAGGAAAATAAGTTTCTTCTTCTCTCCTATGTTGTAACATTTGCAAAGGAATGTGATATAAATATTAGTAATTGGTGTTCATGACATTCGCAAATAAATGGGCAAATTGTGGTGGCTGATTTTACAGATAATGATCGTGCTATTAATGTAGAAACAAATGACAGCTATGTGATGGTCAGTGCTATAACAGTTGTTAATGTTGGTGGTAGCAGCAGTTAAGATGATGTATTTATATTTGCTTTTCAGTCATCTAAGCCAGGGAAAAATAGCCTTAAAAATTGCATTACATTTGAACTAAGGTAGGCGAATGTGCATTATTTTTAGACTGAGCAACGGATATTCTCAGCTGAAAGGAACTCCTGAACTTTCAGCAAATTCAAATGTGTATGAAAAATGAACTCATCTGGAGCAGGGAAGAGAAGGATGGGAAAAAAAATTAACACAAAAACACCTTGCTCACCAACTACAGAAGAAAGAAATCAATGGTGCATAGGGAAAAACCGTAAGAGAACACTGATAAGTGACAAGAGGTTGTCACTAAAAGTCCCTAAAGCTTGCACTCATTGTAAACAGTAGAATGTACATAAAGTATAAGGTACGTTATGTACATTCTACTGTTTACAATGAGTGCAAGCTTTAGGGACTTTTAGTGACAACCTCTTGTCACTTATCAGTGTTCTCTTTCAAGAGAAGGATGGATGCTGAACATTCTTTAACTCTTCTATTTAAAGACTTTATGGGGGGAGCGCAGCACTTACAGAGGCCCGGCCCTCTTCCCCAAAGCATTTAAATTACCGCACAAGGCCTCTGTAAGTTCCCTTACCTTGTCTCCGATTGCTTGGGGCGATGCGTCGCCATGGCAACGCAACATCACATGACCCTATAGCGTTATTTGACGCCGGAGACAAGGTAAGGGGGGAGGGGCATGAGCAGGGGGGAGAGCAGGCTGGGAGGCACAGGGGAAAAAGTTTGTGCACCCCTGACCTAAGCCAGGGAAAAATAGCCTTACTAATAGCATTACTATTAAAAACATCCAGTGAAAATCAGGCCGCTAAAACATTACTGACTTTGTATAATTGGTACCTGGTACAAAGGTTCAGCAAAGTATACGGCCGCTCCTCATTTTTTACCAAGCACCCCAAAACTGGAACAATCTACCAGACTCTCACAGCCACCACCAGTTTAAGTTCTTTCAAAACTAAAGCTGTCTCACATCTGGTCTGTAACTGTTACATACCGTACGCCTATAATATACTGTATATTATATCTAACTGTGCATGCTATGTCTTGTATATAATGTATACCCCGTTCACTTATGTAACTGCACTTGCAACATCTATTATTTGTCATCTTAACTCTATTCCCAAAAAATACTTGAAAACGAGAGTAAACTCTCAATGTATAACTTCCTGGTAAAACATTTTATAAATAAATAAATAAAATAATGTAAGCCACGGCATGTTTTATGACAAGCACAGCACTATTAAACAGCTCAAACCAATTAAGTAGATTGGTAGAACATTTGAACAGTTCTTGTAGCTCTTTTTGAGATATAAGTATACAATTTTTTGTAAGGATAGATATTTTCATCAAAACAAGTGGCAGATTAAAATATGAATATAAACAAAATGCTGAGGGCAGTATTTGGTATTGAACTCTGCAATGTTACTGGCAACTTTCCATCAATTATTGCATTTCTGATTCTCAAGGTGAACATGTTTAATTTACTTTATCTAGTTTCTACCTCTGAAATTTAACATTCTCTGTGGATTTGAGCTATACACAGCTGGAAACAGCAGATAAACACAGGCATTTATGATCAAGACCAAAGAGTCTCTCAGATGTTCTCTAAAATGTGCAGCAAATGATGTAAACTGAGTCACATCCACAGTAATGGGATTAGAAGAAATAGCCTACAGGGAAGCATGTTCTAAATGGTGCCAGCTACTGAGGATTAGAACAAAAACTGTGACATTATGAAAATACCTTAGAGTGAAGCTTTAGGTCCTTAAGTGCTGCATGCCAGTTCTAAAGAATGTGTCTCATTAAAATGAATAGGTTAATCTGAAGCAAGGATATTTGTTGGACTAAGTTATTTCACTTGTAGCTGATTAGCTGTAATTCAGAAACCATTGCAGTTGGCAATGAAAACAAATACACTTGGGTTCTGAAAATAGTGTTACTGTATATGCATTTGCATTGCTTTTGCGGGCTTACATTTCAGCCAGGTAACAAATATGTGGGTCTCTTACTGAATTTTATTTTGTTTCTTCCCTGTCATAAATTGCCTTAAAATTGTATTCAAAGCAGCTGGTGAGGCATAGACACTAAGAAATACAGATGGGTGATGAGAGAGTGAGAAATATATATATATATACTGTATGCCTGTGCTGAAATAGGAGCACACCTGATGTACCTGGCAGGGAGATATACCACTGGCTATACTAAGTATATTTAAATGAGTCACACTTCCTAAAATGATTTCTATACCAACTGTATAGAGATGATAAGCCCAAGGTACCATCCCAATGACTAGAATGGTGTCAGATCCAACAGGATTAGAACCCACAACCACTGCTTTTCTAGGCCACAGCTCTAATAGTGTGAACTAGCAACCCTGTCACAGCTTTGCTTCACCTTGTTTTTAATTGTGTGTGTCAAAAAATATGTTGTATTTAATCTCTCTATATATAGAGAGAAAAGGCAATCCTTTAGTTGAGGTGTACTCCAAAATACTCCAAGTGGGCAAAATACCCCTTAGAGATCTATAATTACCTGGACAAAGTAACTTTTAATACATATACAGTTAGAAAGAATGATAAAGGACCTCCAATCAGTGGCAAAATAGAGGATACATTAATGTAATACACTGTACCTGTGATGTATTAACCTGAGTTAAAAAAATAAGTGTGTTTGTGCCTAGCACACGCATTTTATGTGAAACGTCTTTCTCTTTTGTCACTGTTTTGTCACAGAAATTGTATTTATGATGGTGATGTTTTTAATTAAAAATCAAAACACAATTTCAGTGACAAAACACAAAGAAGTTTGACTTACAACGTGCGTGATCGGCACCACCTCCCCCCTGTTTGAGCTATTTGCACTTATATTTTTATACTGCCTGTGAATTCCTCATGCCTGTGTGTGTGTGTGTGTGTGTGTGTGTGTGTGTGTGTGTGTGTGTGTGTGTGTGTGTGTGTGTGTGTGTGTGTGTGTGTGTGTGTGTGTATATGTGTGTGTGTGTGTGTATGTGTCCATGTCTCTGTGTGTGTTACTTTCATTTTGTTCTTGTTAATGAATTACATTTGATCTGATCTAAGGCGTCAGAACCGTAAAGGCTGGAACTTATATATTTGCCGACTCTTTATCATGCCACCTTCTGAAGCTTTGGGGACCCTTTGCCTCTCCGCAATATTTTGTTTATCTCTCTGGCAGCAAAGGTGTTAAAGCACCAGGAAACCACATCTGTGATAGCGCGTGCTGACAGCTGCCTGTGCGCGAGACCACGTCAGAATGACAGTCTGCGCTGCAGGAACTGGTGCACGAGAATACAGCAGCGTCACGCTGTTTCCTTTTTTTACCCCTCTGTGGTTTCCAAGCTGGGGATCGCTTTGAGGCGGTGACATGGATGCCCCTTCAGTTTCCATGTTGCACAGGTGACTGCGGCCACCATATTAGCGGAGCCTGTGGCTGTGCAGACAGGAGGGGGGGGACAAGCCAGGGCTCAAGGCAGGGGGAAAGGGGGAAACCTCTGCCAAGTTGTCTGCACCCCCCTGGGTGTCGGGTGGTATATCGTGGCTAGGGGTTAGAGCGGTGGGGGATGTGCATACTGTGGCTCCCCTGTGTAGGATGCCGCAGCTCAGTGAGCTGGAGGATCCGCGGCAGAAAATGGAGGTGTATGTCTCTGGCAGGAGGGAGGTAAGTGCGGAGTGTTGTGTGTGTGAAGGGCAGTATTGCACATGCATGGTGGACAAGCTCGGCTTCAGCTCATGGGTACTGTGGCCTGCAACCTCTTCTTCTGCGCATGCGCTGCCTACGACCTTGTGCGGCCTGGAACTTTAAGGTATGCACATGCGCGGGCCCCCATAAGTAGCATGACGTCACTTCTGTCACTCTTCTTAGTTACAACACAATTGAATTTTCCTATCAAAATTCAGTATGTGCCAGCAAAGAAGTTTCACTTTAAAAGTTTTACATTTGTTAAAAACAAAAAAGGAAAACCAGCGCCAAAAAATAATTAAATGTCAGTCAATTCCAAACCATAAAGTGAGAAGTCCAAATATAGGTCCTTAGATAAACAGAAGAAATATGCTGACGACTCTCATCACAGACCGTGCAATATGGAAGAGAAAAAAGAAAGAAAACAGATTATGGTGCAGTATGCCAAATACTGTTGACTTAAAAACAGGATCAACTAACAACACATATCAGACAAGACAGACAACACAACAACACTGGTTGTTGTCAGCATATTTCTTCTGCTCATCTAAGGACCTTTATTTGGACTTCTCACTTTATGGTTTAGAATTGACTGACATTTAATTATATTTTGGCGCCAGTTTTCCTTTTTTGTTTCTATGGTCTTTGACTGACTGTACGGTCAGTTTTTATCTGGCTGCCAGCTGTTTATATTTTGCACTAATTATTTCACTTAGTACACATTTTAATGTTTTTTTAGCGCTGTTTTACACCGTCTTTTTCTGTTTCGGTCTACATTTGTTAAGAGACAGAATGAAGTGAATGATAAAAGTAAACAGAATTATAAAAAGCACAAGATTTGAGGGTGATCAAACCACAAAGTGTACGTGTCCTGTTAGTGAGACCTAGAACTAGTGGAAATGTAAGCAAAATGATAAGCAATGAAAGAAGTCTGCCTATTTATATTTGCAAAAAAAAAAAAACTTTTGATTTAGAGCTTGTTTGATAATGCAGATTGAAAAATAGAAATGCATTAAATCACGTTGGCTTCTGCAGAAGTGCAGTCACCCTGAAAGAGACCCTATCCACTTAAATAGATAGGTACATAGAACGGATTTAATGCCCCCTGTACAATCTATATAAACGAGATTGCACAGATCTGGTCTAATAAGATGAAAATCTATAACATCCAGATAGTGCCAAGAATAATTGTCTCCAGATAATAATAATGCTTGCTTGTCCACCCGCAGATATAACTGTGTAATCCCTAGAGCAGCAGAGGTGGCACACATTTTCTTCTAACCCAGCAGAGCGAGGTCAGCCATGGTCTGTTCATCTTTTATTTAATGTCATCTGTCCTCAGTAACTCATAGCCATCAGTACATATTATTACTTTGTGCTTGAAGTGCTTTCAAGGTTACAAATACAATTAATAAAATATATATCCCTTGGAAGTATGCTGTTAGTAGACAGTGTACACTGCAACCCATCAGCTGGTTTGCTCACACTACTAGATCTGTTGTTCTGAATAACAGAGATCGTGTGAGTTCAACTTCTGATCCTGTTGAGCCTGACACCATACCCGATTCTTAAGGTGCCTTACACTTGTCAACCCAATAACACTTTGTGTGCTGTGGGAAGCAAGTGGAATCACTTCATGCAGTTTGTAGAGTTTTATTTATTGAAAAATAAAGTATTTAAATTCAGTATTTGTCTGGCACTCTGGCAGATGGCACAGTGAATATTTTTGTCCATGTTCTGTTACACTGTAGGTATTTTTGTGAATATCCTTCATGTAGCACTAACATGAGTGCATATACCTGTAGTAGCTCCTCCCCAAGGCTTCCTTTAAAAGCAGACCACTATCAATTATTGGTTGACAGTTTAATGCTACTTGTGGAGCAGATACATGTGTGATAAACATGTGAGCAGTAAGCAGCTGAAAAGTAGGGTGTGAGTAATAACACCCATCAGCTGGTTTAACTCACATGGTTAAAGCTGTGGTCTGGAAAAGTGGTGGTTGTGGGTTCTAGTTCTATTGCATTTGACACCATTCCAGTCTTTTGGTGGTTGCCTTTGGCTTATTAGAACCTCTATATAGTTGGTATAGAAATCCTTTTATGAAATGTGGGGTGGGACTCATTCAAATATACTTTTCTACATTCAAGTATACCAGGTACATCAAATGTGCTCCTTTTTAAGCACAGGCATGTCTCCCTAATTTATTTGGAGGGATGTTTGAGGGGAAATATACTGTATATACAACTGGCAACTGCTAATAAAATGACAAAGGTCTCTCTCTCTTCTCTCTCTCTCCCTTCTCTCTCTCTCTCTCTCTCTCTCTCTCTCTCTCTCTCTCTCTCTCTCTCTCTCTCTCTCTCTCTCTCTCTCTCTCTCTTATCTCTCTCTCTCTCTCTCTCTCTCTCTCTCTCGCTCTCTCTCTCTCTTATCTCTCTCTCTCTTATCTCTCTTCTCTCGCTCTCTCTTCTCTCTCTCTCTCTCTTCTCTCTCTCTCTCTTCTCTCTCTCCTTGCCCAGCTGATGAACATTTACTTTGCCAGCATTTTTTAACAGCTTTGGTGTTTTTCTGCAAAATACCTTGCTGCCCTTAGGTATTATCTGTATTTTTGACCATCACACAGGCTTGATACTATAGGGCTGGGTCTACCTTATTGGGACTACATCCATTTTATACTTGTTTATTACACTTGAGGGAGATTTTATATCGAGGGTCTCAAGGGAAGTATCTCAGACAAACCTAGACTGTGGGAACAGGCCAGAAGAAGGGCTCACCCCCTGAAACATTGCCACCCTTACACTTTTCCCTGAATTTTACTCCCTTGTGTTTTTCCCCTCCATTCTCCCCCCTATTCCATTCCCCTCCCTCCCTTCTTATTGTGTATGTAACATGGTATGTCCCATCTTACCTGTTTTTTCCCACATAGGATAACTACTACGTAAGCCCTGATAAGTTCCAGGCTGTAGTGGGTTAATCTATGGGCAATGACCCCCTTTTTTCTTTCCTAGAAGAGGAAGGAAGGTGGTGTCTCATGGCTTGTGTACAGCCCCTTGAAGGTGGGTACAGTCCATGAGCCCGTCCCTTCTAGATTCTTCTGGGGAGGTTCTAAAGTTAGTCTGGCTCTACCCTCCAAAGGGTGAGGAAGCAAAAAGGAGTCTGAAGCTATCCTCTGGAGAGAGAGGAAGGCCAGCTTACCCTCCAGAGTAAGAGGGTGTGAGGTGAGGGAAAGAATGATGTCTGGCTCTTCTCCCTAAGGAGAGTAAGAGGGCTATGAGCCATCCCCATTGTGGGGCAAGCATGCCATTCTAAGCCAGCTGGCTTAGACAATATCCAGACAGAGTGCCCCAAGAGATGGAGCCTGCACCATCCAGGAGTTCTGCAATGCGGGATACTAAGAGGAGAAGTGTGGAGAGAGAGTGACAATAAAAGCTGCTTATTCATCAGATCTCTGCCTGGGTATCAGTTACTGTGCAGAAGGATTAAAGGGTGCAGTGATGGGAGCTGACATCCCACAGCCTGGGATCCTGTCACAGCTGAGGCACTGAACACTGAAGATCAACCCATGAATACTGTCCTTAAACTTGTCCTATGCCCCTTACCACCGTGGCCACTCAGCCCTCCTGGAACCAGCAGTTATGCTAGCACCACAAAAAGAGTTGTAACCAGAGCAGTTTTCCCCAAAGGAGCCCTAGATGAGATAGGAAAGGGGGGGGGGGGGCACATGGTTACATGTACTGTAGTATTTCTTTCTTGCCACTGTGGTTCTTATTTTCGCTCTCCCATTGTGCTTTATATAATCTTCACCCTTCTTCTTTTGTATATACTGTGTGTTTTTCGATCACTGCACATCTCTGTGTTTTTTGCTAAATAATTACTAGCTAGTATCATATTCTCTGTGCACACATACTGATTCTGTACATTCATTTTGCATTTCTCAGTATCCTTTATTATGACTTTATAACACAGTACAAATGTGTTTTGCCATTCACAAGTGACATTCATTTTTAATTTGACCTTTGAGTGCTGGGAACCCAATTCAAGTTTAGTGTGGTTAGGTTATTTTGGAGGGTTTAGGGTCCCTCTCCTGTTCCTGTTGCACCACTTTCATCACATTGCGTACCGTTGCTTCTCGTCAGAGTGCTGCCTATACTCTATACTTTTGTTTTTAATACTTACTTTGACATTAACAAATTTGTGAGAAGATTAACTCTAAAAAATATTTTCTTAAACAGAGTGTTACCTTCAAGAATAAGTTAAATGATGACTAACCCGAGAAAGGAAACCACATGTAACAGATTTTTACACACATTTTTAAAAAATAGGTAAATATTTTACCCAAGTAATATCAAGGGAGGATACCTTGAAACATTTACTAAATTAGTACAAGATAACATTGAAAAAATGTGAAAACAATTGATATTTTGGTCCAAAGAATTTAAACGATAAAGAGTTGAAAGCATTGAAATATCTAAGCAAAATTGAATCACTAATTCTCAACCCTACAGATAACGGAGGAGGAATAGTAGTTTATATTAGTAGTATATTTGTTTATATTAGTAATATATGATCACTATCAAGACTGCAAAATAATACAAATACATATGAATGATTTTAGGGAAAGACCCAACAAATTTGTATCTTCGAGAATTGGAGAGTGTATTAATTAAAGGTCTTAAAGAAGAAATTCTTAGATGGGATGAATTCATTTGCATTAAAACTCACCATTTTTAATTTTCTTACGAAGATCCAGGAAGACTTGGTTAACCCCCCTGGTAGATCTATATAGTATAGTATCGGGCTTATAGTCCCTAACATCAAATGTATCATTTTATGTTGACTTATTTTTTTAAGTAATCTGTCAGTGATACAAAGTTGGATGAAAACTATTTCCTAGCAATGTGTGATGTGTCATCGCTGTGTACAGGTGATGTAACATAAATAAGGTCATGAAGCAACCAGATTTAAACAAAAAATATAAGAATATTAATCTAAAACAAATAGACTTCCTAATTGAAAGCATAGCATTTATCCACACAATTTTTTTTTGGTTCAATGAGACGTATTATCTACAGATTAGGTGTACAGCCATGGGCACTAGGTTTGTGCTAGACTAAGTCAATTTATTAATGGCAAGAATGGGAGGACCAATTTATTTGGGTCCAACCATCAGTTTGATGCAAACCCGGTGCAATGGTATCACTACATAGATGACATTCTTTTAATATGGTGGGGAGATACATATTCACTGGAAAATGTAAATCAATATTTAAATTGTAGTTCATATAATTTCCAGTTTACACATAAATATAGCAAACAGCAGATATAATTTTTAGGTTTACTATTCTATATAGAAAATAGTGAAATAGAAACTCAGTCATTCAAAAAAACCCAGTAGGCTTTACTAATTATAGCGCAGTAGATAGTAACCATTATTCTAAATGGTTAGATAAATGTTCCATTTGGACAATTCAGATAGGTAATAATAAATTGCACCAAGATGGAAGTGTTTAAAGAACAAGTAGTAGGTCTGACATAAAATTTTGAAGAAAGGAAAATTATTGAAAAAGTGTTTAAAAAAAGTGTTGAAATTTGAATGAAAAAATTGATTACATATAAGGTGAAGAAACCCCAAAAAATGACAAAATTGAAAAGGATACAATCCCGTTTATAACGCAGTAATAAAATGGGTCAGAAGAGCAAACAGATCATATAGAAATATTTGAATATTCTATTGAAATATTCTAATATTCAATACGATTTTTTCCTTCCAATCCCTAAGTCATCTACCGTACACTAGGGCACCTAATCTACTTCAGAAGCTAGCCCCAGCTGTATAAAAAGACAGACTCAGGAGCAAAGAGAGGAATAAAATGTGAACACTAACGGATTTTTTAAGATGCCTGAAAAGTAAAGACTGTACAATACATCCAAATGAACAGAAAACTTTTAAAGAATGTAATTTATATGGAACAAACAATAGCTTAGAAATAGATCATTTTATTAATTGTGATGCTATATACATACATTTTTAACTGTCAAAACTACTAAAGAATATCGTCTGTGAAACGGATTTTGTTAAAATATCAGGGGGAAATGTATGGCTCAAATTTTGACACATCCACCTATCTCTAATTACAGGAGTGCTGTATCACCAAGTTAATAAAAAAAAATTACAGGAAAAATTACAGGGAATATTTAAGAACCATACCATTACATTTTGACACATCCACCTATCTCTAATTACAGGACTGCTGTATCACCAAGTTAATAAAAAAAATTACAGGAAAAATTACAGGGAATATTTAAGAACCATACCATTACAGGATGTAAAAATACATAATAATAGTAGTAACTAAAATAAATACACATGTACTGTACCATAATAAATGAAAAATATTTGCACATGTAGCCAGGTCACCTGAGGACTACTATTCTGCCCCTGTAAGTCCTGGGACAATCAGGTTGCCAGTAGTTTATATGGGGTTTTCCCCCTCCGAGGAGCTGCACTTGAGTGACAGCGGGAGGCGGTGACATCTGGCCTGGGCATGACCAATTATGAGACAGTCCTGGTGCCCTCCTCCTGGCTGTACTTAAGGGCAGTGCCGCCCCAAATCCAGGAGTGCCTCTAACCACTTGAGTGGGGCAGGTCACACAGCCAAGAACCTGACTATTGTCCCTTCTCTGGTCCTCTTCCCTCCTGGGGAGAGGGAGTGTGTACCATACCATTGCCTTTGCTAGAGGGGCAGGAAGAGGTGGGACTGCTGTGGGTGCCCTTGGCCTGTAGTGAAGGTCTAGGGACCATCTTTCAGTGAGTAGCTGACAGTTGCTGTATTGGGCAGATCCCTGCCATATACTGTGTGGCACAGAGAGAGACAATAATTTGTTCCTGTTATTATACCTCCGGCCTGGCGTGAGATCTTACTGGGGAAGAGTGTGATGTGAGGGGGTAACTGGACTTATTAATAAAGGTCAAGCCCATCTGGTTACCCCTGATCCAGGTTTTGGGTCCTGGATTGTCAGCTCTTGGGCCCAAGTGTTGCATATGTGTTACCATGTTCAAAGGTAAATTGTGTGACAATAGAAATTGTTTGTGTTTTAACCTTTCCAGGGGTGGCAGCAAGCAGGAATTGCTAGGCTATGAGTTGCAGGGTGATTTTGGTGGAGAAAGACTTTATAGATTGTGGCTATGTAGTGGGGTTCCCGAGTTATAAGATACCCTAAAGATGTACCCGAGAATCAGGTAAGATTCTCGGATACATTGAAACACAATGCTCCGGTCAAACTCCTACCCTGAAAACATTCTTGCGACTCACCACTAGGATTCCTGCTGCAGCAAAGTCCAGAAAGGTAAATGGGGCATAAGGTGTTAATGTATCCCTGCAACATACCAGGGGTCCCTAGTATAAAGGTGGGATGCCAGTTATATGCCCTGGTCACCCTGTATCCAGTATAGGGGTTCAGGGGATACTCCAGCTAACTTACAAAGCTGAGAGGTTTTGGTAAAATAACAGGTCCGATTTTTACAGAGTGTTAGGGATAAGGAAGTACATTTTATTCCTCGCACCAGAAAAGACTTAGATATTTTAGCCAAGTAAAGTGTAAAAGCATATTTTATTAAAGTGTACATTTAATAAAGCTATATATGTTGATGCACTGTATATGAGCTGAGGGGTTTCCAAGTCACTGACCCCAGAGACCAGATGGCTACCAAGTTTGTGCCACTCTGTCTGCTGAGGTCCTTCCATGAAAGGCTCCAAGAATGTCCCAGGTGTGAAAGCTGTTTAGACAGGAGAGGGTGATTCTAGTCCACATCCTCAGATAAAACGGATGCAATATGCATGCCCATTTGTTCGCCCAGCCTGGTCCGTGGGGGGCAATGGGGGAAGCAGGGGAGCAAGGCCATATGTCACCTGCCCCTGTGTTCAGTCAGATGTTTAAGAAACCCTGTTTATGATACTGGTTTGTCTCAGATTGGTTGCTAGGGAAATCTCTCACGCTCCTGATAGGAAGATAGGTTTTCTGTGACTGAACCTAAGAGGTTTTAAAAACCCTTGCTTAGCTCAGATTTTCAGTTCTCTAAAAGTTTTTAAGGTTCTTTCAAGATTCTAAAGTGTTTCCACCAAGAAAGAGGCAAGGCTCTGCTTCAGCAAAATCTGCCTGTAATCTTTGCAGGCACAGGACTATTGAGGGTAAACTTCTGGATGTTGAAGTCCCTGCACCTAGGAAAGTATAGTTCTGTTCCCCTAGTCCCAAGTAAGTGTGCTTTAATCTGTATTTTGTGTAACATTGTGTGTTTGCCTATTTTAAGTGAATAAATTAAAATGTATTTCATTAACTCGTTTTGACCAATGAAATGATCCTGTTTATAAAGGTGTAATTGCCTGGTCTCCCATGACAGAGAGGTAATTGGTGCTACCGTGGGAGAGTAGAGGCACTGCACTGCTAATGATATGTTGGTAAGGTACCCCAGAAACCTGTACCTGTGTTCCCACTACCATCGGCGGACGACTCAGCCCTCCTGTTTACAAGCAGGTATCATGCACCACATACGTAGTAATGGCCAAATCACCCACCGGGTGGGGGAAGCACTGTTACAAAAATAATGACTTAATTATTCATTCCTAGTTAAGAAAATCTAGCAATACGCCCATTTCCATATCAAATTAGATGGTTATGTTAGCTAAAGATTCAGTATATGTTTGTGTAAAGAGAGAATATTTAAGAATGAATATAAATTGTACTTCTAAAGCAAATTATCACTTGTGCCAGAAGTGAATATATATATAGGTATTTTTACTTAGAAATGACTAATAGCAACAAAAAAAACAACTAGAAAGAAATAGACAGCATCAGAATCCCAACCATGTATTATATTCTATAATGTTGTGGTAGTGTGGAAATTGGGCCTGAGAGTTGGATTATGGTATGGTGTCTCTGAGACACATTATGGTATGCTAAGACTACTCTGGTGACAAGAGTGTTAATCAGATTGTGAACAGATTGCAAGGAATGTACAGTACTGTATGAGATCAGGGGGTGTGAGATAGTGAAGCAGACACACTGAGACTGTTTACCTTATGAGAAGAGCTACTCTCAGGGTAATATGCAAGTAACACGATTACAGTTGTAGGACAGTGGGGGGAAAGCTCATTCTGTTAAGTTTGGCTAATAGGTGTTTTTCATAATCCTTATATGGGCATTACATTAGTTTAGCTGTATAGTAAGTACATAATATATCCGGTGATTTTGATATATGCAAATTGTTTTATGTCTTGAGTGTTCAGACCAAGCCTGTGAGATTTTGTCACTTTGGTATCCATGCAATTGCTTGTAATATAGAAATCATTACTTATTTTATTCTACTAAGATTTGGACAATCAGCATTTTTGGTTTTTCACTCCTACAATGTACATGCAGTTTACCTGACTATACACTAATCAACTGCTGAAACTGGCGTGTACAGGTGGTTACTGTACTACTTGGATATGATTTTAAAAATACTGTGCAATGTTTTTTTTTTTTTTTAGAAACCAACTGTTGTGTTAGTTGAAGACACTAAGGAAATCTAAAAAGGTTGCTTCGAAAAGAGAAAGAAATGGCAGAGCCGAGCTCTGACAAGTTACACTAACACCCTCTCAGGGTAAAAATAAAATCACACCACACTTGGCAGTTAAGAACCATGCTGTTACACCAGTAACACAAGCTGTTACCTGAAAGTGTCTTTATACTGTAATCAGTATTCAAACTCGGGGTCTTGCCTTTGTATTTTAAAAGAGCTGTTTTTTTTCCTTACAATACAATAATAATAATAATAATAATAATAATAATAATAATAATAATAATAATAATAATAATAGCATGTTCTTGTATAGTGCTGCTAGTTGTACGCAGCGCTTTACAGAAACATTTTGCAGGCACAGGTCCCTGCCCCATGGAGCTTACAATCTATGTTTTTTTGGTGCCTGAGGCACAGGGAGATAAAGTGACTTGCCCAAGGTCACAAGGAGCCAACACCGGGAATTGAACCAGGCTCCCCTGCTTCAACCTCTCAGTGCCAGTCAGTGTTGTTACTCACTGAGCCACTCCCTCTCCCTCTCCCAACATACTTTATTACTGGAAGGGGCCACTTCGTTGCATCATTAAATCTGCCTGTAGCTCATTGTTTATTCTTGTCCCAGTGCAGTCACATATTTTGTTTACCAACTTCAAAACAAACAGGGACAACGAATATGATAATTTAAACAGTGAAATGACAACATGACCAGTCAGGTTTTAAGTTTGATTTCTAGAGTCAAGCAACCAAATCTGAGGAGACTCCTATTTAGCCATAGATAGGGTAATTTAGCATTTGCAACAGCCTCCACAAATAGGGGCTACTTACTGTACTTACTTGGTAAAATGCATAAGCAGTGAAATTAATGGAATTATACCTTTAATTGTTGACACAAATGTCTGGGGCTAGTCAAATGGATTGGAGCATAATGAGCCACTACCTTCATCTTTGAAGTGGGAGCCAAAAAAACAGGCTATTAAAAGATGTGGAGGTTAATTGAGCAACAATTTACTATGTTATTTTTTTAGTGATGCAGGAGGGCAATACTGTGGACATGCCCCAAAACCTGCCCTTTCATGATGTACAGATGTAGCAAGACTTACTATTTGTCTTGCCGAGACCGCTCGCAGTCCCACAACCACAACGATCGCAGCCCAGATGGATTAACGCTGTGGGGGGTGATATCCAGAAGCATTGACCTGCCACCAGCCGTTTTCTTTTTCAGCCATGGCGCCGGGGACAGTAAGTCTTACTACATCTGTATATATCTTTATATTGCTATCAGCGTTAAGTGATTCACGGCAAAAAAATGCAGAAGTCAATGCATTAAAAATCAGCTTCACAAATCAGATCAGTGCCTGCACAAAATTCCAAAATATGAAAAGTGCCTAAAGCTCAAAGACCATGTTCGTCACCTTTGCACGTACCTAGTCACAATAAAGTCCCATTATTTCTGTCCGGAAAATATCTGCCTCACCACAAAGTATTATTCTTGGTCTTAAGTAACCTGGATAAAACAAATTATGTAGCCTTTCCATGTCTGCTGATGTGTAGAATTCTCAGTGACTGTAACTATGGTTATCTTGGCTGGGGAAATATGCCCAGACCGAGACTATGTAATCTATTAAATATATTGTGAGTTTTGCTGTGTGATATCCCTTAAAATCAAAATGCAATTGACACAATAATAATTGGGCATTTCACTGTATTCATTAAGAATGATCTACGCAGACAAAATCACTTGATTGTGTATATATAATATGACAAACTACAGTGTGTGAAAATATATGCACTAATAAATAACTATGTAACCGCACATCAGATATAATAAAACAAATGTAGTTGTAAAATGGGAATAAAAGTCAGTGATTCAAAATAGACAAGTCCAATAGGTCAATATCAAGTTTTGTAGCCAACTTGTTGGGTTTCAAGAGTTTACACTCAGCAGCTTCAGGTGAAAACTGTGTGTTCCAAATAAAGGCTAAGATGCAAAAAAAGGAAAAAAGAATCACATGATCCAAAATATGTAAATGTATTTGAGAAAAAAGTGATGTATTCATATTTGAAATAAAAAACACTCATAAGATACACAGTCTATTAAACATTAAGATGATGATATTACCACTCATGATCCAGATGGATTGTGTAGGTGATATGCAGAGAAAGGTAAGTTCTCAGATCTAGATGGAATTCAAGGTATACCTTGAATGGCCAAGGTCTGATGGGGAGATACTGGATGTGCAGATGATCCATTCCACACAGGCAACACAGCTAAAGGATGCCTTCAAAGGCTAGCTGACTTGAATTGCCATAGACTGAGGGAGAAATGCTCCATGCATAGATGTTCCACTCCATACAGACATTATGGCTGAAGGAAGCCTCCAAAGGAAAGTAGCTGACTTCAATTGCCAGAGACTATATCTTGAATTTCTTCTAAAGCTGAGAATACATCACTTTTTAATCAAATAAATTGACCTATGGTATGGAGCATGCACATCTTTTTATATTTATATATATCCCCTCAAAATCGAACCAATATCACCAGAATCAAAGCATGCATGACAGGGAGAGCATAAATTATACGATCTCCGAATTACATAACGATCACATTTGTCTTGGTTCAAAATACTTTTTAGATGTAATCCAACATCCACTAGTATGACATTTTATTATTCATCCAATCATCGCTTTATTAGTAACAGTAATAATTTTTGCTATTCAATTATACTAGTATTGTAAATTTAAGTCATGTATTGTAACTACCAGATTCCTTAATGGTGAGGCACACGAATCACAGACAAATCTTTGGTTAAGACTCTGCTAACAAGTATCATCAGGCTAATTTTAAGGTTCACATCATCATTGTTACATGACAGAATAAAAAAAAGAAAAAAATGTTTCTTTCAATAACAATACCACCACTTTTCTAGTTGCAGAAGAGCTGATTACAAAATAGTTAGGAGTGAAAAGCTAAACAAGAGATAGTGATGTTAGCAGAGCCGAGAAGGTCAATGTGAATGTTTTAGTTTTATCAGACACAAAGCAGACACAATTAAAAACAACCAATTAGTGTCTAAAATAATGAACTCTTTAATACCAAAGAACTGTTATCTATCAGAAAATAATATGATGATATAGAAAGGTGTTCGGACAAGTTACATTTTATTATAGTAATGAGAAAACTTTTTTGAACTACTTCGGTTTTTCACATATTTCAAACCTAAAATTGTTATTAAATCATAATCTAATTCCTAATGATAGATAAAGATAACCTTGGCAAATGAAGCACACAAAAATATGATACTTTTTCAACATATATTTATCCACAAAGGATTCAATATTCCAAATCCATCAGTGAAAAAGTATTTGAAACTTTAGATTCAGTTCACCTTGAGCCTCAATTACTTCAACTAAGCGTTTCCTGTAACTGTTGGTCAGTCTCTCACATTGGTTTTGAGGACTTCCTCGTTACATATCCATTCTGTTCCTTTTATCCTGAATCCCAAGAAGTGGCACTCTACTGGTTAACATTTAAGCATTAGTGTGAGTGTCTGGGTGTTTTTTTTTACCATCCTTCTGTATGATCACTGGGAGAGACAGATTGGCTAACACCCATATGTTTAATAACTGGGGATATCACAAATGTGTGTGAGTGACCACTATTGTTTAGCTATATCATACCATTTTCACTTTGCATGGTGTTTCCATGTGGGTCAATGAATGGAAACAGAAGCACTTTTATATATATGAATGAATGTTGAAGTCATTGAAAATATATATAGTCATCATAATATTACTGTTTGACACTATACACTGTTTTTTATTTTTATTTTTCCATATCATATTGTGCACTTATATCTGAGGACTATTGTTTACAACATCTGTTGGAAAGGATTTGGACAATACGTGAGTTTTCCAGGCTGCAGAACTTGCACATTGAGGTTGTTTGATACACCTAGAAGCTTTTGTCTGAGGAAGGGGCTTTTTCCCCGAAACGTTACTGTAGATATGCTGATACTATGCAGTAAAACCTAGCAAATTTTGCAGTACTCTTTGTCTGCCTCCATCCTTTTTCTAAATATATTACTATAGCCCTCTATTTGGAACATAGAGGCAGTGATGTGCTAGCTTGCACCAAAGTTTATTCTTTTCATGTTTTTTGTTGTCCACTTGGCATTGGGAGTGTCTCTGTATATATTTATATTATCTCTACCAAGCAGTGGTAATATCATCTCTACCACACACATGTGGGGAAATATTTGAGGAATCTGAACTTGATTCTTTTCATCTCCAACATCTTTAAAGTCCTAAACAGAAACTCAGCTGAAAGGGTTAATTAGTATTTTGCAGCTGACAGAACAAAGCATTTAAAATCAAAGACACAGATGACAACACAAAGGGCTGTGTTAATTTGTATACAACTTTTTTTCAATATACTTTTTTAAGAACATTTTATTTTAAGGTAGTCTTACTGGTTTGGGCCCCTTAATTTTAAAACAATCTGCTCATTAATGGGCCTTCTAAAAATATTTGATTAAATAAATGTCAAGAATCTTTTTATTGGCATGTTCTCTGCTTTTATTTTGTGATTAAATACTTCCAACATACACCTACCAGTCCAACAAAAAGCCTTTAAAATGATGTGCGGGTTTGAAAACGAAGTCTTTGAACAAGAGCCAGTTGCCAATCTTCCATTACAATCTATCAAGTAAATTACTCTGGATTCATGAGACTATGGAAAATTCAGATAAATGAATGTTTACACATAGCAGCAAAGCGCCACATACAATCTTTTCCAAGAATATTTTTTGATTAAGTTAATTACTAAGCAATATATCTTATTGCATTCAAGGTTAATCAATTGTTTTTGTTCTTTTCTGCTTCATATTACAAAGTATCCAGGCAAGGGTGGAATTTGTGAAGTCAGACTAAGTAGAAATGTTTTGAACTGTATAATATGCAGCAAAATACAACTGCACTTCACAGCACCTCTAATCACCCTCTACCCATTTATTTAGTTATTTATAAAATGTTTTACCAGCAAGTAATACATTGAGAGTTACCTCTCGTTTTCAAGTATGTCCTGGACATAGAGTTGAGATTACAAACATGGTTACAAATACAGTTACATAAGTGAACAGGTAATTACATTAATTCTACTGTAAAAGTGTGAATGTTAAGGTACTCTAAGCAAAAGTACAATTTCAGCCTTATTCCAATTTTTCTTTAAACTATCTTTTTTTAATGCATTTATTTGGAGACCTTTATCTGCTCTAATATTATACAATCCTACATTAAAACCATAAATATTTCTTTGATCACTTCATGTACCATATTATTCAGACAAGATCTGGGTATATACATTTTTACACCCCTACTTAAATGGGCAGTTCTTCCTGCATTCTTATTTTTCATATTTTTAAGATTTCTTCAGTGTTGAGCAGTGGCCACTCCCCTTCCCCACCATGAGCCCCTGACCCCAAACCTCTAAAAGTTTCCCTGCTCCCTCTTTAACCTTTGTTTTAGCGCAAACACTCGTACTGCACAGAGAAAGCAAGGGGAGGGAGAGGAGTCAGGTCTCAGATGGAATATGTCACGGCATGGTATTTAAAATAAAACGAAAAATAAATACTGTACAAATGGTTCAAATAACAAAGAATGCTCTGTGAGCCACAAATTTAGACAACTTAAGCAAATTGATTGTTCTTGCTCACTTGAATTCCATATGCATAGAACGTATTCAGATTTATTTTCAAGCATCCAAATTCTTTTGATACTGTTAGCAGATGAACTTGTGCGAGTTCAAAACTGGAAGCCTAAAGTCTGGATTTGTTATGTGGGGGAATAGTCAGTTCTGTCTTGGCTTTCTAACTTTCCTGTTGAGAAAGACTCATTTATCACAGCTGATTTCCCTCTGCTATAAATACTAATTTCTCAGCATTTTTACTGGCCTTAGTAGAAGGGCTGGCCTCTGAATTTGAAACTGCTATATCCAAATACATTTTCAATTGGCTGAGAGAATGCTCATAATGGGATGCCAATTTAGTTGTTGGAGACGGTTTTACTTCTGCTTGGATTTATGATCCTGGTATGTACTGTATGTAAAACATTTATTGACTGTGTTGCTTTATGCCCCGTTTTTCCAGCTTGCTCCCTGCCTACTGTTTCCCCAGTATTTTCTCCTGTGCTATCCTTGAGCGTTCTATCCACACAAAACCCTTCCGTATTCCCTTTATACCCAATTGCCCTGAATGTTTCCCTCAGTTCCCGTAATGGTGTGTTGCTTCCTTTCCCCCCAAACTTGACTATTCCCTTTATCTTTTCTTCAAAACAGATAGTAATTATTATCACATGTACCTCAGTTTCAGAGACCCCTTCTGCCAAATGGTATTATTTAATTATATTTGAATAGAAATTATCAGTTTGGTTTTACCATTCATTATTTTTCTTTTTATTCAGTTTCTTTGTCTCTCCTCATTATTGCTTAATTGCTCATAAAATGTGAGGGTCAGTTTATTGCTTACGCTTTATGCCTTCCAAAATGGTTTCTCATAATGGAAAATGTCTCAATAGCCGATCCAGCACTGCAAAGACTTAAGTGAACTTTTAAAAACCAATGCAGATGTAGTTTTTTGTTTGAAAAGCAAATTTGAATAAACACACAACCAAAGCTTTTGAACCATGTATTTCCCCAATCTTACCACCCTTCCTCCCACTCTAATAAAAATGGGGGTAGCCATCCAGCTCAACATTGGAACTCATTTAAGTGTAATCTTATTTCAGCCTTGAAGATTATAGTGCTTCCTATTTTACATTATGAAGCTAAAGCACAATGATTGAAAACAAGATATTTAACGGACCTCTTCAGTAATAACAAGAGTATAGTTGTAGCTATACATTGCATTAATAAAGCAGCACAGTACTACACTAAGTAATGTTTGTAGCAATTGTTTAATATTTGGCGTTGGTATATCGCTTTCTTCAGATAATGCAGATTGATTGAATCAATTGTTATCATGTCATCATGGCAATACTGTATTGTCTGAATTTGCATATTTTCCAAATAATTCCTATTTCATAACAACCCATATTAGGTAAAACCAAGAATACAAGGGCAACTGCCCACAGCTAAAGTTAACACCATTTAGGGGATAATTCAATGAATACAGATGCAGCGGTTCAGGGCACTTTCAGTCGAAAATCCCCATTGGCTTCAATGAGGATTTTAGGATGGAAACCAGTCAGAATGGCTGCTTTGGCCTTTGTTGAATTAGCCCCTTAATGTTTAAGGCCTGAAGATACTCAGAAATAAGACATTGAATGGGAAGTGAATGGAGAAAGATGGGGAATGTCAATGTAATGGTCCAATGCATTTACTTATTAAACATATGTACAAATGGATAGTACTTACGTTTAAAAATACATACAAAAAACTTACATTTTTACTTCTTAATTACAGAGATAGAAATGAACCAAATTATTCTCCAGTTTGATTTTCCATATCTTGATTAATTTTCCAACCATAATTAGCCTTGTGGGATAGTTTTAAGAATCAGAATCAGAGGAAGATATGCTATAAAATGCTAGGGGTACTTGCTTACATCTGTTCAGTTATTTTGAAGTTCTCTAAGCCATTTAAAGTTTGAAGCTGTTAATAGCTCACCAGTTTTTAACAGACGTGTTATTTTGATGATGTATCTTGCAATATGCCCAGTGGGAGAAAGTCTTCTTCAAATGATTCTATTTTTAAATCCCTGGCAGATGGATCCAAGATTAAAACTTTTTTTTAATTAAGAATACTTTTTTTTAAAGAAAAAACATATAGTTCCCTGTATTTATAAAAGAAAATATGTTGAGTTTCTTTATACTGTATGCTATTGTCTTTGTAGTAAATTAAACTAGCTGTATTGGCATCTCATTTTCATTGTAAAAATTATGGGAGATGTGAACGTGCTCATAAGTGGCATTTTTATTTGCTACAGACTTTACAGTGGAAGGTTTTCGACCCTTTTTTTACTCACCATATCTTAACTTTGTGTCTGGCTGTAAACAGTACCAGCTTCACATGGCAAAGCCAATTTAACCATCCTCACAGTGATGAGACCCAAAAGGAATGAAACAGCTGTCTGTGAGTAGGTTTACTGACCATGACCTTCTTTAACCCAGACTGTGCTGAAAAATCTGTGTAAAACGACAGTCATAAGCTCATAGGAATCCATGTTAAAAAGCATATGAAGCAAAAAGGGACACACTGCAAGAGCTCATTTGCATCTCATTACCCAGAATCCCTGACTGCAGTTGAAGCATTGTATGCTAAGAGATAATGAGGAAAGACTAGTTTAAGGACCTGTCTGAGATGTGAATGTGCTTATAAGTGGTATCTTTATGGGGGATTTTGGTAAAATATAATACATTCATATTGTTATATTGTTTCCTATTGTTTATCTTTAATTGCAAAATGTAAGATACACAAATCTACTTGTCCTTTCCCCCACCCTTCAGACTTATGTCACCAACTGTCTCTCCACTATATAATCTTGGATGTCCCACTACAACCTCACACTCAATATTTCCAAAAGTGAACTTTTCATCTTCCACCCATAAATTCCATCCTTATTTCCAATTTCTTAAAAGGTATTTACGACTTCCCCATAATCCCAATACTGCAGGCCTGATGCATTTTTCTTCTCCATCCCCTACATATAGTTGTATTACAAAATCCTGCTACTTCAACCTTGAAAATATCAACAGAATTCACCACTTTCTTACCCCAGAATAAACAAGTTGCAATCCACTTTCTCATAATGTTCACACTGCACTACACTTATCTAAGCTCCTTTGTACCCCTCCAGTCCATTCAAAATTCTGCTGCCAGACTCATCACTCACAAAACCCTTGTTCCTCTGTCTTGCCGCTATGTCAGTCCTCACACTGGTTTCCAGTATAATCCAAAATTAAAGGAAAGATTCTATTTCTCACTAGAGTTATGTGAATGTTTCAAATGTGGTTCACAATTCTTTTCCAGAAATCTTTCGAAAATGTTATTTTTTAAAATAAAATATGAAATTGTTCAATATTTTGCAATTTCCACCTGCATTTGTCGCTGTTTCAGGGATATAACACTGAATATAAGGTTGGGTAAACCTATTTATGACAAGGATTAATAGTACACAGGTAACTAAATGACCTGCTCGATCCCAATAGGACTCCAGAAAGTCATCAGAATGTGGTACATGGACCTTCATGATGTTAGTTATCCCAAACCTGGAGTAAAGATTTTCCTTATTGCAAGTTTACTAACTATATATAGTTTTTGTTTAAAAAAATGCTATAAAGTAGTTTCTATAATGTAACCTGGTATGGTAAAGCTGGGTTAACAATTATCCTGCAGTAATTGGGAAAAAATTGCAAGTATGGGTCATTAAAGTCAAACGGCTTTTAATTGTATATTTGATTGACAGAACAAAAAAGTGTAATTGGGCGCTTCTAATATTAATATAAATATTAAATACAAATTCTATTCTGCAATGAACACAGGTGAAATAAATTAATAGTGAATGCTAAAGTGAACAAGTGTAATCACATGTGATAATAAATGAAGAAGAACTTTCGCACGTGTATCCATTGTAATACTTGGATGGACAAACTAAAAGTTTTTTTTGGATGCAAAATATGCAAAGCCTGCATCCATAGAGACCCTGAGAAATTTAACTTTAAATATAATAGAAAGGGAGAGATATTTCCAATAGAAAGTTACATTAATTGCAAGTCAACATTTGTGATTTGTCTTGGAGTACCCGTGTGGGAAATATTAGGAAAGGTCTATTAACACATCAAGTGTTTAACCATTTTAAATTGAAACATTAATCGGATCCCAAAAAACTTAAATATAAGGGTATAGAGCATGTCCCCACAAACTGGAGAGGGGGCAATAGACTCAATACATTAGCAAAACATGAAACATATTGGATCCATAGAATGGACACACTATATACTGGGGGACTAAATAAGGACATTGATATTGGAGCTTTCCTTATATAGCCCCTATGATTGCATCACCACAGTTACATATCTTAATTTCTTCAGATTGTATGATTAATATATATTTTGTATGCTATTTTACAGAATTACAATTATCATTTTACTAATTGAGTGTTCTCTCTCGCTTATTTCCATTGTATAGAAATGATCCTTTTGCGCTGTTTTATTTTTGCGTCGTATTATTATATTAATTATTAAAATATATATTTAGTTATTTGTAATGTAGTATGACACTATATTTATACATTTTGTTATCATATTGACTGAATCTACTATTGTGTAATATCAAATGTATAATTAGACCCATTTGGGATGTGGCTATGTAAGAGCTACATTTTTAACTATGTGACCTTGATACATTGTAACATATACTGTACATAAGTGCTAGAATAGCAACAGCTAGGATTTGTGATTGATGCATACATAATAGGAATTAGCCATTGCCAATCAGCAATTAGGGGCAATAGCATATAAACATTAATTGTAAGACAGACAGAATTAATTCCTGAAGAAGCAAAGTTAGAGAAATGCGTAGAATCTTGTACGCATCCTGTTCAAGTCATACAGAGGAGTCCTGGCTATGGTATTCGCCCGTCCCTATCAGTCCCGCCAAGAGTCGAGTCATCATCGGAAGTGACCCTGGTGGGTGTGGGCTTTTCTTCTCCATTAAATAATTTGGCTTATACCTTTTTCTATTTTGTCTTTTATGAGTGCTGGGAACATTATTTTGTGTCTATTGTTTATTTGGAGGAAATAGGATTGCATCAGTTAATCTACGGTAGCTCATTTTGAGTGTTGTCTATGTTTGTTTTGATATGACCATTTATATAACAAAATTGGTGACCACAAAAGATATTGGGGCATACAGTAGAAGTGAAGAAATTATACTAAAATCTTGCCTTGAACAATGAAGACTACAATTTGTAGTCATTTATTTTACGTTTACGTCTGCATTTATCATACAGAGGAAACATTGGCACTTTCAAGCATTTTAAATAAAAATTTACGTCATTTTAATTTAGTTGCATGTTGCTTAGATTCTATTGAATATGATTATCAGTTGTTGAAACGTAATTAAATAGATTCTGAATCGTCATGCAATGAAGGAAACAAAATGAGGCACTTGAACAATCCTGTGAGCATGCATTTTTAATCAAGACTTTATACTGGCAACCCTGGTATATCTTCTAAACATAATGTGTTTTTATTATTAAAACTTGTAAAGCTTCTTAATGTTACTTACTTATAAGCCTCAGTCAACAATTCGTTGTCAAGTGTAAGTTAAAGAAACAAATTCTACAGTACAATGAGCTATACAAAACATTGCACACATACAGTATTTTCTACATAGATATACATTTTTTTTTAAATACTCTAGTATTTAGAGCCATTAGAGCTCTTTATGAGAACTGTAGGGATTAACAAAAGAGATGAACCAACATAAGGCATGTATAAATAAGAAGATGCTATTAAGGTAAGAGAGGAATAAGAACTATGATGAATTGAGAGCAGTATAAAGCGACAGTGGTACTGAATATATTGAACAGTATGAGTAAGAGTACATTTCAGGGTTGCTACATTAAAGTTATGTATAAGAAATATTCTCTTAGAAAATATAATGTGTTAAACAGTTTTCCTTGAAGATCCAATCCATGCTGTTTGTCTTTATTTTTATATATTTATTTTTTGCGTGGAAGGATAAATGTAAATGCAATGGCGGAAAACTTTGAATGCACACATACAGTATTCACTATCAAACACAAACAAGAAGACACATTAATAGCACATTTCTCACAACCAGGCCGCTCAATTTATGATCTTTATGTACTAATCCTGAGGGGAAAATTCAGAACAACTAGAAAGAACCTCTGAGCTAAAAGTCATACATCATTTTGATTCCAAAAAGGAGATCTGGAGTTTTATGACACTAAAACAATATAAATATATATATAGTGGCGAGAAAATATTTGCGAACTCCAATGACAATTACGGAGATTTGATAGTTTTTCCATGATAACCTTCTTGAATTAAAATCAGTCTTTTCTAAAATGTCCAATAGGGTTTATATTAACCAATTCCATGTGTTTTGAAAACAAAATGATGTATGAATTAGACAAACAATGAGTAATTAAGCATCAGGGTATGTGCAAAAGTAAGTGAAACCCTGGTTTTATCAGCTAAATGAAAGGGGGATAATTAGAATCAGGTGTTTAAACAATGAGTGTTTGTGAGGCCCCACCCTATATTACGTTCAGAAACCTTGTGAGTTTTGTCTTCACCATACAGGTGTGTGGAAACTCGTCATGCCACGATCAAAAGAAATCTCTAAGAACCTCGGAAAAGCAGTTACTGATGGTTTGACCAATCCACTGTCAGACAATCTACAAATGGACAAAGTTCAAGACCACAGTCACTGTACCCAGGAGCAGTCATACTACCAAAATCTCTCTAAGAACAAATCGGCAAATCATCCACAAAGTCACAAAGAACACCAGACTAACACCCAAGGATCTGCAGGCCTCTCTCGCCTTGGCTAATGTGAGTGTCAATGACTCAACTAACATAAAAAACTGAACAAGAATGGTGTTCATTGGAAGGATCACCAGGAGGAAACCACTGCCCTCTAAAAAGAACATTGCTGCCCATCTGAACTGGGCCAAAGGACAGATATGCTCCACAAGACTTCTGGAACAATGTTCTCTGGACAGATGAGTCAAAGGTAGAACTTTTTGGCCTCTATATGAAACGTTATATTTGGCGAAAACCAAACACTGGGTTCAAACAGTAGAACCCTGTCCCAATCATCAAGCATGGTGGTGGGAGTGTGATGGTTTGGGGATGCTTTGCTACCTCAGAAAATGGACGGCTTGCTATCATTGACACAACAATGAATTCTGCATTGTATCAGAGGATTCTAGAGGAGAATGTAACGCCATCTGTCTGTGAGCTGAAGCTGAAACGAAAGTGTGTCACGCATCATTACTGTTACACTTTACTATATCTGGTGTTCTTGCTTTTATAAGATCCATGAATGGAGCCGGCTTTGTTGCCAAAAATGGAATGAAGCAACTGTTGACTGGGCCGCCGACAGCTTTCCCCGGGCACAGGACTAGTGTCCACCGCAGCCTCCCATGTGGTAGTCTTGCAGGCCCCCTCTATCTTTTACACTTCCCCTCTCACGCAACTCTTCGCTCTCTCACGCTCCTCTATTTCTCTCCCCTTTCTCACACTCCACCCTTTTCCCCTCTATTTAATTTTCCCTTCTCACACTCCCAACTCTCATCCTCTCCCCATTTATTTCTCTCCCCCTTGCCTATCACTTCCCCTCTCATTCTTCCTCCCCTCTCAATCCAGCACCTCTCCCCCTCTCTAAACTCTGCCCCCTCCCTCTCTATACCTCTCTCACTTCAACACCTCCACCACCATACCCCCTCTTGTAATCCCTCTCTCTTCCTCTTGCTCACTCACTCGCCCCTCTCTGTCATTTACTCTATCTCCCTCCTCATTCTTTCATCCACCTCTTCCATGCCCCCCTCTCCTCACTACCTTTCTTACAGTCTCTCTCACTCACACTGCCCCTTCTCCTATCTCACACAATGTTCCCCTCCTCTCACTGAATCCCACACCTTAATCCCCCTTCTCAAATCCCATGCCCTTTCAGTTCCCACTTTACCTCACACTCAATCCCCCTCCCTTCCTCACACTACATTCCCCCTCCCCTCATTACACACTTAATTCTCCCTTCCACTTCTCATACTTAGATACCCGTTTCCTCAGACTCCATTCCTCCTCCTTACACACTTAATTCTCCCCTCCACTTCTCATACTTAGATACCCCTTTCCTCACATTCAATTCCCTAATACTTACAATCAAATCCCCTCCTCCTCCTCATCACACTCAAACCCCCAATCACACAATACGCCCCTCAAAATACACATTCTCTTTCCTTGGGGGTGGGAGGGGGAGGCCTCTGCTGAGGTGCTGATCCCGCAGATGTGTGTGGAAGTTGGGCCAAACTTCTGTGTGGGCTAAACTTCTGGAATGAACAGCACACATGGAAGGACATGGTGTGAAGGCCACAGACAACAGACAACAACCGGACACATTCTCCATCGCCGTCAGCCAGGCCAGGATAGTTGTCCTAGCTCTCCTCCCCTATCAGTGGCCCTGCCTGTAGTAGCTTACTATGCCTGACATGCTTCGTCCGAAGCAGACGTGGACATTTTTTAATATCCTCTACTTTATTGATTTGAGGCTTTAAAATCCCCCTCCCCACAACATAGCCACGACTCTTTGCCAAACCTATCAAACACTTGGCAGGGTTGGCTGTAAGACCTGCTTTCCTAAATGTTTCCTCTACTGCCTCTACCTTTGTAGATGGGAGTCCCAATCTTGACTATGAATAATGACATAATTCAAGTATGCAGAAGCATACTTGGAGTGAGGCCATAACAACGTATTTATTAAGCATGAACGGTTGCAGGAGCTCCATGAAACCTAAAGGGAAATACTATATAGCTATAAAGGTCTTCCTCTGTTACAAAAACTGTTTATTTCATTGCAGATTTCATTAGCGGAATTTTCCAATAACTTTTCGTGAGGTCAAGTATGCTTAAGAATCTACCCTCAACTTAAGGCATGGAATAGGCATTTAGAGACTTCATTGGCTTTCCTGTAGTCTTAGCAGAATCATACGGGCCAATCTGGCTTAGGCACTAGGATGCTGGGACCATTTGCTATGTGATTCCTCAATCACCTCAGCTCTAGAATTTTTTTTTTTACCTCTTTCTGAATTGCTTCCATTTTTGCTTCTAGGATTCTATACAGTTTTACCTTAAAGGATTCTATACAGTTTTACCTTAGCTGACACTTTTGACTTTGTGATAATGGCATGAAGAACCTCTTGAGTTCTATTTGGTATAGCTGAGAACACATCTTTATTTAATTTTGCAATTTTTGCAGCTTCCTCCTGTTGGTGAGGAGTAAGCTATGTAAATATTTTAACCGCTAGACCTTAAGTTAACAATCGATAACCATCACATACGCTTCCCTATCCTTTGAGGGATTTAGCAGGTTTATATGATAGATCTGCTCTAATTTCATACAATCTGGCTGTCTATTTATATTATTCACACCAGTTCCTACCTGTTCAATAATCTCATATGGCCTAATGTCAAGTTAAGTAGGAAAATCCATGGGGGGAGTATCATAAGAAGTACTTTGGATCTAGGTGAAATCTGAAATCAGGGTCCAGCGACCCAGGCAAGTGGAGGAGAAGGCAGGGGATGAGCCAACAGCATATTAAAGTAAGCTGGGGCAGGGTTGGGATCTAGGTATAAGCTGGAATGAGGAAGCGATGAGCAGACAGAAGGGGTAGTCAGGTGATTCAAGGTTGGGGCAGGCGGCAAACAGAAGAGTAGTCAATCAAGTCCGGGTTACTGCAGGGAGAGAGCGGCAAAGTAAGGGGACACGCTGGAATCAGGAACCAGGTATTCGATATAGCAGAAGTAAAGTCAGGGAGTCAGCAGCTGGGGGCGACACAACCAGCTTCCTCAGTGGCAGAAATGTTGTGAAGACCATATTCCAGATAAAGGTGCCTTCTTATGGGCCAAGGAAGTCAGGTCTTGTAGCAAGCATAGAAGTCTAGCAAAGGCCTACACAGAATATCGCTGTCCTAGCATGTGACTCCTTACACCTAACCAATGTGATAAGAGGTTGCTCTTGGCAATTTGAAGGAGTACCATTACTCGGGCCCCTTGCTGAAGACTTCACTCTGCAGCATGTCAGGTATAACTGTAGGGAAAGAAATATGTAGCACCAGCCACTAAGTAGTAAATTATATAAAGTGAATAGTGCCAAAATAACAATGTGAAAATGGTTCAATAAGAAAAATATATGAAAAAAATAGTCCCAATATTAGTTAGTAGAATGTCCCATATAAGAATAATAGTCCAGATTAATACTCAAGTCCAGCAGCAGAGTTCAAAAATGGGAGTTCCACATCCCTCCAAGGTAGAAGCAAAATAAGATAGTAATGTCCTCCAGGCGCTAGACTTAGCCCATCAAATAATGTATATATGGAAGATATAAGAGGGATCCCTGATGCCTGATGAAGCGTGACTGCAAAACGCGAAGGATTGACCTTCACAGGCCACTATACCTTTGTGAAGATGCACCGAATCCAAATCTGCTTGCCTAGCCCCGAAGTGCGACACCAACACAGTGCTGATGCGAACCCTTCCGTAGGAATCTGATTCTGATCCGACCGACCCCAGCTGTGCACAAGCTGGGGTAGGAGAGATGTGGTGATGGTAATCCCAGCAAAACTACAACTCGGAGGAGTGGGAGACGCTAGGCAGCAGGAATGGAGGAGACCGGACAAAGCAGATCCCACAGACCCTGGCTGAGTACCGATCAGGAGGAAGGAAGATCTGAATAGCTTCTGGCTGAAAGCGATATTTGGATGCGCTACCATTAGATGGCTGTGAGTGCAAATAATTTTGGCAGTCTTTTTTATTAAAACGTTTATTTCTATGCTTTATTTCTCTATTCTTATTTAGCCTATTTCTCACCTGGGGTGTTTAAGAACACCTCCAATTCTACCATTAATCTGCAGAGCAATTAACAGTATTATGTTGCTCGACAAGTGCAGGAGGATGCCCCTAGGAATTATATTATCCATTGCATGAAGTAAGAATTTACCCAGGTCCCATTTGGGGAATAATACTATAGGAACACCTCCCACCTCACATATGGTGCAGTTTACTAACCTACTGTAGGAATCTACATTTGATATATGGGAAGTGAAGGAGGACGCCCATAGTTGTTCCAATACATGGTTCAAGACACAGACTGAAATTGTGATTTGGTGTTATACATACCTAAGAGGGCACTGTTAATTAATTTCATATAATATAATAACACATTGTTATCTCTTGTATCTTCCATATGTCCATTTTTTGATGATCTGAGGCTACGCACTGGAGGACATCGCTATCTTCTTTTATGTCAGGTATAACTGTTGGGATCTTTGTATCTCCTCTACATATTGTCAAAATACTGGTGTAATCTGTGCAATGCTTTCTCGCAACTGTTCAACATATTGGATGACATTTTCCCCTGTTAGAGGCTACTGTTCCAACTCTTCTCTAGCAGTGTCTAATATTCCTCTTAGGTGTCTTCCATATAGGAGCTCAAAAGAGCAAAATCCTGTGGAGAACGGTGGTACTTCACAATGGTCAATAGTAAGTATGGCAGGTGTGTCACAGCTCTTCCCATCTTTACTGATCACCTTACACAACATTACTTTTAGAGTGCTATTAAATCTCCCTACCAGTTCATCCATTTGAGGGTGGTACAAAGATTAAGGATTTAATTTTGTTAAATTGACATAACTCTTTCATGAGTCAGGAAACAAAAGGGTGCCCTGGTGAATCAGAAATGTCCCCGGAATCCCAACCCAAGAAAATACTTGGATAAATTATTTTCTATGGTTTTTGTGGCAGTATTGTGCAGTGGAATAGTTTCTGGGTGGCATGTGGCATAACAAAGTATCATTAGAATATATTGATATTATTTAGTGGATTTTTCCATACGACCCACCAAGTCCATGGCAAAATGTTCCAATGGGCCTTTAATAATGGGCATTGATATTAATCTTTCACTGCCTCATATACAGTATCTCTCTCTAGAAAATCCTGTGGACCTATTGTACTGAGGATTTCATTGTTTTGGTTAATGGTGCCTGGGACACTAAGTCTTGATACATCTGTACACTGAGTGTGGGATGCTCCAAAGACTAAGTGCAGTGGGGGAAACAGGTTTAAGTAAGAAAGCAGTAGAGGGGGAAATGGTTATAATGGTACGTGTAAGCAGAATACAAGAAACAGCCAGGGGCATAGCGAGAAATCCAAGCTGATATCAAGTAAGGAGCGGACGAATGGACAGTCTTGAAGAAAAGAAGGAGAACCTTGTACAGGATTTGAGAAAGAGATTAGCATAATAAGTTAGTTATTGATATATTAGTACTTTAAATAAGTATTAAATTATTATAAAACCTTCTATAATGAGTTCATTATCATGTAAAGAGACATACCGGTTATATCACCAATATCGAACATAAAAAAAGTAATAATTCAGTCAAACAAAAAACAAGCCACACTTTAGTATACAGATTGTAGAAAAACAGTAGTATGTAGTTACATAGTTACATAGTATATGAGGTTAAAAAAATACATACAGGTATGTCCATCAAGATGAACCTACTGTATGCTAAATTTAGACAACAGATGCTTAACCTATACAGGTAGTCCTCGCTTTTCCGACACAATGCGTCCCGCAAAATCACGTCAGATGCGGGACAGTCAGAACCTTTGAGCCATGTTAACCAGCGGCGGTTTCTGTAGGAATAGAGCTGCACAGAGTGCAGCAACAAGGCAGACTGCAGTATAAGTCCAGAAACAGCTGTTCTCAATTGCTCAGTTCAGGGAGAGATTTGCCTGGAACCTCTACAGCCATGTAAGGGTGAGTTCCAGCCAAACCCAAGACCGGAACCCTTACAGTACCCCACCCCTCCCCCCCTTTAGGAGAGACCTCCGAGCGATCAGAAGCTGGCTCACGCGATGATCTTGGCGACTTGGAATTGTTTCTGAAATATCTTCGACAGGTAGTAGACCTGTGGCAAGGCCGTTTGTTAGCGAGTACCATCTTTGAGAGAAAGCAGGGCACTGCAAATCTTGACACCAGAATCATAGGAAGGCTTGGGCATGAAGAGCTGTAGCAAAACTGGAGACTCAGACACAGGCCGCAAGAAGGATGCAAGTCTCTCAGCAATAGTCCCAGAGTACAGAATAAGAAGTACAGACTATTGGTCGGAATCATAAGGAAAACATTCTAGTAGGTAATTATATATGTAAAAGTCCATGACATTTTTCTGCCACAGGTTGAATCTGGTCACAGGACAGCATGGACAGTGACCGAAGGGACCCAAAGAAAGGTACAGATACAGTTCTCTTGTCAAAGTCCAGTCCAGTGACACCTAACAACTTAGTTGTGACAGTTGAGGTGATGAAGTAGCTTTCTGCCGTGGGACTGGCAATTAGTAGGAGGCCAGCACCCCATGGCAGGTGGGCTCCAGAAAGCACCAATTCAGATGTCAGGGAATCTGCTAGCAGCAAACTTGATTTGGACGTGGGAGCCGTGGAATCTGCCGTAAGCACATCAGGCTCTGGAAGAGAATCAGTGTGTAGGAAACTTGTCTCTACAGCAGGGCCACAGAATACGTAGTGAAAGCACAAGACACCAAAAGGCAATCAGAAAGAAGTATGTCCCTACCCACAGCGGGAGCACAGGAAACAGGGATGGGTACATCAGGCACCGCAAAGAAATCAAGAGGAATGTGTCAGTCTTTGAAGATGGCAACAGGAAATTGTTGTCTCCATAGATAATGAATTCCACATTTTAACTGCCCTTATTGTAAATTTCCCTTTCCTTTGTTGTTGGTGAAATCTCTTTTACTCCAACCTTATGGAATGAACCTGTGTCGTTTTTACTGCCTTTGGGATGAATAGTTCTGTTGAAAGCTCCTTGTATTATCCCTGAATATATTTGTATATATATTATACCCTTCTTAGCCGCCTCTTTTCTAATGTAAACAAATCTAATGTAGGTAGCCTATCCTCATAAGTCAGATTATCCACCCCCTTTATTAATTTGGTGTCTCTTCTCTGCACTTTCTCTCATTCTATGTATTTTCTATGGAGTGGTGCCCCAAATTGTACTGCATATTCAAGGTGTGGTCTTACTAATGTTTTATAAAGGGGCATAATTATGTTTACTTTTTTTCTATCCATTGCCCGTTTAATGCAAGATAAGATCTTGTTTGCCTTTGCAGCTGCTGCATAACTTTGGGCACTATTGTTAAGCCTGCTGTCTACAAGCACTCCTAAATCCTTCTCCATCAAGGACTCTCCTAATGTATCCATATTTAATTTGTTATTTGCCTATTTATTCTTGTTTCCCAAATGCATAACCTTACATTTATCTGTATTAAACCTCATCTGCCATTTTCCTACCCAAATTCCAGTCTTTCCAAGTACTTTTAGAGAGAAACTACCCCCTGCTCTGATTCTACTACCTTACACAATTTAGTGTTATCATCAAATATGGGGACTTTACTCTCTATGCCAACCTCAAGGTCATTAATAAAAAAAGTGATGACACCCCTTTCTAATGTAAACAAATTTAATTTAGATATCTTCGTCTCATGTCATACAGTAAGTCCAATTCATTTTATTTTGTACACTAACCTCGTGTGGAACAGTATCAAAAGCCTTTGCAAAATCTAAGTAGAACACATCAACTTCATTACTCTGGCCTAAACTACAATCTCAGTGTCACAGGTATTTATTTACATGTCTTATTCTGTTAGGTAAAAACTTTTCCCCATGAGTGATTGATAACACATATGGAAATGCCAGTGCATCTAATTAAATTATGGCTACATTATTGCTGTAGCAAAGCAGAACAGAGGGCACGCATTATTAAGGCTGAATCATACATTTAATAGGTAAGTTACCAAATGGCAGTAGCCGTTAGTACCATGCATTCACGGCTGCTGCCACAAAATAATTTTCCAACTCATGAAATTGAGAAAAATGTAACTAATTTCAGCCTTCTACAACTTTTACTACAGGGTAGATTGAATTTGCCCGACAATTAAAGTGTGTCCTTTATTATAGATTTGAAAACTTTGTAACAATTTTTACGTAACTTTGTTTTATTTAAAGAAATAACTTTGTTCAAATGCTCATACTTCTCATTGATTTAGTTGTCTTTCTACATCCTTAATATTCGAGCTCTAGCCTGTGATGTTTCATAGACTTTCTGACAACAATAATTAGATAGGTTGATGAGCAGCTTCAATTTATCAATAATGTCTCTTCTTGTGATAAAACTAATGACTTTGTATCCAGTATTAAGCCTTTTATCCATAACCACAAGCAAATACGCAAATGACATTCTTGTGTCTGTTATATAAGATAATAATATAAGCTAATAAACAATGGAAGACTTTCAAAGAACAGATTAACAAGGTAATCTATTAGGTGGTTAAGATGAAAGGGTAACACTAATGGACAGGTTTTACTAAATAGCTTTACAGGCCATAGCACATCTTATTTCTCCATAAAAAAACTAATGGCTATCACAGTATTCACTATGGGGCTATGAGACACCTTGTGACAATGATACGGCCCAAAACAGGTGATCCAGAATGAAATTTATAGATATAGTCAGTTTACATTTTTCAGTTGCTTGTATACCCAGGACAAACTTGAAAACGAGAGGTAACTCTCAATGTATTTCAGCACTTCCTGGTAAAAAATTTGATAAATAAATAAATGAGGCCCCCCAGAAAAGACCCAACACAATGGTCTCTCTTTCATGGGTTTGGGAACAGGGACTACCGGCAACACATCTATAGTTACATAGAAGACAAAGTTGAAAAAAATATATATTTCCATCATGTTAAATCTATGTTAAAAACCCCCAATGAAACATTAGCCAATGATCTTTCATAAGAGGAAAAATTAATCCCTTCCTGACGCCAAATAACAGCTTTCTCGATGGATCAACTTCTTTCCCATGTTTATTTATTTGGTATATTCTTGTATACAGTAACTTTCCTTTCTAAAAAGATGTCAGACTTTTTGAAGATATCTATTGTGGGACACGGAAAGGCTGGTGAGGGTATCCACAATCATATTCCCCAATTGGAAAGAACATTCTGAACAAAATACTCCAGGCTTCTCAGGGACATGCGCTGCTTCAGCAGTCTCAGCTCATTCAAGTTGGTCACTGCTGTGCTCCAGGATGGTTAAGGCCTATTCACCTTTCCCAACAACAACAGGCCCCGCACAGGTGGGTGACTCCTGGCCTCCAACTATTCCTTCCAGACGATCCTTCACAGTAATCTCCTTGAATCTGTTGGTTTCGATATAGATACAGCACTGTTGAGAGTCTCAATCCTCTCGGTTAGATCCTCTGTTCGAACACGGTAAACAATACAATATTTAAATCATAACTAACTGTAGTCTAACACTTATTTAGACCTTATAAAATACCTATTTCAGGGTCTAGACTTTCGTTATAGTAATGCAAGGTCTCATTACGGCTGAAAACAGCATTTAGCGCATTGTTACTGAGCTTTGAAGATCCCTGTTAGCACTTAACAATACGTTAACTGGACTTAACATATCATTAAGTATTTAACAGACTTCTGAGGATCTACCCCAATGGGGGCTACATACATTATTACTACCATTATTATCTTTTATTTGTATGACACAAACATATTCCGTAGTGCAGTATAATGTGGGAGGGAGAAAAAACATTGTATAACAAAAACAATACCTATGTTAACACAAATGTAACAATAGGTCCCTCTGGACCTGCATACGGGTACATCTCTGATGAAGCAGTGGCGGAAGTCACCGTAGCTTTTCTTGACCAAGTCTTTTGTAATAAATTTGTTGTGCCATGATCTTTTTCTCTTTTGTTTCCATTGCATACTTTGAATACTCTGGATATACTGGAGATCTATTCTGTCTTGATTAACCTCTGACACTCCAGATAGGATGGAAATCGGAATATAAGCCATATTAAATTTGTAAGTGCAAGAACTTAACTATAAGTGCTTTAGTGGGTATATAACCTTTTTTGATATATTATTATCTTCTTTTGCATTTATCTGGACTATGCATAACAACTGTACCTGAGTCAACGCACTGGAGGACATCTTTTCTTCAAGTGAACATTTACAGTATGTACACTCATCTTTCAGAAGCTTTATGCATAGACCATTAGACTAGGTTGTCACATTTAAGTTTTTATAATACAGGACCCCGAAGTCTAGTATGAAAGTATAACACCATTTTGAGCGATGAATGATTTGCAAATGCTTCGAGCTGAATGGTATCTTGGACTTGACAGCTATATTATTTGCTTTTATCATCTCTGCACTTGGCCAGTTGGGGAAAGATGCGCAGTTACTTAACAAGTAGCGGTGGGGGGAGAGTAATGCCTACAGGGGTAGGTCTCAAGGTATTATGAGATGAGCACTCAGTATCCCAACTTTATTATTTTAATAATTTAGTAAGGCGACATCTATTTGAAAAGTTAACTATTACAATCAAGTAGAAATCTATGTTTTTGTGACTGATTTAATTACAGAAATTTTAAGTTTAGGCATTTCACGTCAAGGCACTAAAATACGGGACAGTTATCCTACAGACCTTTCGGGGACAACAGAACAAATCAATTAAATAAACAATTCTACAGTATATATATGGGAAGTCTGATAACCCTAATTAGACTAATATATATTTTATCTTCAGGCAGTGGCATAGCTAGATATGTGCGGGTCCCTGGGCAAACATTTTTCAGGGCCCCATTAATATTTATACTGACTGCAATTTGTTTTCTCCCTCCTCCCATCCTCTCCCTGATCCTCTCTCTCATCATCCCTTCTCATATCTCCTCAGCTCTCATCATCATCATCGTCATCATCATCATCATCATCATCATCATCGTCATCATCATTGTCATCATCATCATCATCATCATCATCATCATCATCATCATCTCTATCATCATCATCATCATCATCATCATCATCATCATCATCTCTATCATCATCTCTATCATCATCTCTATCATCAACTCTATCATCATCACTATCATCATCACTATCATCATCACTATCATCATCACTATCATCATCATCACTATCATCATCACTATCATCATCACTATCATCATCATCATCATCATCATCATAATCGCTATCATCCTCGCTATCATCATCATCATTGCTATCATCAGCTCTCCTCACATCATCATCATCTCTCCCGCTCATCATCATATCACTCCACATAATCATCTCTCCTCCCATCATCATCAGATCTCCCTCTCATCAGCATCAGATCTCGCCACATCATCATCCGATATCATCATCATCATCATCATCTGATTTCATCATCATTTTCATCATCATCATCATCATCATCATCATCATCATCATCATCATCATCATCATCATCATCATATCTCCCCCTCATCATCATCAGATCTCCCCTCATCATCATCAGATCTCCCCCTCATTATTATCAGATCTCCCCCTCATCATTATCAGATCTCCCCCTATCTTTATCAGATCTCCCCCTATCTTTATCAGATCTCCCCCTCATCATCATTATCAGATCTTCCCACATCATCATTATCAGATCTTCCCACATCATCATTATCAGATCTTCCCACATCATCATCATTATCATCACCATCATATCTCCCCCTCATCAGATATTCCCCCCCCTCCTCCATGCTGTAGACAGGCGCAGGAGATGGTGTGCGGCGGCGGAAGGCCCCTGGTGTTAAATGATAAGCCGGTAGAAGAATCAGCAATTGAGGCAGAGGCAAAGCAGGACGGAACAAGGTGAGGAGCGCACTCTAGCACCAAAGCTGGGGCATGCTCCTCTCTTCCATCTTGCTCTGCCTCTGTAGCTGATTCTTCTACCAGCTTATCCTTTAACACCGGGGGCCTGCTGCTGCATACCATCTCCCCCCTGCCTGTCTCTACAGGGGGGCATGGAGAGCAGGGCCCCCAAGAGCGCAGGGTCCCGGGCTTTGCCCATGCTGCTCAGGCTATAGCTACGCCCCTGCCTTCAGATTATTTTTTTAATTAGCAGACACATTACTATGTGAGCCAGTGGGGTTATTAAATGAAGACTGTGGCTATTCTAGAAGTGCACTCAACTTACTGTACAGTACAAACATTTTACAGACAGATATCCTAATGATGCCATTCAGGAAACCTACTGTGCTAAAACCTAAAAGAGAGGAGGAAACGGTGGTCAGTTTCTGAAAGATTACATTATACACAAAGGTGCTTAGAAGTGTTTACAAAGTCTTATCTGCTTATCAATTATTATAATCAGAATGATCTTTTTTAAATCTATACAGTCATTATCATTTTTGTTACATTCAAGAATCTCTGTAACGTTAGTTATTGAGTGTTTCCTAAGAAGTATTGCCTAAGAAAATGAATGACTGAAGTCAGGATTAAGGTTGGAACGGATAACTACATGACAACTGTAAATGTACAATGTCAATGAACCTAATCTCCCTCATTATGTAATGGTATTGTTAAATAAAACACCAATTCACTGTTATTAATCTGGAGCTTATATATATGTATACATATACATACACAACAAAATCAACTTGAAACAAGTTAAGTTGTTTCTCTTGTCAGCTTCTCTCTTTACAGTACATATGTTTTCTTTATTTTATCACTGTAGAGTGACATCCCTTTAAGCTGTGCAGTAGTGTTTTTTTAATGAGCCCCAGTGTGTCCGGCTTTTAAAGTATTTCTTTAGATTGTATATACCCTCTAACATGGTGTGAATGCATTCACATAGGGAATCAACGATCTCTTCTTGTAAAATAAGTCAAAGATATCCAATCAAATTTTCTAAACAATCCTTATGGACAGAAGCGTGCTTTAAAGAATACTGTATAATGCTGCAGTTAATCACCACCTAAGCTATGAGGAGAGCCCCACTTATAAGTCTTTGAAGTTACATTCAATAATAGCTGGAAACAAAAAGCTCAATTGTGTCAGATGGTTATTTGGTCAGCAGTTCTACAGAGCAGACAGGAATAGTACAAAATGAATTATGAAAGGATTATATTATATTGTACAAGCATGTATACATTTGTATCTGGAGCAAATAAAACTCACTAAAACTGAATAAACATCCCTGGTTAACATTATTGTCATTAACATGTCTTATATCATGCATGAGAACAACCAACAAAACAAATCATAATAACAGTAGTAAAATAAAGGGCTTTTTCAAAAACTTACAACTGCCTCATATGGTTTAGCAATGTAACAAATATAGTCAGTTAATTCTCATCAAGTGTTAAACTATTTTTATTTGATTTTAATCACTACACCTGTCTTTTTACCAGGTGATGTGGATCGATCAGGGGTGGGCAACACCAGTCTTGAAGGGTCACCAACAGGTAAGGTTTTCAGGATATCCCTGCTTTAACACAGGTGGCTCAATCAGTTTTCGACTGAGCCACTGATTGAGCCACCTGTGCTGAAGCCGGGATATCCCTAAAACCTGTCCTGTTGGGCGCATGCGCGGCCAGTATGGTGCAGGAGGTGTAAAGTAGCAGCTCCAGCACCCGTCGGCATTTAACAGCTAATTACAGGAATTTTTGTCGAAATCACCCGAGTTCCTCTTACAGCACGGGGATCGTGAACCCACAAGGAACACAAATATACCTTACACAAGGGGCCATGGCGACAACTCGATTGAAAAACAAGCGCAAGGCAGACGTGCGCTCTTACTTCACTGAGGGTCGGAAAGCAAGGCCGGAGGGGACCCCGGCGGTGTCAGATTCAGACTCTGCCCCAGAAATGGAAAATGTACCGTCGGAGCAAACCGGCGTAATAAAGAAAGAAATAGCCAGGCTCCTCAGCGATTTAAAAACATTTTTCAAAGGAGAGGTAGAGGGCCTTCGTAAGGACATACAGCAGATCGGGGCTCGCACCAATGAACTTGAGGAAAAGATGGAGGAAAGCGCGCGATGCCACGGGGAAGCGGGCAAAAGGTTGGGGGACTTAGAAGCCAGAGTGGCAGAGCTGGAAGACCGGCAAGAAGACGGGGAAAACCGAGACCGGCGTAACAACCTGAGAATCAGGGGTATCCCCAAGGAGATCCTGGATCCAGAGGAGTTGATAAGCAGGTGGATGACCTCTATCATGCCCGGCAAGACAGAGGCTGAACTAGTGATGGATCGTTGCCACCGGGCCCTACGATCGTGCCCCACTCCTAACAACCCCCCCAGAGACGTGATACTAAGGCTGCATCACTACAAAACCAAGGAGGAGATCAGTAAAATCACCCGCTCCACCCCAACCGTGTCCTTTGAAGGTCTCTCACTAGCAATCTACCAGGACCTTTCCCCGTTAACACTGGCACGGCGGCGAGCCTTGCAGCCAGTCACAGGGTACTATGAGACAGAGAGATCCGCTACCGCTGGGCATTTCCCTTCGCCCTCGTGGTTATACGTAATGGCCGCCCCCACGTGTTGAAATTTCCAGCGGACGGCAAGGCTTTCCTCAAAAAACTGGGAATTGCTGCTGCAACGCCTGATAAGGGGAGCCCAGAGACACAGCGGCCTCGGCTTGCGGAGTGGGAAACCATGTCTACTTCAGCGGAACGTCGAAAAGATAGAGCTGCCCCCGACATCCAGTAATCCCCAGCAGAGAGGGTGGAAGACCCGCAAGGTTACCAAGTTATGTTAAAAGTTACAGTTTCCTGCCAGATTGGCTTAGTTCGGTCCGCAAACCTGCGCGGAATGTAAAAGCAGCAGGACAAGAACCCCAGTGAAGAGAAATTACCCCCATATCATCTGTTTTAACACCGCTGTATGATGCCTCCAAAATCACGTAAAATGGCGCTTTCGGACCACCTGAAGAAGAAGGGCGGTCGGCGGGTCAAATTCCATGGCGGCTGAGGATTTGGCGGGAGGAAATGTGGAGCTGATCGAGCACGCCCAGAGGGACGTCCGTCCCCGCCCAAGACCAGCCTCCAAATGACGAGCCAAAGCAGCGGAGGCGGAGGTGACGCACCAGAGGCGGATGTGACGTTGCGGCGGAAAAGAGACCCAGATGCGGAAGTGATGGCGACCAGAACTGTCATACCAGGGACTCTCCTCCGGCATGGGTACGCAAATTTCACTGCCGGAGAAGAGAACATTGATCCGGATGGTACCACTAAGCGGCGGAACCTCCCCCTCCCCCCCCCCCAGGCCCCCACACTCCCAAGCCACAGCTCGAGAGAAACGAAGGTTTAGTAGGCACTGGGGGATAGAGAGACATGACGAAGGTTGAGCCCCAAGGGGTCCCAGGGCACACACACTAGGAGAGGGCCCAGATAGAAAAGGGCAGGACCCCTATAGGAACAGGATAAGAGGTAGATAGGCAGATAGAAGTCATGGGGAGCCCAGCGGAGGGGGCAGAGTCATGCCAGCTTGAAGGAGGCGCAATTTAGTGGGTCCACAACCGAAAACAGTATAAGACAGCAACAGATAAGGGGGACACGAGAAAAGAGGGTTCTCCCAAAGAGGGTAGAAGAGAGGCATTTTTTTTAGACCCTGTCAGGTAGTGGATTGCCACCAGGTTCAGAGGTGATGTGCAGGAAGATGGACATTTGCGGCCGGCGGGGGGAGCGGAATACACCATTGTTCCTGCCCGCAGGCATGCGCTTCGGTGACAGGGACGTGGGTGTCCCCCACGCCCCTGTAAAAGTCCCGGGAATACATGGTCGGCATTGGAGACCATGGCCCTGGATTGGGAGGGAGATGGGTCCAGGGAGGCGGAGTTACAACCGGGCAATGAACCTGGGGCCCTTAGAGGCTACCAAGGTTCTTTCTATTTGTTTACTTGTTTGTTGTTCCCCCTGCTTTTCCCCAGTGTCTCCTTCCCTCAATGTACCCTTCCCACACCAAGGAGGACCAAGCACGAAAGTGAATCATCACTACCAAAGAAGCCACCACCCACCAGAGCGATCTCCCTTAGGTAAGACTTTGCCACAAAGCACACACAGCATCTCTCTCAACACATGCAAATGTCTGTAACACTGATCTCTCAGAATGTTAAGGGATTCAACAGTCCCAAAAAACGCAGGGTAGCTTTTTCAGAATTTAAAAAGAGAAATGCAGACGTAGTTTTCCTGCAGGAGACTCACTTTAGTACACAAAATAGCCCTAGCTTCCTAGACAAAGGATACCGACAGTTCTTCCTGGCCTCTGCTAAGGAGAAAAAGAAAGGGGTGGCGATTGTATTTAGTAATAGATTCCCGTTCCAGGTAGAAAAAATTAAAAGAGATGTAAAGGGGAGATACCTCATCTTAGTAGGGCTTCTACAGCAGTGCAGGATTACGCTAGCTTGTGTTTACGCTCCGTGTGAAAACAAACCACAATTCTTTAACGAGTTCTTCCTGACGCTGCAAAGATGGGCAGAAGGGAACGTAATCCTAGCAGGCGACTTTCACAAAGTGTTAGACCCCAGAGTGGATCGTTCACCACAACGGCAAAAACACAGACAGGCAGGGAATGGACCACTGCTGGATGGTCTCAAGAGAGGGAGTTTGATAGACATCTGGAGGGAACAACACCCAGGGGAACGGAGTTATACTTTTTATTCGAACCCAAACGACAGTTACAGCAGAATTGACCACTTTTCGTGTCTAGTAGAATGGTCCCACAGATATCCGACTCCACAATACACGACATTACGTGGTCGGACCATGCATCAGTAGAGCTGAGATGCACACAAATTAGGCCTAATAGCCCAGGAGCAAACTGGAAACTTAATGAATCACTGATTAAGATACCAGAATTAGAGAAAGTAGTTAAGGAGGAGATTAAACAATTCTTCCAGACCAACCTGGGCAGTGTGGAATCCCACACGGTGCTGTGGGAGGCTCACAAAGCCACGATGAGCTGATAAGCATAGCAGCCAAAAGAAAAAAACAGAGGGATGCCAAATCTACACAATTATACAAGAGGTTACATGAGCTCTCTGTACTACATAACCAAACAGGCAGAGGGGATACCCTAAGGGAGCTGAAGGACGTAAGGACTGAGCTTGGCCTCCTCCTCACCTCCAAGGCCGAGAGGGACCTGAGCTGGACACATAGGAAATTTTATGAGAAAGCCAACAAGCCGGACATGATGCTGGCCACCCAACTTCGCAATAAGCAACCAAGTTATAATATCCAATCAATAGAGCTATATCAGGGGAGACATCCTCTAACCCTAAAGTAATAGTTGAGGAGTTCAGACAATATTACGCAGAGCTGTATAACGGGGAGAAGGTGACTCATAATGCAAAGACAGCAGGCATATTGCAAGAGTTTCTATCTGAAGCCGCACTGCCACAGCTGGGTAGACTGGAGAGGGAAGCGATACAGGGGGACTTTACAGGAGAGGAACTGACAGCAGTAGTCAAAAGCTTTAAGCCCTCCAAGGCCCCGGGCCCAGATGGGTTCTCAAACCTATTTTATAAAAAATTCATAGGCATCTTAGCCCCGCACATGCTCCGGTTATACAATGGTGTCTTGGCTTGCGAGCCTTTCCCCGAGCAGATGCTCCAGGCGTCAATCTCCGTGATACACAAAAAGGAAAAAGATCCCACAAATTGCCAAAGTTATAGGCCGATCTCATTGATAAATTCGGACGTCAAAATTTATTCTAAACTATTGGCCAATAGATTAAGCGTCGTCCTGCCGGAACTGATCCATCCGGACCAGGTTGGCTTTATTAGAGATCGACAAGCGGCTGACAATACGAGAAGAGTAATTGATATAGTAGATTTTGTTAACACCAACAAGGTCCGGAGCTTGCTGTTAAGTCTCGACACGGAGAAAGCGTTCGACAGGATCGACTGGCCATACATGGAGACCACGCTTGGGGCATTTGGTTTCGGGGAAAAGATCCTCAGGGCAATTAAAGCATTATACTTAGCACCGGCTGCGAGCGTGATGCACCAATGCTTCCCCTCAGAGCTGTTTCCAATTAAAAGTGGGACGAGGCAGGGGTGCCCGTTATCTCCCCTGCTTTTTGCCTTATGCATCGAACCACTAGCAGCACACATACGTAGAAATAGAGACATTATGGGGTACAGATACACTCGCAGGAACACAAGTTAGCGCTATATGCAGATGATATTATCTTGATGATTACCAAGTCACTCACCTCCCTCCCTAATCTGTTTGCGCTCTTGGGGAGGTTTAATCAGATCTCTGGTTTCAAGATCAACCAGATGAAAACCGGGGCGTTGGTCTTGAACATCCCCAACGAGATGCAGAAATTACTAGAGCTCAATTTTGAGTTTAAATGGCGACCCAAGGCCATAAAATACCTGGGGGTATATCTCACAAAAAATATAGCTTCCCTGTATAAAGCCAACTATCCAAGTTTATTGAATACTCTAAAAAAGGAACTAAGAGACTGGTCGGTGTATGGTATTTCATGGCTGGGCCGCATATATAGCGTTAAGATGAACATTCTCCTCCGGATACTTTATCTGTTTCAAACACTCCCGATACCTGTAGTGAGATCAGAGATCAAGGATTTACAAAACTCGATTACTAAATTTATATGGAAAGGCAAACAACCGAGGGTCAAAGCAGCTATTATGCACAAACCCAAAGAAGCGGGAGGGTTGGCAGTGCCATGCGTGTTGTCCTACTATAAGGCGGCACAGTTGTGCCAAATTACACAATGGCACGGTGACCCAGGGCTACGGAGGTGGGTGGCACTAGAAAGAGAGCTGTGTGCCCCACTGGAGCTCAGGGACCTAATCTGGTACCCAAGGACAAGGGTGAAAGCTATAAATGAACCTTTGGCATCGGTGCTCAACTCGCTCTCGGTTTGGGAGGGGTCTAAACATAGCGGCTCATTGACTTCTAAACATACATATATGGCTCCTCTGTATGGTAACCCGGATTTTGCTCCTGGGCTAGAGGGGGAAAACTTCAAACTCTGGCAACAATTAGAGATTAATAGACTGAAAGACCTGGAGGGCGACATCACTATTAAAACATTTGACCAATTAAAGTCGGAAACAGGCATCCCTAACACAGAATTTCTTAGATACCTCCAGGTCAGGGCATTTTACAATACACACACGGTGAGACCTCCCTTAACGAATTTCGAACGGCTCTGCGTGAGGGGCACAGACACGCGGGGACTGATCTCCACTCTATACAGAAAGGTGGTCGGTTCAGACAAAGACGACACAAATAGACCCAGATTTATGAACCAATGGGAAGCAGATCTACCCGAAATACTAGAAGACGAGGACTGGAAAGCTATCTTTCAGGCGGCAGCAAGTAGCTCCATTTGCACAACATTGAAGGATAACTCATATAAGGTGTTATTGAGGTGGTACCTCACCCCAACCAGACTAGCTAAATTTATTAAAGGCGCTTCCCCGCTCTGCCCACGACAGTGCGGGGAACTGGGGGATCTGGTACACATGCTGTGGTCCTGTCCGAAGCTCATGCCGGTATGGCAACAGATTCAAGATTGGCTACAGAGATCTGGGGCCTCCAAATCCAGCTAGACCCGTGGCTGTTCCTACTAGGCAAACCCATAGACGAAGTCTCACGATCGGGAAACAAACTAATAATGCATTTTGCAACAGCTATGAGATGTGAGACTGCAGCACTGTGGAACCAGAACGCAATTCCATCAATAGACAAAATTAGAAATCGAATTTGGTTTGTATGCCAGATGGAAAAGCTAACAAGCTTGGTTAATGACACTGGCTCAAAATTCCAAAAAGTCTGGCTACCATGGCTAGCCCAGACAGACATCCCCGGGGTGAGCAATGCCACCGTCTGGCTTTGATAGGGTAAAATGAGTTCTCTTTGGATGAGCAGCGTAAAAGACAGATTGGACGTAGGGACGCACTAATAATGACCCTCATATCAGTAGACGGGAATACAAGGGAAACCCTCAATCCCAATGGAAGGGAGAGTCACAATAAAATAAGCCGAGGATGACCAATCCCCGTATAGAGCGACGAAGGGTAAACAGTTCTTAGTCCTCCCTAATTCCCTCCCCCCCTTTTTCCTCCCTGTCCCCACATTTGTCTATGTCCTGTCTTCCCCCCACGTCGGTTATATGTTGTAAGTCGGTTGTAAGTCGGTTAAAGAGTCTGGACTTTCCCACACCTGGATTAGATGATATTCTACATGCGGTAACAGTTATAGACATCATAAAAAAAGAACCGTACAAGCAATTCATTGAAGAATTTCAAACGATAGACATCGGAATATTCAATGCGTACACTGCATACTACTTGTGCCATAATTACAAATATTTAAGCTTTTGCTGCAGGAACTGTCTCCCTTTTACATTATAGGTTATATGTTGCTAACTAAGAAAGCACATAATAAGAATGCAGTACTGTGTAAAGAAATATTTGTTTATTTATTTAATCATTATTTTTACAATATCTTAGATCATAATTAAGGTCCAAATTGATGGAATGGATTAAGTAACATTTCCTTTACTAAGTGCCTACTTCTTCTAGACATGCTAATTAAAATGATTATTTGGATTTTTATTCCAGCATCACATTCTTGAGAACTCAAAGAAAACACTGTATACAACATGGGTACAATAAGGTGGCATATTGCATTATTGTTTTCATTTTTTCCTACTGTATGAACTCAATATTACTTAAACAATTATTTCAGGGTATACATAGTGTCCTTAGTTAAGTGTTATCTGATTGATATGCCATTTATTCAATGTTTAAAATATATCCCCTGAGGGAATAGTTTCCAAATTAAAAGCAAATAAGATTGCATCTTAAGTACGCTTTGTATGCTGTTGACAATCAGAAACATCCCATATAGTATTTTTTTTTATCACAAACTGACTATAAAACTGTCAAAAAAAGACAGAAGTTATGGGCCACTTAAATCATAACTCAGCAGACTTGGTTTCTCACACAATTTACAGTTTTTCAATCCGGATACAACATAAAAAACAATCTTCACTTGTTTTTAAACAACTTTAGAAAGTAAATCTCTGATGGCCATCACAAAAAAATATTTTAACAAACCACCTGTATTTTATTCACAGTATAAAAGTCTGCTTTCGACATACTGTAAATAATGTTTTTCAAGGTAAACATGGTAATAAAGCAAACTAAGCATGGCAGTTCCATTTCAAGGAGGAGATGCTACAGTATATCCCCCGTACGCAATGTACTAAAAGTAATAATTCACTAATGATAATCTCCTCCAGGCACTGGAAGCTGTACAGCTTTGTATAACAATGAGGGGGCAAATGAAATGCAACAAATTATATGCATCACAGTTCGACATTAATTATGGATTATAGTTTGTGCATACAAACAAGATTTCACTTTGTAAAAGTCTGTAGGGGATGTACAGTAGTGGCTTAGTGGTAAATACACTTGCTTCAAAGATGGAGAACCTGGTCCAAATCCCAGTGTGGGATTATGGCATTAATGCCTATGACAAAATAAAATAAAATAAGCACTGCCAGGTGCCAGTTTACAGTAAGTAAACATGTTTATAATAATAAATATAAATAAATATACGTATCAATTAACAGCTAAAGCAATACAGTAATTCAAATCTTTGGGTCAGGGCAACATTTTATACAACACATTGTCTCCCCAAACTAGACGTGTGTGTCATTGTAAATACATTTTATGCATATACTATTTATTTATAAAATATTTCCCCCCCCCCCCAAAAAAAGAATACAGCGAGAGATATCTTTCATTTTCAAGTATGTCCTGAGTATAAAAATGTAAGTGGACAATCTTCTAAGTGTAGACCCCTGTACACAGCACGGGCTACTAAATCTTCCTAGTACTGTGGTAAGCCCTGTTAAGGCAGGCCCCAGTAGTAATCATGGGTTGTCCCCCTTGCAAAGCCCTGCCTGCTTGATTAATACAAGCCTGTCCCTGCTGCCGGTCTGTGCAGAGGGGAGGTCTTTTGATGTCATGAGGGGCGGGGCTGACCAAACTTAGTAGCGGTTCCTGTGTGCTCTGGAGTCAGTGTTGTCCAGGAGGTGAGTGGAGAGAGTCAGTCTGATTACTCCCTGAGTTGAGAGAGGAGAGAGTTATCAAGGAGGTCCGATGGGGTGTTGGAGTGTCTGGCTGGACAGTCAGATAGAGAGAGAGAGAGAGAGAGTGTAGCTAGGTTCCTGAGGAGTAGGGCCTAGTAGTTTAGAGGTGGATCCATGCCTCCCATCCCGCTTAGGGGGTGAGGGAAGAGCTAGCCCCACCCGTAGCGCCCTTGGCTGCGGGTGGAGGCAGGGAGAAAGATACCCTTCAGACCATCCTGCGGAGAATGATCTGGTGGGAGAGGAGGAGGAGGCATATCGTGTATCTGTATTGCTGTGCTGCTATTACTGCCCTGCCGACAGTGAGTACAATAAAGACTCTGTTGCTTTCAACATTGTGCCGAGTGATTCTGGAGTGTTCACCCCGGGACCAAGGGGGTTCTTCTATAAGGGTCTCTTCCCACATCCCTGGGAATTATAGAAGATGGAGGCGCTGCACCAGTAAGACCACAAGGAGCCAATACATAAGAAGCCTGGTCCTGTCTCCCCATAACATCGCGGGAAGCTCAGGCCCTCCTGTTCCAAACAGGTATGCACCACCCATCACCATGTAATCTGCTCTCACGCACCATAGATACATCAGTTGAGTCTAGGGGGGGGGGAACAAGGGTTACATAAATAACAGTTACAAAATGTTTAAAGTAGGAAACAGTCAAAGTCTTGAAAGAACTTAGACAGGAGGTAGTTTTGAGAGACGTGGGTAAATTGTTCCAGAAGTGGAGTGTTCGGTAAGAGAATGAAGAGTGAACAGATACAGGAAGATGAACTTTTTCATGAGCTGGTAAGAAGACCAAGCAATAACCTCTTCAAATATTGTCAGCACAATCCATAGACAAAACAGTCATAATGTAAAAAGGGTCTACAATATTTAATATAACTGGACTAAAATAATCCAGTGGGAAAAATGATGACATAATCAAATCATAACATTTCCTATAGATAGGCACATCAGCATAAACTGAGCCATGTGGCTCATGGACTGTACCCACCTCCAAGGGGCTGTACACAGGCCATGAGTCACCACAGACCTTCCTTCACTTTCTGGGGAAGCAGAGGGGGGTGGTCAATAGCCCACAGATATCCCCTGCTAATGCCTGGATTTTAACAGGGCTTACATAGCAGATACACTATGTGGAGAGAAACAGGTACAGATATTATAAATGATCGCACATGTGCGGTACGAACACTTAATGCACACGCACTGTACAATTTTCTATGCATGTGGGTGGTACAGTATTTGTAGTTAATATGTATATGTAGCCAATTTTTTTAATTGACATGTGTTCTACATTTCTCAGTGTGCATTTCTGCTAGGTTTTCTATATGTATGTTCAGTATTATTTGTTAAATTTTTTATATTTTAAGATATTTAATACACATACACCCTAGAGGTTTGTAACATGACATTAAGGCTAATCTAGTGTGATAAAAATGGGATCCAGTACAATACAATCTATACAAAAAATTTTATATTTAAACTGCAGTCTAAATGAACAAATTACAGTAAGTGGTTTGGTCAAGGTAAGAAAAAGATACTAATTGTTATTTACTGTACTCTATCACATATTAGAAATTTGTAAAGCTTTCAAAATGACTGGACAAAAGACAGGGATGTTTTGATACCACGATACTGACCTGTTTTGGCTTTTCAGTGCTCTTGATATAACAGACATTGAACTTGCTAATTAGATTGGCATCATTTCAGACATTTATAATGTAGGCAGTGATAACGTATAACAGAAGGTACCTCTTGGCATCCATATCTTATAACTCATTACGCTTACTTAGATATTCTAGTGGAAGAGACTTTTAAGAGCTTCCTAATCTGTACTGCTGCTAAAGAAACATTAATTCCCATGTTATTTGCTGTAAAAATACTGTGATCACAAATACAGGGGAGAAAAAAATTAAACATTTTTCAAAAGAGCACGTGAAAAATCTTGTGATCTCAAAGGCAGGCTATAAAATATTTAACTACTCATACATCCAATTTACATATTTATCACAACTTAGTGGTAAAATTTAATTTAAGTGAACTAATTGTCCATCTTAGATGCCAGATGTTACAAAGCACATAAGGATGCTTCAAATTGTCCCCTTCAAACTCAATAAAACACATAATACCATAAGTTGAAATAAAATAGCAACACACAACACTACAACTTTGTATTGTATTGTATTGTATGTCTTTATTTATATATCGCCATTGATGTACACAGCGCTTCACAGTAGTAATCAAATAAATAACAGATAATATAAATAACAGATCATGGGATTAAGCGCTTTAGACATAAAAGTAACATTAAGGAAGAGGAGTCCCTGCCCTGAGGAGCTTACAGTCTAATTGGTAGGTAGGGAGAACGTACAGAGACAGTAGGAGGGAGTTCTGGTAAGTGCGTCTGCAGGGGGTAAGCTTTATGTATCATGTGTTCAGAATATCCACAGTGCTATTCATATGCTTCTTTAAGCAAGTGTGTCTTAAGGTGGGTCTTAAAGGTGGATAGAGAGGGTGCTAGTTGGGTACAGAGGGGAAGGGCATTCCAGAGGTGTGGGGCAGTCAGTGAAAAAGGTTTAAGGCGGGAGAGGGCTTTAGATACAAAGGGGGTAGAAAGTAGACATCCTTGTGAAGAACAGAAGAGCCTGGATGGTGCATAACGAGAAATTAGGGCTGAGATGTAAGGAGGGGCAGAAGAGTGTATAGCTTTAAAAGTGAGGAGAAGAATGGAGTGTGAGATGCGGGATTTGATCGGACGCCAGGAGAGGGATTTCATGAGGGGAGATGCTTAGACAGATCTAGGAAAGAGTTGAGTGATTCTGGCAGCAGCGTTTAGGATAGATTGTAGGTGAGACAGGTGAGAGGCAGGAAGGCCGGACATCAGGAGGTTACAGTAATCAAGGCGGGAGAGAATGAGGGCCTGAGACAGAGTTTTAGCAGTCGAGCAGCAGAGGAAAGGGCGTATCTTTGTTATATTGCGGAGGAAAAAGTGACAGGTTTTAGAAAATTTTTGAATGTGAGGGGCGAATGTGAGAGAGGAGTCGAGTGTGACCCCTAGGCAGTGTGCTTGGGCTACTGGGTGAATAATCGTAGTTCCAACAGTAATGTAGAAGGAGGTAGTAGGGCCAGGTTTGGGAGGAAGTATGAGGAGCTCTGTTTTAGCCATGTTGAGTTTAAGGCGGCAGAGGGCCATCCAGGATGATATAGCAGAGAGACATTCAGAAACTTTGATTTGTACAGCAGGTGTAAGGTCGGGTGCTGAAAAGTATATTTGTGTGTCGTCAGCATAGAGGTGATAATTAAACCCAAAAACTTACCCAGGGTGTACAATATCACATAACACACAATGTTAAAACTTACACAGGGTATACAATATCACATGACACACAACACTAAAACTTACCCTGGGTATACATTATCATATAACAAACAGTCCCCTCCTAAGCTTGTTACCACTCAATTTGCCACCCTGTGCACCTGTCAGCTGACCTGGTCCTTATAAGGGTAATGAACATTGATTACAACTCAGTGATCTATGTCCTTTCAGCCCAAAATACTAAAGGTTGGCATGGTTGCAGGTTTTAAATATGAACTTTGTGGGTTCGCCATTAGATTCCACGTCTGAAGGAGCCAGCTGGGACCTCCAGACTGGAGGAAAGGAGCTGTGGCCCGCGGCCGCATGGCCGTGCACCGCCGGCCGCAGCGGGTCCTCAGCCTTACATGCACAATAGAATCATTGAACAATTGAGCCAGATCCAAGTGCTAATAAAGGGACCTTATCAAAATCATGAATGGCCATTATTTTTTCCTGAGGATAATTCCCACACAGCTAATTATATGCAAAAACATCTAATACGCATAGGCTTAACACTAAATTAAGTTAGGACTGTCTAATGTTACAATCATCTATTTTACTTGTAAACACCCAAGCTACTTGTATACCTTCCCAGACACCCCTTTATACAATGTGTGGAGATGTATCTAAGCATCAAAAAGAGCACCAAAAAGAGCACCAAAAAAGCACACCCGAGATACCTGTGAAATATGCTAATTTAAGTAATTTGAATACACTTTGCATCTCCAAATTAGCATATTTCCCAGGTATCGCAGGTGTGTTACTTTTTGTGCACAGGACTCTCTCTCTCTTTCTCTCCAGCACAAACTATATTTCAGGATATGGATGGGAGTAACACCACCTTTATGTATGACCTCATTTGTAACATCCGGTTAAATCCTTGCGGTAACTACTGTATAATAGACCTTGTGGATAGGCATATTATTAGCACTAGCAGCCTCATTAAGTCAATAATGGACCTCTGGATCTGGGTCTTAGGCGCTGATTCTATATGTGCCTATGTGCCCAATTGGGCTAATATTGGCCAAATATAGCCTGATTTTCCACTTTGGCACATATAGAATCAGCCCCTTAGTTGGTTTCCCTGTTTTACATGGGAAAGTGAAGCTCCCAGCCTTATGTTAGAATAATGTTAAGATCCAGATCTGCATAGTACAGTACCTTACAAAAATATTTTAGAATTAATATTCTTCAAATGTATACACTTATAGTTAGCTAGTATTTTAGAACGGTATTGTGAGTTGATTTGTGATTTAATATTAAAATAATTAAATGTATATAGGATGGAGATCATAACTTTTGAACCTTAACTTGCCTTCAAATACTTTCTGGGCAAGCTACCCACCTATCTGAACAAGCTCCTCGCCCCTACCACATGCAGCACTTATCATCTGAGATCTGACTCCAAAAGACTGTTCATGGTCCCAAGGCTCAACAAAGTATCCGGCCACTCCTCCTTCTCTTACCGTGCACCCCAAAACTGGGACAACCTACCGGAGACTCTCACATCCACCACCAGTTAAAGTTCTTTCAAAACTAAGGCTGTCTCACATTTTAATCTGGTCTGTAACTGTTACATAAGCCTATAATATACATCTTCTCTAACTGTGCATGCAATGTATTGTATATAATGTATACCCTGTTCATTTATGTAACTGTATTTGTAACCATTTATTATTTGTCATATTAACTATGCCCAGGACATACTTGAAAACGAGAGGTAACTCTCAATGTATTACTTCTTGGTAAAACATTTTATAAATAAATAAATAAATTAACCATGGGGTCCCACTGAGTATATCCATGATGACCCAATACCCAGTTTCTAAGATATAGATGTAGCCAATGTTATTGCAATACATTGTGTGGTCCCACAGGTGAAATGGTGCGAAACACTCTCCCCTTTCTTCAGCACGACTGATTAAAAACAATGGCCGCTTATTCCACTGGTGCATTGTGTAAGTCCCTCTGCAGTGCACCACGGATTGCAATAATGTTGGCTACATCTGTATAACTGCTTTTTGGCCACCGGGCAAGAACATTTTCTGCGTGGACACAATATGGCCATTGGGAGATGACATTATGACTTTCCATTGGTGATCCTGTGACTATATTTATAGTTTTGATGTGCTACAAATTACCACAAAAAAAACCTCAAATATGTTGGGAACCCCAAAGGCCAAAGTGACAGAGAGTAGCTCTGGGTATCCCCCAGTTTAGGAACATTAAAAAAAAAAAAAACAATTGTGACTGGTGCTTTAATTGGCCTCATGACCTCAGAAATATACAAATGTGCCATTTATTCATCAGCTTTTTCTGTTTCTTATATTTTATCTTTATTTATGAATATGTATCATGAATCGTGCAATCCCCCAACACACAGATAGTGAGAGAAACAGTGGATTAATTAAGGTTAAACAAGCTAACACTACAGTTAGGGAGCAATTCAGCATGGGAAGTAAACCTTGTATCCTTGGGAGACTGAGTACTGTACAGTACACTGTGCTGGCAGATGGCCCCTGGAAGTTCTGCCACAAAAGACCATAGGCCGGTGAGGGCACGGATGGAGAGACAGAGGTGGTTTGGCCAAAGTAATGTGGCATAAATAATGGTCCCTCTGTATGTGGAGCCACAGGTAGACCAAAAATAGAAAAATAGGCGCTCCGCTGGTCTTCCAAAGATTATAAAATGTATTGCACAATAAATAAAACGTTGATGCTTGTGCAATAAATTGTATAATCTATGGAAGACCAGTGGAGTGCCTCTTTTTCTATTTACTTTATTAACATATGACATGTATTTCTGAATGCAAATGGGAAATATGGTAGCACTTCATATGTTTATAAATTATAGATATAATCATTAATTATGAATTTGTCTAACGGGTCATTTAGTCTGTACTGCAAACAAAAATGAAAATGAGAGATTAACTTTTGTTAACAAGAAATTAAAACAAAATGGATCTTGATCTTCAGATAACCAGGTAACCTGAAAATCCCCACAAATTGCGAGGTAATAATAAATACATTTTTTTTTTCATTGTTAAATGGGGCAGAGTGGTTATCTAATCTATTGGTATCTATTGGGCATAGATACAAAGGCAATAGTAAAGCAAATAGGCTTGGTATTGCATAGTTTTTATGTTGTGTCTCAAGAACTTTCATCCAGTTTTTGCTCCATGAGTAAATGATTGTTTTTTGGCAAGTGCCAATAAGAGAACTTGAGGAGAATTTGCATGATGCGCCAATTTATAATGAGATGTGTCTCAAATTATGTGTCCCTTTGCATCAGTTTTTGTCCTTTCAGTCTGCATCAAAAAATCATCAGGTCTGTGCTGAAGTTAACTTTCTTGCTTTAAAATATGTGCCTCGTTTTTTTGGAGCCTCTATGTGGCTCAATGTTAAACACAATATAAAAGTCCTTACTAAGAGACACATAAATGCATTTTCAATTTCTCTATTGTTAATTAAAATTGTAATTAAGCTATGGAAGCAGACAATATTACTATATTCAGGTATAACCTCATCCAGCTGTGAAAGTAAACCTTTTATCTACATTGAATTGTTGGTTTTACGGTGTTGTTTTCAAAGGTAAACATCACTTTAAATCCTTCTAATAAAAAAGCCAATAATGAAGAAATACATGTATAGCAAACGCTTCCTGTATTTCAAACCCGTAATCGGCTTCATGCTGCAGTTTCTTGGTGTTAAGTAGCAAGATTATTTTTCCAAAGCCTCCTGCCCCACCCAGTGGACTAATAGAGATTGTTTTTTATTTTATTTATAATTTTGAATATTTTTATGCCATGACTGCAGGAAGTCAGTATCCATGGAAACAAGGCAAATGCTTTCCAAATTTAGCACTGATATTCAAGCAGTACTTGACTACGTTAAGCAACATATTTTAATTATGAACGGCAACCGTCTTTTAAGAACAGGAAGAATCTAGAAACACAGTTATACTATATTGCCACATACCCTTTAAAAATTACAGTATTTAAGAAATTTAATATAATCACTATATATATATATATATACACTGGCGACACACTTTATTCGAGCTTGGCTAGTCCCACGAATTCGGGTATACCCGGGTGTATTGAGGTTTGTGACTGTTTTCTGCCCGAGTGCATTGAGTTATTTTCCAAGCAGGGATTGAAGCATTTTATTCCCGCTGGCTGCAATACTGCACAGTATATATATATATACTGCATTACAATTCATGAATTTATGCCATCTGGTAGACACGCAAAGCATTGCAGCCTATTAAATCCTAATCATTATCATTTAACAGATCAGCCGCCCATCAGCCAGGCATGAACCCAGGCTGGGAAGGCAAATGCAACGGAGCTTGTCAGAGGTGAGGAGTGGCGCATTCCAGGTATCTGCCAGGTACATACTGGGTATTTGCTCGAATAAAGTGTGTCGGTGCAGTATGCACTACTATATTTCCTAAACGAGAGACCTATATTATCCTCCAGATCAGATCATTTTTATTGAAGCATTCCGCAAATTTTAAGACAAAACCAGTCAGTTGATTTACAACTGACGGGTTCAAGATACTGTATAGGCAAAGAAATGTCCTGATCTCAACATTCCACGCTGACAACTAGCTGGATGGAAACTACTCCTTCTACAAAATAACATTAAACAATCTAGCAGCACTTTAAGAACAGTAATGGCAAAATTAATTACAGTATCTATGGGGGAATTTCAGGACTTGGTGCTATCATATTAAGGGCCCTGTTCAGAAAAACACAAACATGCAGGTTTATCGATGCAAAAAAAGGTTTTGGTTAGACTTTTTGCTTAACTGAATATAAATTATGTATGCACAAATTTGCGTGCAGAAATAACAATTTAAAAAGTCAACTCTTTTGTTTTGTACTAATTTCTGTCCTCATCTTCGAACATGCCAGGAGTATATTCATTTTTAACATATACATGGCATAATTGATAATTAAATATTTGAGTTATTAACCCTTAGAATCAAGAGTGGTCATGAAGGTTTGTACTTTGTATTCGCGTCCGCTCTAACTAAAGGGTTAATAATCCTGACAACTCTACTCATCCTATCTACCCATTGCATGTGATTAAAAGGCCTTACCATTAAATGCCCTTCTAACTGTTAAGTCATACATAGGGTTTATCCTCTCGCACCATTCTCCCGAGGGACTCTAACTTTCCATCCTCCCAACTAAGTTACGTCATTGATTCCTTTGAAGGGCTGGAACCACATATCAATGACATAATGGAGGGAGAAAAAATTCCCAACGTCTGACCTATCCAGTAAAGCCTAGGAACATATGGTAAGACAAGACCTAATGGCTAATTACCTATTTACATGCTACTCATAAAACTCAGATACCTGACGATATGTGGGTTACACCCTAAAACTTATGTGCATTGTTAAGGGGAAAACACCGGTTGTGCAATGATAATTATTAGCTCTAACGGCCGTTATACTTACAGTAATGCAATGGCCTTCCCGGATACGCAAAGCACCTGACAGTGTTAGTGAGCTTTGAAGATGCACCTTAGCATTTAATGAAGTGTGAACTTATGTTAATGCCTCTTTTTTTTTTTTAAATCTTTTTTTTCCTTTATTGGTATCTTGCAAGGTACATACAGGTAAGAATAACAGTCACAACTTGGTAGATGATTTCGGGTCATAGGCACATGACTGCGAGGTACATTGAGACACTCAATAAACCTTTTATTTCCCTTTTTTGTAGAAAAAAGATGGGGAACGACAGGGGTCGGGTGGATAGTTGGGAACGACATGGGGATGAAGAGGGGGGGAGGGGTGGAGAGAGAGGGAGCGAGGACTGGGCTGGATGGGACTCTCGGCCCCTTTAGTCCAGGGGTGTCATATCTGGGTCAGGCTTGTAGTAGTGACGGAGCGCCTGAGCCTGGCCCGGGTTCCCAGGATTTATAGAAATGGTGCATTCTCTGTTTTAGCATGGCTATCAGTCTCTCCATGTTCATGACCATGTCTATTCTCTTTATTACAGTTCTCCTGGAGGGTGCCTTTATTTGTTTCCAGGGCGCCGCGACACAGCATCTTGTGGCAGTTAGGATCGCCGAGGTCAATCTGGCCATTGGGGCAGGGAGGTTTCAATTGGTTTTCCCAGCACGTACGTCAGAGGGTCCAGGGGGATCTCCAGTCCCAGGGTTTCAATCAAGAGTCTCTGGATCCTGGTCCAGAACCTCTGGATCTCTGGGCATGCCCACCAAATATGGGGCATGTCCCCCTTTTGACCACATCCTCTCCAGCACAAGTCTGTTGTGCCTGGGAATATCTGGCCCAGTCTACTCGGGGTTAGGTACCACTGGAATAGGATTTTATATATTTTTTCTTTGGTGATAGAACAAATTGATGTTTTGTAGGCAGATTCCCAGATATCCTCCCAGTCTTCCAGATCAATTGGGGTGTTTAGGTCGGCGCTTCATTTTTGCATATATGAATGCGAGGGGGGGGGGGGGTGGAAGGCCTCTATTGTTCTATAGATTTCGGAGATTAATCCTCTCTGATATTCCCCTTTTAGGCAGAGGGTTTCAAATCTGGTCCGCGCTGGGAATTTATGGTTTGGGGACAGGGCTCGCAGGAAGTGCCTTATCTGTAGGTATTTGAAGATGGGGAGGTCTGGGGAGGAGAATTTATTTTTGAGCTCTTGAAAGGACAGTACCTCATCACTTTCTAGCAGATCCGCAACCATTTTGATGTTTAGGTCCAGAAATCGACCAAATTGGGTACGGGAGCACACGGGTGGGAAGTCTGGGTTCCCGAAGATGGGGATGAGTTGTGAGGGGGATGAAGCTAGGCCATGTTTCCCTTTAGTTTTAGTCCAAGTAGACCATGTGCATCTCATCGCCCCAAGCTCAAATCTCTGGGGCCTCCTTTCTTTGTGTGCCTGTGACCATAGTAAGACCGGGAGGGGGGTGGGGGCCGCGTGGTGGGTCTCTATCGCCAACCAGCAGTTAGAGGTCGGGGGGTTATTCCAGACCACCGCCTGCCTCAGCTGGGCCGCCTGGTAATATCTGACCACGTCCGGGACCCCCACACCCCCTCTCGTCTTAGAGGCTAGTAGCACTGATCTCGGCACCCTTGGTCTATGCTGCTTCCATATAAAACGGAGGATATGAGCCTGTATATTCTGTAGTTCTACTAGCGGGACTGGGACTTTGGAGAGTTTGAAATTAATAGAGTAAGCGGGGGAGGATGTTCATTTTAGCGGACACTATTCTTCCAAACCAGGAGATTTGGTGGGTGTGCCAAGTCTCTAGGTCTCTTTTGATCTGGCAGAACAGGGGGGGTAATTAGCTTGATATAGAGAGCTGTATGAATTAGCTATTTTTATTCCTAGGTATTTAATATGGGAGTTGTTAAAAGTTTCCATGCAGGGTCTGGTAGGGAAATGATGAGCGCTTCAGACTTGTCCATATTTATTTTATAGTCGGACACCAGACTGAATTGGTCTAATAGCTTCTGTAGATTGGGGAGGGAAATATGGGGGTCAGCCAGGGTCAGAATTACGTCATCGGCGAAAAGGGAAATTTTATACTCATTATCTGCAATTGGGGTGCCTTTTATACTAGGTTCGGCCCTGATCCGGGCTGCCAGTGGTTCTATTGAGATGGCGAAAAATAGTGGGGAGAGAGGGCAACCCTGCCTGGTTCCATTTTTGATTGCTATTGGGTTTGAGTGCCCGCCTGGGAGTTTTAGGAAGGCGGTGGGGTTGTTGTAGAGGGCTGGCACCCCCTCAAGGAACGGGCCTGAGAAGCCAAATCTAAGCATGGTTTGGTCGAGAAAGGACCATTTGATTCGGTCAAATGCCTTTTCGGCATCAAGGCTTAGGATCATGGCTTGGGTCTTGTTGAGGTGGACGTGGTCTATGATATCTACAATTTTGCGGGTGTTGTCAGAGGCCTGTCTTCCTGACACAAAGCCCACTTGGTCTATATGAATTAGTCTGGGGAGAATCAGGTTCAATCTATTTGCTAGGATCTTGCTGAAAAGCTTGGGGTCTGTATTGAGTAGGGAGATCGGTCTATAACTACCGCATTGTAGTGTTTCCCTTCCCTCCTTATGGATGATGGCAAGGTTGGCGGCCGAGATTGTACCTGGGATTGGTTCACCCTCTAAGAAAGAATTGAACATGTCCAATAGGTAAGGGGAGAGGGATGCTGCAAACTTTTTATAATATGCGTTAGAAAACCCGTCTGGGCCCGGTGTGTTAATGCCTCTTTAAGTCAATAATGAACCTCTGTGGATCGAGGCTGAAATACTTACAATTTTCACATATAAATATGATGTTTTTTGTGGTTTAAATGTAGGGTTGCCAGGGATCTGGTTTTTTTTGCCCCTGCGTCCGGTATAAAATGGGGTTAATACTGGACATGTGTGTGTCCGGTATTATCTCTCCCCGCAGGGTGGATGCGCGGGGGGAAGGGGGGCGGCAGCCAGTTAGAGCAGTTGCCATGTCTGGCTCTCCTCCACTGTAGGCTTCTCTCTCTCTCTCTGTCTGTCCCACGCTGAGGTGCTGCGATGCTGACATGCGCCGGGTCCTCTGACGTCAGCGCCGGAAGTCAGCTGGGCTTCTGTTGCACACCAGCGTGAGAGGGAGGCCCAGCATGCGTCAGCTTCAGATACCTTGGCGTGGGACAGAAAGGGAGAGAGAACCCTGCAGAGGGGAAGAGCCGGGCATGGCGGAAACTGCTCAGACCAGCCGCCTACCCCCCCCCGCATCCACTGCTCCCCCGCATCCACTGCGCTCTCTGCATCCACTTGAACAATACCCTCAGCATCCACTGCATCCCTCTGCATCCACTGCCCCCCACATCCACTGCCCCCCACAACCACTGTCCCCTCTGCATCCACTTGAACAATACCCTTTGTATCCACTGCCCCCCTCCACATCTACTGCCCCCCTGCATCTTCTGCCCCCCTTCCGCATCCACTGCCCCCCCTCCACATCCACTGCCCCCCTCTTCAGCCAACGGTCCCCACTCCGCCCTTCCACAGCCACTGGCCCCCCGCAAGCACTGTGCCCGACCTGACACCATCCCAAGGTAAGTCTGAATTTGATTGGGGAAGGTGGAGGTATTTTGTATATGTATTGGGGAGATGGGGCTATATTTTATATTTATTGGGGAGGTGGGGGTATATTTTATATGTATTGGGGTGGTGGGGGTATATTTTATATGTATTGGGGATGTGGGGATATATTTTATATGTATTGGGGAGGTGGGGGTATTTTTTATATGTATTGGTGAGGTGGGGGTATTTTTGTTATATGTATTGGGGTAGTGGGGGCATTTTTATATGTATTGGGGTGGTGGGGGCATTTTTTAAATGTATTTGGGGATGGTGGGGGCATTTTTTATATGTATTCTGGGGTGGTGGGGTATTTTTTATATGTATTCGGGGACGTGGGGTATGTTTTATATGTATTCGTAGGGCGTGGGTATGTTTTATATGTATTTGGGAGGTGTGGGGGTATTTTTTCTATGTATTGGGGGGTCGCATCTTTTACCATTGTGTCAAGCATTTTTGGAGAAGCCACCTAGCAACCCTATTTATATGTAGGGCGTTAAAGTTGTATGTTAAACACTTTGCTGCTTGAAGGCATTCCTTTGAAATGCATTTATAGTCTCAGGCATCAAAGGGGTTGATTTATACACACACTCAAACACACACACACACACAATAGCATCACTGATTAAAGAGATTCATTATTGCAAACCACTTATGAATATATAATTCTATGTAAATACAGCGGAATTCAAGAAAAAAAATAACGCTACTATCCCAAGTTTATATAATGCTATTTTTTAACATAGCAACTCTAGGCCATTGATTTATATGTTATTTAGGATAAGATATTAAGTAAGGAAAAGGAACACCTGCAACTGTGAAGATACTGTAACATTCTTTAGCTCAGGCGTGAGGCCCCTGCAACACTCCACTTACCGGTATTCAGCTGGCTGTGACGCATCGCCATGGCAACACGGTGTCAAATGACACTGCGCGCTATGTGACATGACGTCACACGCATCAAATGACACCGCGGGTCATGTGAAGTCACTTGACCCCGCAGCATCATTTGATGTGGACGTAAGGTAGGCAGGGGGGGGCGCGAGAGCTGGGGCAAGAGTGACAGGGGCGCAACAGCAAAAGTATGCACTCCCCTGCTTTAGCTTACTTAAGAGTAAAGAGATCTAAAGATATATAGGCCTACAGTATCTTCATAAAGCATTGTTCAACCCTAAGAAATTTACCAAACCAGTAGTCAAGTGCACACCTCTGTCTTTCTCATTTCTGAAGAACTAGACTTTTTTTGGTTTATACGGTACATTACATTTATTTTTAAGCATTGAACCCTACTGATTCAGGACAGACATTTTAATTTAGTTTCAATGTAAAAACGCTACTGATTCAAGCTTGAAGCTTTCTTCCTGCTGGCATTTTAACATTTACTCTTTAATTATGTATTTAGAGTGATTTCTGAAACACTTCATTAATCATCATCTTTTATTTAAAGGTGGGTTAAAGTTTGAATGCTGTTTTTTACTGTAAGTGAAAAACTTTTTTTTATTAAATATACATATTACATGTTTAGTCTAATCTTTATAGGGAAGTAGATTTTTTTTTCTGCCCAGTAAGTGACATTTCAGGTTTGCTCCAGTGATTTTTACATTAATAATAATGAGAGATTTTCATTGTTTAATGTAATCTTAGTAAAATGTTGATAAAAATCCTTTTGGATTTCTACATGCTATGCATATTTTCATGTTTATATAACAATTAAGGATACACTCAACATAGAGTGTAATCTAAACTAAATTAACTAATATGGGGTAGGTGCTGCTTGAAAAAGAACTGTTCCCAGTTCTAGGTAATAATGTGTCCAGGAGAATTAGCGCACCTCAAAATAGAAAAGAGAAAGAAAAAAATCGATGTTTTCAAACACAAAAAAATTAAAAAGAAATTCACATTTTTTCCAAGTCAAAGCAAGGGCAACTTTGTGGAGACTTTCCATCAACTTGTAAATAGGGAATTTGAAGAATTACAGAGAGGAGAGAGTAAAATGAAACAGAATCTAACTAAAGAAGTAAAAGATGCACTACAAAATTTAACGAAAAATACAAAAATAGTAATTAAAAGTGCTGACAAAGGAGGGGGAATTGTCCTGATGGACAAAACAAGATATGATATGGAATCACTAAAAATCCTGGAAGATAAAAACATCTATAAGATCCTATTACAAAATCTCAGAGAGAGATTCAAAATTAAGCTAAAAAATGTACTTATACTGTAGGAGGAAAAAGTATGGGAATAATTTCCCAAGAAGAATACAATTTCTTACTAATAGAAAACCCCAATGTAGCAGCATTTTATTTCTTAGCAAAAGTGCATGAGGATCCAATAAACCCGCTAGGACGTCCAATAATTTCTGGAATTAATGCTATAAATTCCAATCTATCACAATAAATAAAAAAATTTCTGCAGAATTATGTACCGAAATTGAAATCACACATTAAAGATAGTACACACGTCATAAATCTTCTAAAAAACATTGAATGGCAAGAGAATGATTTGTTAGTGATGTGCGATGTCATGTCACTATATACCAATATAGAACACAACAGAGGACAGGAAGCAGTACAATATGTTTTGGATTCTGATCAATCTTTGCATAAAGACCAAAACAATTTATTCTTGACATCATTAATTATATACTTAATCATAATTATTTTATTTTCAATGACAATTATTATTTACAGTTGTGTGGAACAGCGATGGGTACCAGTTTGCACCGAGATATGCCAACCTGTTCATGGGTAAATGGGAGGAGAATACCATATTGGCAGGTGGCGTACTTGGCGCAAACCTGGTGCTCTGGAGATTTATTGACGATATTATTTTCATTTGGAGAGGGGGTACGGAGAGTTTAGTTACATTTTTAACCAATATTAATTTAATGATTGAAACTTAAAATTTACCACACATTTCAGTCCTTAAAAAGATTGAATTTTTGGACCTCTGCATTTATGTAGAGAAAGGAATCGAAAAAACGAAAACATTCTACAAACCAGTAGACTGTAACAGTTATATTCTCTCCTCAAGTAACCACCATATACGGTGTTTAATAATATCCCTAAGGGAGAATTTAAATGTATTAGATGTAATTGTACAGACAGTAATATATTCTAAGAGCAATCAAAAGTACTAACAAAAAAATTCTAGGAAAGGAAATACAATAATACACTAATACAAGAAGCAAAAATACAAGCATTATATGAAACTAGAGACATACAGATAGAACACAAAAAAGAAAGAAATAAACAATATCAAGCTAATGTGGTAACTTTTATTATGCCATACATTACAGAACATTAAAAAATTGAAAAAATACTGAGAAAACATCACCATATTCTTCAACAAGATCCCCTATTAAAAAACTGTATAATAGAAAGACCTAAAATGATATATACAAAAGCAGAAAACATCAAAATAAAGAATAGCACCCAGTATTGCAAGGATGGAGGCATCAGAAGGTTAAATAAAAAATTGCCATACGTTTTTTTTTAAATGCGGGAAATGTAAATCACCACAAAGAAAAACGAAAAGTAATCCCCGGCGCAAAAGTTAAATGATATAATGATAAATGGTATCACCAGTCCCCACAGTCCTGGATATGGTCCAAAATTAGTTCCCAATCCAACAAATTATTCCAGTTTGCGAAATCCAGGTATGCTTCTTTCACTCTGTTTCTGCTCCTATTGAAAAATACAATGGGAACACACCATTTCACAGTAAACCAGGACTTTTAAGGGATTATTCTTGCAAGACACTAAAAATGCCTACTTACAAGATGATAATGTGTTATATATGGTGGATACAATATGTGCTTTTGCCTGCGTCTTCTCTCAGACCTTCACGAACCCCACGTGTTGCTCCTGATTGGCTCCGACTTCCTCCCTCTTGTAATTACACACCAAACACCAGAACAGTCCCACCGATAGAGTAACAGAGGAAAAGAATAGTGTGGTACTGCAAATAACACTTGAATAAAAACAAATACACAAGACGAATACACACTTACATTGTATCACGTCCTGCCATATAACAAAAAAAAGCTGTGTGTGCTGTGCACGCCCATAGTAAGTGAAACTTCTTTGACTTTTGTCGCAGAAATTGACTTATAACGCGCGTGCTCGGCACACATGTGTCAGTCAGTGTATGTGTCAGTCAGTGAGTATGTATGTGCGTGTGTGTCAGTCAGTGTGTGCATGTGTGTCAGTCAGTGTGTGCATGTGTGTCAGTCAGTGTGTGCATGTGTGTCAGTCAGTGTGTGCATGTGTGTCAGTCAGTGTGTGCATGTGTGTCAGTCAGTGTGTGCATGTGTGTCAGTCAGTGTGTGCGTGTGTGTCAGTCAGTGTGCGCATGTGTGTGTGTCAGTCAGTGTGTGCGTGTGTGTCAGTCAGTGTGTGCGTGTGTGTGTGTGTGTGTGTCAGTCAGTGTATGTCTCTCTCTCTGTGTTGTGTCAATGTCTCTCTGTGTCGGTCAGCGTGCGTGTGTGTCAGTCAGCGTGTGTGTCAGTCAGCGTGTGTGCCAGTCAGTGTGTGTTCGTGTGTGTGTGTGTCAGTCAGCGTGTGTGCGTGTGTCAGTCAGCGTGTGTGCGCGTGTGTCAGTTAGCGTGTGTGCGTGTGTTTCAGTCAGTGTGTGCGCGTGTTTCAGTCAGCATGTGTGCGCGTGTGTCAGTCAGCGTGTGTGTGCGTGTGTCAGTCAGCATGTGTGCGCATGTGTCAGTCAGTGTGTGTGTGTGCGCGCGTGTGTCAGTCAGTGTGTGTGCGCGTGTGTCAGTCAGTGTGTGTGTGCGCGTGTGTCAGTCAGTGTGTGTGTGCGCGTGTGTCAGTCAGTCAGTGTGTGTGTGCGCGTGTGCGTGTGCCAGTCAGTGTGTGTGTGCGCGTGTGTGAGTCAGTGTGTGAGTGTGTGAGTGTGAGTCAGTGTGTGAGTGTGAGTCAGTGTGTGAATGTGAGTCAATGTGTGTGTGTCAGTCAGTGTGTGTGTGTGTCAGTCAGTGTGTTTGTGTGTGTGTGTCAGTCAGTGTGTGTGTGTGTCAGTCAGTGTGTGTGTCTATCTCTCTGTGTTGTGTGAATGTCTCTCTGTATTGTGCCCCCCACCCCTCATCCTCCCCCCCTCCCACTACCCCAGGCGGAGCTGCGGACACGGAGCTGCGGACTCCCAGCCCCCCCGGCGACACGGTGGTCCCGTTACCCCCCTCCTCCCGACTCCCACTACCCCAGGCTAAGCTGCGGACACGGAGCTGCGGACTCCCAGCCCCCCCGGCGACACGTGGTTCCGTTACCCCCTCCTCCCGTTACCAAAGCAGGAGCGACAGGGCAGGGGGTGGAGCCTAGGCCTCAGATAGCTATCCCACCACGGCAGCGTGCTCCACGGCGGGTAGCACCGCAGAGCCCGTGCCGGATGAGGGGAATTAAGGGACCCAATAACTGACTGACAGCCCCTCAACCAATCGTCAGTGGCAAGACGTGACAGCCAATCACCGGTTGCCTCGCAGCAGCGCCCTCTGCCAACCACACCACACACACGAAACCTGCCATCCACAACATGGCTATGGACAGAGCCTCTGCGCATGCGTTGAGGAGGACGGCTGCCGGTGTGGAGGAGCGGGTGAGGGAGAGCGGCGCCGCTGACGGCGGCTGTGTGGGGGATGCGGCGGCAGTTAGATGTCAGCAGGCGTGGGCAGCGGGCGGGGAACGGTGTGGGGGGAATGGTTGGAATGGTGGCCGTTAGGAGCTATCGCCGCCGCCACCGCATATGTCATCGGCCGTGTGGGGGGAGCGGTGCCTATTAGGAGCGGCGCCGGCGGCTATCGCCGCCGCCGCCGCCGCCGCATGTGATTTGCCAGAACACAGCCCGGCCTCATCTGCCAGCACTGTGACGTCAGCACTTTGACGTCACATCCATTTCATTTTCTGCCCCTACAATCCATTATTGTCCCATTAGGGATGAGGTGCCACTAAAGAAGTTTCACTTCAAAAATTACGTCCGCAGCTTGAAATCTTTGCTCCTTGCAGTGTCTAACAGCTGTGGACTCCGACAACTTTTACTGATAATGTTACAGCTCTGTTACAAAGACTCTTCACTGATCGGAAAGCCAAATGACTAGGCTCCTTCTTCCCTATGCGTTTCGTGACGTCAGCAGTCACTTCCTCAGGGGGTCATCAGGATCGCACAAAAAGATGTCTCAAACAACGTATTGGGGAGCATTGTTTAAATATTCTAAAGCTACTTGAGACACATACTGTCTCAAGTCATTTAAAATATATAATTTCAGTAATCCTTAAGGTTAAACCTTTATAGAAATTGATAGAATAGAGCTGGATAAACGAGGAGGGGACTTAGTACAAAAGATCTCACAGAACGAAACTATTTGGATTCATAAATTAAAAACATTAACGCCAAGGGGACTAAATATAAATATTGATTTGGGCTGATTCTTAACATGGAATCTGTTTCTCACCTCGCTTCTTTTCACAACTTGTCTCTCACTAAGGCTAAGGCCCCGGTCACGGCGCTCTAATGCGCGCCCGCGCTTTCGGCTGCGCGTTCCGGCGATTCCCCGGTCTGCAGCTCACTGCAGGAGCAGAGACCGGGGGGGGCGTGCCGGAGGAGTGATGGGGGCGCGGCCATGACATCACCCGGCAGGTTCGCCCTCATTGGCTGAACCGCCGGGGGGCGTGCCTAGCCGCTCGACGCGAGTTCCTGCTCTCAATTCTATTGAGAGCAGGAGTAGCTCTCGCGCGAGCGCTGCGGCCCCCCCTCGCAGCGGGCCCGGCGCCGTTGCGGGGAGGGCTCTGGTGAGCGCAGCGTCCGCCACAGCGGACGCTGCAGCATGCAGCGGGGGCAAGGCCTAAGAAATGTATTGAAGATACTCATTTGTATCTGTCCGGTTAAACCTCAGGATATAAACAATTTAGGGAAATAGGTATATCTCTGATTATAGGATCACTTATAGATATCTATCTAATCTTCAATTTTGCTATGCCTATATTGTCAGACAGTGTAATGAATGGGTAGGAAGGAAGGTGACTCTCGCTTCAGCCTAATGTACAGATTAATGCATGGTAACAAAGGTGCAAAGGGGAATGGGAGTAATCATGAAATTTGAATAAAGGAAACACCCTTTAACAAGCACTCATTGTAATAATTGATATGATGAATTAAGATTAATAAGTGATATTTTATTCAAATAATTAAAATAAATGGTGATACATCTAAACAAATACTATTGATAAACAACAGTGACCTAACACATAAAACAAACCAACAAACATTAAACATAAACTGGAGATAGGGGAAAATTGACTGGCAGGTAAGTACTAATTAGTAGTGAGATAGCTCACAGTAGCTTATCACAAAATCCCTAAATCCAGCACTAAACAATTATGTTAAAAACCTGTGCTGTTTAGACAGGCAGCTAGGCACTGACCGTCATGACGCTCAAAATACAAAAAGTACACATATATATGGAGGCTATAACTTGATACGGGCTAAGACCCGTGCCTCAGGGCCACGTTAACAAACTTTGTGGGCCATTCTACACTACTTGCACTGTGATACACTATATTAATGTATATTTCATAGCCATTGTGACTATTTTGTTAATGTTACTCTAGATGTGTAAACATTAATTGTGTGATTAGTGTCTGATTTAATGCACTAGATTTATACAGTCGGTCTGATATTTATCTTGCGCCGATTGTGGTTTTCTGGGGGAGCATCCATATATATGTGTACTTTTTGTATTTTGAGCATCAAAATTTCTATATTGTCAGACAATAAGAAATATTGTCCATAGAGATATGTTTCCATTCATATCTTTGGTTTATCAATTATTATGACTGTAGACGGACGTTCACAGAGGTACACAATTGGAGACTTTATAAAGTGAAATTATAACGAGGCTTTATTGTGCCTTTTCCTTAACATCAGGAAACTATCCAAACAAGGGGGAAACACAGCTTCTATTATATTCTATATCTAGGTGTAATCTCTCATTAGGTATGCTGAATGTGTAGTTGCTAGGTAAAAACTTCTGTTTGCTGTACACCATTTACTTGCTAGGTGCAATGCCTCCGCTTCAGCAACAGAATTTGGTTTTCTGCTTGAGTTCAGTAATTTTCAGTCTCATCCTTGGGTATTACGGCATTCACACTTCACACTTTGGGTGTCTTGTTTTGCTCCCAAGATATATAGGCAGACTTTTTTTTACTTGCAGAAAAAAAAAAATTCTTTGCAGTGGAATATTTCTTTCACTCCCGGCAGGGTGACTCAACACTCAGCAATTGGCTTTGGAATACCTTTTACACAGTTCAGCAATCCCTTTTTCCCGTCTAGGGCAATTTTACACTCAGCATTTGTTTGCTAAAAATTCCCCTGCTTCAGCACAGCCTTACATCAATTTTTCACACTTTTCTGCATATACTCCATTCACAGCTGGTAGTCCTATGCGGTGTGGCAACCTTTATTTGCAAAATCAGTACCGCTCGTGGGTCACCATCTGTATTCACTGCTTCAGCGAAACTTTTGAAAACAACAAACACCTATCCATTTTTAAGGGCTGACTCACTTCTTGAACCCTGACTATGACTGGAAGGCAAAACCCCTATTTCAATGACCATATTACACTTTGTGATAGGCAAATAAGGTTTAGCTGCTTCAGCAGTTTCTCTCCTCTTGGGATTGGGGTAAAGAGTCCATCTGTGGATTCAGTGCAGTGGTGTGTATCACTTCAACTCTGGTCTCTGCTGCCTGAGAGTTTTTTTTTTAAAGTTGCTCAGACTGTTTGTAGGCAAAAAGCATAAAAAAAAATTCACAGAAAAAATCTCCGGTCCTTTCTAACTTCAAAGACGACCTCTCGTTCCACTTCGGACACCATATGTAGACGGACGTTCACAGAGGTACACAATTGGAGACTTTATAAGGTGAAATTATAACGAGGCTTTATTGTGCCTTTTCCTTAACATCAGGAAACCATCCAAACAAGGGGTAAACACAGCTTCTATTCACTTGGGAGTGGTTCTAGTGAAATACTATGCAATTCACAACTCCCTTAGTTAAGCATGTCTCCCAGCCCCAAACACATAGCATGGAATGAACAGATATAAAAAGTCTTGTAATAAAAGTCTTATCTGTTCCTTGTTGTTTGGAGGGAAAATCTTCTCTGTCCCTGGTTGCTACCTTTTCTTCAGGGTTTGTCAGCATTCAGGTTTAGAAGTTTCCCCTGTGTCTTGGAAGCAGCTCTGCTGTGTCTTCTGGCAGAGCTCAAGACATGGTCAGCTCCAGAGATCTGTCTTCTCTTGGTCAGTCTCTCCTGGGAGACTGAAGAACCTCTGCTCTGTCTCCAAAGTTCAGCTCACACGTGAGCTAAGGAGTCACTTCCTGTCTCAAAGGCAGGCTTTTTCTAAGCCATCTAAATCAGGCAGGTGGTGTTAGTTAATTGCCTACCAGCAGTTAACCACCACACTGCTGGATTAGAGGCACATTTGTGAACAGGGATAAGTCCACTGTTACAGTAACCTTTTAACGATCTTTATGTTCATAACCTGTTGATTAATAATAGTTTTATTTCAAATTATCTACTTGTATAATCAAATCAATGCCAGTCAATCTCCTAAAGTAGATCCACGGAATCACTCATCTCTTCAATGCAATGTCATGCAATTTTTTGCATATATATGTCATCTGTATTTGCAATGAATTGCTTTGTGTTTATACTTACCTTATGTATCCTAATTCTGTATCTCTGCCTGTAAAGCATGTAATTAAAGTTACTTGCAGTATAGCAATAGAAAGGGCTATATTAGAAGGGGAGACACTGACATACCATATATATATACCTGCAAAACGCATAGGGGTGCCAGGGGACCAGTATCAGAAGAGCACCTCAACACCGGAAGTGACGTAGGACGCCGGCTGGAATGGCCGGAGGAAGAGAAAAGTTCTCAAGCTGGCCCCTCTAAAAGTATACTCTGTTTATGTGAGTGTTACTTTGATCTTTTACATATAAAGTTGGATATTTTAAGAAGAGGCTTCAGAATCTTTCTATCCGTTGTGGGAGCGAAGGAGTAAAGAAACCTTTTAGTGCCTGGGCTCAGGCACTTTGATGTACAGTAAGTGCATACCTTAACATTGAAACTGCTGAAGATTTTTTGTGAACGTGCTTCACTATTTTTTCCTTTTCATTTTTTGTCTCTTTTCTATTTTGAGGTGCACTGATATTTTCATTTTTATAATGTTTAAACTCTTAGTAATGTACCTAGAGGGCAATATCCCTTGTCAACATATATTACAGTTACAATAATGTGAGTGCTCAGCTTTTCTTCACCATTTGTAACAGTCCTTTCACAACTTAAAGTATTCCAACAGCACATGTTCCCCCAAGTGTCTGTAAAAAGCATAATACAAACAAATACCACTTAACCTACTACAGAGTTTTCAGCAAATATAGGCATAGAAAAATACAATTTAGAGGTACAGTATGCATTGGTTTGGACAAGTACAGTATGGAAGATGCCTTTTTATATGATTTCAGTTAAATTTACCTTTGCCGGTTTAAAAGATCCAGACGCCTGGGAGTTTAAGATATTTGTATCGGGAGGGGATAATTAGAGTTCTGAACCAGGGCTGTAATGGCTGGGTGCAATTTGTACTCTGATGCAAGGTTCATTTTACATTGTATATTTGTTTGCTCTTCTGGAAATATAGCGCATTTACAGTAGTTTTTCAATACTGGTACAGCATACAGCATACATAATGTGTCACAATGGATTTTATTGTCTTAAAATGAGTGCTTAGTAAGATATTTTTAATATTCTGCTGATATCTATGCGTCAAACTTGTCAAGTCAATTTGAAATGTGAAAGAATGATTATAGAAGGTATTCTAAAGATTTATGTTCAAAGTTCTGATAGTCATATTGGTCCTGGAGAAACGCATATTCAATGTAGATTGTGATACCTTTTAGCGGACGCGCATTACAGTTCTTCATAGATGACTTTATAGTGTAAAGAGCTTTTGGAACCTTATATATTTATTCTTGAAGAAGAAACACTTGAATTAGAAACCTAAGGGATTTCAAAAACTATTTCACTATAAATCTATCTCTGAAGTACTCTGATGTTGGTCCTGCTAAAAGGTAGTACTGTACTACTGTATCCCCACTAAATAGAGATCTATATGTAGCCAGGGTCCCTCAGGTCCCCCTGTCTGCCGGTTTCTTTCCCCCTTGCGTGTGTGCTGCTGCGGGGGCGAGCGCGTTCCCGGGGGCTCCCGGTGGCAGCTGCGGCAGGACGCCGCCATGTTTAATGTGTTCGCTCATGTGAGGAGGCTTGCGCGTAAGCAGAGCAGTCACGGCGGCCATGTTGAGGTTGGCGCGGGAGTTCGCTCCTGTGCAGTGCAATGCACAGAGGTTGGCAAGAATAGAGGTGGCCATTACATGTGTGCAGGAGCTTTTGGAAGTTTCGCATGCTCAGTTAAGAGTAGCGGCGGCCATTACAGCTTCAGACATGCGCAGTAGAGATTGCGCATGCGGCGCTAATAGAGAAGAGGTCCTGAGTGGACTACGATTCCCAGCAGCCTCTGGGAACTGCACTATGATCCCTGTCACATGCAGTCAGACAGCCACTAAGGCTGACAGATTCTCATGCTGCAAAGAAGATACGATGTTGTGTGCAGACAGGGATTGTCAGTTAGGAGCTGGGACACAGCGAGGGGAGGGTGTGTGTGTGCAGGGAGGAAAGGAGGGTGTGTGTCTGCACTACGCCAGAAGTCTCCCCTTAGGCCACAGCTAGACCCCACTCCCCTTCAGCTTGTGACTGCTTTAGGGAAGGCCCCTTAGGTAGGGACTTTGCCCTGTTAGCAGTCAGTTTAGTCAGTGACACAGCTGCAGTGCTGTGTGCTCTGACAAGAAGGGACAGTGTACAAGGAATCATTCTCTGCAGAGACAGAGAGCTGGGAGCTTCTGCCCTAGGCCAGAAATCCCCAGGCTAGAGCTGAGGCCCTGACTCCCCACTAGTGAGGGTGGGTGTTCATAGGGACAGGCCCTTTGGTAAGGACCCTGTGCCCCTTCAGCTGTGTAGTTCCTTAGAGCAGGGAGAGACGCTGTGTAGTTCCTTAGTGCAGGGACCCAGTGAAAGGGTTTGCTGCATGTTCCGGTAAGCTGTGTTGCCGATCCAGAGACTGTCGTTACGGTGGGACGTCCGGCGGGACCCCATCCCACGCGGAGGTACAGATCAGCGCTGGACCAAGCGGCACCGGTAGACCCTTTGCGAAGACACCCAGGTGCCGGAGCAACTGGGCAGGTATTTACAACCTTCCCCACGTGCACCAACTTTAACTTGCTCCTCACATGTGATAGGCCTGTTCACACACTTGGGTGGGCTTAGACTCTTTGGACACGGGGTTGGGAAGGGGGTGTAAGGGTATAGCCCAGTTAGGGGCTAAGAAAGTTACAGCCCAGTTAAGGGGCAAGGTTATAGCTGCCAGCTAGTGGCAGAGGGTGCCATATATATGGTTGTGTATGCTGATGATGTTGCACTGTTATATATGATACTATTGTGTTGTGTTGCTTGTCCAGTAAACCTTTTAGCCATAACCCTGGTGTATGTGGTTTCTGGGTGGGTTCCTATGTTAGGGCCATTCTACATTCCTATAGAATCCTACATAGGTGGAGGCGCTGACCGACGAGAACGTTCCAGAGAAGCACCCCAGGTTCCCATCAGCGGAGGCTCAGACCACCTGTGAACCTGCAGGTATACGCACCACACCTGGTAACATATAGGTTCCCCCTCACATCCACTCTATATGTGATTGGGTGGGGGAATACCCGTTACATATAAAACGTTGAAGCAGATCTACAGAGCTCTGTTAAATCAGGGCAAATAATGTGATGTTACCTAAATAGATAACAGACATTATTTTCTCTGACTTTAATGGGTAATCCACAAAGCTAATGATATGCAAAAACAACAGCTGTTTTTATATCTCATTAGAATAGGCTTAGTGCCATGTTAAATTCGCACTGCCTTGCGATAGTTTAACATGACACGCATTATGCCTGTCTTACCTAAAGGTAGCGTTATCACCCTCCAGACATTGGAATACAGGTTTTGGGTTGGATATCCAATTTAGTAATGTTCCAAACACTGTAGCGTCCGTATTTGTAAAAAATCACGGAGCCATTGTCGTTGGATCTGCTGTATTCCACGCAGTATTAATTTTGCATTCCCGTGTTTATGCCACATTTACGCCGCCTGGCACCCACGGTTGATCCACGGTTGGTCTGTTTAATTTAATGGTTTCGGATTTAATTTGGTGCAAATCTTCGCGTATCCGCTAGGTGGCAGAAATTCATGAATTGTAATGAATTGTAATGTGTACAATGCTTGTGCTACTGTGTCGACTTGCAGGTGTTTAAAAAAACAGATAAAAACCATGTCTACCACAGTGGTCCATTGTGAATTTACTTTGGTACTTGAAAACCCTGAAGAAGTTATCAATTTTAGGTGTTTCAACAAGGTTCCAATGAGACATACACGCATGCGCATAAAATAAAAACAGTATGAAAACAAGAGAAAGCCTAGCAAAAGTATTAATTAATAATTAATATATATAGAAAAGTGATGACACGCATATGCGTTTCAACAAGGTTCCAATTAGATATACTGTGCACACATGAGCGGAAAAAATATTTTACATTCGGAAGAAGAGGCGACGTTGTATTTTTGTATTACTTATTTTCCCATTATTATCCCGTATACAGTATGTGTCCTCAAACTTTTAATCTGTGTATGGCTAAGGAGCCTCAGACTATACAGTATGAACTCGTAACGTTAATCTCTGCTTCAAATATAAATCTTCAAATTACAATTACTGTACACACACACACAGACTTGCAGAACTGTACGGCTGTACTGTGTAGGTTGAATTGCTATTAGATTTTTAAGACAACATCTCGCGATTGCCCACTTGAGTTTCTAGACGGTATTGCACCCGGGTCAATGGCGGTAGAGTTGGAAAACATCACGCGCTATGACAGGGGTATTCCGAGCGGCACACCGGGCGAAGTTTTAGAATAACGACCGCTGAAGCTGTATATCCTCAAGCATCCCTCCAAATAACAGATGGAAAGAGACCTATGCTCAAAAAGGAGCACACCTTAGATACCTGAGAGATATGCAAAATAAATATGCATAGTATATTTAAATGACTAACTCCCCTAAAGATTTCCATTGGACCTCTACTGACAAGCCTAAGGCCCATTGTGATGAAGAGGGTACTAATGACAGTCCCAACAGGATCAGAACCCACAACTTATGCTATTCAGGGCAGCAGCTTTAGCATCGAACTATCTTAGATGCTCGGTAGCTCCACTGTCTCAGAATAGTTCAGAGCTCTAATACTCATACCTGGAAGTGATGAAGTGTCCACGAGTATAATTAACTACATGTGTGAGCAGCAGAGCTCTAAAATATACTGTGACAGGGGACCTGTCCAGCATCTGATATAGTTAAATGCTGGAGCTACTGCCCTGAAAAGTAGAGGACCAGTCTCTTTTTCTCAACACATATTTCAGGGTCTGAACGAAGTTAACATCACCTATAGGTATGACCTAAACATGTTTTGAGAAAAATAAGCAACCATACAGTATTTCTCCTTTGTTACACAGACAGGTTCTAAATGTAAAAATGTCACTAGTATATGTTAGCCCAATTGGTAGGAGCGCAGGAATTCTTTTTTTGGTTTACTATTAATGTAAGGCCAATCCTTTTACCCGCTGCATACTTCACAAATGGAGGAGCACAGGTAATAAGTACAGTTTTTGATGACCTAAACAATCCCTGTAACCTGAGCAGTCTTTAGTGGATATGCAATGTTATGAGAAATGTCTTTTTTTGCATATCATTAGCACTAAGGGCTGATTTTTTTTTTACCAAAACGTTATTTAAGGAGTTGCAATGGGTTAACATTATTTTATTGGTTTCAGTGGATTTGCATTATAATTAACCCAATGTTAATTTACAGTAGGTTAACATTAGGTTAAATAGGCTAACAGAGCTTTGTGGATCTGCCCCTTGGTGTCATGTCACCAAGATTCTTCCCTTAATCTAAATGTTGTACCTCGGAGGAGGAGCCACAAGAAAATACAAATACTTTACAGCATAGTTAGAATGTTGTGTTGTTCATTAGATAGAAGAAAATACTCTGGATTTTTTTAAATGTAAGTGCATAAGATAAAACTAAAATATTTGTATTGACAATTGTAATCATAGACATTAGTATAACACATCTCTACTTATTATATACTTATACTGTATATAATATTACTTTTTGTGTCTGTGTGTGGCTTCTGAAGCCTGTTGCCGTCAACTTTTGCTCTATTTTTGTTCAATTTTTGGAAACTTTCATGGCGAAACATTTTTTTTTAGTTGTTTTCACCGTGGCAGGATTTTCCACAAATATTTGGGCATAACTCTCGACTACTTTTGACTTTCCGCCTACACGAGTTGGGTAGGTTTGAGCACCTATCTGAAATGAGGAGGCGGGGGCTATACAATATGGTATATGAAGACAGTCTTACTAGCTCAATCAGCATCGGATTTCCAAATCCGCCACCCTTAGGCACTTGCCTATGTCTGCCGCCTCCTTTGTGCCGCCCTGCTTCTCCTTGAGAATCCAGCGTGAAATGATGCGCAGACATCACCAACGTGATGTCGAGTTACCATGTCATGATGTAATTTGAGGTTGCATCGTCACGGTTGCTATGGCACCGAGACGCCGCGTGAAGTCGTTTGTGACGTACGCTGTGTCATTTGATGCTCGATTTTGAAGGAGACGCAGGGCGGCAGAACGGAGGCAGCCGGCACAGGTAAGTAAGTCCATCCCATTAGGTCAGATAGGCCCAAGAGCGCGGCAAATGCAAATGGGGGCAGACATTTTTGCCGCCCCAAAATGTTGTTGCCTTAGGCCCGGGTCTAACGGGCTTAATGGGAAATCTGACAGTGAGCTCAATGTATGGAGTATCACTTAACCCCCATTTAACTATGGAAATACTCTGGTAACGGTATACTTTTATGAATATAGTGGGAAAAAACAAGCACAAAACATACACCCTAATAAAGAATAATATAAATCAACACAAATCCTGAAAAAAGTGCCACTCTCAGTTCACAGGTTTCCTTCCCCTTTATGAAGTGATAAAAAAAAAGCAAAAAAAGAGGGGCAAATCCTTATGGCAAATACTAAAATGTGATAATAGCAGAAAAGTGCTGTAAGTATGGGACTGAAACCCCTGTCAGCCTCACGGTTCTTATACAGGGTTTTGCTGTGACACCTGGGCCATATATTGGTACATGTATATATCCAATCCTCAAGATCCTATACTCACAATTTCCCCTGACGTATATAAGAATGTCTCTTTTCACTATCAGCATATGTGAACCATTGTGGAAAGGCTTCAACCAAGCTCTGCATCCCTGAGGTGAGCTCACTGCCTGCTTTGTAGTGTTCCTTTCAAATCCTTTTAAATTGCACATTATGTAGTTTGACTTCACTGGAGTTAGAATCCATGTCCTTGTCAGACAAATTGAGTGCTTTGCAACTCGGTTACCAATCGCCTCTCAAAATACTTATAGAAAATTGCTATACACTCCAATGTAAGAACTAGCTGAGGATCAGTACTGTACATTAGGCTGCGACCCCACTGGCGCTGGGCGTGCTGTGCGCTTGGCGCTTTCCCTTATTGCAGTCTTTATGTGGAAGTCCCAGCTGACATGGTGCGCACACGCTCGTGCGAGGGCACGCACGCTCACCCAAGCTTGTTGCTTGAGCAGACAAAAAAAAATGACTTTGAAGTGCGCTCAACTTGCCCGCAATGTCCCCCTGTCCGTGCTTGCAAAATAGGCAGGACACACGGCGCTCATGCTTAGAGAGTTGGTGACATCACCGCTCTTAAGCATGAGCGGGGTCAGTTATTAGCTGTCTGTTGTAATCTAAATGAACGATATAAGTATGTATATGATGTCAACAATGTTAATATTAGACCATTTCTGCTCTCTACTTATATTGATGGTATAACAGAGAATGTTATGATAACAGATAATTTTATGATTCCCACAAACAGGGGCTCAGGTCTATAATTAGTGGGGGATGGGCCAGACAATAAAGATGTACAAATCAATTAATAATAAATACTGGCGGTGCTCCTATCAAAGATAAAAATAAAAGAAGAAAAAAAAATGGATAACGTGGGCACCCATAGTCTCCCTTTGGAAGAAGCCCTAAGTATGAGGGTATGAAAAATGTGGCGGCCATTTTGTTTGGAGGAGACGCTGTTCGAGTCATGGGACTGTAAAGCTGCAGCAGAGAGCTTAGTTCACCTGTGCATATGGATAAACACTTCAGCAAAATGAAATCCTGAAATTACTTGAGACCAGTTTAATGATTTAATTGATATAGGCAATTTTATTTGAGCAAAAAAAAAAAAAAGGCCAAGTTTTGGATGCTTGACGAGCCCACCGCTCTCATTCAGTTAAGAACTGAGATTACATATAACCGGAGAGTGGATGAACCCGGTGGAGCTCCATAGAAATTGGTGTAATGTATAAAACTGCAAAGTTTGCTAACTCCAAAACTGCAAGATTTGTATAGAAGCTGTCTTGACCTGTATACAAATATCGAATATTGCTAGTGGAGAAGCTCTTGTGTAATAATACTTTTGTAAACACAATCAGTAGAAAGCTGTACTATTTTATGTCTGGGGTGGGGGGGGTTTGCCTGTGTATGGTCAAGGAGTTTTTGGATGTATTTGTTCCCACCTAAAAAACAGAACATTAGAGTCCACATTCAATGAGAATCTCATGCACTTTTTTTCTCAACTTGTTGGACATGTGATTTTTGTACATGGATTGAACAACTTTACACCAATTATACAACTGTAATATTGGAGTGGTACAGTACTTACAGTGTTATGTTTTATGTATGTAGCCAGGTGCCCCGAGGCAGTTGCTGGCCCCTTGGGGTACTCACCGCTCGTGGGGAGGTGCGGAGGCGTGTGTGAGCATAGCGCGGCTCAGGTAGAAGCGGCCGGTTGCCGGGGATGTGATCAGGCCGTTGCTAGGGCCGCGGTCGCGTCGTTAGGGTCCCGGTGGCTAGCGGAGCAGGGCGCCGCCATTCAAGACAGCTCGCGCATGCGCAGCTAGAGCAGGTGCCGGGAGAACTCCAGACAGCTCGCGCATGCGCAGAGGTAAGCCCGCGAAGCCCTAGCCTACCAGGGAAGGTATTGGCCAGGGACTACAGATCCCATGACCCTTAGGGAACCCCAGGTGACGCCAGGGAGCCAATAGGGCTGCAGGAGCTCCCTGCTTGCAGGGAATTGATACAATTCGCGGGGTTTTTGGAGAAGGAGTGAGTAACCGGAGCAGCTAGGGGAAGGAGGTAGGGTGCAGGAGTCAGTGACTCTCTGCACTAGGCCAGCAATCCCCTAGGCCCAAGATAGCCCTGAGTCACCCTAGCTGAGTGTGGTAGGGACAGGCCCTAGATTAGGGACTCTGCCCATTATCTATTTGTTAGTAGTGAACAAATAATATTGGTTGTTTGCTAAAAGGGAGCTGGACTATTTTCACGGAGGCCAGGCGAGCATGTGACTGCGGTCTGTGGGTAGCAGACTGATCCTCGCCAAGGTACAGACGGTGTGAAGCTGCGGTGATATTATCCACGCCGGAATTCACCCCACGCGTAGGAGGATATCCCGGCGACTCAACCCCAGTGGTATAGCAGCACCCGTGGCTGGAGCCCGGGCAGGTAACCCACAACCTCACGTGCACCAACAAGGCCTATCACCAGACATAGTGGCTGCGCAGTCACACACACACACTGGTTTATGACTTGGGGGGTGCGAGACATTGGGTTGGGGTTACTGGACACGGGGAGGGGTCTCTCTGTACAAGCGTTAGCGTCCGCCGTGGTGCATAAGGTATTGGCGTCCGCCGTGACGCATAAAGTGTTGGCGTCCGCCGTGGCGCAGGGGTAGAGTGGTGTGATACACTGTGATTAGTGTCTTCTCTAGAGAGGTACACGTGTTATATGAAGTGTGATATATCTGTGGTTATTGTGTTCTCAACTAAAAGCTCTTTGGTTATCTCACCTACGTGTACATGGTTATTGTGATTGTCCTGCGAGGAACCACTTCCCCTCTGGTGGGAGCCCTCGCAGGTGGAGGCGCTGCATCGAGTAAGTGGTTACTCATTAGTATCATAATTGCCCCAGGTTTCCCGTGGCGGAAGCTCAGACCTCCTGTGAGCCAGCAGGTAACGCACCGCACACATGGTAACAATATATGTTCTCCGCCCTATAGTATAATCTGCGTTAAGGTGGGGGAACACCCGTTACATGTAATATACAGTATATACACTTCCATGCAGTTTACAGATCTGACTAAGATTGGGGATATGTCTTCATTTTAAATTGTGGATTATATTAGATTTGTGTACAGAGTAATGTCAAGTAGCACAGTAGGTATATAAACTTTTTTTATATAGCAATAAATTATTTTTTTGAGGAATTCTTTTTGCTGTCTTTTTCTTGCAAAGACAAACTTTGAGTGCCCATATTATCCATGTATTTTCTTATTTTTCGAATTTTATGATAATGTTCACAACAAATTATTAACCGTCTGTGTATCGGGTTCGGTCCTACATTTAGCAGGTATGGGTTTCTTATGCTTGCAATTTAGATTGATGTATACAGTATCAGTGTGAGAGAATACTTTATGTGAATATGCCTGCATCATCCCCTGATATGCAGATATAATGATAAACAGCATTTGAATAGACAGGTACTCTTCATGTATATATTTAATGTCTACAAGTTTAAATTTATTGATGCACTTACACCCCTATAACTATAGCTGTACACCTATGAAAACACACTAGCTCTGTATAGTTAGGACTTCTATAGCATAGTATTTAACCCTATAGTCTATGCTGACATAAAGGTAAACACCTTTGTGCCGTCACATTTGAAAAAAAAAAAAATCGTATGCTAATTTAAATATAAACATTATTGTAATTTGTAGAAAGGCATGAAAATGTAGGGGATGACACTTTGTAATGTAGGGTATTTATTGTTTGATTTGTCACGGGACATGTACTGTACATTATATCACTTGACGAGGGGTTAAAGCGCAAAACATGACTTTATTTTGTTCTCTGCAATAAAAATATGTATAAATATTAAACATGTTGTTAAGAGTTCCTGTATGTCTGAGTGTGGCAGAGAAAATTATGTTCCAAGCTGTGATCAATCCGATGTCAGCGGTGGGGTCCATGCCGACTTCACTGATGCTACATCCCTGAGGAAGCTATAGAAATTGTGAGTAAGTTCACTGTTACCATTCTATTGACTTTAAAACACTGTATCCTACTATAGAGAAAATGATTGCAGAAATTAGAGTATGTTTAAGCAGTGACTAAATATCTCCTTTAAAAATTAGCAATACATATACTGTACAAGTTAAACCAGGAAGAAAAACCTGTTTATCACTTGCTAGAGTCAGAAAGGAATTTGCTTATCCCATTGTGAAACAGGATTTTAACTTTTTTTCTGGATGTTTTTGTTTTTCATCTACTGGATCAATATAGAAATGTAGGTATCCTATCTAGTAAAAGGTGGACATAAATATATGTTTTCAATTTCAGCAAATATGTTAATATGTTAGTTACAACAGTTTGTGTTGTTCGCAGTTAGAAAAGAATGCTTAGCTACTGTTTATATAATACATTTTGAATATACTAGAAACTAAATTGCAAAAATGTGGGTTTAGAATATCTGGAAATAAAACAAAAATACTAAAATGTGAACAATGTTAAGATTCAAATATTAAACTATGTCAAGTCAAAATTGCAAGATCTGTGGTTGTGTTGTGTGTGTTCGTCGGAGGGTTCCTACGCCTCACCCATAGCTATTCTTGATTGTTTTTACAAAGTACAACATCTGAACAATGCTTTATATAATTAGATATTTGCAATTCCTGTGAAGCTTATCAACATTTCAATCATTTTGCAAACAGATGAAGGTCTTTTTAATTTACAATTTAGTAAAGTCAATTGTTAGTGCTATCATGGAAAGTGGCAAAGGAGACAAATCAAATATATTGATCTAATAAAATCAGCTGTAATTAGGGACAATACACTGGAATTCATTCATAAAAAGATTTGAGAAAATACAAAGAGCAGTAATTTTGATAAGCATGATGTTTATTGAGCATGGCATTTGGAATTAAATATTTAGTTGTGCTTCTTCTTATTGTGTATATTAACACGGGATTTCTGGTCACATAACCAGCTTTCCTACTGATACACAAAAGCAGTTAAGATAGGCACTAAAGCAACATGATGGGGTGCCTATGTTGATTGATATTTTTAATTATCAAAATAAAAAGGAGTCATAAAGCCCACAGCTATGGTTTCCTGCCCTCCCCTACTATATATTGGGAATTGTTAATGTTATGTTCATGATGGTGAAGGCTGCTATCAGCAATTTTCCAAATCCACGCCTCTTCCCTATCTAAATAATAACTAAAGTCCCTCTGCCTCGGAGGACACTTAAAAATAAACAAATCTATCTCTAAAGATAACGTAGATAATAGCGACTACTAATTCAATGTAAAAGATCAGTTTTGAGATGTACTGAAAATGAAGGGTGGGTACTTTCAGTTGTTTTTTTATTTTGTTTCTACAAAATGTTTGTGTTTTGGTTCTAAAAATGTTTGTGTCTTTGTATTGATTTGCCAAAACTCAATTTGTCTGGTTTTGGTTTAGTTTTATTTACCAAATGATGGAAAAAGGTTAGAATTTGCAGGAAAATTCTAAAATTGCATAATAACGTATTAAACATGCTTAAAGTAATTATACAATAAAAAAAAAAAACAATTATGAAATAAAAACGGATAACTTTAAATAGTTAAAAAATGATATGGTGAGAAACACAGAGATTAGCAGTTGGCTTGTGTGCTGGTTTTGGATTGTCATCATTTGGGGTTTTGGTTCTGTAAATCCTAATGTCTTGGTTTCGCAATGTAAGGTTCTCGTAGGCTCTGATTTACACAGTTTTTGCCATCTCTGCTAAAAATGACAAAACAAACGTATTTTTTTTTTTTTTACAAAATCCAGTTCTTGAAAACAATTTTCAAGAACTATCTAAATTGTAATCCACTACATGACACAACATATGTAACCTCTTGTGGGCTCTATTAGCGTCGGCCTCTTTAACGCATTCTTTATTTCAATACTATAATCTACTGCGTTTCATGTTTAGTTCTAGAGTAATAATCAGACCAGGTTTGCTAGGCAACACATACCCAAGCAGGCGGTGTTAGTGATAACTACAAATTGGATGATTAAGTGGCATTAAGAGATGTCATAAAACCTGTTGCTCTCTAGCACTGAACTTGTGGAGCCCTGTCTAATTCGATGAGTTAAATTAAAATGTTCTATTTCTTCAAATCCACCATCTTTTGCTCTTCAGTAATGTGTAATCTTAATGGAAGATTCTAGATCTATGCCGCTTGGGGAATCTGGAGTTGTGTGTTTGGAACATATTGTAGAGAATTTCCGATTACGTGGGTGGGTAGATCCTCTTTTTCTGGTGAACAGCCCAATAAATCTCTTTTTGAATATAATGCTATGTGATGATTCATCATATCCGATACTAGTTCCAGGCTTCAGTTAAAAAACAATGATATAATGTTGGCAACTACAAATCACCAAAAACATATTAGGCCTTATTAACTAAGCAGCCTTTTGACATAAGGCACCTTCCAGCCCGTTCAGGTCAATAGGCTATAATAGTCCAGTGCTGGAAGGTGTCCTATGACAGAATACTACTTAGCAAATATAGACCCTGGTCTCGAAGCTACTATCTACAAGATCTATATGTGTACAGTAGTGTTGCATGATTCTGTATTTAATTTGTGAAATCTAAGTTTATGCATTACTCCAATGTACCCTTTTCCTACACCAAATAAGGTGCAATTTAAACTACATTTACATAATTATATTTTAAAACCACAACTAGCTTATATGTAATATCATTGGGACATTCTGATCATTTTGCATATGCTTTTGAAATGTTGAAGACTTTTCATGCAACACAAGGCCACTGGAATGTTGACCAATATTACAACTTGATTAGATTGTTATCTACTGTACACTAACTTCATGCATAATATACTATTTTCTTACACCAAATAATTTACTATTTGAACTATATTCTACCCAAGTCAGTCAGTGCGTGATAACTTTGCAGGAACTGCATTAGGCATTAGACAGTGAGGCATTTAAAGTGAGCTTTTTAAGTGATAAATACAGTTAGACTATAGTTAATATACTCACTTTCTTCATGCAAGACAAATAACCTCAGCTGATATGACATGGATCTATTTGCATTCTCTTCACAGGTATGTTCCTGATGTGCAAATCCTGTGTAAAAGACAGACTGACTCTGGCCTTGTAGAATTGATATAAGTATGTTCCTGATGTGCAAATCCTGTGTAAAAGACAGACTGACTCTGGCCTTGTAGAATTGATATAAGTTAGTATGTTTGAATTTAAAAAGTGTTTTTTTTTCCTCTTAACTCTGTGCTGTTAATTGACCAACTGGAACAAGCTGATTTATTGGGGAGGGGGAGGGTCATGTGACTGCGTTTATCTGTATAATACCAACACCTTTCCTGCATCTTTGCAGGAACTGCATTAGGCATTAGACAGTGAGGCATTTAAAGTGAGCTTTTTAAGTGATAAATACAGTTAGACTATACTGTAGTTTGACTAGAGGTGACTGGGGACTGGATCTACTGCAAACTCTTTTACTCAAGACAACAAACGGTAAGCTATTCAGATCTCACTATGATCCCAAGCTTGCTAACCTGCCTATTTCAACCCCCCACCCCTTTACAACTTATTTACTGCAGTCTCTCCCAAAACTGACTGCACAATACACTGAAACCCTGAACTGACTCTAGCATTGCAATACAGCTAAACATTTGACAAGGAACAGGCACACACCTGCTGTTTAGTCTGCTCACACTCACTCTGCTCACCACAGCTCCTTGCAGCACTGCCTACCTCTGGCATCATGAACCTGCTATGTATTTTAACTTTTTTCTTTCTCCTGGCCTCATGGAGATGTTACTCCCTCTATCCACTACAAACTCCTCCATCCTGGCCCACACCCAACATCACCATACACCCTGGACTACTCAGAAGCCTTGCGCTATCTACTGAATGTTGGTGGAGAACTCTAAAAACCAGCACACCAACCACTGCTCACTCAAATGGCAAACACCACAAATCTACAACTTGCAAACAACTACCCAAATTTCTACTCATACTGTTACTCTCTTTAGCAGGTGATATTGAACCTAACCCAGGTCCTCCCATTTCAGCTCTGTCCCATGCCCCTGAGAATTCCACCTTTAAATTCCAAAAAGGGCTATCTGTCGCCCATATAAACATCCGGAGCCTGCTGCCCAAACTGGACGAACTAAGGGCATGGTGCCTTATGCATAAACCCAAAGCCATCGTTCTTACAGAAACATGGCTATCCCCTAAAACCCCTGATGCAAATATTGCCATTCAGGGATACTCCATTTTTAGGAGAGATAGGTCAAAGAGAGGAGGAGGGGTGTTATTTTATATTGCAGACACATTACAATTTACACTGTTAAATTGCCCACCAAGCCCACCCTCTTTTGAAATTCTAGTTGGCAAAATCTGCCTCCCCTTTTCTAAGCCCATCTTGCTTGCTGGCATCTACCGCCCCCCTAAAGCCCCTCTACAATCCCTGACTGATATCACCCAATTTCTTGGCTCCATTTCCTCTCTGAATGAGAAGAGTGAGCTGCTAGTTCTTGGGGATTTCAACTTCAATTGGCTTGACCCTAAAAACCACAAAATCCAGATACAACTCAAGTTACTTAACCTATAGCAACTAATTTCCCAACCCACACGGATAAACCTGAAATCGCATAACCATTCCTTGCTAGACTGGATTCTGTCCTCAAACCCCAGCAGAATCCAATCCTCTGGCATCCTTCCTGATATTTTCAGTGACCATGCAATAGTGTACTGTGTAAGAAAAATTAAACCGCCCCATTCAAGCCCTAAATTTCTCTTCACTAGAACATTTAAAAACTTTAACCCACAACAGTTTCTGGATGATCTTACCAACTGCCCATGGCACAGAATCGATTTAATTCCCGACCCTGATTCTGTGCTCGACTATTTCCAATCTGAGTTCTTAAAACTCTGCGATACCCATGCTCCACTACGCAAAATAAGGGTACGGAGGGGCTACCTTCCATGGGTTACACCTGACCTTATAGCACTCTACCAGTTCAGGGATGCCTTGTGGAAAAGCTACAAAGTAACTGGCACTACCAAGGATCTCAATCACTACAGATGCATGCGGAACATGTGCACAAGGCAAACAAAGCATGCAAAAGCACAATATTACTCTGGCAATCTCCACCAGAATACATCAAACCCAGCTAACTTCTGGAAGGTTATCAACAATATATTCCAGCTTCCTAACCATCAACAACCAAGTAATATCACTAAGGGGGATATTACTCTGACAAACCCCACTGACATTGCAAATGCATTCAATAATTACTTTGTGGGGTGTGCCACTAACTTATTAGCGAAACGCAGCCCAAACCACAAACCTGAATCTCATCCTCTGAGTACCCTACAGTCCCACCCCCTCCTAACACTGCCCACAATTTTCAATTTGGCCCAGTACCTGAAGAGGAGATTATACAAGCGCTCCTCAAACTAAAACTAAGCAGCCAATGTGGACCCGACCTACTACAATCTAGGTTCCTACGACTTGGTGCCCCAGCCATTGCCAAACCAATTGCCAACTCTACCCTGTCTGCAGGCCATATCCCTAAGACCTGGAAAACTGCCAGAGTTGTCCCAATCTTCAAAAGTGGGGACAAAAACACTGTCTCAAACTATAGGCCAATCTCACTTCTCCCAATTCTATCCAAAGTCATGGAAAAATGTGTCCACTCCCAATTAAGCAATTTCTATACCAAGACAAATTTCCCTAGCCAATTCCAATCTGGGTTTCGTCCCAAACACTCCACCGTAACTACCCTGCTAAAAGTTTGCAATGAAATCCAGTGTGGAATGGAACGGAGACAACTCACTGGTGCAGTATTCCTAGATTTTGCAAAGGCTTTTGACACAGTTGATCATGCTATCCTGCTTAACAAACTCCAGAGCTCTGGAATAGGGAAACATGCTTTAAACTGGTTTCAGTCCTACTGTACCTATCAGGAAGATCCCAACATGTGTCCATCTCAGGCTCTAACTCCAACCCCCTGGATATCACCTGTGGTGTCCCGCAAGGCTCTGTTCTGGGGCCCCTACTCTTCTCAGTGTTCATTAATGATCTTCCCACTGCTTGTAAGGAAGCCTCAATACACATGTATGCAGATGACACAATCCTATATGCACACAGCCATAGCCTCTCTGACCTTCAACACATAATTCAGTCTGACTTTTTGAGACTCGAAAACTGGATTTCCCAAAACAAACTGTTTTTAAACACTGACAAGACTGTAACAATGGTATTTGGGACCAAGACTAAATTTGTAAAGCTTCCAGTGACTGAGCTCCAGATTAGAACCAACGCTACCAACACCCTAACACCTTTCACTAGTTTTAAATACCTGGGCTTATGGTTTGACTCCCACTTAACATTCGGGATGCACATTGATACCCTGACAACCAAGACATATGCCAAACTAGGGGTACTTTACAGGAACAAATCCTCCCTAAGTCTCCTGGTCAGAAAGCGTATCGCACAGCAGATGCTAATGCCAATTATTGACTATGGAGACATAGTATATGGCTCGGCTCCTCAAACCCACCTTAGCAAACTTGACACCCTCTACAATTCAATTTGTTGTTTTGTTCTCCAATGCAACTACAACACACATCACTGCGAAATACTCAAATAACTAGATTGATCAAAACTAGAGTCTAGGCGCAAAGTTCATCTTTCCTGTCTTGCCTTTAAATTCTTCATGGGCAAGCTACCCAGCTACCTGAACAAGCTTCTCACCCCTACCACTTGCAGCACTTATCACCTGAGATCAGACTCCAAAAGACTATTCATGGTCCCAAGGCTCAACAAAGTATCTGGACGTTCCTCCTTCTCCTTCCGTGCACCCCAAAACTGGAACAACCTACCAGAGACTCTCACATCCACCACCAGTTTAAGTTCTTTCAAATCTGTCTCAGATTTTAACCTGGTCTGTAACTGTTTCATACGCTCATAATATATATTTTCTTTAACTATGCATGCAATGTATTGTATATAATGTATACCCTGTTCATTTATGTAACTGTACTTGTAACCATGTATTATTTGTTTTACTCTGTGCCCAGGACATACTTGAAAATGAGAGGTAACTCTCAATGTATTACTTCCTGGTAAAATATTTTATAAATAAATAATATTTGCATAATTACATCCTAAATCCAAAACAAGCATATATTTACTACCATGCGGAAATTCGGATAGTTTTTACCATGCTTTGTAAATATTGAAGTCTTTTATTGCAACACAAGAATGTTGACCAATAATTACAACTTAACTTCTTAAGCAGAAATATGTCTAAATAAAATAAAAGGGGTATTTTCTTTCGTACTGTATGTTGAGTTTCAGATTATATTCATATTTTTGTTTATTTTCCATTCTGTTACTACATTTTGATTGAATTTAGCCATTGACTGAGACACTTTGTACTTCAAATACTCCTTGTGCCAACAAAAGCAATCATTCAGGATAAGAGTGTGCTGTCTTAATCAATATACTTGATACTATCCAGCATGAACCCAAAAGCATAAAAGTGTCTTTTTTTACCCTATTAAATGTGCCTGCAAACTGTCACATACTGCTGTTCAGAAGATGGAAAATGTTATCACAACACAGGTCAGTAAACTATTAATGGGATTAAGCCGTTTTTATGGATATACCATGTAATAAATTCTAAAATTTGACGTGGCAATGATGTTACTTAGCATGCAAAGCACAAGGTCACTTGCAGCATTGTCTTTCAGTTTTTCCCTTGAATAACTAGATAACAAATATGTAGGAAACATGTGAATTGGACTTTCTGTGATCATAGAACAGAATCTTCAAAGTAATGTTAAAATAGCAATACTGTATGCTACAGTAAATAAATGTCATACTGTATACAGTGTTAATTCATTTTAATATAGTCATTATGAGTTTTGGTTTTTACTAGGCGCTTGGGATAATATTTTTGTACTATTTGAGTATTACTTAACTCAGTTGTTGGATACTGAAATAGCTAGTAACATTTACATTTCAACATTTGTTTGTCACTTGCTTGGGGTGACACATTCTGGGTATGTCATTTTGACATATATTTGACAGAACTATTTGGTGCTGTTTTAACTTTATCTTCTGGTGGTGCAGGGATTGGGGAGACTATCTGTCAACTGTATTCTTCTGCTAAGAATTGAGTTGTTCCTGTAAACAATCAGGGTAAAGAACCAAGCAAAGTGTCGGACAACAGGTATGCAAGCTCAATTGGTGTCACCTGTCATTGACTTGATTAGTAGTTAACACCAATCAAACTCTCGTGCTAGTTACCAGTACTTTGAGTGTTTTCTCCTTATTCTGTTTAAGTAGCCAGTAGGAAAGATGATGCCATATTAGACATGCATAATGTAACACATGCCTAAAGTGACTGGAGATAAAGATGGCATATACAGTACAAATGGTGTAATCAGAAAACAGGAATTAGATCTCATTTGTGACCATTATATTTCAATTATTAGTACAGCAAATGAAAATATCATTTGTGAGCACATTCACATGTCTCAGACAATTATTAGCAGAGTAACCCTTTGTAATGATTTCCAGGTTGCAATTATTTTAATAGCAATTTATTCAAATGGAACTGTGGCCAATTCAAAAAAGTCGATTTTTAAGACGTTGAATGGCAACATGGGCAATATATTATTTCAAAGTAACATTTGGGAATAAAAGAGTGTTTAGTGTACTTTGTAACTCTATAGGTAAAAGAGTTGGGGTGCTCAAACCCGCAGCAACTCCATCCAATAACATGAGTAATATTAACCCTGGAGAAACCAGTGGGAGTGGGTAGGCAATTAAAGACTTGTAAGTATCAGTGACAACAGTCAGACTTAGCTATAATAGTCTAAACCAATAAGCCCCACTCACGTCATCTCCAGGGTTCCTCTGCCGGCGTGCAAGCCAAGAAGGATCCAGAATCCAGACACATCCAATAGAAAAAAACGAATGGCGCACAGCCAGGGAGCCAGGTGTGGAATAAAAAACTTATCCTTTAATAAGGGGGCCCGAGGAAAGTGTTGTTACCCTGAAACGTTGCCCCTCTTACCCTCCCCCATTGTCTTATTCTATGATTATTTGTTTGCAGTTTTTCCTTTAGTGTTTTTTCCTCCGCTCTCCTTCCCTGTGTCTCTCACCGCTACTCTTGTGCTTTTTAAGATCCATATATTCTGCATTTATAGTCGTATAGCATTTCCATATTTGTGTGATACCTATTGTTCTATTACTACCGCTATTACATTTTTGGCTTATTCCGTGACTCTTTAGTTTTCTCTATTAATCAGTGTGTTCTGGAGCCCTTGTTTTGGTTTATGTAATAAGAATACATTATTTGATGTTTGTCAAATTACCAATAGGAGTGAATTAGAAGCTCCATATCTGTACCCAGACTTCACCACTGGGGATTTTAACACATCACAGAAAATAGTTATTCATGTTAATAAAGTTTTATTATTTTTCGTTTTTAATCCCTTGCGCTTGTTCATGTTATGACAAGAGTCTGTTCTCTTTACGGTTACTGATACCATCATATCAGGTATAATTTATCCTAGGTGATCAACACCGTTATACAGATTTACTGTATTTGGATACCAATAGGTCTGGATTTACTTGTTATATACAGTATTATGGACGAGTACAAATATTAGGGAGTCTTTCTTGACCCCACGGGGATCATATGCTTTATATACTTTTCTGGTACAGCACTAAGAGTGATGCTGTATGTTGATTTTCACTGCATTCTTGTGCAGGGCTTTTTACTGTAGACTTCTGAACAGTGTACAGTAGTATATTCATGATGTTAGATCTCCCTCTTCCTTCCCACATTAACCAGAAAAGCTAAACTTACAATATTGTGTAGGGGGGGCTAAATCTGTAAATACATTTAGAGCAATTATCAACCCCATAGTCATCCTGAAAGGACAGTATTGGTATACTTTCCACCATGCTATAAAAGTATGTATAAATACGTCAATAAATAATCTACAGAAAATAAACAAATGATTATATATGCCTAGAATAGTTAACTGAGGATTTTAGAAGGACTGTATCTACAGTATTGTGCAGTGCTCATGTTCCTTGTACAAACTCTTAGTCAAAGTTATCATACTGTATATACAAAGACACTTGCTTTTTTCCTCTATATAAACTGCATGGTGAGTTTGCTGTTATTCTGCTCTTACACTATGTAGCCATGGCCGGTTCTGGCTACTCATCTGCCTCCCTAAAACGTAAGTCCTGGTAGATGCAGGCAGTGTTAGGTCCATCTTGGGTTTACCCTCCCCTCTGCAGCTTCCTTGAGTAGCAGGAGTGGAGGTAGGACTGGTCGGTGTGTTGCCCAATCATGGGTGCAGACCTTGTGCCCTCACCTTCTGCTGTAAGGGGGGAGGGAAGCAGCGATGATCTCAGCAGCTTATTAAAAGTTTGTAATGCCAATAAAATGCAATATTGCAATAAATAAAGTACATGAATAAATTAACTTAGTAATAATTTCCTTACATATTTACTACAGTTAAGATTACTTACTTGTTTTTCCATTATAAAAATAAAGATACTTTTTTGGCAGTCCACACATACTTTTGATTACAAGAAAATAAAAAGCTTTGAGAATTTTACTATTCATTGAATTTCTGGTTTGCCCAGAAAAAAAGACATCATGATAAAGTTATTTGTAAGTATGGTGATGTATTTCAGCCAATATCACCAGATATTTTTTACTAATATGCTTTATCTCTTAAAGTCTCACATTCATTACAATACATTCTAATGAAACAGTTTACCTTTGTACATGTTAAATAAAATGGTGATACTCATTTGCATTTACCACTATATAGACAAATATATTGCTGGGCAGGGAATTCTTGAATCAGTATGTAAAGTGCTTTTCATAATTAACGGACAACTTCTCTTTGATTCTCTGCCAAGAAAATAATAACTTGCTGTAGTTGCTGCAAAATGTAAAACTTTGAAGAAATGAGCATCTATCTATTTCATAGGCCCCGTGGTGATTAGTTTGGCCCTAATTAACAGTGGATTTCTAAAGTGAGAGATAATTGCTGACACGTATAATGTAAGGAGTTCAATAACTAAATGAGGTAATAATGAATATTCACTTTGGAGCTTTTCTAACAGATAGCTTAGACTAGAGGAAGTTATGGTAGGATCTGTACATATAGTTGATAAGTGGAATTCTTTCATTGACCCCCACTATTAATTTGAGATCTAGCATTATCTCTCTCAATGCCGAAGCTTTGAAGCTATGACTCTTAAACTTACAGACTCACGGTGAATGAAAAATGTCCATATTAAAATGGTGGGGAGATTAGTTTCATTTTGACCATTATAATGAATAGCTGAATCTGCCGTGGTAATTATCTAACTAGAGGTCAGTGTGTTGCTATAGTAATATCCTAGATGGGCAATTTTACCAACTAGCCAGTCACATGCTCCTCTGTATAACTGCAAGTTGCAAAATATTTAGTGTATAGGTTAACAAAATTTGTGTTTCAATTCAGTAACTGATTTAAAAATAGTGACAGACATTTAAAAAATAAGTTATTTTTTGCCAAAGAGTATTTCAATATTCTGCATTCAAGTTGACAAAAATGTGCACATTTTTGGAGATATCTCCAGTTTTCCTTATCACTGCTTAATGTAACTGGGCCAATGCATTGCTTGCTACAGTAAATGCTGCGATTACACAAAGATCAGCCCAGATGTCCGAATTGTGAAAACTTTTCTTACATCCCGTTTTTTTTTAATAGCAAAAATGGAATGCAAACCAATATTGCTCAATGTGCATTGCAAATTTTTAAGAAATGCTGTAAAATTCTTCAATTTTTCTTCATTTGTGCTCTAATTTTACTACAGAGATTATAAATAGGGCACACATACCATTTAGCTTTTGGACTTTGTAGTATTAATACAGCACACACACACATACGCACGCACGCACGCACGCACGCACACACACACACACACACACACACACACACACACACACACACAGCTTTGCATCAGCTTTGAAGCACACAAACATGCATTTTCCCACAGTGTGGAAATGCGAATGGACAATTTTGCTTATTTTCACTCAGAAACTGCATTCTTGCACTTTGATAACATTTCTGAACAAGAGTATTAAAATGCATTGAGTGATGCAGTGGAATAATATTACTACTGTTTAGTGACAATGAATATGATCACTAAAAAAAGTATTTCTACATTTTTTGTGTAACATCTCTTCCCCCGGCTAACAGAAGAGGGTCACTCCAAAGTGATCCACTGTCTACCTAGGTGCTGCTTATGTGAAGGCGGTGCTCAGAGTTTCTCATTTACCTTGTCTCTCAGGGTGCTGGAATTCAACAGGGCTGGTATGGTAAGCATTAGAAGAAAAGATAGAAGGTGCTAGCAACGGTTCTTTAACTTTATTCACAGGAACAACATACAACATGTATTCCTTATGATTGCTGAGCCAGCATTCCCTAAAGAGGAACATTATCCCTTTGGTATCACTGTCTATGGCAATCCAATGTTTGGCTTTGGGCTGTTACTTCCTCCACTAGGATACATAGGCCCGGTGCCCTCTTGCATGAGGATGCCCACACTATCAGAGCTACTTTGGAGTGCAAAGAGTGCAGGGCATTATGGTGGAGTGAGGGGAGGAGAGACAGCAAGGAGAGGAGGAGACAGAGAGAGAAACAGCAAGGAGATGAGGAGACAGACAGAGACAGCAACTAGATGAGGAGACGAGTAAGGAGATGAGATAGAGGGATGATGAGGAGGAGGGAATGGAAAGCCGTGTACACATTTGGTAGGAAGGAGTGCAAAGAGAGGAGAAGAGACATGTGACGATGCTCGTCTCCAAACAGGAAGTGGACCCACAGGGCTGAGGCAGGGATGCAAATAAACTGACCAGGGCCCCTGGGACAGAGTCCTGTAAAAGTATACATAGTCAGTATTTAAGCAGGGGTCAGGGCTGGCGGCAGAGTTGCATAATCCAGGAGACAGGCAGGGATCAGTGCAGGCCGAAGGTAACGAGGTCGGGGTCATGGTCTGGGGTCAGCAACAGGGAAATCCAATGAACAGGGAAGCCACAGGGATAGTCACGCCACAGCAATAGGCAAGCCACATGGAAGGCTCAGGAACGGGGAAACCACAGGGATAGCCACGTCACAGCAATAGGCAAGCCACACAGAAGGCTCAGGAGAGGGGAAGGCCCAGGGTGGCCAGGAACACTGCTAAATGTATAAAATGCTCGGCAGGGACTGAGAGTCAATGGCTGATAATAAAGCAGGCTGCCTGTTATCAAAATGTCAACAGCAGCCAGGTAAGGGAGGGTTCCAGCCAAAACCTTGACTGGAACCCTTACAAGACAGCAAGGTGAGTAGTAGGAGGAAACCGAGAGACAGCAGTGAGAGGAGGAGACAGATGGAGATAAGTAGGAAAGGAGTGAGTGTAGTGTGCATAAAGAAGAGCGGACACAGTAAGGCAGGGATTAAAAGACAGTGGTGGAAAGAGTGCAAAGAGGAGCAGGGCATGATGGAGGAGAGAGTAAGGTGGAGAACAGAGGACAAAGGAATTACAGGGAGGGGTGAAAACAAAGAGCAATGTTTAATGAATAACCTTCCAGATCTCCTAGATCTGTGTATATTACGCCAGGTACAGCTAATATATATATGGTGAGAGACATCTGACAGTTTGCTGAGATAGGAACAAAGAAAGTGATATGTGACCCTAACGTTTGTTAGCAGGTCTATTGTAGCCTTTTCTAGCCCGTTATACTGGAAGTGCTGCCTATAATCACATACTTGCTCCTGTGAAGTGGGAACCTGATCTGAGAGTCACCGTTGCCGGGGGACCTCTCAGGACTTCCTTCGTTACTTCCGTTTTCTGGAGATGGCTTTCAGCGTCTACTACCACGCTAGAGACTTGGAGTGCAGGTGATATCACCACAGATAGGACGGCTGAGACGGAGTTTGAGTTTTACACATACATGCCCATGACCTAGCGGCATTTGGGAGTGTGATTATACAGAATCTCTCTTTTCTTTTTTTTTCTTCGATCAGGTCTCCACTGCCTTCTGCAGCAACCGCTGTGGCGGGTGCTGCGGGGACAAGAGCCTCCCCTCAATGGGGCCGGGCCCACTGCAAGTGGTGGCCGCCATGCTGCGCAGCCAGATTTTCCTGCAGACAGGTGAGATCGATGTTTACATCCCTGTTGAAGCCAAAACCGGTCTTATCTGCAAATAAAACAATTATCATTTTTTTCCCCATCAAGATGAGCGTACTGGACTCCTGTTCTGTTATATTCATTATTTTTCTGTGCACATTGCTTATGAGTGCAGGCATTTTGTTTCCTTATTAATAATGTAGATATATATATATATATATATATATATATATATATATATATATATATATATATATATATATATATATATATATATATATATATATATATATATATCTCATATAGAAAAGCATTTCTCACGTATCCAATGGACAAACTTAACTGGGTGTACTGAAAGTAAATATTATTTAAAAATGTAGAAATCAGGCACTGTCAGGATCAATAGATGTAGAAGAAAGGATTTTATGTGAACAGGGTCAAAAAAGACCAAAATGTTGATCCTGTTCAAAATGTAACCTTTTTTTCTATATCTATTGATCCACAAATATATATATATATATATATATATATATATATATATATATATATATATATAAATATATATATATACTGTATATAGACACACACAGTAGATTGAGAGTGGAAATTCTACTTTCTCAATTTTTTCTATTAACAATTATCTTGACCCGATCTTTAAAGCACATGCATCTAATAGTTAAATTAAATGTTACTATGCAATGAAATGTGGCATCATTAAAACTTAACAGAGCAAGGGAAAATCATTTAGACCATCAGGTATATTCATAAAAAGGTTAAAGCACCAACATTATGCTGTCTCCTTATCCATTTTGTATGCTAAATGGTTATTACAGTCTTTTCCCCCTTATTACAACCTTAATTTGGGCTAAATAGTTTTCACCTCTTTGAATTTCTAACATTCTATCTCATGTAATCAGATAATCTATTCTATTACTGATTCAAATTCTGTATCTTAAGGCTTTTCATTTAGCTCGGGTTTGAACTGGTTCTATGTACAGTATTAAGGGAAAGGTGTTGCATTTCTGGAGCAAATGATTCACCAAATGAATCACTGATTGTTTTCAAGCAGAATGGTTTATCTGTGATACTGTACAGAGCAATACACTTTTCATTTGTATACACCATGATTGAGACAAATGCTTGAAATTGGGATAAATATCTCCTACAATTCCATAGTTATAAATATTGTGATTTATTTTCATTGTTATTTGAAATCAATGTATTTTTGTTGTTGTTGCAATGGTCTGTGAGTTAGTGGGCACATTTTGCTATATTTTGTTCTCCCATAACTAAAAAGGTTAATACATGCTTAAGTAAGGGCAGGTCCTTAGGCTAAAAATTTTTACAACTTCACATTTTGTTCTCAGCGAAATTTGAAACAAATCCTGAGAAACTCATTTTAGTCATAGGGGTAGATCCACAGTGATCCTTAACATTTTCCCTAATAACTTGATGTTCTCAAAATTATGTATCCTCAAAGCTAAAGAGATGCAAAAATGACGTCCATTAGCAAAACAACCATCGTAATGTTACCTGAATGAACAGGGATTATTTTAACATTAAGATGCGTTAAACAATACAACGAACATGTGCATTAGGAAAAAGGGTGACTAGCGTACGTAAGTTAGCGGCGCATTACGCATGTGCGTTATCTAAAAGCGCGCCCATGAGCATGTAGCAAATGTAAATAAGTACACATTACAAACAGCAAAACAGTGTAAATGGCTGGCAGACCTCTCATGCTGTGGCTTGTGCTGCCGCTGAGACTGGCTGAATTAGAAGCCTCAAATTTAATGATGAGGTGTTAGAAATCTTTATCAATGGAGTAGTGGGTGAAAACTCAAAATTAATGGGGTCTCTATGCTCCAAGACAGTACTGCAGAGAAGCAGTGCAGTTTGAGGCACATGCTGGAGTGCATTAATGCTCTAGACAATGCAGTCCTCACCGTTGATTTGTTGAAGAAGAGCTGGGTGCACAGCAATAGGAAAGTTAAAACCTGAGTCGGATGGAGGAGAGCCCTAACTCTTTTATAATCACCTTCTAGGTAGTGGGACTACCTGTGCTTGTGGACTCTGAGGATGTGTAGAGACCTTGTAAGGCACAATACAGTACACATCCCCAACCTGATTATAGTCTTAAAGTTAACTGAGGGTTATATATATATATAAAGGACTATTCATAGTCCGAAACGCGTTGGTGTTTTGTTCCTTATTTTTGATCCATTAAATTAGCTTTATTTTTATGGGAACGCATCCTTGTTGTTTTTTGCTGAATCATCAGCACTGGATATAGTGCTCCGTTTTTTCCTTCTTCTTCCTCTCTAATGTCTGCATTAATAGGCCAGTAAAACAATGTGTCGGGGTCTCCTAGACATCCTGCCTAGCCATAGTTCCTTTCCTTGTCCACCGAGTGTGCTGCCGCTGCTTTCTGTCTGCTCTTTGGTTCCTCTGTCAGTCTGCCTTCTTATTGCTCCTTTCTCTGTCCTTATAGTTTCTGCTTCCTGTTAGTACCTGGCCTTTGCTTTGAGTCAGACTCCATGCCTATGCCCGTGCCACAGCTTCTGTTCCTGTACCTGTTCTGTTCCGTGTTGGAGTTCTGTTCCATTAAAGGCCCTTGCTGATAATCTGGCTTTTCCCTGTTTGTGAAACAGACACAACGAAAAACCTTGCTCTCCTCACTCAAAAGAATAAAGAAGGTGCAGAGGGAAAATTAAACGCAAAAACACACAAAGTGACCAAGAGAGGTCACAAAAGTCCCTCACAACTGCACTCATTACTTACTGTAGTCTAATATGTAACTTTAAGTGCCAGTTAAATTAACTGGTACCAATAATATACTCAATTGATGTAGACCAACAGGAAGAAGAACCACTAAGCTACTCTATGGTAAAACAGACAATAATGACAACTTTATTACAAAATAAAACTTGGCGAAATGCATAAAATTACAACTATTATATATAAACTAAAAAGATCCCCTAATGGGCAAATAAGGAGCAGTCAGGTGATGACACGGGTTAATTGGACCTTTATATAGTATTATTCATCCCCATAGAAAATATCTAAATGAGGAGAATTCCAAGCAGATTAAACCCTGCAAAATCCCTTCACCTAACTCAATTGCAGAATAGTAAGTATCAGTAGGTAAAATAGCACATAGAAGAACACTGACCACACTTAATAGTTAACACTGCTGCAACCCAACAGGAATACACACTGCTGTGATCATAATAAATCACCTTAGTAAGAGCCCCACTCGTGCGTAATGCCACCTCCCCATGAAGAAGCGCATGAATGCGCGAAACGGTCGTAGGGCTAAAGTGACGTCATCACGCTGACGGTCACGTGGGCACTAACGGAGCTTGCTGGCAGCCCCCACTACTGGGAGAGTCGTTAGTAGCGCTGAACACTCAGTTACACTCATCGGGCATTAACCATACTGCCGTTTTTACAGCTGCAACTATCAGGTTATATGGTTGATCTGATGTTCATCTATAGACGGAGGCACACTCAACCCTGGGTCGCTGGATACATTGGACTTACTGCATATCGTGGACATTCATCCCATGTGAGTTTATTCCAGTTTGACCTACCTATTTGGATATTATTCTGATACTTCATCACTGTCCCATGATATAGGATGTTTAATCTACTGGTCACCGGCAGGTGTTTATGAACATATCCTTACTACTATGCTACGTGGGATCATAATCTACCAGGTTACATCTTGTTGGACAGTTATACAATATATGGAAACAAAAAAACAGCGCACAACGCTAATGGTGAAGTAAGTAAATACAAGTGTGTATTAAATAAGGGATAAATAATCTGCGTACATCAAGTATAAAAAATTGAGCATTGAGTGTGTAGAACACACAGGTTACCACTCGGTGACTGCTGGTGTGGGAGTCAGATGCTTGCTTCTCTCAGTGGGTAATTTAAACAGCAGCTATGATGCAGGACTCTCTTAGGGACTCCTCTTCAGACTGTCAGCATCTCCATAGGGGATTTCCCTTCAGATCAGCTGGGCTCCGCACTCGATAGTAGCACTCAGAGGGTCCCCAGATAGTTCAGCAAGGACTGGAGCAGCTAGTGAAGCTCCTCGATTAAAACCGTCACACACGGAGGTGAGTCTGATGGCTGCAAGTGTAACCCCAGCGTGCCACGCTGCCGCTTCGTTGCGGGACGCTGCGTGATGACGTCACCGTGTCACCAACTATGAATCGATCGGCAAGAGTGTTTCACGGTCTCTCAGATGCCCGAAATTGCACACAAAGATGTAGAAAGCCAAAGCAATGCCAATAAATGAAACCTGAAGAAGCAATGCCAATAAATGTTCCCTGAAGAAGTAGTTATCACTACGAAACGCGTTGGATGATTTATGGTCTATGTGTCTAATGCCAGTCACATTGGCTACATTTATTGGCATTGCTTTGGCTTTCTACATCTTTGTGTGCAATTTCGGGCATCTGAGAGACCGTGAAACACTCTTGCCGATCGATTCATAGTTGCTGACACGGTGACGTCACGCAGCATCCCGCAACGAAGCGGCAGCGTGGCACGCTGGGGTTACACTTGCAGCCAGCAGACTCACCAACGTGTGTGACGGTTTTAATCGAGGAGCTTCACTAGCTGCTCCAGTCCTTGCTGAACTATCTGGGGACCCTCTGAGTGCTACTATCGAGTGCGGAGCCCAGCTGATCTGAAGGGAAATCCTCTATGGAGACGCTGACAGTCTGAAGAGGAGTTCCTAAGAGAGTCCTGCATCATAGCTGCTGTTTAAAGCACCCACTGAGAGAAGAAAGCATCTGACTCCCACACCAGCAGTCACCGAGTGGTAACCTTTGTGTTCTACACACTCAATGCTCAATTTTTTATACTTGATAAACACAGATTATTTATCCCTTATTTAATACACACTTGTATTTTCTTACTTCACCATTAGCGTTGTGCGCTGTTTTTTTGTTTCCATTTCTTTAGTGCATTGGGGGGTGCTGAGCCACCCCCTGTCTTTATAGCAGGAGACACCATCATCATTTACTACACGGTTATGTGAATTATTTCATATTATCTCCACTGGTTTTTTGTGGCTTTATATTGGGCTACTAAATTAGAAGGGTTATGGTTATTGCACCTTATCACGTATTTTTATAGAGGTTAATTAGTTGCGCACAGTATATTTTTTTGTTTATACAATATATGGGTTGATTTTTCCAGACATCACTATCTCACTGCGGTCTTATTTTTAGAGCACCCTAAAACACATTTTTTCATATTAATGCAGACACCATGACGACCAGGTACTCTCACAGGAGACATAAAAATAGGGTCAATTACAATCCAAAATTGGAACAATAGGGGAGGTACACTGCACCACACCACTTTTCAAGTGTTTATTTAAAGTGATCCCCGTTTCCATCCCTGATTGGGTCTTTGTCAAAACCTATATAGCTCAATTAGGAGATCTTGACAAAGGTCCCATCAAATACCGAAACATAGTTCACTTTAAATAAACAAGAGTAATAGTGCTAGTCATTCTTATACCCATCCATCTATCCATCTATTCATCTATCATCTAGCCTCCTTTTTGCACATGCATATTTAATGAGGAGAGCAACTTAACGTCCCTGGGTGGGCTCAAACCACCAACATTGCATATACTCTACACACAAGGTACAAACACATATACACTGTTCTATGTTAAAAGCTTTCAGCTTTGCACAATAGCACACATTGAGAAATTACAAAAAATGTGGCGAAGAGATATGCCATGCCTGCACCTAACCATTCCTAAAACTTTAAAGCTATGGTTTTATTAATTGCCTACAATTTTCAAAGGCTTAGGTTGCATGTTAAGATTATCAATATTAAATACTGCAAGTAAAGTGAAAAGACTTAAGTTTATAAAATATTTTGTTAATTTAATTTAGAAATTATAGTTACCATGTTCGTCTGACAGACTGACAAATTCTCTGTACTTTTAAAGAAATATCTGTATCTAAAGTATTGAAATATTCATGTGAAAAAAATGAGCAACAAAATAATTTGATAATGAATAATATTACCATTTTGATAAGTCTAATAATAAGTTCCTGCATGATTCATCATTAGTTCTAATGAAATATGTTGCTGTGCATTTGCATTCATAAATAATATGCAAGAGAAAGTGAACTGCAACACTCATTTCAGTTATTTTCTTGTTGGCTATTCATGTGTGTGCAAGTTCAGTAAATAATTTATAAGCTAAATATATTAGTTAAATGTCAGCCTTTATTTTCTCTCTTTCACAAGGAAGCTACTTTTGGTTGGAAAACAAGGTCATAACTGCACTTTAGGATAATAGAAATTCTTGCCACGCATTTGTGTATTAACGTTATATATATATATATTCCACGTAGAAAGAGGAATAAAAAAAAAAAAAAAGAACTCTGATGCCAAAAAATGCACTTCTAAAAAAGAAAACATTTTCTTTGTAAGTGACTAATATAAAGGTGCTAACTCAAGCCCAACAAAATACAAATGTGCAGCTCATTCAGGAGAAAGTAGCCCCCGTGAGAAACATTCAGTTTCCTCAGAGTTGCACTCGCAAAAAAAATATATATATATTTTTTTTTTTTTTTTTTTGCGAGTGCAACTCTGAGGAAAAAAATATTTTTAGTTATCAAAAAGTCATCAGGCAGTCAGACAAACTCCAGAGTGACGTACATTTCAGACCCCTATGTCTTTTCTCAACTCTGTAACATCAACAGAATAGGCACAGTCTAAATAGGGGTGGTGAACACATAAAAAAGCGACAGAGACATAATTAAACAACTTAACACAGCTGCATAGTGAAAACTGCTCATAGGACCAGCCCTGCTGAGCATAAAAAACAGCAAGGTAGACGTACTTACAAAGCACCAGATAAGTGATGACAGAAATTAAAGCACATGTATATAACAAAGCTGTCCCCCATGCATATATTGCTGAGCATGCGCACTAGCCTAGCGCTGATAGTTATGCTGCTTAAGCCATAAGGGGTTTGCAGGAACAAATACAAACTTCTCAACTAACCTCACACCATAACATAGTGAATAATGATACAATGGGGCTGTCTCCAGTACTTCCTCCTCCCCTGATCGTTCAGGAAAGCCAGCCAAAGACAGGCTCGTATTCTTAGCAACCCAAAGTGCAACACAGGGCCCTACCCTATAAACATATACAACAAACCCTAGTTGACAAGAGTGACAGGTAATAAATACCAAAAGAACCACACATAAACAACACAATATACACAGATAATAAAGGAAAACACCAAAGTAAGGGAGAATTGCCCAGAGGGGGGAATGGTCCAGAGGGAGGAAAACAAGGGAAAAGAAAAATGCAGCCTAGAGTCCAGCAACGGAGGGTAACCATATAAAGAGGCGTTGGCTTGCAATATATGTGGATAATCTATGCATCCAAAGTAACCCGAATACCCGGTCCAGAAGGACCTGACAGAATAACCCCAGCAGATAAGCACAACAACAGCAGTCCTACTGGTATAGCCTTATACAAGAGGTATACAACATGTAACAAAGCATGTGTATGGTCAGTAAACCTACACAGACAGCTTTTTTTTTTTTTTAGTGCCCAAGTGTTTTCTGTGCTCAAGTCGATATAGTGACTTGGTTGCTCCTACTTGTGACCACCTTTCCGGAGACCGGCAAGTCCTGCTACTTTTCCATGATTCTCTTCAGCCATAAGGCCAAGAAGATCCTCAGGGTCTTTGACGCCTTCATCTCAAGAATCCGGTGTCCACTTCTTATCCTTCCTTTGGCCAGAAGGCCAGGCAAGAATATCCAAAACTTTTGGCCAAAATCTAACCACCCAGGGTCTATTACTCTCATGGAGAGACAGCGACTAACCACCAAAACGTGCCAAAAAAAAAAAAAAAACACACACAACCCATTCAAAACAAAATAAGTTCTAGTGCAAAAGGGGCACCCTGCTACAGTGACCATAGCAGGGCACCAAGTGCTCCGTGTCACATCCAGTAAAGCACCTGACCACCTTTCTGGAGACCGGCAAGTCCTGCTACTTTTCCATGATTCTCTTTAGCCATAAAGAATCATCATCTGAAGAATCCGGTGTCCACTGGTTCCTTGGCGGGGGGTGCACGGGGTACACATTAAAATCTCGGGCTCTCTGTCCCACCTCTCGACAAAGGACCAAGTGTGTGCCACTGCCTGTCCTACTCCTGCCACAGGTAGGACAGACACTACACTTGATCTTAGCCTAAAGGCCGAGAAGCGATACCAGACAGCTGTTTTGACCTTCTGGGTCTCATCAGTGTGAGCCTGGTTTTTGGTCTTGCATTTTGAAGCTGGCCATGGCAACTGAGAAGGTACACAAATAAGTTATGGTGAGTTAAAAAGTTACAGAAATCTCCACCATTTAGAGTACAGCAATGATACAGCACACTTATGTGCTCATGTGCTTTTATTATAGCAAACGATTTTCGGTGATGACATGCAAATGAGAACTCGCACTCGAACTTTTTTTTTCTATACAATTTCAAAACAGAACCAACTTCCCACTTATGAGATCGAAAAGGTTGAAACAGCTGTCTGTGAGTAGGTTAACTGGCCATGCACTGCCTTAACACAGGCTTTGCTTTAAACCATGTGTACAAACAATACAAATAAGCATGTAGGAATCCATTTTGAATAAGAAGCAAAAAGTGACACACTGTCAGTGTTCATTTGCCTGTCATTACCCAAAATCCTTTGCTTTGCAGTGAAAGCATGATATGCTGGGCGATTATCAGTAAGGCAGGTTTATGGACCTGTCTCAGACATGTGAAAATGAATCATGGTAAAGTGCTGAGCAGTAAATACAATACAATAGTACTGTAATATAGGCATTTCAAACTCCTACATACTGTATACAGTAGTTGATCTTCCATTTTATATGTTTAAAATCTGTACTATGAAGGTAAGGGATATATTTGTATAGACCTTGCTCTAAAGTCAATAATGTGACCAATACATTGAACAATTATGCCACTTATAAGATGTTAGGCAGCCCGAGTCTGTGTCAGAGAGCATTGCCACAACACTTGACTGCTTTAACTCTTGCAGATGGTCTCATGCTACGCTAGTTGGCCTCCGCTGTTATACTGTAGGTACTACCATATGTTTGTTATTCTGTCCACTCGCTCTGCACCGGTATCTCTATTTGTATCAGTACTATCTATGGAGGTCTTAATCTTTATACTGCTGTGTTGTGCTGCACCTCCGATAAAGTTTTTTCAGCCCCTCCACCTGGATGCTAAATTCTCTTATGGACGTTTATCCGAGGTATTGTTCTGCACCGCCGATACCAGAACTTCTGCCTCTCCTCCTACAGCTTGCACTGTGTAAGAGATTGCACCATAATCAAGTTCTAGTTTGCTAATTGGCCGACAATTTTAGTAATACAAATAAAGTTACTACTCCTTTGCTTTACTCCTTACTCCAATGTGTTCCTACAGATATACACTGGCGACACGTTTTATTGCTAGCTGGCTAGTTCCGCAAGCCGGGAGATGTCCCGGCTTGCTACCCAAATCCCCTCGGCGTGCCGCGCGTCACTGATGCTTCATCGGGTGCCTGCGCCCCATGCACGCGTGCCCCTAGGGAGCCCTGGTGTCCCGCGATGTGGGGGATGGCGGTGGGGGGTTCCGGGGGACCCGGCGGACCCGGAGAGGGGAGGGGAAAGCCCCGATCGGAGGACTGCTCCTCCAAGGCTTCGGCGCGCGCACGGGACAACCCGGCGCGCGCCCGGTTACTGTCGCGGCCGAGACCGGGTAAAGGTAAGAATAAACTCGGCCGCGACAGTAGCAAGACTTACTGGTCTCAGTAAGAAAGCATATGCCTGCGGTCCTGGGGACCGCGTCAGTCGAGATTGCGCTGCAGGGGGTCCATGCTTCTGAATGGGACCCACCGCAGTGTTAATCCTTCAGGGCCACGACCATTACTGTCGCGTGACTATGAGCAGCAATGGCAAAGCAACCTGTAAGGTTTGCTACATCTGTACATTATGACAACACCCAACATATATTTTCCGACAAAAACAACAAACCAACATTTTTACGGAGCCAGTGAAGGCTTAGATAGATGTAATGGCTGATGTAATAGACAGGGTAACCTTCAAATTACTGTAATGATGGTTTTTCTGTGTACTAAAAAAATATATAAATAAGATGCAATAGAAAAAATAACAAAAAAATTAAATAACATCCAAAAATAAATATAATAAACTGCTTAAAGAAAAGAATGAAAATGAAGGTCCTCGTTTACACCTCATGGAGAATTTTTCAGCTCATACAGTATATTCCTTTTGTCTCAAATCTTAATAAATTCTGTTCCAAAAGGTCCCACATGTATCTTATCAATTCTTGCAGCAGCAGATGAATAAACGAAGCACTATTACTGGAACAATTGTGAAAAGATTGAGAGTGCGTATTCCATAAAAAATGATTATTTATTGATCATGAAGACAAACAAAGTGAAGGTGCCACCCCACCAATGCGTTTCATGCCATACCACGAGATAGCGCCACGGCGTGAAACGCGTTGGTGAGGTGACACCTTCGCTTTTTGTCTTCATGACCAATAAACAATATTTTTTTATGGAATACACACTCACGGTCTTTTCACTATTGTTCCAGTAGTTGTGCATCGTTTTTTCATACATTGCTGTATCTACCTTTACAACGCTAGCACACCCAGGACCCTTGGACATATGGAGCCACGTCAGGATGCTGCACTACTCATGTGAGTCTGTTTTATGATGTAATATCCTTTATCAAGTCAATTACTGAAGGTATGGTGGACTTTATCTACATACTGCCAATTCTGGACTAATGTGTGTGTTTTACCTTTACATCTGTGCATTGTGAGGTACGCATGCAAGTGTGTTTTACCACCTACCCAACGTTTAATCTACACAATTTCAAATTAAGGGTCCTCCATGCTGGAACTTTTTTCATGTAATTATTGTCTGTACACCAGCCCTTAGCACTGCACACTTTTTTTATTTTTTTTATCAATTCTTGCAACCTGCAAAGCCTTAAAATAACAATTATGAAACAACTTGAAATGTTTTCCTTATGTTATGAACATATTTATTCCTCTATATTATAATATTATAAATATGTTATGATATAGATATATAGATATAGATATATAAATATATATATATGTATATATATATATATATATATATATATATATAAAAAAAAAATATATATATATATGTATATATATATATATAAATATATATATATATATATATACACACACACACACACACACACACACACACACACACACACACACACACACACACACACACACACACACACACACACACACACACACACACACACATATATATATATATATGTATATATATATATATATATATATATATATATATTAAAGGACAAGCGGTCACTAACACAAGTTAGTAAATAGATTTATGGCACGTTACAAGTTAGTAAATACAAGTTAGTAAATAGATTTATGGCACTAGTGGCACAATTCACATAATGCCTCATTTTAAATGATATGCTGAGAGTGCCCTTTGAAATCACCTAGTATAGCGGTGGCCAAACTTTTTTCAGGTGTGTCAATAATTGGGCACAATTTTTGGGGCGGGTCACTGTCCTACTGCCCCGTCCCCCTTCTCTCTCACTGAATCCCCTTTGCCCTCTCTCATTGAATTCTCCCCCTCTCTCATTCAATTCCCCTCCCCTCTAAGAATTTTACCTTGGGGAGAGCGGCCTCAGTCCCACAGAGGAGGGGAGCTGGGATCCTGAGGGCAGATGCAGAAGTTGCACCTGTCTTTGGGAAGAGCTCAACTTCCGGCGCTGGCTAGGTACACCAGTAAAGGGGGTGTGTGTTGTGAGAGGGCCCACAGCTGAGGAGAGCTGGGGTCTTGCAGTGCACAGAGGCCAGTGACCAGAGGACGAAACTGGTAGAGCTCTAGCCCTCAGAGCAGCTGATTATAGAGCTGATCCCCAAGTATTATCACACAAACCATAAAAAATGCAGTGGCACTTGTGGCACTTGTGGTCATGGGTTGGCCTACGCCTGGTCTAGTAGATAGTGGGGATTCCTAGAATAACAACTGTTATACATACAGCCCCCATATTATTTTACGAGTAGTAAATAAAGTTTAGACAAATATTGCATTAATCAGCAACGTACTGTATAATTTAGTGAAGTCCCTATGAAGACAGCTGTTGGGAAAGTTAAATACTGTAATAAATAATTAAATAACAATGTTTCTTCAGATGTGCAAGTAAAACATGTTTAAGTAGTAAAGCTCCAGAGAGGTTGCATGTTATTATATAGTCACTTGAGGACAGATATGAGGCACAAGAATTTTGCAAGTTTCAAAGGCAAAGTTTCATATAAAAATGTTCACCTTTTTCTTTATTACGCTGGAAAATTATGTGCCAAAGGATTTTTCTAATCATTGAATTGATATGATATGTGTACGTTCATAACACTATTAGTTGAAGGTGAATTATGTAAATGTAAAATACAATTTTTCCTATTAAGGCTTTAATTTATTTATGCATGATCAGGAACGAACCATTAGTTAGCACAGTTTATAATCTATGGCATGTTTGCCTAGAATAAATAGGGTTCCTAAATTCAATTTTATTTATTAGACAATTTGATTTCTTCTAGGTGTTGATTCATCAAATGTGGCAGTGTTATTGCACATATATTATGCAGGATGTCTAATGAAACTGACATTGGTAAAATAAATATTAGTTACTTATATAATCTCTCTGCCAGATTGAAATGCATGCTAACTGTTGAATGAATTAAATATTCATAACTATTTCTGTGTTCAAAGAAACAGGCAAACAATGGTGTAAGTGGCACACTACAGTGTAGTACTAAACACACCCAGCTTCCTTAACAGAATCTGAGTCTCTGGATTAATAACCAAGTGTAATTTTCATATTGATTGGCTGATTATACTAGAGGTCGTGGTTTATTTTAATTGTTTGGGGGTTTTTTTTACCATAAAATGCTTATGGGGTTATTCTATATCTGTGAAGTGGCCGTTTGGCATTAATAAAGGAATTTCGGACAAAGACTGCCCTCAGTGTTTTAAATATTTTTTTTTACAGAAATACACTAAAAAAACACTTTTGGGTTCTTCTTAAAATCACTTTGCTAATTTATATTGTACTGATTTATAGACACATGGTCCTCTCTACAAAATGGAGAGCTAAGCAGCAGCAGCCCAGTACCTGTTGTCTCTGTGACACTCTCAGGGTTTGAGTTTTAACCAAAAAGCAGCAGACTATTAATTAGTCCCCAGGTGAGGAGAAAGGGTACAAGCCTATGAAGGTGCTGGGTCCTAAATACCTCCCATTATGCACTTTGCTTTTGCTACATCCCATATCTCCCCCTCCCCCCCCCCCCCCCCTTTGCTCAAGCGGGGTCAAGTGAGCAACTGTGAAAAGGAGGTGCACATCCAGGATAATGCGCCTGTACTCCCGTGTTTGGAGCTGGTCCTATGTTCTCCAGTAAAATTTTACAATTAAAAAACTTAGGAACCAGTGAGTCACCTGGGCATTCCTCTCTCTTCTGGTGCATATACTTTACAGGAGCATGATCCGTTATAAGTGTAAACTTTCTACATAGCCTATAGCATTTTAGGGACTCCAGAGCCCATTTAATTGCAAGCCCTCTTTTTCTATAATGGCATATTTTTTCTCATGGGGATTTAACTTTCTGCTGATAGACAGCACTTGGGTGTTCTTCTGCTCTGACTACTTGTGGGAGGACAGCACATATCCCTACATAGGAGTCATCACATTGGACCTGGAATTCTTTGGTAATGTCTGAAGTCCCCAAGGCACGTTCTCCACACAATGCATCTTTTAACTTTGGAAGGCTTGCTCTGCTTGGTCAGACCACTTTACCATGACAGAAATCTTCCATTTTATTAAATCCAACAAAGTGTAGAGACGTTGGCAAAATCTGGCATGAACCAACAGCAGTAGCCTGCCAACCCAAGGAAGGCTTGAATCTGGTCTGAGTCATTCTTTATTAGACTTGAGCTTTGAGACCAGTGACTTTACCAAGCCTCTATCAACTGTATAGACTAAGTACATGGTCTTTTCTAAACCTACTGTTTGGCAAACTTACTGGGATTCACTGTCAATCCTGCCACCTGAATAGAATATTGGACTGCCTGTACCTTTTTATGGTGTGAATACCAGTCACTACTATGGATGATATTATCCAGATAACTTGCAGCATATTCCTTGTAATATTTTAGAACTCGATCCTTTACCTCTGAAACATTTCTGGAGCCCCATGGAGGCGTAAGGTTAGGACCATATACTACCCATCCTGTGTAGAAAAGTCCTTACTCTTCTCTTCTATTGGTACCTATCAATAACCCTTGTTTACATCAAGGGTGGTTAAATACAGAGTATCCCCTCATCTGTCTATCAATTTGTCAACCCACAGCATGGGGTAGGTATCAAATTTAGAAACAGCCTTAAGCTTCCGGAAGTAATTACATAACCTTGTTGAGCCATTGAGTTTAGGAACCAATATAATGGACTAGACCAGCAACAACTCCTCTATTATGCCACGGTCAGGCATTTTTTAATCTCCTCTTTAATTGCCTATCGGCTAATCTCTGGTAATTGGTAGGGCTTAATATTAACAACTATTAAAGGCTCTGTAGTTAAATTATGCTCAATGACAGAGGCTCTTCCGGATATGGGTAAAAAAAACATTTTGCATAAAAACTCATTCACCTCTTGTCTCTGGTGAGCAGACAGTGGCCCAGATATATCAAGCAGGGGTAAGGAAACTGGAGGTGGTATCACCAACAATTAGTACAGTTTTTGTCAACTTTCATGCTAGTTGATAAAAATGTACCAATTTTTGAAGATAAGCCCTTTAGTTTTCCTTATCCCTGCTTGATGTATCTTGGCCAATGTTTCTGCAATTTTTTACATCAGGGGTTGAAGGTGTTGCAGACGGAACAACAGTTTTTGTTTAAGCTAAAAGAGCGTCCCTCTCTTTCCAGGGATTAACAGGTTCACATGATATATCTGCTCTGGTTCTCTCTTCCCAACTGGATAACTGTGTAAGTAACCTCAGCTACTCCCTCTATGGGGCTCATTCTAGTAGCTTCAATAAAATCACTGTTAAATCGAAGGGTTTTAGCATGACTCTACCTCACGGTCTGACATTTGTGTTATCACGGTATTCAGAAAGATTCAGAAAGCATAACAGCAAGTCACAAGTGAGGTAGGAAAATGCCAATACCGCTCGGGATAGCGGTGACCTTATCTCAGCCTTTTTCTAAGTTCTACCACTGAAATTTTCCCGCAGTGTGAAAGAACTGCACAGAGTGAACTGCATCTCCCTGCATAGCTTTTTCAGGCGATAGCACTGTTTTAAGTAAAATTTAAATAACAGAGTATTGTAGGTAGGGGTCTCCGGAGCAGAACCGCATTAATTTCAGCCTCGGGACCCCCTGCTTCCTAAGTTACAGACCCCAGTATGGGGTGCCAGTATCTCCTGTGCATTGAAATCTCCCAGTCACATGACACATGAGATTTAAACAATGCAGGGAGATACCGGCACCCCCTACCGGGGCCTGTAACTCAGGAAGCAGGGGGTCCCTGGGGGTGAAATTAATGCGGTTCTGCTTCAATACTGTGTTAATAAAATAAAAACAGCTTCATTAACATAGCGGCTAGCCGCTAAGACAATGAAGGGGTTAAACCTAAGTACCTGGATTCTTGGAGGTAGAGGGGGTGTGCGAAGAAGGTAGCTGTCCCAGGGTGGGTGGTTAGGTCTAATGGGAAGGTTGAGGGAGGAGTTAACCCCTTCACTACCATAGCAGTAGCATCCGCTAAGGCAATGAAGGCGTTAACTCCTCCACAACCCTCGTGGTAGGCATAAACAGAGAGGGTGGATGTTTGAACTGGGGCGCTCCCTGGAATGTGCGGCTAGAAGATGTTTCAATCCTGACGAAGCTTACTGCGAAACGCGTTGTTCCCTGCCGGAGCCCATTGAGAGAGGGACCAAGCCGACCGCAGGACATCCGGTGTAGATCCTCCCTTCCGGTTCCACTGCCGGACGCTCCAGTGAGAACACCAACGGAGGAAGAGATTTCGCCGGATCAAACCTTGCGGCTGATGCTGGCAAGAAGAGTTGTTTTTTAGTGTGAGTGTGTTCATTATTTACTTTGTATTTTCACTGTGTATATTTATGCTTGTTTTCATGCTTCATGTTCCATGTTTCATGTTTTAAACTGTCACCATTAAAGACCTGTTTATCTTGCTAATTCTGGTTTTGTATACTTTGGTCTATGGGGACGGGGAAAGAGCCACTCACACACCACACCCACTGGGGATTGTTTGCTGAGAAGTAACCACATCACCTAACCAGGTTGACATCACCCACTGAGGGAACGAACTCACAGTAGGCCGTGTGAGTTTTTGTTTATTGTCACTCCACTATAGGAGTTTACATTTACCAACCACAGTCAGCGTTGAGGGTGAAGTCTCACACAAGCCCGTGTGAGTCATTGAAACGAATTGCTCATGTTTCATTTATTATATATCTAGTGGCAATCCACTATCACCCCACCCTTTAATCCCCCTCCTCCTCCCCTCCCCCCCCTCGTTCCCCACACATGTGGATGCATGCGCTAATACTGTGTTTTATTATCTTTTATTCCATCTTTTATTCTGTTCCATCAACACCGTGAGGTCCATGAGTTTGCGCTGACCATCTCCATACTTCTATAAACAGAGAGGGCCATCGTGTACCAGAGGTGGAAGCTCGGGACACAGTGGGGGAGAGGTTTGCAGATAGCTGATGGAGAGCCGGGGCCTGGCCGCAACTGGCAGTTGGGCCTGGCCAGAGGTCGGGCCCAACTTGCAGCGCCGGCTGGGCCCCCCACAACCTCAGGGTACCTGTTCCTTCTGTCCCCCCCTGTCAGTGGCCCTGTACAAGGGTGATGTTTCCCATACAATATTTCAAAGGGGATGTAGCCAGTAGAGGCCTGAGGTACTGCCCTTAAAGCAAACAACAGATACGGTAGTAGGAAATCTCAGTTCTTACCCTCCCAGTCTATGGCCTTCCGTAGCATACTGACCTTGTAAGAGTTTTATTAAAACTCTACACTAGGCTATCTGTCTGGGTGTGGGGTGAGACTGAGGTGTGTAAGTGTTTAATATTAAATAATCGGCACAGCTCTTTTGTAAATCGGAACATAAAAGGTGTTTCTTGAGCCATTAAAATCGCCTTAGAGTACTGACCCAATTAACCAACAGCATTAACTCCTTTTCTATTGGTTTAGTGGAGGTATTCTGAAGGGGAACTGCTCCAGGATATCTTCTGGCCTAGTCTAGAACAGGGGTTGGCTCTTTAAGCCATTATTGGCAGCTCAGTTTGACCAGTTAGCACTTCTATGCTACAGTATGCCTCTCTGCATGCAAAGAGTTTCTCATGCCTGCTTTAATGGCTGGTCCCTCATGTCATCATGTGATTACGGAGGATGAGTGTGGACCTGTGGTCATCATGGTAACCAGCCTGGAGGCAGAGTTTGTGCTGCCTCATCCTGATCCTTGCAGAATGTGAGGGAGAAGCAAAGCCTCTCAGATGTCCTGCTGCATGGACCCTCTGTGCTATATATTCATGAAAGCATAAAGACAGTGAATGAGACAAAATATGTGTATAGGTGATAGGGGAAGGAAGGGATTGAGTGTGTGTGTGGGGGGGAGGAGAGTGAGAGATGGGGGAGAGAGAGAGAGATGGGGGGATTGAGTGAGATGGGGGAGAATTCAGTAAGAAAGATGGGGAGATTGAGCGAGTGAGATGGGGGATTGAGCGAGTGAGATGGGGATTGAGCGAGTGATATAGGGTGGATTGAGTGAGAGATATGGGTGGATTGAGCAAGAGAGATGGGGGGATTGAGAAAGAGAGGTGGGGATTGAGCAAGAGAGATGGGGGGATTGAGCGGGAGAGATGGCGTGGATTGAGGGAGAAAGATGGGGTGGATTGAGGGAGAGAGATGGGGTGGATTGAGCAAGAGAGATGGGGTGGATTGAGTGAGACAGATGGGGAGATTGAGCAAGAGAGATGGGGGGATTGAGCAAGTGAGATGGGGGATTGAGCGAGAGAGATGGGGGATTGAGCGAGAGAGATAAAGAGGATTGAGCGAGAGAGATAGGGGGGCTTGAGCGAGAGAGATGGGGGATTAAGCGAGAAAGATGAGGGGGTCTGAGCGATAGAGATGCAGGGGATTAGCGAGAGAGATGAGGGGGATTGAACGAGAGAGATGGGGAGATTGAGCGAGAGGGTGAGAGTGAAGTGACAGGAGGAAGGGGAGATTGAGAAAAAGGGCAAGTAAATGGCATTTTAGCGTTGACTTGGTTTTTATCTGGTTTTTAAACACATGCAAATTGACAGAGTACAGCACAGTACATACTGTAACTGTACAGTACTGCAAATAAATCAGAATCCAGGTAATTAAAAAAATCAGCAGCGGTAAACACAGGCGCGACTCGTGGCATTTAAGGCAGCCTTCACGGAACAATAACCCATGTATGCCGCATGGAATACAGCAGAGTTCACAAAACGGCTCCGTGAAATGTTCGGATAACGGCTGCTGCATCTGTAGTTCCCCCTATGAGCTCCAAAATTCCTAAGTCCCTAAGCAGTTCTTTCAGCCTGAGGAACACTCTCCCCGGGTATCCTGGAGTACAGGGGTTGGGGACCTAAAGAACAATCGCACTAGGGCTCTTCTACATCTGCTCAGCAGCAATGTGACATTCCACGTACACGACCAGTTGCTCAGTGTTTTTGGGATCAGTCTGACAGACCTACTTCTGGACTGAATGAGGGTGACCCATCAGGAACGGTCTATGATTACCCTTTTGACGATTGCGGTAAGCGTACAGACGTTGGGTTGTAGCCCGTTCTCTGGAGTGTAGTAGGTCATAGACATTCTTACTGTGACTTTTACACATGCTGCAAACTCCTGTATTAATGCAGCTGCATTTTGAGCTTGGCCCCACTGTAAAGTAGCTGATTTTTTTCCACCATGGCACTTGCACTTGGTACTACTCTCATGTATTCCTCCATAGCTTCCACTTCTCAGTGCATTCTTTTTTTTTACATACTTGTTCTTTATTTGAATTTTCTTTAAGAAAAGTGGGGGATGGGATACAGAACAGAAAAAAGGGTGACGTGTTACTTTTAGATTACATAAATTTGCCTACATATATAACACATTTAGTGAGGTACACATTAACGACATCACTGTCCAGACAGCGTATAAAATAACTAGTACAAAAAAATCAACTAATAAGACTGTAAGAGGGGAAAACAAAAATAATAAGAAAAAATGTCATTGCTTTTAGAATATTTTTCCACATACTGGTATATTGTAAGAACATATTTTAGAGTGCCCGCATTCTCCACCAATTGTGACAACTCAGCCACTTTGAAAGATCTTTGCTCTCACATGAAAGGCAGAAAACATAGGATTCGCTTATCAGGCTTATTGTCAAAGGGCCCAAAACAAGAACAAAAAAACAAACAAAATACTTAGCTCCTCTCTGGAGTGCTAATTAACACACTTGTAAGTTCCTGACTACAAGTCAGGGAGCTAAGCTCTTTACCAACAGTAGCCTTGTATTTGTGTTAGCTACAGTATCTGTAGTCTTTGTGACACTCTTGTGGTGTGAGCTTTATCCAAAAAGTGCTAGGGAGCTGCTTGAACTGTCTTTTAAGGCAGCATCAATTTAATTAGTCCCCAGGAGAGGAGAAAGGGTACAAGCAATGTAAAGTTTTTGGTCCTAATAGAGTACCTCCCTTTTAGCACTTTGCCTCTGGCTACATCACAATATTCAATATCCAAAATGTGTGCATGTGTACTTTATATATCCCTAGCACTTCTTAAAGTAGACTTTGGAATAAAGGTAGGTATAACTCATAACACAACAGAAAAAATAACCTATGTTTCAGATAATAATGCCACTTAGTTTGTCAAATATCTGAATAATATTGCACCTATAAGGCATGTTGCATTGTTTTTGTATCTTTTACATTGCTTTAAAATTGTTCGTGTGTGCAAAGTAGTAATTTACTCTTATTTACATATTATTTTATTAACAGAGTTAATTTTCCCATATGAGAAAAAACTGTCATTAATTACTTTGGAGTAAGTTATTACCATCATTATATTTAATTTAATTAGTGCCATTATAGTGTCTAGGAATCTGATTTAAAACTACAGTGTATAAATTTAAAAAAATGTTTTAAATGCCACTAAGTCTTCCCCTTAAAATGATTTCCTACAGTACATCATTTTTTTTCTTTTTGTTTATCATGTTCACATATTTAATTGTAGAATTATACAATCCACTGTTTGGCAGGCTAACCCAATGCTCTGTAATGTCAAAACCGAAGGGAGCAGTGTAACCTCGTATATAAACAAAGTATCAAATACTATTTCACTTCCCCCTAGTTTCCAAACTTTCTTACACTTAATGCTGCTATTAAAGCTGCCACACAAATATAATTAACTATTTCTTACATCTCAATGCTATTCAACATGCTGCACAAAGCCTGCGTTCAATATATTAACCCTTTCCGATCCAAAATATAGATTGTAAGTTCATCTAGGCAGGGATTGTGTCTCTAAAAATCCTATGGGCTGCGTACCGGGCACTATACTGTAATTGGGAAGCACTTTGAATCCCATTGGGAGAAAAACGCTATATGAAATAAAAGAAATATATATATATATTCAAAAGAGGGTATATTTAGTTGCAATTGTTGTCCAAAATATAAGCCTGCTCACCAAGTCAATCCCCATTAGGGTAGCAGAACTAGAGTTATGACACCCAACCCCCCGTGTCTGTGGTCTTACGAACCCCCTAATTTCAAACCTCCCAAGTCCATTCTTCCCCCCCCCTCTTCCATTATATTTTTCCCCTCCATCTCACTCCCCTGTTCCTCACTCCCCCCTCTCTCGTCTCACGCTCCCCCTTCATCAATTAACCCACTCTCACTCAATCCCTCTCCCCCATGCCTCACATGTATTTTTTTTCCCCTCCGTCTCACTCTTTCTCCCTCTTTCTCCCTCTTTTCCTCACTCAGTCCCCTCACCCTCTCTCTTACACCCCCTTTGTCCTCTCACTCTCCCCCCCTCCATAATTTACCCCACTCCCACTCAATCCCCCCTACACAGGCAATCCCCCCACAAAATGCATACCAAAAACCCCACCCCCCAATAAAAAAAATCCCTATACCCTAAATATATACAACTCTCCCCGAAATACATAACAAACTCCCCCTCCAGCCTCCAAATACATATCAAACTCCCACCCACCCCCAAATACATACTCAAACTCCCCCACCCCAAATACATACCTGAACCCCCGCCCCAAATACATACCCAAACAACCCCCACACCCTCCCAAACACATACCAAACCCCCTAAACCCCAAATACATACCAACCACCCCACCCCCCAAATACATACCTAAACCCCCACACCTCCAAAATACATACAACCCCCCACCCCCATATACATTAAAAAAAACACCTCATATACTGTACATAAAAAACACACACCCAAAATACATACAATAAAAAACCACCCAGACCTAAATATAGTTAAAAAATATATATAATTATAAATTTACCTACAGTATCTTGTGGATAGTCTCAGGTCTCTGCTGGCCCCGCTCTCCCAAACTTCTTTGCCCGGCTGCCGGTCCGATTGTTGCCACCAGGCCTGGCTCTCTCACAGCTGTGGGCCTCCCTCACAGACTATGCAACGCTGAGCTAATGACGCCGGCACACGCTGGGCCCCTCTCTCATGCTGGTGCGCACTGGAAGCTGAGCACAGCTTGTGTCAAGTGCTTATCAAAGTTAGAGAGTTCCGGCATGTGCCAGTGTCAGAAGCTTGACATGGCACAGTCATTGAGGGAGACCCGCAGCTGGGGGAGAGCCAGGCCCAGCGGCAACGAGAGGACTGGCAGCCGTACAAAGAAGTTGGGTTGGGCCACTGCTGCCGATAGTGTTGGAGTATGAGTTTCCATCCCAGAACGGCGTTTCTCAATTGCCGGGGTCTGACTACTGATGGCTACACCATGGAGATGCTTCTGCATCCACTACCTCGAGAGCATTGTGTTCCCTGGATGGTGCTGGATTTTTTCAGTAAAGACCAGCTATACCTACCACATACAGCAAAGGATCCAGCATTCACGGTAATCAATTTCTATTATGGCAAACCCATGTCTATGCTACATGAAATGCGCTAAAGAAATGGATTTGTGTGAACTGTACAATCTATTTTTCCATACCTTCCAATATGTACACTTAAATGTATTTGCTTTTGATTCACTACTACTTAACCACGGGTTCCACTGTAAACTGAATTGGGTATACCTATATATTTCTATGGGGCTAGGCACAAGACACCTATGACCGGTCACTACCCTTATACCAGTCATCTCAATGGGACTTACCGTCTGTACTCTGGCCAGTAAAAAGATACACTTTAGCCTATGAAAGGGAATTTGTTCTTATCTTGCTGCATCACTATAGCTATACCCCAACACTGGAACCTCTTGCCTTTGTTTAATTGTGTTGTGTTGTTGCTTTTGGCAATTTTGCGAATTTTGTGAGTAACCTTGAAACTGCTCTGATTTTATTACACTCCTTATGTATATTTTCTGCTTTTGACAAAGTGTCTCCGAAAACTGTCTACCTGGGTTGCCCGTGATGATGCTGTGTTCGCCGGACGTCCGCACATTGGTTAATTTCCCTAGTCCCACCTACGTATATTTGGTCTGTATAGACAGCGATCCGAAATTCCTCCCCACTGAAGCATGACTCATCATGCGAAACGCATAGTGCATAGTGGCATCATGTCGGTGACGTTCACCAGCGAGTCGGCGATTGGTAGTCCGCATACACTGAGAGTCATGGTTGTAAAGGGGCTCTTTTTTGCTTGGCAATTTTATTATATCGTGGGATATAGCGATAATTATTTATCCTAGCTCTTATCCATTTGTTTTAAATGGCGTATTTGTCCATCAGCATACCAGCACGCTTGTCAGCACCTGTGCTTGCCTATACATCCCCTGGTGTATATTTATATGGACATACTATTACCATATCCTAGACAATATATCTGAAAAACATACAGGGAGTCTAGGGTAATTACTGTGTATTTAGCCATATATACCACTGCCCATGACTGTTGATCTCTCTGTGGATGCACACAACATTGTGTCACTATCTGCCATATCCCTCCGGCTCTCTCCTTGAATTCTTCCGATCGCAGCTCTCAGCTTAGGGGATTTTAATATTCCTTTTATTCACTGTGCATACTATGTTCACGTTTTGTGGTGTTTTTGTTTGATATTAAAATTGTATTATTTGTGTTTTTTAAATGATCAGAAGGTACTGTTTTGTCTACTTTCCAACTCACATTTTGGACTAGTTACTATACTCAACCGATGGTCTGGGGATATAATATCGCTTTATCCTACACTGGATTCCCCCTTATTTTTGACTCTGAGTGCAACTAATAGGTACTGCCGTGACCTTGGCCACATTCTTAGTGTTTACATACACTGGCGACACACTTTATTCGAGCTCGGCTAGTCCCACGAATTCGGGTATACCCGGGTGTATTGAGGTTTGTGACTGTTTTCTGCCCGAGTGCATTGAGGTATTTTCCAGGTAGGGATTGAAGCATTTTATTCCCGCTGGCTGCAATACTGCACAGTATATATATATATACTGCATTACAATTCATGAATTTATGCCATCTGGTAGACACGCGAAGCATTGCAGCCTATTAAATCCTAATCATTATCATTTAACAGATCAGCCGCCCATCAGCCAGGCATGAACCCAGGCTGGGAAGGCAAACGCAACGGGGCTTGTCAGAGGTGAGGAGCGGCGCATTCCAGGTATCTGCCAGGTACATACTGGGTATTTGCTCGAATAAAGTGTGTCGGTGCAGTAGATTAATTTCCCTGTGCACTAAGCCATTTTATCTATATAGTCATTATCTGGTTTGAGTGGTGTCTATTTGTGTAAATGAGTCATTTTCCATGCATAAAGCTCATGATAACCAAAATGTGAGTGTAAATTCTGTAGATCACATAGGAAAATTGTGCCTTTCACGTTAAAACATATTACACTGTATGTTTTTTCCTCTGTTTCCATATACTTTACCATCTGGATCCACTACCTGCGCCCAAGAGAACCAACGTCTAGCAATTTCCACATAGGGTTTTTTGAGGGAAATCCAGGTTTTGAAGGCTGCAGGACATTTAATTAATTAAGAGACTGATTTATAATTTGACACTTAATCACGTGTTTGTATTTATTGTTACCACTTGGTTATTTATCACCCTTTACTTTTAGAGGTGTAATATAGTATTAGCACTTGTGTATGCTATTTTTTCCAGGATAGAGCTTTGTTGCGGATACCAAGAGAGTTTAGAATATAAAGGAGAAGAGAGTGATCGACAGTATCGAAGGCAGCAGAGAAATCAAGTAGGATTAGTAAGGAAAAATAACCATGGGATTTTGTCAGGATCGGGCTTAGGCCCCGCCCCCGTGACGCATCTCGCGACGTTACGAGTGACGCGCGTCAGCCGCAACCCAAGTGCAGGTGTTGTGCTGCCAGGAAGGAAAACACAGCAGGAACCATCTCCAGACTCCTCCTCCCGTGACGACACTGGCAACCTACGGCACACACTGGCTACACGCAGGTGCCGCATGGACACAAGCAAACAAAGGGTTAATTCTCTTAATTATTCCTCAGCTGCTGTGCAACCCGCCCCTGCCTATCAGTGGACAGCCTATGTCTGATTGCATTCATTACTCTGCAGCTGTGTGCTTTCCTACCATTGGCTGCCTACCCTTTAAGTACTTCGCCAGACCTGTTACAAACTGGCTGAACATAAACTTTGGTTTATGTGTCTTGTGCTCCCTCAAGCTACTCGTTGGTTTTGCCTTATCTTGTCTTTCCTTCCTGTTGTGACCTAAGCTCGTACTTGGACTCCTGACTTCTCGGCTCCCTTGACCTCAGCTCGTTTCTGGACTTCCACTCTCTCCTCGACCACGGCTACGGATATATGACAATTCTACACTCTCCAACCCCAGACTACGGCAAGTAACTTCTACCTACCTGAACTCTCCTACCCTCACCCGGCTATATCGCTCCACTCTGCACACGTAACTGCTCGGTTGTTGGTCGGTGGCTATCAACATCTCCACCTCAGCCTCGTGGTCCTGCATTGTTTCTGGTGAGCACTCATCACAGATTTTGCTTTTTGTAGATAATTGGCTACTTTAGTGAGCACAGTCTCTGTTGAGTGAGCTGTACAAAAAACAGATTGTAAAGGGTCAAGGAGAGCATGGGAGTTAATAAAGTTGATCACACGGGAGAACATGAAACATTCTAGCAGCTTGGAGGTAAAAGGCAGGAGGAATATAGGGTGGTAGATAGCAAGGCATGTAGATTTCAAGGGTTCAATGTTTTCAGAATAGAAGTAGAGAAGAGGGGGAAGGATCAAAAGGAATCTAATTTTACATTGCCGGCAAAGGCTTGAGGAGGAGTCAAGGAAGGATGGGAAGTGGGAGGATTGAGTCAAATACAGAGACAATATAGCATGGATTGGATATGTGAGTGTTGATTGGCCTTAGGAAAGCAGAGTTAAAAAAGGAGAGAAGAATAGTATAGTGAAGAAAATCAGCATGATTGTTTTCCTCTATAGGCGTTCAGGTGTGTGCAATTGGGAAACAAGCATGTTTGTGGATTTAGCCATGGCCATGGGTTAGAGAGAATGTCCATATAGATCAAGAGAGAAGAAGAGCATAGAGAGCATAGAGAGTCAGGTTCAGAGTAAGGACAGATGGAAGAGAGATTAACGATCACAGAGATGTCAGAGCGGAGAAGTCAATAGAACGAAGGTCTCCAGAGTAGCGTGTAGAAGTAGGCAGTTATGTTATCATGCAGTCAAGTAGGCCGGATGTTGAATGCCCTGTGCAGAGATAGGGGTGACTTCCATGGTGGGTACATCCCTGGATCAGAGAGAGCCCAGACTGCTGTGAGATCCAGGCTTTTAACCCCTTCAAACGAGTAAGCTGAATCATGCTAATTATCTCATCCTGCTCTTAGGCTGAGATAACCAGATCCCGCTTGAAATCAGCAGCTACACTGTACATATCTTTTCCCTGCATAGCTATCAGACAGGTAATCTACCTTGTCCCACTCCTCCCCTGTTTTGAGTGGCTGGGGCCCCACATGGCTGAAGTCATAGACGCCCCTCCTTTTCAAGACAGAAAATCCGCATTGGCGTTCTCTTTGAATTGGCGTCTGTGGTGAATCTTAAGCAAGCAGGATTGGAGGGTTATATTCCATCTCATTAACCTGGCGTTGGAGTCTTTCATGGAATGAAACCATTTTAGGTCAGCGTAAATTGTTACTAGGGTAAAATGCTCTCCCATTTAGGTAGTGTCTCAGGTCCTCAATCGCCAATGTTACTGCCAGGCATGAGGTTTTAATATCTGAGTAATTAACCTCCAGCTTGTATAATTGTCTGGCTGAGAAAAAGGATAGGGTGTTCTATCACCTCAAACTGTTGGGAAAGAATGGCCCCTACAACTACAACAGAAGCATTAATCTGCAGTACAAAAGGCCTATCAAAATCTGGGCTCCTAAGTGCGCGACCCTCCAACAGACACTTCTATAATTCCTAGAAGGCTGTCTGACATTCCCTAGACCAGCGGTGCGCAATCTGGGGGGCGCTCCCCCCAGGGGAAGTACGGGATTTTTGTGGGGGGGCGAGGGCGGTTGCAGAGGCCCCATGCTCTTCCCCGATGCATTTAAATTAAATGCCAGGGGACCGCACGAGGCCTCTGCTACCTGTACTTACCGGGTTCAGCCGGCTTCTTCTCAATCACCATGTCAAACGACGCTGCGGGGTCATGTAACATGCCGCGTCGTCATGACAACACACATCAAATGCCGCTGCTGGACCACGACACGTGACCCTCGGCATCATTTGATGCCGGGTCACTCTGGAGGGGGTGCGTGTGTGCAGGGACCGAGACACAGGGGGGGGCGCAGTCAAAAAACTTTGCGCACCCCTGCCCTACACCATAATACTTGGGCAAGGGCACTCTTTCTAGTACGGTCTGTTAGGGGAGCTTTAATTGTGGAATAGTTTCTGATGAAGTGATGGTAATAACCCGCTAAACCCAAAAGAGTACGTACCTGTGTTTTTGTCCAAAGGATTGGGACTTATTTCAGGGCAGCTACCATACTGGTCAGTGACCTCACTTCCCCACCCCCAATGGCATAGCAGAGTCATTTAGTTTCGGCCTTCCCTAACACAAATGTCTTATGGCTGGCGCTTAGACCTGCCTCTGTCATAGACCTGACAATTGCTTTTATCCTGTTTAGTTGGGCCCACTAGTGCTTACTGTAAATGACGATGTCATCTAGGTAGGCAGCAGAATAAGCCCTATCAGGTCTTGGAACCTTATCCGAGTAATGTGATCGAGGCTCCATGCAGACCAAATGGCATCGTCACGAACTGATTTAAACCTACGCGGGTCATGAAGGTGGTCTTGCATCTGGAGCCCTCCTTTAATGGTATTTGCCAGTATCCTTTTGTAAGGTCAAGCGTAGATATATGTATATGACACCATTTTTGTTAAATAAATCATGACACTGTGTAATATGTCATGTGTTGTTGTTCATTTGAGTTTGTATTTACCTAATTTTAAGACCTGCTAAGGAACAGATGATTGTTATTATGTCCAGATATGTAAAACCATAGAATTCAACGAGGGTGTACGTTCTTTTTCACACAACTGTATATGTGTGTGTTAACAAGAAAAAAGTATCCCACAGAAAGAAGTCCGGTATACAAAAGAATTATAAATGATTTATTTAATATTTATCATTCTTTTGTATACCGGAGTGCTTTCTGTGTGATACTTTTTTCTTGTTTACACATTATTCCATCCCATAGCACTGTCAGGGGCTTTATTTCTCTATAGCCATACTTATATCTGACTTACAGTAGGTACAATTAATTTGTTAGGGTCTGTTGCAGGTACTATTCTCATTTCTATAAATATATTTTTTCTATATATTGTTGTTCACCTTGTCCCGGTGCACCTACACATAAACTGTGATGCCATACACATTAGTATTGTGGCATATTACTTCATTACCCATGTCTTTACTATTAGATATACTCTAGTCGTAATGTCTGGCTAGAGCAGTTCTTTACAGCATTTTATTGCTATTATGACTTTTTTATCATCCCAAGCATCAGTGGATAATCAGGACATGTTTTCCTATAGCGATGTAGAAGCTACACGCATAGCGACCCTTATTAGGGGTCAGAAAGACTTTTTAGTCAAACTAGGGAGCGATAATTTGGAGAGGGATTTAAAACAGCATATTAATCTTGAGTTACATGGGGTGACCCTGTCAGAATATTACAGGGTTAAACGGAAACCACGGGAACTAAGGGTAAACCTACATCCCACCATCTTTAGTGAAAACAAAGAATATACAGGGAAATGTAAAACAAATACTGATGTACAGCAGCGCACACGAAAATGGCGCTGTGATTTGTTAAAATAATGACCACTGCATCTGTATAGAGCACATTAAAAAAGAACTGACCAATATCCAAGATAAGATAACAGAATTTGAAAGCAAGATTAAAGACAAGTAAACACCAGAAGAGGTTGAAAATGTAAAAAACAAATTGGATAAAATGACGGAGGATTTCAGGAAGGAAATAGAATCAAGGAAGAGGCTCAAGTTCCTTAGAGATATCCAAGACTATGAAAATAATAAAGTGTATTGCTGGACCTATCAGCGGTTTGACACACATCATGGGAGACGACCTTTCTGTAGACCATACCAGGCAAGAACGGAGTTCCACCAGTCATCAGACTCAGATGACTCAAGTGATAACTCTTTTTTAGATCGGGGCACTCATCCACACACTCCACTAGGAAACGAACAGGACCGATCAGACGGGGAGGGAAACGCAGCCGCCCGAGATCGTGGGCATGGTAACGGAAGAGCAGGATGATCATGTGGTCGGATTAACATAGTCCATCAATAGTGTTGAACATTTCTAAATATGAGTTGATGGATGTGGAAATAAATGTTTTACAATGTGGCCTTTCATTCGCTCCAACGAATAAGGTTAATACTTTTGAACTAGACTTGGACATTGCACTTTTATATAGAAGCCTCCGTTGAAAGGCATTTTTTGCACATACGGGCACAGGTGCACAGATGGATGTGTTAGGTACCCAGACAGTGACCGGAGATAGGGTTGCGGTTGACTTAACAGGGACAGGGACTACTCCTATTGAACTTACCACTGACCTCAGGAGAAAAAGTACACGTAGCCCCCTGCACAAACCATCTAGTGGAGACATATATCCAACTCACTGCACAGGAGTTGGGGAAACTACACACGAGGGGTTTGGTGGCTAAAGTTACACATGGTCCTAATTTCACCCGATGTGATAGAATGGCCCAAGATAGTCTAGTGAACAACAAGGACATTGTGATCAAATTAATGGACAAGGGGGGTGCTAAAGTGGTCCTATAGGGCATAGATCTTGGGACAGTTTTTGAATCAAGAGAACTAAAGGTTAATGACGATAGATAGACTCCTTGATAAAGTACTGTGTTGTCTGAAATGTGTAGGAGGGTTCACACCTCCTTCTTTGTAATGTTGGTTAGACAATAAATATTTTTCCTTTTTTACCACCTGTCTCCCTGGGCAGTGCGCTGCTTTGTGCATTTTTTTGCATTTCTTTTTGCTACTGACGATAGATCCTACACCTAGAATTTCTCTCTACATCTACCTAGGATCCACAGCAAGATCCAGGGTATCTTGGGTGGAGCTGAAACACAGGGGATCACATCTAAACAGCTACGGCTGTATCTCACTGTAGTTGACCCTAGGATCCCTATGTTCTAGACTCTTCCCAAGATACACAAAAGACTAGATAACCCCCTCGTAGACCGATTGTGGCCGTACAGGCTCCATTTTTTAACCCATAGCATCCTTTCTTGATAAAATTCTGAGACCTCTAGTGGAGACAGGACACTGGTATATTAGAGACACTATACAAGTTTTGCTGAAACTCGATGAGTTGCTGTCAGTTTCTGAGAGCGTATTGTTGGGCACATTGGATGTCGGCATCTTTTACACCTTCATTACACATGTGGAAAGTATGGAGGCTGCAGAGTTCTATTTGACACAGTGGGCGACGCTCACTGATTCTGAGCAAGATCTGCTAATAGCACTGCTTCAAATGGTGCTCTACGAGAATTACTTCCTTTTTGAGGATGATTTCTACAATCAGGTGAGGGGGACAGCAATGGGCTCCAATGTAGCCCTGACCTATGCAAACATTTACATGAATCGGTTTGAGGAATTGTTTGTGTATAGAATCCTCTCTATATGAGTTATGTCACAATGTGGCTAAGATACATCGATGCTGTATTCTTAATAAGGACGGGGCACATTGGGAGCCTGATGCAATTCCTGGGTGATCTTAATACATCTAGACTCACTATAACTCTCACACTCAGACCGACCTATTTACGAAGGCAACGGATTGAAATAGATTGCTACATTTTACTAGCTTCCATCGGTCAAGCACGGTTTGTTCGCTCCCTAGAAGCCAGCTCTAAAGAGTTAAGAGAATTGTGAGTAAGCCAGAGATGGCTAAGGACAGACTAGATATCCCAGTGAAGTGCTTCATGGGGAACTGACGAGGTTAGATACTTTAAGTAGAGAGACACTGCTTACACCTAAAGAGTCCAAGACGCAGATGAATAGAATTCCTTTTGTGAACACATATAATATGGCTAGCTCCAGAGACAGCAGGGCACAGAGAAAACACAGGCACTTGTTAGACTCCAATGCTGCTCTACGACAGGTCCTTACAGCACCTCCCCTTATGTCATTCAGGAAGGCACCAACGCCAAGGGACTCCCTTGTGAGAGCAGACCTGGGTTCAGGGAAGACCGTATTGTCCCACTTTAAGAGGGTAGCGATTCAAGGTACATTCCCCTGTCTTTCATGTGCCCAATGTGGCAATGTTCAAAAGGGTTCAACCTTTACACATCCGCACACAGGACATAAGTATAACATCAAGGGTTATGCTACATGAAACTCTGACTATGTGGTGTATTTCTCAATGCCAGTGCGGGTTGACATAGGTTGCCGAAACAACGTGTAAAGCCAAGTACCGTATTAGTCAGCATAAGTCCACAATCACTTTGTAGATAGGGTTGACCCCCATAACTAGTGCTCAAGAGCTGTAGGTATATTGAAGGGATGAACACAAATCGAGAATCCGCGCTCGTATTGTCTTACATCTGTAAGCCAATCCCTTTGCTACTAGGTGCATGAGTCACTCCCCACAATCTCCTAAAATGAGTAAACCCCTAAGGGTATAGCTCCAGACAAACAAAAATAAATGCACACAGCGCACCAGGGATTAGCGATTTAAAAATGTTATAAGATCTCATTGGATCTAACAAGTAAAATACCAGCTAAAATACCAAGTGCAAAATAAACAATAGGTATGACAAAAAAAGAAAACGAACACAAATGAATTCACCCAATGTGAAATAAATGAATCATAAGTAGGAGATTTTTATCTTAAGTTGTACCTGTATTTACTTCATTGTTTTCACTGTTTAAGTGCACTATTTAGAGAATACTTTATTTGTATTTACTCCAGTAATTTCACTCACTGGTTTGCATTGGTTTGCACTTACGATTCATTTATTTCACATTGGGTGACTTCATTTGTGTTCATTGGAGTTTTTTCTTCTTAGCTGTTTTGAGAAAAGAAATAAAAGAGAAATTCAGTTGGGTCTTATGTACTCCGAGGAACACATTTTGGAAGAATTAGATGCATATCTTCCCTCCAGGCTCTTATCCCTATCCAAATTGTTGGAACAGAAAAGTAGAGCATGGTGGCATTTGAGTACGCTAGAGTAGAGTAGAGTACCTTAAGAAGAAAAGGGTACCTCGTGGGTTAAGAATTATCAAAAATTCCACATATGGAATTAGTAACCCCGAGTTTGTTGTTGCATGGGAGGCAACTTTAGAACATTGCTCTATGAAACTTACAAAAAAAACCTGATGAATCAGACTGCTCACCTATGTATAAGGTCCTAAAGGATGCAGGTGCAAAAGGGTAAATGTATAAATAGCAAAACAGAGGACCCCAAGAGATAGGGTCAGATAGCACCCCGAAATGCACTCAATGGCTAGTGGATATTAGACGGCTTAAATAGCCATAACTAATAATTCTGCTAAGTGGTATATCATAGTCAGAAGGTGATAGGCTAAAATAAAAATAATACAATTTTAATTACATCAAAATCATTAAACACTCCAATATTAAAAAAAAACATATAGAATCCTCGTAGTGGAGTCCGAGGAACCCTAGTTTAATTCAGATAATTGTTATTTATTCCTTAATAATGTAGGGTCCTCTAAAGCTGCAGACATGTATAAGAATAAAGAGCCATATAGAACCTGTACAGTAACTGTAACACTCACCCTAGTGACGCTGTTATTACTAGGTATATGGCAGTGAATAGTTATTGCCCGCAGTAGCACTAATTAAGGGTTAATCACTATGGTACCATAAACTCAAACGCTGTAAGCAGAGTAGATATAACACAAAGCAAATATATCACTTAGATATAGTACCTTAACCCAAGGTTGGGTGCAAGGATATCCAGCATAGATCAAATGCAAAACATACCTCCCATGTGTCCCATACGAATAAATGACGCTAAAGTGTGAGGTGTAGTGAATATAGCTCCAAGTAGTAGACTGCTACAGTATATAGGTAGTCAACATACTATAACCACATACATCCCATAGCGTAAATAAGCGACGTAAGGCTATATTAGCACAATAGAATTTCAGGAATTTGCAAAAATTCACTGGGACAATCAGCCGTCCGGCAACAAAATACAACTTCCGAACATTGAGTAATAGCCCGCCCATATACAAGCCGTTTCGTGTGGATTGCGTCACGGCAGTCTGCAGCTCCCCCCTCGATCCTGTCTCTACCAACGACACAAAAAAGATCTCTTTCAAAAGAGGTAAGAGAGGAGGATGAAATCCCACCACCACAAAGGGGAACCCAGAGCCAGAAACACTAGTAGCCAATTGAATTTTTAATCTTTCATCATTGAGTATTGTTTGAGGTATTGAAAAAGGGATTACCTTTCTCACCTACATGTGATCCCAATGAATTTGACCTGTACATAGATTTAAAAGAATCTATCAGAAAATTGACCTTGCATGGATACATTAATGGATCAAAAAAATATGAATGTAATTCTCGACCAGTCAACAGTTGGTCATAGTGATCCTACTGCTATTTCAACAGATCGAAGGGATATTCAAAATCTTGAAGATCTCCTTAGAGAAAGTGAACCTGAGTTCATCAATAACAGCAATTATTTACATATTTGGAATAAACCAAAGTCCATATTTTTCCATATTTTGCAAGGGGACAATATGTTGAGCTGTTTGGAAAACTAGTTGAATTAGAAATAAAGACACTTTGCAATGTCAGTCGCAATAGATCTCTTTTGAACCTTAGTTCTGGTGAACAAAGGAGCATTAAGACCCTTAAATAAATGAAGCACAGCCATTCTGATTGGCTGGCATCATTCCCTTTAAGTGACGACTTGTAAAAAAAAAAAAAATTAAAGTCGGAACATGGTTTGAACAGCCAATCAGGTGGCTGTTAACCATTTTGAGGCTAAATGTGACGTCACAAGCCCTATTTTTGGCCGTGACGCCTTCTTTGAGCCCAAGAAGACGACGAGACAACATCGGTTGGGATTTACCATGGTTTTTTTTGGGGATTGACAGATGAAGATAGAAGATAAAGAAGATCAAGAAATGGTGACAGATGAAGATAGAAGAAGGTGATTAAAGAAAGAAAAAAGAATATTTGGGTACCTGATCCGGATCTTCATGGCGGATGGCATCGGATGCTGTTGGAGGCCTTCAAGGTACGTGAGTTTCCTGTTACCCCAGGAGTCGGAGGGCCACCGCTTCTAATGGTAAGTAATATATTGAATGTTTGTAAATGTCTCTTTTTACAGGTTTCTTCATTGGATGTGTTTTTTGATTTTTTGGGGAGGCACATTGACTGATAATATATTAATCTGTACCACTTTAGGGTACAGATTAGTACATTATTATGACAATATTTGGGGGGCATTTGTGGCTTGGTATTGCTGTTGATTTTTTTAATTTCAATTTCTTATGTGGATGTGATTGTTTGTTTTTTTCCTGCTTAATGGTAATAAAATGTTTGCGATTGGTGTTCGTTTGTAGTTAATGTTGTATTATGTTAGCTAATGCATTTTATGGTTCTTTCAGATATTGTTTGAATTTATTTATTTGTCTTTTAATGTTTACATTCATTACTTTTGTAGTAATTCATTGGTTTGATTGGTTAGTGTTACTATTAATTTTGTGTTGGTTTAGGAATTCATTGGTTTCATTGGTTAATGGTTTAATTAATTCATTGTTGATGTTGTTATTGCTTGTATTCATTGGATTAGCTGGATACTGTTTTTATTTAGGTATGCCAATGCAGTGTTTAATAATGGGCAAATAATCTATTATCCATATCTGGATAATAGTTATTTTACACATTATTGTACTGTATGTGTTAGGGGGGTGTATTTAGTTAGAAATAATGTTTAGTATTTTTGTAGGCTCAACATTGGTACCGCAGGCCCGCAGGTACCCCAGGACTCCCGTGGGGACCCCGGGATGGCCGCAGGGTCAGCCAGGGACACCTGCCGGCCTGTTGTATGGGTGTTGCGCATGCAAAAATGTAAAGCAAGAAATTTTTCAAAGTCCAGCTTTTTTTGCGTCTACCTTGAGCTGACGTGTTCTGTTGAACGCAACTTTCGCGTACGCTAAGGTTACGTAGCTTAGTGCATCCCACTTAAGGGCAGAATTTAACGCAAACAGGGTAACGAACGAGCAAAGTTGGACTAAGAAAAATTTACTGAAAAAAGTCAGTTTTAGAGCACAAAGTGCCTGTTTGCGTGGCTTAGTGCATCGTATTCAGCGCAACATCACGTTCTAAGAGCACTTTGCGCTCTAAAAATGACTTAACGGAGCTTGGTGCATGACCCCCATATGTTCATTATAACTTTCTTTGCTAGTACAAGTATAGAGTTCAGTGTCTTTCATATTTTATTATCTCTTCCTTTGTATTTAGAAATGTCCCCAAAAGGAGACTTGTTTCTTCTTTACTTACATTGATATTAAAAACCCTTTTAAAATATATTGTTACTTTGTACCAGAATTTTTCTATTTTCTGCATTTCCACACACTTTGAATAAAATCTGCCCTCTCATGTGAACATTTCGAGCAACTGCCCTTAATTGATGTATCGTATAGGTGTTTTCGCCAGTTTTTGCTCTGTGTTTAAATTTTACAATCATTTCTTGTAAGGTGGCTGAAGCCCATAAATATTTTAAGTAGAAAGTTTAGAGTAAAAAAATGTTTAAGGCTCCTAACATACTGTTTATGTTGAATGAAAAGCTGTTCTAATATATTTAAAATCTGAATAGCATCTGCTGGCATTCACCCTATTTTAAAAAGAACAAATTGTCAATTTATTTTGCAACAGATTGGCTTAGTAAATATATATAGCACTTCTGCTGCACCACTACATGCTGGCTTCCCATGTCCTCTAGAATCAGATTAAAAACCCCAGCTCTGACTTACAAGGCTCTCAACGATGTTGCCCCCCCCTTCATCGCAGCCCTCATCCCCAAATATATACGTAAACGCCCCTTGTGTTCTTCTCATTTCCTCATGCCTTATTACCCCTTCTCATTCCCACCTCCGAGACTTCTTCCATGCTGCACCATCTCTCTGCAATTCCCTACCACGCATCATCACACTTTCAAACATTGAAAAACTCCCTGAGAACTCACCTTTTTAAGGTAACCTATCTGGCATACCTCTAATATCCAGTTCCACCCTCAAAGGAACTAGCTGCGCAGCTGGACTAATCTCCATGCTATGTAACACCCCCTAACATCCACACCTTCAAACCTTAATGGGATCAGCTGTGCGGCTGGACCATACTCCATCCTGAGGCATAGTTTGTCCCACAATGAGCAGCCACTTTTCAATTTGTTTCAAGAGAAAATGATAGTATGGCATCTAGAGTTTAAATGAATATGATATACGGTGTACAATACATATTTCATAATATAATATGTATTTGGGTCTACAACATTGTGGGAAAGATGCAGTAAACAGAAGCATCGTAACTTGAACACAGATTATTCCCATTCATTCTTAACAAAACCTGTGGTGGTTAACATACTGTAGCCCTTGTATCTATAGCCCTCAATATTCTTAAGGAAAATACAAATGTGAAAAGTGCCCATCCTTAATCTCCTATCCAGTCTTCTAGCTTGTGGAGTCAAGTGTATAAAAATGAAAGCTAGTTGCCTTTATTTACATACCAATATCTCAGCTCTGGTAACGTGAGGATATATCTTTGTATTGTACATCTTAAAAAGAATAAGTGATAAGTGTCATTGTATTACACTGACATCTAGTGGGAATACATGTTTTATTTGGATATTGTGAACAAAAATTCAGAAATAGGGTGCTGAACCACTAATTCATTGAAGGCTGTTAAAAATAGACACTTAGGTAGCTTTGATAAAATCACTGCCGTATCAAATGTTTTGGCATGACGTACCTCACGATCTGACATTTGTGTTATCGCAGTATTCAGAAAGAGTTATCGCAAGACAGATACTGTTTGGTAGGAGAATGTCATACCACTTGACTTAGCAGTGTCTTTAGCTGCGTGTTTTTCTAAGTTCTGCCCCTGCAATCTGCCTGCAGTCTGTAAGAGCAGCACAGAGAGAGCTGCACAGAGAGAGAGCTGCATCTCCCTGCACAGCTCTTACAGGCGATCGCACGGTTTTAATTGTATTAACAAAGTACTGATGCAGGGGGTCTCCAGAGCAGCACCGCATTCATTTCAGCCCCAGTAACCCCCTGCTTCCTGGGTTACAGGCCCTGGTACGGGGTGTTAGTATCCCCGCAAAGATTAAATGACCCAGTCACGTGACACGGGAGATTTAAACAATGCAGGGAGATACCAGCACAGATTAAAGAGATACATACATGGCCTGTAACTCGGAAAGCCGGGGTGCCCCAAGGCTGAAATTAATATGGTTCAGCTCCGGAAACCTCCTGCTTCAATAATGTGTTATTAAAATTAAATAAAAACTGCATAATTGCCTTTGTGGCTACCTTATTGAGATCACCTGTAAGAGCTGTGCAGTGAGATGCAATTCTCTAAAGACTGCAGGCAGATCGCAGCTGCAGAACTTAGAAAAAGACAGAGCTAAAGACACTGCTAAGTTGAGCAGTATGGCATTTTCCTACCGAATGGTATCTGACTTGCGATAACTCTTTCTGAATACCATGATAGCACACGGCAGGTACTTTATGCCAAAACGTTCGATTTGGCAGTAATTTTATCGAAACTACAACAATTGGCACCCTAGTCTTCTGCTTTCTATGTGCCAGCATTATCCCTGACACTAACCTATCTCAATGTACAGTAGTTCAGGCATGGATCTTGAAGTCCCTTTTTTATTTTCAACCGAAATGCACAGTAGGACTATTGACAACATACTTCAATTTATTTAAATTAAAACAAAGACTGGGTTGAGATCTCGTAACATGGAGTCATCTTCGAATTACTGTAATCCAAATACAATAATTAGAGTTTTATTATAGAATTATTTTTGTGTTATAGTTTTAATTGTGGTTTTTGCCTAAGCTCGATTTGGTTTGGTTTTGGATTTTATATTATGTAAAAATATGCAAATGTATAAAAAAAATCAAGTGTCCAATTGCACAATTTCAATAAGATGAATGTGGCTATTCCGATCTAATCTACTCGCTTTTGCTGAATTCTGATAATAAAATGGGCACCATCCTATTTTATTCAACATTACATAATTTAATCATAAACTCATTGAAACTGAGTAATTGGGGTATATTCTCTAAGCTGCAAAATCGCTGATCTGTGCGGTCTGACACAGAAGCCCTATTGAAGTCAAGAGAGCTTCCGGGTCAGATCACGTGTATTGGAGATCTCGCAGCTAAGAGAATATACTGTACCCCATTGTGTTAACAATATTCAAACCAATTGAATGCGTCTTGATTGACTTGTTGTAAGCCTTATCATACTGTCCTGAATCTGATCATGTTTATATGTTATACTGGGTATATATAAAACAGTTTAAACGTATAAAACATTTCATACACAAATACATTTAATAATATTTTTCATTTATTACTCCCGCTATTATTATCCTCTAACTGATAATTAATAATCCAACAAAGTTCTGCATAATAAAATAATCTATCTTGGTAGGGCCCTATATTCTGGATAAACAATTCTTTATTCTTTTTTTTTTTTTTAATCAAAGCAATAAAGTTAAAAACAATTATGCTTTTCAAGTCACTAAGCTAGTAACATTGGAAAAAAGACAGAGACCAAAGGAGCATTACTTTTATCAAGAATGGTTCAGTAGCTAAACATTTAAATTGATGATTAAGAACTTTAATGGTTGTGTGAAATAAAATATATGCTCTGTTAACTAATTTTTTAGCTAAATTAAGATATATCAAGCTTTATTTTACCTATTAAATATGCAGAATATCGTATTACAGTATACATTATATTGTAGAGTTTACATAGGATATATTACAGCTTAACCTCGTTATTGGGCGGACCTCCGGGGCCACCCGCGACCACCGCGTTATAAACGGGGTCGCGGAAAAAAATGGCTGCCGAATTGTTTTTTTTTTGTGGTGGTACCGTGTCCGCGGAGGGGGAAAGCTGAGAACTCTCCCAGCGTTCCCAGACCCAGTGGGGCAGCGGCAACAGCACACAGCACTTACCCGGCATCTGGCAGCTCTTCTCCCTGTCTCTGCTTCCTGCATCTGCTTCCATCTTGCGAGAGCAAGCTCCCTTAAAGAGACAGTGTGTCTCTGTGTGTGTGTATTTGACTGTGTGAGACTGTGTGTGTGTTTGTGTCAGTGTGTCAGTGTGTGTGTGTGCAGTGTGCTGTGTGTGTGCAGTGTGCTGTGAGTGTGTGCAGTGTCCTTTGAGTGTATGCAGTGTGCTGTGAGTGTATGCAGTGTGCTGTGCAGTGTGCTGTGTGTGTGTCAGTGTGTGTGTCAGTGTGTGTGTCAGTGTGTGTGTGTGTGTGTGTGTGTGTGTGTGTGTAGTGTGCTGTGAGTGTGTGTGTGTGTGTGTGTGTGTGCAGTGTGCTGTGAGTGTGCAGTGTGCTGTGAGTATGTGCAGTGTGCTGTGAGTGTGTGCAGCGTGCTGTGAGTGTGTGCAGTGTACTGTGAGTGTGTGCAGTGTGCTGTGAGTGTGTGCAGTGTGCTGTGAATGTATGCAGTGTGCAGTGAGTGCGTGCAGTGTGTGCAGTGTGTGCTGTGTGTGCAGTGTGTGCAGTGTGTGCAGTGTGTGCAGTGTGTGCAAGAAAAAACCTTTTTTTTTTAAATTCGGGGTCCACGCTCAAACTGCGTTATAAGCGATCTGCGTTATAGCGTATCGTGCTATAACGAGGTTGAGCTGTAGCAGTAATAAAGCAGAATATCATAACATATCCCACCATAACATTGCAGCTCTAGCATTAACCCTGGATACATCTGTATGTACAATATAAAATGAAATAAGAGATGCATTACAGTTCTAAATATTGTAGTGCTAGTGCACATAGCACAAGATCCAGCAGCCTCATACAGCAGGAGTAAGAGGGAGGATTCGTTGTTGCTAAGAACCTGACGGTTTGATTCTTTAATTAAACTTGATTTATACTCTTGCTGATTCTGAACTTTACCTAATGAGCTTACGCTCTGTTTGATTTCGCCATTTAACTTTATTGTTGGGTGTTGCTTTGGTGGCTAGGGATACAGTGTCAAGGGAAGTACCTTGTGTCCACATGGGGGTCTCAAATGTTGCCCCCCTGATTACCCTCCCCCATCGTGTTTACCCATCCACACCTTATCCATTGTCTCCCCCACTCCCTGTCCCTGTGTTTTTTTCCCCTTACCACCTTTATTTAGGGTCCATTACTATTTACCCTCTTGTGCGACATTGCTCCAAGTTTATTTGTACTATCTAGCTTGCATTAAATAATTTTCATTTTGGCATATACCTTGTTTTGATCCTTTTTCCCCTAGTCAGTGAGTGCTGGAACTCTAGTTGGTGTTTGGATAGAACAAGATCTGTACTGCTAATTCACAGTACTATACATTTCGAGCGATGTTACAGATATTATTTTATAATTCTTTAATGTTATAATACAGCTCAACCCCGTTATAGCGCGATCTGCTACAACGCGGATCCGCATATATAACATGGTCGGAGCGTGGCTCCCGTTTTTAAAAAGCTAAGCTGCTTTTTTTTTTTTATACAAATATTCAATGCTGTATTGGGGAGAGACACACACGGGAGAGACACACACAGGGAGAGACACACACACACAAAGACTAATAAAAGCTTTGTGCAAAGGAAGTGCCCTATTATAACGGAGGGTCACCTACAGCCTGTGTTAATGATATATTTAGCCAGTAACATGTGGCAAACAGTGGTCCCAATGCTTAATGGCAATTTCATATACTTGACAACATGTAATTTAACATGTCTTTTTCAAGGGTCTTTTCTCAGTGGGGAACGCAGTTTATTAATTACAGTATGTACCTTGATAGACTTACCAAAGTCAGTAAACTGAAGAGAGAAGAATAGCAGAGGGAAAGCAACATACATCCCCCCTGGCACTTCCTGCCTCGGCCCTTCCTGTCTCTCTCACTGGAGCCTCATCCTGCTAACTCCCCCTCTCTCCCCCCGGGTAACCCAGCCTAGGCCACTATGTGAGACAAGGCTGCGATAACTGCTCAGGTGAGATCTCGGCTCCAGCAGGGAGACCGGGGGGTTGCAGGGGCGGTATAGGGGCAGGAGAGAGTGGGGCCTAATGGGGAAGCATGCGTGGTTTTGGACAGTTCGCGGCAGCCATTTTAATAAAGCGGTTTCGTTATGTGGACCTGAGCACCGCGTTATAACGGGGGAGAGAGAGAGAGAGAGAGAGAGAGAGAGAGAGAGAGAGAGAGAGAGAGAGAGAGAGATATTAGGATTAGCTGCTGGCTAATTGAGCAGGCTGAACACCTGATTGCTCATGGAGTTTTAAAAGTCAGGATGACTATACACAATGAGCCTGACTGCTGTTACCAGAGAAGGGATACAGATAAGAGTTCTCCCCAGCAAGGAAAGCTGGTACAGTCCCCTAGGCCCACTGGTCACTCCAAAACCTGGAGTAACAGATAAGCGAAACACTTTATTGCTGTGTTCAGAGACTGTATATGTTCAGCTATAATAGTACCTATTTGGGATGGTAACCAGTTTAGCTGTCCATCCAGGTAGTAAAGGTTGAACCTGAATGTGTATTTAGTGTCCTAAGAAGAGTAGGAGTTTATTTTATGATTTTATTTTGACTTAAAGGGACGGTGGGCCTGTTAGTGCATTATTTAATCCTTGTGACTAAACCCCATATAGAGAAATACTATATTTCCTGCCTTAATCTGGAACACAAGATCCTTTGCTGTGACAATATATATAATAGTATGCTTCTAAATTCAGTGGATTTAATCCTTTGTGTCTAAAATATTATCATATATCTTATATCTTATACTATATATAACAATAATCATATAGTTTACTGCTATAGATGTGGCGTTTGTATGTATGTGTTTTCAGTTCGCAGACAAGGCATGAGATTTCAAGCTGCGGAAAGCCAACCTAATCTCATCCCGCAATTTGCTGGGTTCAATTTATTTTAATTGCAATACAATATGTGTCACACATGGCACAGTGAATATATTTGTCCATGTCCGTGATTAAACAATTGAACGTCAGAAGTACTTAACAGTACAAATAATGTTTTTGCACACAATTTTTGTCTGCTATAGGGTTCACTGTTAGATAATGCAACTTTTTTTTAATGAAAATGATGTTACACCGCAGCAACATTTGTACATAATAAACATAATTACAATGTTGCGCATATATGCGTGTTACGACAGGTTGAAGCTATCTACGTATGCGTGTTAGCACATATTTTAAAGAATAAAACCCAACTCCTCAACCTCTGTCTTGTGTATTCTCAATTGAACGACATTACCTGGATTACTATTGTGTTTGTGGGGAAGGGGAGTTGGTGGAGACAGCTCCAGTACTGTACCATATGTGTGACCCAAAAAACCCAGACTGTTGTAGTTAAATAAGAAATATTTATTATGTGAGGTGAGATACTGTAGTAGTTTCTTTAAGTGGAAAAGCATGGAACCCTGCATTTTTCTCCGTGGCCACCAGGACAGTAAATCTTGCTACATCTGTATGTATAATCTATATTACATTGCACACACAAGTGCTATTACTAAATGGTTCATGTAATGAAATAAATAATTGCAAAGAAAATTAACCATTCAGAGGTGAGCCAAGTGAAACTCGAAACCTGACTCAAATACCCAGAAGTGAAGAGTGTGATGGGGGCAGGCATTGTGTAACCCTACAGTATTATCTGCAGCAATATCCCAGTATCCCAGGTGATGTGGGTGCTGCTTCCCCATCTCAGATGGTTTAACTACTGCTATGGGTACTACAGCAGTTTGTTCCATATGAGCATTTATTATTACAATGAATCTGTTTTTATATTAGCACATACTGTAGCATATGCGCTGTGTAGAATGCATATAATATATTTGTGTTACTGAGGATTATAATAAATTGAATACGGAAAAAACACTGCAATGTCCCACTCTCACTAGATCCCCTCCACTGGATCCCCTCCATTCCCAATCATGTGGGTTCTCTACCCCCTAGCCATAGGAAGGACAAACTCCCCCTCTGACCATTTGAGCCATGGTGTTCTACCATCCCCTATACCTATTCTATTGTACTTCGAAGCACAATGCCTCGGATTAAGCTTAAAGCAAATAAACAATTCTACGACTTGAAGGAAATACAACCTGGTAATACAGATTGATTGCTTGACTGTTATAGTTGCACAAAGCTTACACTAGTTAGCTTCTACTGTATACACTGTGGTGTTGTTCTACACCTGAACCACACCTGCATACTGTTCAGTAAGTAAGCAAAAGATAATTCAATAGTAGTAGTACTGCTACATGGAAACACTATTGAGTTAATAGTAAAGGGTAAATCCTTGGTATGAGGTAGTCGGTATCCCAACACATCTCTGGTCAAGGGCTCATACTAATTATAACATCGTAGAAGTACCGTTGCATGGTCGCAGTCATGTTTTCCTCTGGAAACTTTCCTAACAGGGTATATATATTGGCCAATTGCATGCAAACTATTGTAGCAGAAATGTTGAAGCAGGTGAGAGATAGCATGAAGCCATGTGAAGCTACTGCAGCTTGCAGGAGAAACACTGAGGAGCTGAAAACAATTGTTGATCGGATGTTGGCTCAAGAGAGAACTCGAGGGAAACGGAGTGAAGCTGCTGGACACCAGAGGATGAAGACGTGCAGAAGAAGACAAGCTAATTGAGCACAGAAGACTGATTGACTGATTAAGCACAGGTGAGCCACTCATTGAGTCACCTGGGATATCCTGAAAACCTGACCTGTTGGAGCGGTCTTGAGGACTGGAGTTGAGCACCCCTGGTTTAAACAGTACTAGTACAAAAATATTATGGCTGGCTGTGAAATTCACTGGCTGTGAAATTCACTCCGGAATCTCGGGGCAGTTTCTCATCTAACAATATAAAACAGCTCAGTGGTTCTACGGTCTTGTGTCACTATCACTTTAAGAAAGGTGAAAGCAGCAACTGTGAGATTTCACTGCAGCAGCTCTTCCTTTTAATGTAATGTTGCTTAATGAACATATTATGTTTGTGCTATATCTGTAAAAAAAAACAATTTCACAACCTTAGGCCATAACAAATACTACAGTACTTGGAAATGTTTTCCACTTAAATCGCAGAAAATGGAATATATTATTTATTTACGCATTATTATGTTTCTTGTCTTTTTAAATAAACTTTTATGAACTTTACAAATATGATGGTAAGTTAGTGAAAAGTCTAACATTGAGAAAATGCAATGGGGATGCAGTAATCTTGCATTACCATCTAGTAATGTGGGACACATCTGCATATCAGACACTAAGGGCTAGATGCACTAGGCTCGTTAGCCTAATTAACCTAACTTTAACCTAAATTAACATTAGATTAATTACACTGCCTATGAACTAAATCAAATAAACTAACATTAACTCAGTGTAACTCCTTAAATATTGTATGGATATTTTGTTGGCAGACGTTAGTGCTAGTGATATATAAAAGAGGTGTTCCTTCTAACATCGCAAATGCACTAAAGACGCTCAGGTTAGCACATGGATTTAAATAAAAACAAAAAAACAGGCGCTCCTTGTCTTATTTAGTGATCAATATCAGGAGTGAGTGTACACATTTGCAATAAATTATATACTACATTAAAGTGCTCGCGGCTCAAAACCCAAATTAGCCCCCTCACGGCTCTAGGAGACAATATTTGAAAAATATGTGGGGAGCACTAGATGCACTCTGCCATCAAATGTAAAAACACAGTGTAACAAAAAAGTGACTGTGAAGAAGTGATAATGTGGATTAACATGTACTCAGAAATACTTAAACCATGTACAACAGATAGGAAATAAAAAGAGTAAACAGGACCGATAACAGGATCCTAGAGGTGGATTCTATCCTGCACTTAAGTGCATTCAACTTCAATTACCACTCTTCCCTGCGGCAAGGCATCGCATCCTGGCAGGTGACTGCAAACCCCTGAAAACTTCATGAGAGCTGCAATTTGTACCCCTATACTTTAAAGATCAGGGAAAGTGTGAGTTTAAAGAACACTGCATTCCTTTCCCAGTATAAAAGCTTATTGATTTGTACTATATGTTCCTCTTTTCTCTCTCTTTTCCCTGCATATGCCACTTGATTGAGAAGAGTGGTAATTTAAGCTTTCACATATTAGCACCTGGATTTAACCTGATGTTATTTACTGCTGCGACACACTTTATTCGAGCAAATACCCAGTATGTACCTGGCAGATACCTGGAATGCGCCGCTCCTCACCTCAGACAAGCCCCGTTGCGTTTGCCTTCCCAGCCAGGGTTCATGCCTGGCTGACGGGCGGCTGATCTGTTAAATGATAATGATTAGGATTTAATAGGCTGCAATGCTTCGCGTGTCTACCAGATGGCATAAATTCATGAATTGTAATGCAGTATATATATATATATACTGTGCAGTATTGCAGCCAGCGGGAATAAAATGCTTCAATCCCTGCCTGGAAAATAACGCAATGCACTCGGGCAGAAAACAGTCACAAACCTCAATACACCCGAGTATACCCGAATTCGTGGGACTAGCCGAGCTCGAATAAAGTGTGTCGCCAGTGTAGGTCATACTAAAAGGTGGCGTTAGCTCTGTTCAGACCCTGAAATATGGCGTTTTGGAGGGGTGCTTTCACTGTATATTGAAAATCCCCTCAAACCTCCCTCCAAATAACATATGGAGAAACACCTGTGCTCAAAGAGGAGCCCAACTTAGAAACATGAAAGATATGCTATTGGGATAAGCAAAATATATTTTAATGACTCTGTCAAGCGGAGAGAACTAGAGCAGGAGTGAATTCCGTAAAAGCGAGGCCAAAGTGAAGGCATAAAAGAGGTCACAAGCAGGGTTCAAGCAGGCAGGCAGGCAGCATAGAAGTGTCATCAGGGCACAAGCAGAGGTCCAAGGCAGGCAGCGAATTGGCATGGACCCAGAGATTAAAGTACATTTGTTTTCTCCAAAAATAATCACAATGGCTGAAACCGTCAGTACAGTTTTACAAAAAGAAGAATGTGAAGCTCCCAAAATCTGGAAGGTAATCCCTCTGGTTGAAACAATAGGATTTGTTGACTATCAAAAAACATTCAGACAAATAAATAATAAGCTGTGATACATATTGATATTTATAGAAGATACAGGCATACCCCGTTTTAAGTACACCCATTTTTATGTACACTCGCGAGTACGTACATTTTTTTTAATTGCACCTTACCCCCTGTGTACGTACGCGTGCTTCACGTGTATGGACACCAGGGGCCGGCATGCGCATGTTGCAGCGGTGTGCCCTCTCTTCCTCTTCCCAGCTCTTCCATTCCCCTGGCTCCCCCAGCACTTCCTTTCCCCGGCTCATCCTCTCCCCGGCTCTTCCGATCACCCCTCTCCCCGGCTCTTACGATCACCCCCCTCTCCCCGGCTCTTACGATCACCCCCCCTCTCCCCGGCTCTTACGATCACACCCCCCCTCTCCCCGGCTCTTACGATCACCCCCCCCGGCTCTTCCAATCACCCCCCGGCTCTTCCGATCACCCCCCCCCTCAAGCGTGCATGTGCCGCTGCTTACTGCCATGCTTCCGCCACCTGCCCGCTGCTTGAGGTAGGGGAAGAAAGGGAGGAGGGAAATGCAGGGGGGTATGTGATGTGAGGAACATGGGGGTGTGTGTGATTTGAGGGACATGGGGGGTGTCTGTGATGTGAGGGACATGGGGGGGTGATGTGAGGGACATGGGGGGGTGATGTGAGGGACATGGGGGGGGTGATGTGAGGGACATGGGGGGGGTGATGTGAAGGACATGCATGGGGTGATGTGAGGGACATGCAGGGAGGGGGGGTTGATGTGAGGGACATGTAGTGGGGGGGTGATGTGAGGGACATGCAGGGGGGGTGATGTCAGGGACATGCCGGGGGGGGGGGGGGTGATGTGAGGGACATGTAGTGGGGGGGTGATGTGAGGGACATGCAGGGAAGGGTGATGTGAGGGACATGCAGGGGGGGTGATATGAGGGAGATGCAGGGGAGGGGTACTGGAGGAGATATAATGAGGATTTTACCCGTGCAGCCCGATTTTTTAAAAATATGTATGGGGGGGTATTTTAAAAATGTATTGGGGGGTCTTTTAAAAATGTATTGAGGCAGTGTGGGTCTTTTAAAAATATATTAAGGCAGTGGGGGGCTTTTAAAAATGTATTGAGGCGGTGGGGGTCTTTTAAAAATGTATTGGAGGGGGTATTTTTAATATGTATTGGCGGGGTAGGGTTACATGTATTTAGAGCGATGGTTTTTTTTGGTATGTATTTTGTGGGGGTACTAGTAAGAAAAAATCAGCTGACATTAAAGATTTTATTTCTATAAAGCCTACTGTATTTATTTTGGTTACAAATGCATTATTTACATCAGTTATGCATGTATATGATGTTTGCAGTACATGCATCGTAAAGTGGAACAAAAGTAGTGCTTCACTCTAAGTACATTTACACTTTACATACATGCTCCAGTCCCATTGCGTATGTTAAAGCGGGGTATGCCTGTAATGGACTAGTATAATTATACTGAAACCGAGCTTATAATATACTCTTTGCCACAGCAATGCACTGTACATCATACTTAGTTCTAAAGGTACACAGGAATTATCACTTGAAGGAGAACTTGGGGCCAAAAATGGCCAGTATGGCAGCTTCCGAGAACATAGAATTAATCCCTATGTCAAAATAAAAAAGGTTGTTCCTGTACCAGGGCATTCAAGGAAGAAACCCTGGGAGGGTCCAGAAAGGGTAGCCATAATTTATGAAGCAGCTGGCATCCAAGTCCAACTTTTCTGTTCTACTCTAACACTGACAATAAATGCCAGGTACTCTGCAGGCTTTGTCATGAAAAAATAAGCAGAGGTAGTAAAACAGACTACTGTACCTTGGCATCTGCAGCAATGTCATCCTCCTTTCACATATCAACCCTTGTCATCAACAAAGTGTAATTTGCATTAGTAGATGCTTTTCATCTTTATCAGAATTCTGCACAACCGGGCATGTCAACTGGGTTTTTTTTTGCAAAACGATTTGAAAATTTATTAAAAAAAAGGAAAAATTTGAAAGTATGCTGTAATCGAAAAAAAAAAAAAAAAAAAAGTCCAAAAAATTGAGAATATTAAAAAATATAAATATATTTGTAAATGTCAATTTAAAAAAAATTAAATCTAAAACAAATACTAAAACAAAATGTGCAAATAACATTTTGACACATTTGCTCATCTCTACTGTCCACACTCCAGTTACTACAGATGTAGCAGGTGTTCTAACTTCCATTGTTGCGCAATATTACGTTTCTGCTACAGTGAGTTTTAACATGTGATTTCATGCTGCCTTATTCAAACAAACGGAGCTATCAGTAACAACATTGTGCTCCGTTGCTTGTTACCATAAAATAATGGTAGTAGTAACGTCTGCTACAAAATGTGACTTATGCAGACGAAATATAAGTCATGCTAACAGACATGACAAGAGAGAGAGAACAGACCAGACAGAGAGACTAACAAGACTGATATTTTGGTGATATTTATAAGCAAGCATGTAACTAAAAATTGTACTCTGCTTTATGTAATGGATTATTATTATCAGTATTTATTCAGTATTATTGTTGTATACAATACTATCCTTTTATTGTACATACGATATCCTTTGATAAGGATGTAAAGCCATTTCTACAGATACGATTTCGCGGTGACATGCCTCTCATTTAGTGTGAGAGTATAATCTTGTCGTGAGACATTATTTTGTAAGTCCTGGTACACATGTAAGTCCTGATAAGGTGCAGGCAGTGTTAGAGTTAAATCCCTTTCACATGGGCCAGCATGGGAGTCCGTTGGGCATCGGTTAATTTGTTGCCATATCCAGGTGCAGGCCTAATGGCAGTTCTAAGTATCATGCCTGGGGGATGTTACTGGGTTACACATAGTATGATGTGATGCCTGCCACTCATCTAAACCTGCTCAGTCTTGGGGCAGGGTTACAACCCCTCACCAGGTATTTAAGATACTTAAAACCCACATTTAGTGAGAGGATTCCAGTATGTAGCCTGTTCCTCAGGAAGTGAGGCAGTGTTCTGCCTTACCTCATCAGTGGGGAAGGGGTGGCTACTAGCTTCAGGGGCCTCAAAACCTTGGGGGGCCTAGTCAGGGAAATGACAATACAAGATGCGAGGGAAGGGTTTTCCATGACTGCTGGGTGAGTAAAGTTACATTTGGAGGCGCTGCTGAGATGAGCAATAGGGGCAGCAAAAGAAGGGGATAGATGCTGAAGGAGAAGTGAAGGGCCAGTCACTGTATCCGAGCCACCTATTACCTACTTTTTGCAAGCTGAGGTGCTCCCTAAGGAGGTGTTAAGGGAAGCATCCAGCTCACGACAGCAAACCCACCACTGCCTAACTGAGAAGTGAATTGGGGCTCTCACTGTATCAAGGCCATTCGTTAGCTTGTTCGGGACAATTTGCATATCTAAGAGGTACCTGAACCCACTATATCAGAGCCAAGTCCCTTCACCAAAGCTGAATGGCTAAAAAAACTCCATTAATTAATGGAAAATGTCCGGAATTTTAACCAATCAGAGAGCAGGGGTTTCAATAATGCCCGGAATTTACCAACTTTAGCCTATAATTAAGTAATAATCCCCGAAGAACAGAGCATTACTGGCAATAAGGCCCTGGCTGGAAGAGTTGAAGGCCCGAGTCGCATATATATTGCAGACCTGTTTAAGACATGTAAATGTGCTCACAAGTAATATTTGTTTATGCTATACGGTGGAGGGTTTTTAGTCACCTTTTCACCCACCATAACCTAAATAATGTGTGGTGAAGACAACCCAAAGTCTTAAATTGCAAAGCCAGTACAACCAACTTCACACCGATGAGACCCACAAGGTCAAAACAGTCTGTCTGTGAGTGGGTTCATTGGCTTTGCATCTCATCCAAGGCTATGTTTAAAAGCTGTGTTTAAAACAGCAAGCATTGGCTTAAGGGTGCCATGTAATAATGGCTTTACGACAAAAGGTGGCACTGTGTGTTAATTTTCATGTCATTTCCCAGAATCCCTTGCTGCATTGGAAGCACTGTATGCTAAGTAATAATGGTGAAAAGCAGGGTTGCAGACCTGTTTAAGACATGTGAACATGCTTACAAGTAATATTTTTATATGCTATACGGTTGAGGGTTTTTAGTCACCTTTTCACCCACTATAACCTAAATAATTTATAGTAATATATATATTAAATATAGTAATATTACTATTAGCCTATAATAGTAATGTATTACTATTATACTGTAGGCTAAAGCACACACAAACCCACTCTGCAGCAGACCCACACACACAAACTCTGCAACGCACACACACACACACACACAAACAAACTCTGCAACATGCACACACACAAGCTCTGAACACACACACACACACACACACACACACACACACACACACACACACACACACACACACACACACACACACACACACACACACACACACACGATAGACAGAAACGGCAGTTACAAACAAACTCTGCAGGCAGACACTTACTTTGCAGCTACAAACACACTGTCCCTCCTCAACTCAACGGTGTCCATGGGGCTCTGTTCACAGAGGGAGGTTTCAATAATGCCCGGAATTTACCAACTTTAGCCTATAATTAAGTAATAATCCCCGAAGAACAGAGCATTACTGGCAATAAGGCCCTGGCTGGAAGAGTTGAAGGCCCGAGTCGCATATATATTGCAGACCTGTCTAAGACATGTAAATGTGCTCACAAGTAATATTTGTTTATGCTATACGGTGGAGGGTTTTTAGTCACCTTTTCACCCACCATAACCTAAATAATGTGTGGTGAAGACAACCCAAAGTCTTAAATTGCAAAGCCAGTACAACCAACTTCACACCGATGAGACCCACAAGGTCAAAACAGTCTGTCTGTGAGTGGGTTCATTGGCTTTGCATCTCATCCAAGGCTATGTTTAAAAGCTGTGTTTAAAACAGCAAGCATTGGCTTAAGGGTGCCATGTAATAATGGCTTTACGACAAAAGGTGGCACTGTGTGTTAATTTTCATGTCATTTCCCAGAATCCCTTGCTGCATTGGAAGCACTGTATGCTAGGTAATAATGGTGAAAAGCAGGGTTGCAGACCTGTTTAAGACATGTGAACATGCTTACAAGTAATATTTTTATATGCTATACGGTTGAGGGTTTTTAGTCACCTTTTCACCCACTATAACCTAAATAATTTATAGTAATATATATATTAAATATAGTAATATTACTATTAGCCTATAATAGTAATGTATTACTATTATAGGCTAAAGCACACACAAACCCACTCTGCAGCAGACCCACACACACAAACTCTGCAACGCACACACACACACACACACACACACACAAACAAACTCTGCAACATGCACACACACAAGCTCTGAACACACACACACACACACACACACACACACACACACACACACACACACACACACACACACACACACACACACACACACACACACACACACACACGATAGACAGAAACGGCAGTTACAAACAAACTCTGCAGGTAGACACTTACTTTGCAGCTACAAACACACTGTCCCTCCTCAACTCAACGGTGTCCATGGGGCTCTGTTCACAGAGGGAGGTGGAAGAGTAACTGTCTGGCTGCTGCTTCCTGACCAATTCCCTGTCCTGTCTCCTGACCAATCCCCTGCCCTGTCTCAGAGCTGTTCTGACAAAGGAAAAGCTGATTGGCTGGAAATAAACACTTTGCAAGCTGCCAAAAATTCCAGACATTACTGAATGAATAATGCCTGGAATTTTAACCAATCAGAGAGCAGGGATTTCAATAATGCCCAGAATTTTACGGCTTTAGCCTATAATATTCATTAAAATCAACTACATGTACAGCATGTTTGAAATTGAAAATTAATATTTTGCAGTTAATTCCAGTGGAAATAGCCATTTATTAGGTCCAGACGATGCTGACAGGGGTGATGAAGATGAAGAAAATAAACCATAATCCACAAAAAGTTAAAAGGGAAGAGCAGTGAAAACAGGGCTAATGCAGTGAATAAAAATAGATGACACTATAAGTGACACACATACAGTAAGTACACTTTAAACTTAAAGTGGGGGCTGCCTAGGCAAAAAAGGTGTACACAAACCAATACAAGCAGTAAAAAACAGAAAAGCCGGCGCCTCCAAAATGGAAAAAATAAAACTGACCAAATAGAGTCCAAGGGTATATGGAATAGAGTCCCGAGGGGAATCATCAGTGAAGTCTCATAGACAGACAAACAAACATAAAAAAACAAAAACAAAAAAGACAAAAGAAAAAGATCATAGTGCAACTAAACAAGACCAATATATACAAACAAATACTGAAAAGATTGGCAAAGAGATAATCACAAATTTAATGCAATTAAATAAAATATTAATAAAACAACAGACACATGAATGTAGGGCTAAAGACACTAATAAGTTGAATCATCCGGTAGGAGTAAAATTAAAATCCTACTTGCAGCAGAGCTGAAGAATAAAAACCCATAGCAACTGTCTTTGAATCCAGACCAGAGCTTCTGCAGAGATGGAGCACAGCAGCACAGCTTCCAAAAGTCCACACTTCAAGGGTGACCGCTGTAGCCACTCACACAGACCTTCCAGGTGGGTGAGAGGTACCCCGAGGGGGGACCAGGGCTACACGCTGTTAGTGGAGTTGCCGACACCGGACGCACAAGCCCGCAGGTCGCGCGGTGTGTCGGTGACGTCACACCACAGCGCGAGGACAGGGGAAGCGCTAGAGAGAACAGTGAGGCTCTGGGAGCTGAAGAGCAGTCAGGAAACAGCAGTGCACAGATGGGAGAGGATGATGCACGTCCAAACCAGAGCAAAAAGACCACAAAAAAAGACAATGCCCCTTTTGCTAATTGGGGCAAATAATCACTCACAGTATTCATTTACTTTTTATTATTATTTTGTTATCATTATTTTTGCTAAATATATTGTAAATTACAAAAACACTTAAATAGTAAATGATAAATAAATAAATTATGATTTTGTTCATCAAATTAACATTTTCTAATAATCCAAAATGTAAACCAAGGGTTTTTAGGCTGAAACCGAACCAAAAAACTAGTGAGAGTAGAGTATCCATTGATTTACTTGATATACCTACATATATACATACCATACACAAACACTTACTGTATATATAAACAACATGTGGAGAGATCATTGTGAACACATTTAAAATACCTGGGAAATTGGCTAATTTTAATCTTTGAATAAACTATTTAAACGTTTATTTATTATTGATTGCATTATAAAAACAAAAAAAATGTAGAAAAGGCGTAATCCTTAAACTTCTGTGAGTTAAAACAGTGTGATAGACATTGCAGTGTAATGTGTTTTTGATCTCTATGACACTGAAGTGGTTATACAGTATATCTACTTTATGTCCTACGTGTTATCTCTAGATAATGTTCAGTGACTTTCAAATGTTTTAATCAGTCTAAATAATTATAAAGATTATGACACTGATTCACCTTTTCCAGTAATATGAGAAACTGTCGGCCAAGTTCTCTTCTTGAGCTACATACAGTATATCATCTCATGATCAATTTCTGTTTCTCACATTAAAAGTATACTGTAGATATATCTACACTGAATTTACTTTATAGTAACAAGTCTTGAAAGTAGAAACAGTAGGCATTGAATGTAGTGATGTACCGAGCACCGGGTAATTACCCAGTACCCAGCTCTTTTTCAGCTACCCAGACATACCCGGACCCGGCAGCAGGGGGCTGGGCCCGGCACCGGGTAGGAACCGGCGCCGAGAAATGCCAGAGTAACTGAAAATACATCATCACTTACCAGCAGCCTGCAACAGAAGGTGAGGAAGAACGTGAGGAAGACTGCGGCGGCATCTGGGAGCAGCAGAAGATTTCCTGTGGCGGTGGCAGCAACAGAAGTCTGTGTTCAGCCGACAGGAGCAGCAGGAATACAGCACACAGCTGATACCAGTGTGAGCCGGGGAACCATGTGCCAGAGCAGGAGCGTTCCTGTTGGACAGCCGGGGGAGGAGCCGGTGGAACAGTGTTCCAAACACAGTGTGGAACGTTTTTGGATTGAAGTCATTCCTCACATACTGTACTGTATGGTGACTATATTCAGACTTTTTATCCGTATGAGTGTTTTGCTAGCCATTAATAGTGTGATTAAAATGTTTATCTGTCCCTTGCCTTATAGTGTGCGCTCTCTTTCCCTGTGTATACAGTACATACTGTACATAGAGTACATACAATTGTTAAATTAGCAGAATTTAATGAATATAGGCAGTAGATTAATTGCCATACTGTATAATTTAATTATTCCGTCATGACTGGCAAAGGAGTTACTGTATTAAGACATAAAACTTAGCTAAGAAAAAACCCCAACTACGAATGCCTTAGAGCAGGGGTGCGCAAACATTTGCTCCTGCGCCCCTCTGCCTTCTGTCCCCCGGTGCTCGTGGCCTCCCCCTTCACCAAGTGCGGCGTCAATGACGTGTGGGGTCATGTGACGTCAATTCACATGACCCGCAGCGTGATTTGACACCGCGTTGCTATGGCAAATTGCGTGTGACATCGAGACGCATGACCCCACGACGTCATTTGATGTCGCGTTGCCATAGAGACGCGTCCAGACGCTGGCTGAATCATGGTAAGTTGATGTTGCAGAGGCCTCACGCGATCCCCCCTGCATTTAATTTTAATAACTTGGGGAGGGAGTGCAGGGCCTCTGCAACTGCCCCCCTGTTTTAAAGCACCTTGACTTTCACTAACATTTTGAGTAGAGATATGAGATATTTTCACAAATCAGGCAAAATATGTCCTTTTTTTCACGATCATTTTTGCATAGCTAGATAAGCTTTGCCTACAACATTTTCCATGCATTAAAAGTCAAAGTGCAAATCACCTGGCCCTTTAATACTTTTAAATACTGCTATTTACTACCATTTTCCAAAAATGTTTTTAGCAAAGGGAACTTATGTGAAAATGTCACAAAAAACAGAAAAGTTACAGAAAAGTAATGAATAATTTTTCAAAGACATTAATTTTGAGAAAATCATTGGCAATTTTTTTTAAATAATAATGGAAAATGGTTGCAAATATGCTAAAGAATATTGGCATTTATCCCAAATGTTGTGAATATTTACTTAAAAAATTAGGCAGAAATAAACAAATTGCCTTCACCCAAATGTGTGAATTAAAAAAGTCACTGGAACTTGCAGGTACTGTACAAGCAAACAGGAACATATTTGTACATCTAGTTATCAAAGACATAAATCAATCTCCAGGTACTGTATAAGTAAGCATATTTGCTAAATATTCCTAAATCCTTTTATACACTTGTAGACATTGCCACGTTCTCATTTCAGTATCATTCTGTTTACAAAGCAGCTATTCTTTTTTTGGTCAGTGTCACTCTAATAGTGTGAAAGGTAACATACACTAGCACTTAAATGCTTTCAATTTGATGACATGAGCTGTATGATCCTTCTAATAGCAACAATTCAAGGATGGAAGGCAATTACCCCTACTTTAGGATTCAGTTCAAACTATAGTGGATCAATAACATAAGTCTTTTAGTCTCAGGAATTGTCAATCTTAGTGCATTTATTTTGTTGCTCACGTACAGTTATAACAGTTAGAGCACAATAGTGGCAGCTACTCTTTCATTTCTACATAAGTGTATTAATTTAAGTAAGCTGAAAATGTTATGTTTCAATAGGGACTAAATACTAAAAGAATTGTTCAGTTTTTGTATAATTTTTTATCCCACCACAAAAAATATTACCTTGACGACCGCACCAGTGGGACCAGGAGCGCATGTGCGGACATTGCACATAGCAGATTGAACCAATTTGGCCACCTTGGACATGGGGCTGGTGGCGTTTTGGCACCAAAACAGCTTGAAAATGTTGCTATAAAAACTGCCAATGTACAGACCACTGTGAGAGGAGCTTAATGAAAGACCGGGAATTCTAAATATTGTTCATTTTTTCTATTTGTTAGTTCTTTTTTTATGTAACTGATGTAATGTTTTTTTTTCTACATTTATGTAGCACTGTTTCCCCCCCTCTGGGAGATCTTACTGCTGCTAAAGGTGTTGTGGTGCTTGCATACCTGAGAGGGTCCAGGAGATGCTGAATGTTCAACGATGGCATGGGGAACTGTGGCTTCTCTTAGTTCACTCTTGTGTCAGTGCCTCCAGCTCCAGTGGCTCTAGGGTAGCCAGAGACAGTCTCCCACTGGTGCACATTACACTCATACCCCTACACTGATAGACTGAGAACTTAGGCAGGAATATATAGAGACAAGGGGTACTTTATTGCAGTCACTGGCATATGGTACATATATATAGCGATGCAGATGCTGATCAAAGGTTCCCAGGCTTCAGGAGGGTGCATGACCTCATATAGTAGAGAGGCCTAATTGTCAGGTTTGAAGTATTTGTGGCAGCAGATGTTCCCCAACCCCCTAGGGGTTGAAGTCGGCACACTCATCCCTGTTGAGAGAGACGCATAGCCTTCCTTCAGTCTCAAACTCCAGACTGGACTGCCCAGCTAACTTTTGGCACTTCCGCCTGATACAAGAAGGGGAGGGCATAGTGTCTGTACCACGATTGGCTACACACACCATGTCACCTCCTCTCCTGTCAATCAGAGGACAGCAGAAGGGGGGTCAATGGCCCTGGATCATTCTATCACAGCCTACAATACCTATCAGGGCTTGTGTGACAGGAGGCAGAAAAGCAACAGGGCCAGCCATGTTACATTTATATAATACTTCAGTGAGTGCTGCAGATTCTTCTATTGTTGTTCTACTTTATTTGGAGCTGGATGGTGGTCCAGGCTTCACTGCATGCACCCTGCCATAAGTTAAGTACTTTTTCGTTTTCCTCTATGGCTGGTCCAGACTATACTCTCTGCCTCCTGTCACATAAGTCCTGATAGCAACTGGCAGTGTCAGGCTATCCTGTGGGTTCACCCCTCCTCATACCCCTCCTCTCTGAGTGACAGGGGTGGAGGCGAATTGGAGTCTGTGTACAGCCAATCATAGTGCATACCCTGTGCCCTCCCCCTCTGTGCCTTAGAGATGAAGTGTCCAAATTACAGTTAGTTCAAGTTACTCCCAGCCGGGAGGAACTTGAACTGAGACATGCCTTCAGCCCTCCTGGGGCTGAGTGTAGCCCAAGATCTGTGCAGAGCACAAGGCCTCAATATTGCAAGAAGGCCAGCACCACCAGAGGTCTGGGACCCATTCTAAAATATGATACATGCGCTGTAATACCAACTGCAGTGGCTACTTCAATAAAGAATCCCTTTTTATATACCCCTGCCTAAGTAACAGTCTATTGGGTAGCAGTATGAGAAAGAAGTCTGTCATGGTGGAGACTGTCTTCAGGAATCCTAGAGCCTGCTTTGACTTGAGGCGCTGATACCATGAAAAGAACCAGAAGAAGCCGGGGCAAGGCTCCTGATGCTTCACCAGGGACCCTGGGCACCCATTTCGAGTTAAGGAAGAGGGTAACCTCTCTCTGAGGCTATACCAGGGAGGGGTTGCCTCGACCCTTACCAAAGAAAAAGACTATGTTTGGGTGTACCCTGTGGGAAATGTTCCAGGGAGAGTGGATACCCTTCATCTAAATCTAGACCAGTGGTTGGGGTGTACCCTGTGGGAAATTGTGAAGGGAGCATGTACCATCCTAGCTGCTTAACAGAAAATACTAGGGCCAGGGCCCTTTCAGTTATTGCTGGTAACCCTGGGTACCTTAAAGAAATGTGCTTATTGGGCATACCGTGTGGGAAATTGTCCAGGGAGCGTGTACCCTTCATCTTACTCAACATAGGGACAGGTTCCTTTCAGTTGGTGCTTGAGGACCCTGTGTACCTAAGTTCATTATGGACTGTGCTGTGAGCTAAAAATGGAGTCTGTCGCATGGACTGTGTTCTCAAAATGGCATTCCCGCAAGAAAAAAGGGACCACGTGGGCTTGCAGAGCAAGATGCAAGCTTTCTGAAAAGTTCAGTTGCAGGCTATTTGGCACCAAACCAATGCCCCACCCATCGCTGTGACTGGCTCAGCCAAAGCCCTGTAACTCCTTGATCCGCCCTGCCCTATATTTCACCTAGGGGAGGGGGCAACACCTAAGAGCCAATCAGAGGTGATTTCCCACGCTGGGAGGAGTCAACCACATCCTGCCTTCGTCAGTTCCATGGAGCTGACCCAGAGAAAAGAGCTACCTTGTACTCTGTTGCAATACACCACAACCTCAGAAGAGAATGTCTGATTTGGAGCTAACCCATTATTACTTACCAGGACCTGGTAGTCACCATACATGGCCAACACAACCTGTGCTGTGTCATCACAAATTGTAGGCTTCCCAGAGGCGTTGCCAGCCCCAACATGCGGTGCCAGCACTGCGGGGCCCTTTTCATGCAGCCTGCCAGCCCTGTGCAAACTCCGGCCATTTCCCAGCCTATAGATCAGGCCTCCACAGCCGGTGCGGCCCTTTCTGTCTTTCCTACTGTGGTACCTATGCCAGTCTATGACCGAGCTCTGGTGTGGCCCCTACAGAGTTCTACTCTGCTGATGATCTCTTGGGCCCGTGTGCCCTAACCCTGATGCAGCTTGGAGGTCTACGTGGTCTGGTTCCAGTGGCACCTATTCCAGCCTACGACCGGGCTCTACTGCCGTTAGATGTGGCCTGCGCCAAGCTATACACCACGGTACCATCCGTGGGCCCATGTGCTATGCTACTGGCAACCCAATGCCCCAGTGTTCCGGTGTCCGAGACTGTCCCCACGTCCCAGTTCCTGACGGTTCACAACTGGAACTGGTGTCGGCAGACCAGGAGGGTGAGTGAACTGCCCTGGGGGTGTTGGGTGCACTTCCCCCGGTGGTGCGGGAGCAGACCACCTCCGTGCCAATGGCCGCCTTGGAATGCGGGGTGCCCTGACACTGAAAGAGGACCTTTCTCAGCATCATCTTAAACTGTCTCATAAGGACCCAGCAGTCCTGCCAAAGTGGATGTCATTGGTGCAGTGCTGAACCCCTCGGATCACTTGTTCTGCTCTGTGCTCTTCAGTAACCAATCTCTGGAAATCCATGTCAGCAAGGTGTTCCTAACCTGGCCTGAGTTCAGTGTGGAGTCAGGTGAGTGACACTACACAGGAGCTACCACCAGGAGGAGCTATGTTTATATCTAAAGTATGTAGGTTTGGTCAGAAATGACCAACAGAAAGAAATCCCATTAGTTTGCACTCAAATAAATTATAACTCTGAGTATAAACAGATATGTATCAAACCATATGGGGGTCAGAAGGTTTAAAAACACAAAACAAAAAATTATTTAATACTATATATATATACACGTCTAGTTGAAATCCTTATTTAATTTTAAACTAATAAAAATCTCTAAAGAGAGCGGTGACGGAGCAGGTCGGTAAATCCCCACATATGGGTGTATATATGTGAAACCAGTGTGGTATTAAATATACTGTCAGGGCGGTCCTTTAATGGGATAAATGTGCATATATTCAGAACTGTTCAGTAAACGTCTGTATATAGTTAAACAGTTATGTGCCAAGGGGCTTGGGAAATCCCAGCTGATTCTATTACATGCACTGACAAATGTGTGCCCAGGACCGTCTAATATGCGTCACTATACAGATTGCATATATATGCCTTTAAAGTGTGTACTCCTCAAAGATAGGGCATAGTGCTCCATAAGAGTGCAAAATGTCTATAGTGCGCTAAATATCACCCATTTCCGAGATGTGGCTCGTGAGTGGTTGGGGATGCCTCACGCTCCGTCTTCAAGCTCAAAAGAACTGGCTGACGTCATCGGTCTGCGCGTCGCCTTACACCCGACGGTGTACACCCATATGTGGGGATTTACCGACCTGCTCCGTCACCGCTATCTTTAGAGATTTTTATTAGTTTAAAATTAAATAAGGATTTCAACTAGACGTGTATATATATATAGTATTAAATAATTTTTTGTTTTGTGTTTTTAAACCTTCTGGCCCCCATATGGTTTGATACATATCTGTTTATACTCAGAGTTATAATTTAGTTGAGTGCAAACTAATGGGATTTCTTTCTGTTGGTCATCTCTGACCAAACCTACCTACTATGTAACTATTTCCCATGCACCACTTTTTAACAACTATATTTGAATATTAAGGTTGAGCAGTGCTGTACACCACCTATATATATCTAAAGCATATAAGGAAAAAAATATTCCCAAGATCCAAGTACTAACCGCACCGGATGTTGCTTAACTTCGGTGATCAGACTAGACCTGCTGTGTTCAACATGGTATGGCAGCCATTGCCAACAAAATTGCTAATATTTTGTAATATAAAGCAAAGCGTTAGGTAATGATTATAGATCATAATACGGTTGTTTAAAAAAACTGACAAATTGGATAGATACTTATAATACTTATATTACAGCATATTATCATCATACTGTACTGATTGCTACAGCGAAGCGTGGTTACTATTGTGAGTGATGATACTTTTGATTAACTTGCATTCCCAGAAGAATTCTTAAACAGTCTTACTCCAATCGGAATGTCTCATGGACTGAAACTTAAAGTAAAGTGATCAGTGCAACATACTCAGACACCGTACTTATTCCAAGAATCCCACCCATTCCATCAGACACAAATTTGCAATTTAGTTGCAAATGAAACAATTTCCCATATGCTTGGATTTTTCAATGACAATCAATAAGTCACGTGGCCAAACGCTTGATAAAATATGTCTGTACCTACCAAAGCCTATTTTCAGTCATGTACAATTTTATGTTGCTGTATCAAGTCAGATTTTTTGATTCACTTAGTGTAGTGTTGAAAAAGAACCTAGAAATTGACAATTGTCTCGTTAAGAAATCTTTGATTAACAAAATATAAGCTCACAAAATAAATAAGTGCATGAATGTTAATTAATAGCCTTTAAGATCTCTTAGATTGGCATAGTGTACAGCTAGTATAAGCATAAAACCTTTAACATCTTGTTGAATTGTGCTAAAGTTTCCTAGAGAATTTGGTAATTTACTTCTAGAAGAGCTAATATTCATCTTACATTCCCACATATAAACTTTAGCAAGAAATTATTGTAATCCTCCACTAATCCCTATAGTAAACTCACATTTATAACTGGCTCTTTTCGTAAGTGTATTTAAATAAGAGTAGCTGTTTTTGTATGCTGACCCACTTTTTGCTCTACTTTAGTATTTTCCCTATAGTCCTATGGGGCCTGATTTGCAGAACATCTGTATATATCAGCTTATAACATTCCTTTTGAAAATCTAAGTAATGTCAACTACAATCCTTTCATCAGCCATCTTAAAAATAATGTATAATGCAAAAGAAACTATATAAATCCATGCAGATTCATCCTTCATAGCCCTCTGCTTCAAAGTAACTGCAATATATTGCTTATCCACAAATTATGTGAGAAATTTCTTAAGCAAAGTGGTTGTGATAAGTGTCTTATAATTTTCAAGATATTATCCCATCTCTTAAATGGTGATTAGTTTTTTTCATTACCATATGACATATTTCATATTCTGAATATTAATATTCTCTGTCTTTTAACAAGTTGTTATTATGTTCACAGAACTGACAGAGCCTTCATTTGAGAAGTGTATATTTACACATGTAGCCGGACTTAAGGTCTACGGCACCGAGGCAAACTGTGTGACAGAGACTGGGGCTTCCCCGGGCTCCAGAGGATTATCGCTGTGTGGGATTGAATCCAGAAGCATGGACCCACCGCAGTGATTTATTTATTTATAAAATGTTTTACCAGGAAGTAATACATTGAGAGTTTCCTCTCGTTTTCAAGTATGTCCTGGACATAGTTAATATGACAAATAATACATGGTTAAAAATACAGTTAGATAAAATAACAGGGTATACATTATATACAATATATTGCATGCACAGTTAGAGAAGATGTATATTATAGGCTTATGTAACAGTTACAGACCAGATTAAAATGTGAGACAGCCTTAGTTTTGAAAGAACTTAAACTGGTGGTGGATGTGAGAGTCTCCGGTAGGTTGTTCCAGGTTTGGGGTGCACGGTAAGAGAAGGAGGAGAAGCCAGATACTTTGTTGAGCCTTGGGACCATGAAAAGTCTTTTGGAGTCTGATTTCAGATGATACTGCACCGACACACTTTATTCGAGCAAATACCCAGTATGTACCTGGCAGATACCTGGAATGCGCCGCTCCTCACCTCTGACAAGCCCCGTTGCGTTTGCCTTCCCAGCCTGGGTTCATGTCTGGCTGACGGGCGGCTGATCTGTTAAATGATAATGATTAGGATTTAATAGGCTGCAATGCTTCGCGTGTCTACCAGATGGCATAAATTCATGAATTGTAATGCAGTATATATATATATACTGTGCAGTATTGCAGCCAGCGGGCATAAAATGCTTCAATCCCTGCATGGAAAATACCTCAATGCACTCGGGCAGAAAACAGTCACAAACCTCAATACACCCGGGTATACCAGAATTCGTGGGACTAGCCGAGCTCGAATAAAGTGTGTCGCCAGTGTAAGTGTTGCATGTGGTAGGGGTGAGGAGCTTGTTCAGATAGGTTGGTAGCTTGCCCAGAAAGTATTTGAAGGCAAGACAGGAAAGGTGAACTTTGCGCCTACACTTGAGTGATGAGCAATCTAGTTCTTTGAGCATTTCACAGTAATGTGTGTTGTAGTTGCATTGGAGAACGAAATGACAAATTGAATTGTAGAGGGTGTCAAGTTTGCTAAGGTGGGTTGGGCGTGCCGAGCCATATACTATATCTCCATAGTCTATAATTGGCATTAGCATCTGCTGTGCGATATGCTTTCTGACCAGCAGAATAAGGAGGATTTGCTCCTATAAAGTACACCAAGTTTGGCGTAGGTGTTGTATGTCAGAGTATCAACGTGCATTCTGAATGTTAAGTGGGAGTCAAACCATATGCCCAGGTATTTAAAACTAGTAACAGGAGTTAGGGTGGTGTTAGCGTTGGTTCTGATCTGGAGCTCAGTCACTGGAAGCTTTAAAAATTTAGTCTTGGTCCCAAATACCATTATTACAGTCTTGTCAGTGTTTAAAAACAGTTTGTTTTGGGAAATCCAGTTTTCGAGTCTCAAAAAGTCAGACTGAAGTATGTGTTGAAGGTCGGAGAGGCTATGGCTGTGTGCATATAGGATTGTGTCATCTACATGTGTATTGAAGCTTCCTTACAAGCTGTGGGACGATCATTGATGAACACTGAGAAGAGTAGGGGCCCGAGAACAGAGCCTTGCGGGACGCCACAGGTGATATCCATGGGGTTGGCGTTAGAGCTTGAGATGGACACATGTTGGGATCTACCTGATAGGTAGGACTGAAACAAGTTTAAAGCATGTTACCTATTCCAGAGCTCTGGAGTTTGTTAAGCAGGATAGCATGATCAACAGTATCAAAAGCCTTTGCAAAATCTAGGAATATTGCACCCGTGAGTTGACCCTGTTCCATTCTACACTGGATTTCATTGCAAACTTTTAGCAGGGTAGTTACGGTAGAGTGTTTGGGGTGAAAGACAGATTGGAATTGGCTAGGGAAATTTGTCTTGGTATAGAAATCGCTTAATTGGGAGTGGACACATTTTTCCATGACTTTGGATAGGATTGGGAGAAGGGAGATTGCCCTGTAGTTTGAGACAGTGTTTTTGTCCCCACTTTTGAAGATTGGGACAACTCTGGCAGTTTTCCAGATCTTAGGGATATGGCCTGCAGACAGGATAGAGTTGACTATGGAAGCAATTGGTTTGGCAATTGCTGGGGCACCAAGTTTTAGGAACCTAGATTGTAGTAAGTCAGGTCCACATTGGCTGCTTAGTTTTAATTTGAGGAGTGCTTGTGTAATCTCTCCTTTGGATACTGGGCCAAATTGAAATTTGTGGGCAGTGTTGGGAGGGGGTGGGTCTTTTTGAGTACTCCCAGGATGAGATTCAGGTTTGTGGTTTGGGTTGCGTTTTGCTAATAAGTTAGTAGCACACCCCACAAAGTAATCATTGAATGCATTTGCAATGTCAGTGGGGTTTGTCAGAGTAATATCACCCTTAGTGATATTACTTGGATGTTGATGGTTAGAAGGCTGGAATATATTGTTGATAACCTTCCAGACGTTAGCTGGGTTTGATGTATTCTGGTGGAGATTGTCAGAGTAATATTGTGCTTATGTGTGCCTTGTTTGCCTTGTGCACATGTTCCGCAGGCATCTGTAGTGATTGAGATTCTTGGTAGTGCCAGTTACTTTGTAGCTTTTCCACAAGGCATCCCTGCACTGGTAGAGTGCTATATGGTCAGATGTAACCCATGGAAGGTGGGGCCCCCGTACCCATATTCTGCGTAGTGGAGCATGGGTATCACAGAGTTTTAAGAGCTCGGATTGGAAATAGTCGAGCGCAGAATCAGGGTCGGAATTAAATCGATTCTGTGCCAAGGGCAGTTGGTAAGGTCAGCTAGAAACTGTTGTGTTGTGATGTCCAAGGCTCTGGAGACATTAACTACTGCTACATCTGTAATTCAATATGTTTCTTATTTTAACTTTATTCAAGTATTTTATCTTTAAAAATTCACAGTCATTATTTTTCTCAATCTGATACAAAATGAGACAGCAAGAGATCTATCATCACAAAATATGGTTTGTAAACGCAATTTCTTTGACATTTTCTTTTCTTTCAATAACTACCTAGCACTATGTTAGTACTGAAATATTGATCAATATCTTATTACAATCATTATTTTTAGCCCTATTAAATTGTGAAAAGCCTGTTTAAGAAACACAATTTATTTATTGTAACCATTTATTACATCTAACCATGTTATGTAAAGCAAATCCAGATTATTGAAACCTTAGAGACAAAAAGTTTAATAGTTAGTCTTTGTATGGCACATTGTTATTGTATATAGTTACTATATTTATTAATGACATCAGTTTATTGTTGGTACACTAGTACATTGAATTATGTAGGTACAGATAGACTTATTTGTAAGAAAGATCATGTCAAAATGTTTATGTCAAGATGATGGAAATACAGTCACATTATTTAAGCATCAGATTTAACTCAACAGGTTATGAAGCCAGAGGGTAACATTTGAAGGAACAAACAGGCCAAACAGTATAAATAATAAATGTATAATTGTGTGCAAGCTGTTAAAAACACTGTGGAGGACACAATATAGATACATTCATTGGTGATGATAGATTGTATGAGTCAGTAAACCCTAACTCAGGGCCTCATGCAGAGAGCATAGAATTTTAAAATTGGCGAATTTCATAAAAAGTAGCTTTTTTGGAGAGTTTTATTCTCCATATGCAGAAAAGTGCGAATTCTGCTATGTTTAACATGGATGCGTGTGGCGAGTTTAAATGAGAAAGATGCGCGCTTCAGAAACGTGTAAAAACAAATTTGCGCCTTTTTTTCCCCCTTTACTATAGGCGGCGAGCGCCATCTTGCCATCTTTTCCTGGCGCGGCAAAAATGCGAAAATCGCGCCATTTTCTTGGCGCGAACAGCCGCTACATGCCGTTCGCACCTCTCTGCATTCGGAGAGTTTTAAAAATGGCGAGATGGAGGTTCTCGCCAGCCGCGAGGCGAGTTTTAGACATAGGAAAAAAAATTGGCGCGTTTTTCATAACTCGCCATTTTCTGCCGTTTTCTGCGCGAAATTGAACAAAAAATGGCGAGTTTTGAAATAACGATGCTCTCTGCATGAGGCCCTCAATGTCTTTAAAAAAAAACTATATTGCCATGAATGGAATTCCTTAAAATTTGATAACAGCATATGTTACGCTTGTGTAAACATTCTCTTTATAGTACTTAGAAAACCGAAAAAAGATTGTTCTACGTGTACATAGTTGCAAATGAAAACAAAACTAATTGAACTAATTAATCACAGCTATTATTAATGGAACCTAACAATGCATGTTTGTGTGTATATATTAAATAAACAAATTCAAATCCGTTTTCTGGAATTCCGCGGATTGTTTAGACCAAATCCACCCCCCCTACCAAAATCCGTCTGCGGATTGGGTACTAAAAAAGCAGAGGGAATATATAAATATAGCAAATGGAAATATTACTGTATGCTTATTTGCATGTCTTAGACAGGTCTGCAACCCCGCCTTTTACCATTATCACCCAGCACACAGAACTTCCACTGCATCAAGAGATTTTGGGAATGACATGCAAATGAGCACACAGTGCTACCTTTTGCATCAAAATCATTAACATGGTTGCCTCTATGCTTAAGCTTGCTGCATGGTCACAGCTTTGAGCACAGCCAGGTTTAAGATGCATAGCCAGTAAACCCACCCACAGACAGCCGTTTCAAACTTAATGGGTCTCATCAGTGCGGGGTTGGTTACACTGGCTATGCAAAAAATGAAGCAAGGAGTAGGTTTTACCATACTTAGTTAAGTTACGGTGGGTAAAGAAAGTGACAAAAACCCTCCACAGCAAAGCATATAGCAAATTGAAATATTACTGTATGCTCATTTGCATGTCTTAGACAGGTCAATGAAATGGCCTGCCATGCAGTCACATGCCAGTCACATGCAAATTGCCAAAATACTTGTTGACAGGAGTGACTGTGGGTGTGGAACAGTAGCAATGAGTGCAGGCTATTGGGATGCTTCTATGGGTAATTTCAAGGTTGGTTGGAGTAGAATTAGATGTGTTAACACCATTAGCATGGGAAAGAGGTGGCAGGGGGCATGGGCAAGAGCAGGTGTGTAAATGGCTGGGCCAGGATTAGGAGAGATATCCCCATCAGCAGCGAGGAGGGAGAGTGAGAAAGTGAGAGAGGGTAAGAAGAGGATTTGTGGGGGTGCTTTTTATTGAGGAATATTGAAGGTATTGGGAAAGAGGTTTGTAAATAGTGGTGTAGTGAATGGGTACATGCATAGGTGGAGGGAAGGAGAGATGAAATGTAGATAGAAGGAGGAGTGTAGGCAAGTTGGAGAGAATAGAAAAGTTTACAAAGGACTAAGGAAACAGCAAACAGATAAGCAATAGGGAGGGCAGAATGAGATGCAGGGAAAGAAAGGTAGAAAGAGAGAGTAACAACACACAGAACCCCAAGAAGCTCATTTTGGGAACCCTGAAGAGAGAGTAACCAGGTATTGGAGGACTAGAAGAGGAGTTGAAAGAACAGATGTTTAATTCAGATCTGGGAGGGCAGAATAGCACTGAATGTTACACAGAAGCTAGAAAGTTAGTCTAGATGTGAAAAAATTGTTAGAGCATTTAGAAAGCCAAGTTGTCACAGTTGCAGAGTTGATGATGAAATGCAGAGTCCAATTTTTGTATTTTTGAATTTCAACTCCACAGACCCTTCATATGTGACACTTAAGATATTACATAGCCAATGTCTCAATACATAGGATGTACAGTCTTATTGGCTGTCCCATGGTTGGTGACAGGCCAATCAGCCTATCACAGAGCGGGAGGGATGTATGTATGTATGTATGTCTTTATTTGTATAGCGCCATAAAATGTACATAGCGCTTCACAGTAGTATTACATGTCATATAAATAACAAATATAAATAACAGATCATGGGAATAAGTGCTTCAGACATACTGTAAAAGTAACATTAAGGAAGGAGTCCCTGCTCCGAGGAGCTTACAATCTAATTGGTAGGTAGGGAGAACGTACAGAGACAGTAGGAGGGAATACTAGTAAGTGCGTCTGCAGGGGGCCAAGCTTTGTGTCATGTGTCCATGATTATCCAGTGCTACTCATATGCTTCTTTAAGCAGATGTGTCTTAAGGTGGGTCTTAAAGGTGGATAGCGAGGGGGCTAGTCGGGTATTGAGGGGAAGGGCATTCCAGAGGTGTGGGGCAGAAAGTGAGAAAGGTTTAAGGCGGGAGAGAGCTTTAGATACAAAGGGGGTAGAAAGAAGACATCCTTGAGAAGAACGCAAGAGTCGTGATGGTGCATAGCGAGAAATTAGGGCTGAGATGTAATGAGAGGAAGAAGAATGTAAAGCTTTAAAAGTGAGCAGTAGAATTGAGTGTGAGATACGCGATTTAATCGGAAGCCAGGAGAGGGATTTCAGCAGGGGAGACGCTGAGACAGATTTAGGAAAGAGTAGAGTGATTCTGGCAGCAGTGTTTAGGATAGATTGTAGGGGAGACAGGTGGGAGGTAGGAAGGCCGGACAGCAGGAGGTTGCAGTAATCGAGACGTGAGAGAATGAGGGCCTGAGTCAGAGTTTTAGCATTTGAGTAACAGAGGAAAGGGCGTATCTTTGTGATATTGCGGAGGAAAAAGCGACAAGTTTTAGAAACGTTTTGAATATGAGAGGAGAATGAAAGAGAGGAATCAAGTGTGACCCCTAGGCAGCGTGCTTGGGCTACTGGGTGAATGATCATATTTCCAATAGCAATGTGGAAGGATGTAGTAGGGCCAGGTTTGGGAGGTAGTATAAGGAGCTCTGTTTTTGCCATGTTAAGTTTCAGTCGGCGGATGGCCATCCAGGATGATATTCCAGAGAGGCATTCAGAAACTTTGGTCTGTATAGCAGGTGTAAGGTCAGGGGTTGAAATGTAAATTTGTGTGTCGTCAGCATAGAGGTGATATTTAAACCCAAAAGATGTGATTAGGTCACCTAGAGAGAGTGTGTAGAGAGAAAAGAGAAGAGGTCCCAGGACAGAGCCCTGGGGTACCCCCACAGAGAGATCAATAGAGGAGGAGGAGGTGTTAGCAAAAGAGACACTGAAGGTACGATGGGAGAGGTAAGAGGAGATCCAGGATAAAGCTTTGTTCCGAATACCAAGAGTATGGAGAATGTGAAGGAGAAGAGGGTGGTCCACGGTGTCGAATGCTGCAGAGAGGTCGAGTAATATGAGCAGCGTGTAATGACCTCTGTCTTTGGCAGCGTGGAGGTCGTCAGTTATTTTAGTGAGGGCTGTTTCAGTAGAGTGAGCAGTGCGGAAGCCAGATTGTAGAGGGTCTAGTACAGAATAGGTGTTGAGAAAGTGTAGCAATCGAGAGAATACAAGACGTTCAAGGAGTTTGGAGGCAAAAGGCAGGAGGGAGACAGGTCGATAGTTAGAAGGACAGGTAGGGTCAAGCTTGCTGTTTTTGAGTAATGGTATAACGGTTGCATGCTTGAAGGATGAAGGAAAGGTACCAGAGTAGAGGGAAGAGTTAAAGATCTGTGTGAGCATAGGGATTATAGAAGGAGCAAGAGGTTTTAGGAGATGGGAGGGAATGGGATCAAGAGGGCAAGTGGTAGAGGGAGAAGAGGAGATCAGCAGTGATATATCCTCCTCCGAGATAGCAGAAAAAGAGTCAAGAAAGACAGGAGGAGAGTTGGGAAGCATTGTGGGATGGGAGGAGGCAACAGATGGGATGTTCTGCCGTATGGACTCCACCTTTTTCTTAAAAAAATCAGCAAAGTCCTGAGGTGAGATGGAGGAAGAAGAGGAGGCAGCTGAGGGTGGTCTGAGTAGAGAGTCAAAGACAGAAAAGAGACGGCGTGGGTTAGACTTGTGTGTGTTGATTAGTGATGAAAAGTAGGTTTGTTTAGCCTGAAAGAGGGCAGAGTTGAAACAGGATAGCATAAATTTGATGTGCATCCTCACTTGTTGTCCCTCTGTGAATGGTAGGCAATTCAGCATATATATCCCCTGGTATTTTTCTGCACTTTGTGGACCACAACTCTTTTAATATTAAGTTGATGGTCTCCTTCAGTTTGACTTGTGTATATTCTTAATCTTAGGATCTCATTGAATTGTTTGGTCCAATTGGATACTGACATCTATTGTAAAGAAACAGCCACTAATCTGTTACATACATACCACAAATAATGGATCTGGATTCTCAGATAAGAGTTATCTCGACCTCAGATTTAAGAAGAACTACACTAAAAATTAAATATTGTTGAGTAGATCTGTAGATCTTAAATCTAGATTTAAAGAGGTTTGTATTTCTCTTGGTTTCTGTAGAGGTCAGGACATTGAGAAGGCTTTTCTTTTTATTCCTCAAAATTGTAAAAATGCAGACGATGGGAAAATATTATTTATTGGTAGGTTTAATTCACAATGGTCACAACTTTGTGATATTCTTTCAGAAATACTGGCATATACTTGTAACGAGTGTTCACCACAAACAACGCGGGACCGCGAAGCTGAGGTGGGGATGTTGGTAGCCACCGACCTACAACCAAGCAGCCACATCCGGAGAGCAGAGTGGTAGTCACGTAGCTTGGTCAGGGTAGGAGAAATCAGATTGCTCGAGGTACTTGCCGTGGTCTAGGAATGGAGAGATCGGATTATCATTGTGCGGTGCCGGGGTCCAGGGGTATAGAATGTAGAATAGTCGTGTCTGTAGCTGTGGTCCAGGGATCAGAGAAGACAGGAGTCCGGGTGCAAGCTGAGGTCAAAATACAGGGAGCAAGACAAGGCAAAGGCAGGACAGCAAGAAGCTAGAGGCAAGCACAAGTCACAAGAACAGAGTTTATACTCGGTCGGTTTGTAGGAGGGCTGGCTGAGTATTTAAAGGGCAGGCAGCCAATGGAAAGGCAGCACACAGGTGCAAGGTAATGTATGCAGGACAGCCCACAGCTGCAGAGTAATGAGCAATCAGACATAGGCTGTCCACTGATAGGCAGGGGCGGAGTGCATAGCAGTTGAGGAATAATTGAGAGAATTAACCCCTTGTTTGATTGTGTCCACGCGGCGTCTGCACGAAGCAAGGGTGCACCTTATGTTGACTGTGTCATCATGGAGGAGGAGCCTGGAGATGGTTCCTGTGGTGTTTTCTTCACCAGTAGCATGGCACCTGCACGCAGGTTGCGACATCCGCACATCACTCGTGACATCGCAAGATGTGTCACGTTGGGCAGGGCCTAAGCCCGATCCAGACAATACTGTTGTCAGATCAGATGCTTACCTGATATCCGTACTGGGGGATATGAATAGTATGATAAGCAAAGGAGCGCCTTATCTTCGTGACATTTTGGTGTTTACTTAACGTACCTTAGAGATCAAAGCCTTTTCTTTCTGAGAAAAAGAGGAAAGGATTTTATAAATGTGGGAAATGTAGAGCTTGTTGGTACATGAGGACGACTGATCTCTGTTTGACATATTGTTCTTTTTAGTCTACCATTATGGTGTGTGTTGCTTGAAATAACAGTTTGTGTACCTTGGATTGAGCTAATAGACATACAGTATATTTTCTTCACAAGTTAATGTTCAGATATTTTTTTTAAATTTTGGTTAACTTTTGGTGCTGAAAAAAGAAATGTATAGACCAGGGGTCTCAAACTCAGTCCTCAAGAGCCGCCAACAGGCCGGCTTTTATGGATATCCCTGTTTCAGAACAGGTGGCTCAATCAGTGGCTCAGTCTTTGAGTGACGCATAATCTTACTTATTGTCCAATGCTTTTTTTATTTAAATGTCATGTATTTTATTTTGTGGTTCTTATTTTTTTACGTACCTTGCCCATTTATTGCCACTGTGCCAATCCATGCCCATATTGTGGGCATGGTTTACCACTGTGACAATCAATGGGTAGAGGGGGTGGCATGGGTGTAGTTCCCCTGGGGAGGGTGGATAGGCCTCCCGGGTGGGTAATGGGGGAGGGTGTTTAACCCCTTAATTACCATAGTGATTAAGGGGTTAGTGGCCAGTAGTTTTTTTATTTTTATTGTGTTGCTGCTAACAGAAGATGCCAAAGACACGGAGGAAGACAAGGACGGCCTTCTTCCTGGCAGGGGTAAGTACAACTTTAATTTACTTTATGCTGGCTGGTACTGTTTACTTTTTTATGGCAAATGCGCTATTATCCAGATCTGGATAATAATAATTTTGCCTTTTACAGTGTTGGGGGTAGGGAGGGGGGGGCGCGGGAGAAGAGAAGAGGTTTTTTTTTTTTTTTAATTTGGAAAAGCGCTATTAGCCTTTTTTGGCTAATAGCACTTTTACCCATTCAGGTGTTGGTGGTACAGGGGGTGGGTGAAGGTGGTAGTTGCCTCAAGATGGAGTTTAGGCCTTGCGGGAGGGTAGTGTGAGGGTTAACCTCTTCATTACCTTAATGAAGGAGTTAACTTCTACTGCAACCTCCCACAAGGCCGAAACACCCATCCTGGGGCAGCTACCACCTTCACTCACCCCCTGTACCAAACAACACCTGAATGGGTAAAAGTGCTATTAGCCAAAAAAGGCTAATAGCACTTTTCCAAATAAAATAATAAAAAAAACCCTCTTCTCTTCACCCTCGCCCCCCCACCCCGCCCACCGCCACCCCCACTACCACCCACCCCCCTCTACCCCCCACCCCCTACCTCCCCCACCCCCCCCCCAACACTGTAAAGGGCAAAATAATTATTATCCAGATCTGGATAAAAGCGCATTTGCCCAAGGAAATGAAACTGTCTGTAATTTAATTTTTATTACATACAGTAGGTTTGAATCCAGGCGTCTCCGGAGCTGAAATGAATGCAGGTCATCTGCGGAGACTCCTGAGACTGTGTGATATGCTCGAAGAAAAGTTCAATGGCATATTTTGGGGATAGTAAGAGGCTTTTCTATATCTGCTGAAGTGACCGATTGACCGTTTTCAAAAGGAATTCCCCATTGACTTCAATAGAGAATTTTGAAGAAAAATGGCCCAATAGTCCACTCTGGGGGATGTAGAATAAGCCACTGCGTCTTTGTAACAAGATTAAAATTTGCTCCGGAAGTTGGCTGTGTTCACCAGAGGCGGTCACCTACATGTGAGTTCATTGTTACTCACCTTTTAACTTTAATAAAAATATATTTTATATTCGTATTTGCGGTGTTGTCTTCTCTCGTATGTATGTGGTATGAGTACTGAAGTCAACACCCGTAAGGCTATACCTGTGACGAACCAGGAAGGGAGTATTAGCTGACGGCTGCAGTGAAGGAGCAGCATAGAAAAAATAAACCATTCTTTGGATTCAGTACCACACATGGCCGTGTGAGTACGACAATACATTATATTATATATCACATACATTTTATTATTTATCATTGTTGATCTGTCAGTGCTGTTGTTTGACTGTGCACTCCCCCTCCCCTGCCCCACCCCCCTCCATTACGAGGATCGTGGGAACATCCTCTTTGGGCTGAGCAGCAATCTTACATTCTGGGCCAGTATTGCGTATTTGTCTTTTACTAATATTATTTTTATACTATTGTGCTTGTACTATTGAGAGGGAGCGCCCCAGTTTGCCTGTAACATTTGCTCCTGACATGTTCTATGGGCTTTTTTTAAAATAGAGATTGGTTTCTAATATATTTCACCCCTTTACAAGAACAAGACTCTCCTATCGTATACAGAACAGCATTGTAATCTGTGCAATTGATTTACAATATGTGAAATTGCCATCCCACATTTTAAAGACTATCAATGAGAGAGTCCAATGTGAAAAACCGCTTAGAAATGTGAGTGTCCTTTCTCATTAGTGGTACTACTGTTCCTTAACTGTACAAGCTGTGTAACACAGCAAGCAAAAGCTCTAGGGAGCCCTTGTACAAAATGGATGGGAAGCTAAAAATGATACATCCACACTCACTTGCACACAATTATTGTACAAGCTGTGTAATACGACGAGCTAAACCTCTAGGGAGTCCATGTACAAAATATACTCTATGGGAGGCAAAACCTTGTACATCCACACACCATTCTTAAACACTGTAACATCTAAAAATGGGACAAATACAGCAGGTTTGTGGAAGATAGGTATTCCATCTTTGGTGAACTTAATTGCTGCACCTTTTAAAACACCAATCTACTTTTCTATGTGTTAGGTGGCCATGGAATGAGTAATACTTTCAATCAATTCAATAGAATGGCTTGTTATGAATGAGAACCAATTCTAGTCATTGAGCCTTTCAATAAAAAATACAGCCTTCAAATGAAAAGGAATGTCGTCTTATACATTTTACCCACTGTGCACATGGAGGGCCAGAGGTTGCACTTACAAATCAGAACAGCTACCAACCTTACAAGACAGTGACCTTTACTGAATTAGAATTGTGGTTGAAAGAGTACTGATTGTGACTAAGAATATTGTAGTGATAAAGAAACTACTGGTACCCTTTGCCCCCAAGGGACAACTTGTAAGCTTCGTAGATCAATGTTCAGTAGAATATGCCAGTAATGTCACAGTTTATGTGGCCTTTTGTGTTTTTCTGGAGGAATTAAATTGAACAGTGTGTAAAAATACTTCAGATTAGGGCACAATGTAATGACATTTTCCTGAGAATAGCAACACACAGCTCCACAGTCATATTTGCTTTTGAAGATTATATTTAGTTTCAGCTGTCAAGATGTATACCATAGTATTAAATGTGTACCATTTTTAGTCTATTGTGCCTCGGTTTCCTTTGTTTCCTGCTGTAGAGTGCCCTTATTATTTATGATGGCAGTTTTATTTTTTTCCCCTGATGCAGAGCAGAGAAGAAAAGTAGTTTCATATATTTTAAGCTGCATGATTTAAGCTTGTCCTTAATCTGTATGTATAACTTTTTATCCTTCTTTGTTAAGTTTGCTAACACTTCCCTGCTGTGAAACACTACAGTGGTTTCATTAATTAGAACTTAAAACTATTTGCACGTTCTCCATTTGTGTGCAGCCCTTAACGTGTGTTTGTTTTTATGTTGGGCTTATGAATAACATGCAGAAAAAGAGAGAGCGTACTACCAACATCCACTGTACCAAACAATATATAGTTTTAGGCTATAGCAGGGGGTTTCAACTCCAGTCCTCAAGCCCCCTCAACAGGTCAGGTTTTCAGGATATCCCTGCTTCAGCACAAGTGAATCAATCAGTCCCTGCTTCAGCACAGGGGGATCAATCAGAAGATTTAACCAACTGTGCTGAAGCTGGGATTTCATGAATACCTGACCTGCTGGGGTTGGCTTGAGGATTGGAGTTGAGCTCCCCTGGGCTATAGGGATCTGCTCATACAAAACAAAGGACCAGACACCATATGGCTGCATTAAAACTTAGCGTTACAAATAAAAAATGGAATTGCAGCAAAGGTATTTGAAATTACCACTTTATTTGCAAAGCCTTGTTTATTTATAAAGGGAATCATGGAGATATAATCATAGCTCTACCTTAATATTCGAGAAGGAATCCAGGATAGGAAGCAGTGCACAGCTGCACAAACGGGGCCAGCACCAATGCTGATGGGGTTAAAAATTATTTATTAAACAACATAGTAACGGGGAACAGAGACGCACTCTGACGCGTTTCAGGCAAACGCCCTTTTTCTTTTGAAAAAGGGCGTTTTCCTGAAACGCGTCAGAGTGCGTCTCTGTTCCCCGTTACTATGTTTTTTAATAAATTATTTTTAACCCCATCAGCATTGGTGCTGGCCCCATTTTTGCAGCTGTGCACGCTTCCTATCTCTGGATTCCTTTTCTTCCTTTACACATCTGCTTTGACTGATCGGCGTGATCCACGCAAAGATAAGAAGCCGCTGTATGTGAGTACTGTGTCTCCCCCTTACAACAGGAGTAGTTGCTGACCGGTAACAGTGCCGTTTATGGAGAACATTTGTCCGGTGGAGTACTGCATTGATTGTGATATATTCATACTAATAACTGTCTCCACCTTATGGATGATTATAGCTACCTGTGTTTCCACTACTTATATAGCACTGGGTCCAATACTTCACTCAGCATCATTTGGCTTCTTTTACACATCATCAGTGTGTGCAATTTCAACATTTATCCTTATTATATGTTTCCATCACACTGAGCATTGCTACTTGGAACTTTGTGTCTAAACTATCTACCTTAATATTCACATAATATAAATATATTGGCGGTGCATGGGGAATATATATGTATTTTTTACAAAAATTACCAAGAAAATGTTCACAAAAAAGTAACCCACTAATTTGCACACAGCCTATAGTAAAACAGACAATAGTAGAGAGCTAATTAGTCCCAGCATACACGTGATGAAACAAACAGGAGGGATAAAACCCAAGAAAAAAACAATAACATTTTATTAATTACTTATAACTCTTCTAAATGGAAATATATTAAAATCAGATAAACTAAAACCACTAAAGTATGCCTTGAAAAGTTAACCTCACATGTGTTGTATATATGAGGATATCTTTATTCAAATCTAAGCATAGTCATGTGGTTTAATCCAATAGTATAGATCTATGCTTATTGAGGAACACTTAAGCGCAGAACACCTATTTGATACAGCTCAGGGTGTATTTAGGTTGCAATCATCTATAGTATATACTCATTCATGGTCCTATTGTATAGAGTGTATACATCAAAACATCAACAAACCCAAATATAGCGCTTTCTCCAATATGTCAGCAAACGATAGGTCACACAACATTTCCTATGGTACTGTGACCAGTAGCAGTAGCAGTGAACTGATACAATTGTAACTCTCACACACTTTGTATATATCCGTGTGGCCAGTTACTTCTGTGTAGCAAGTAGTTACTTTAGCTACACAAGGGGTTAATACCCCTATTGGATACAAAATACGCTATTGCGTAACAACCACTTATTGCATTTGTTGCATATCTGTAACCATCTATTTATAGCTACAAGGAGCCCCTTAATGCTGCTGTATTATGTTCATACAACCACACTACTTGCAGCTGCTTTAGTGTTCCACTCGGCATACAACTCCGGTGGCTGACGTCATCAATCAGTGCGTCGCCCAAAACCCGACGATCGTTTCATGCCGCCAGCCGGCACTTCTTCAAAGGGGAGGAGTTATTTATAAAGGGTGCTGATATGCAGCTCAGTTGCCCACATAAAAATACAGTAACCATAAGGTAAATAACACTAGTTATACAATTAAGCGTCAATAAAAATCAGCATTGTTGAGCACTAGTGATGCAGTTGTGGTGTTTTAGAAGATATCTCACTTTACTGCTAGTACTGGGTTTTGTTATAGGATTTCTTACAAAACAGTATGGCAGAAAATTATAACATAAATGAAACAAAAGTATTAATGCAAATACATATTTTTGCAATGTGGCTGCTATAATACAGTGTTTCCCAACTCCAGTCCTCAGGGAACCCCAACAGGACAGGTCTTAAGGATATCCCTGCTCCAGCACAGGTGGCTCAGTCAAAATTACTGAGCTGCTGATTGACCCACCTGTGCTGGAGCTGGTATATCCTTAAGACCTGACTTTTTGGGGTTCCCTGAGGACTAGAGTTGGGAAACACTGCTATAATATATATATATATATATATACAGTGTTCGACAAACCTATACATTTGCTCGCCCCGGGCGAGTGGATTTAACCCCCGGGCGAGTAAATATTGGCCCAAGCAGCACACGTTTGGTACTAGGTGGCGAGTAGATTTTTTTGTGTGGCGAGTAGATTTTTTGGTGATTTGTCAACCACTGTATATATATATATATATATATATATATATATATATATATATATATATATATATATATATATATATATAACATGTTAGAAAAAAAAGAGAGTATTAAGCCAGTGGAGCTCAACTCCAGTCCTCAGGGCAGGTTTTTAGAATATCCCAGCTTCAGCACAGGTGGCTCAATCAGAGGCTCAGTCAAAGACTGATTGAGGTACCTGTGCCCAAGCAAGGACTGATTGAGCCACTTGTGCTGAAGCAGGCACTGATTGAGCCACCTATGCTAAAGCAGGGACTGATTAAGCAACCTATACTGAAGCAAGGGATATCCTGAAAACCTGACCTGTTGGGTGGGGATTGAGGAGTGTAGTTGAGCACCCCTATATTAAGCCCCATCAAAAATACTACACACAAATGAGCATTATTTGTGCAAGAGTTGTATTTAACCACTTCATGGCAGTTACAAGTTCAAGGTATATCTTGTATTTACATATGAAAAATAACAAACATATAAAAAAACTCAAATACAAACAACCATTATAGGAAAAACATATGTAGAAAACCCCCCTGCTTACTAGTAAGAACAAGGTCAATGTAGACAGCCATAAATATTTACACATACTAGACATAAACTTTAAAGTGGAAGTCCATGGGACCTGGTTGAAACCCGTCAGTGAAGTTCTGATCATGCTTACAGTGCAATTTTCTCTAGGAATTATCCAAAAAGTTGGGATGTCCACAAACATTGCATGGAACACTAGCGTACTTTCCCTAGTGATATCTAGTTGACATCATTAGGGTACCCCAAGGTAGATACCTTGTCAGATAAAGGCCCCACTCATTTTTACGAAGTGGAAAGCCTCATTCATTTTTTATTTACCATTAAATGCATTTTTTCTTATTAGTCTGATCTAATATTTCCCATGTCCTAAAGCAAACTTTTTTTGAGCAGGGCCACCCTGCTCTTTAGACCTCACTCATCTGATCCTCACTTACACTTAACACACTTACCGCTGTTCACATGCACACACTCCACATTTAATCCCCCATCTGACAAAGCACATTCATCCTCTTTTTTTAAATTAGAATCACCATATTCCCCCCCACCCCCATTACTTACACCCCACACTTTCCCCCACCCCACACAAAGAATTGTGCACTGTTCGGAGATGGAGATGCTCCTCTCTCTTGTCTGTGCCTGGCTTAGAGGAGAGGCATATCACAAGCTATACATCTCCAGGGATCAAGGAACATGCCCTCTTTGCAGCCAGATGTGTTTTTTCCCCCATGGCCACAGCACCCTTGTCCAAGGGTTGCAGCACACTTGGGTTCCCCAGCACCCTGGTTGAGAAACGCTGCACTAGTGGTGTTTAGTTATATTTACTCATTACCTTTCTACATACAATTTGCATCCTACATTTACAGAACCACAATTAATAGAAATCCTTTGCTAATGTGAAGAGTAAAATATACAGTCATAACAGAGTTTACTTTTCACATCACACAAACAAGTAACAATTTCCCTGTAGAAAACAATCTAGAGGAATAATATTGGTTGCGTTCTTTGTATTTTTATGTCTTTCGTTTTATAATCCTTTGCAAAGATATGTTCCTTTCCCTGGAGAGTCTGACATTTTTATCAGAGCGCATATGTAAGCATGTGTAGTGCTCACTGATATGGAGACTCTGCCCATCACAATCATACAGAATATGTCAAACCAAAGTTTTTACAATTTATATTTGCCCATGCTAATAAAAACATGGAAATTGAATACCACCCAAAACACAGTAACTGAGAAATGTCTTAATTGCAGCTGCTCAAATGCTTAAAGGGATATCTCCTGACCTTGTTCATGATGCATTCAATAGCATTGGAGGCTCATCTCTTTCTATTTGACACTATGCTTTCATTATATTTCTTGAATATGTTTTGAGGTTTTCTCAAGGGGATTACTTTGAAAAGCAGCAGCATCTAAAAAAAAGATTCTGTGTATAAACACAATGCTACAAAGGAAGATTATTTGATCATTTTCTTAGAGTTTCTAAATATAAAATACTAATAAATATATCCATGCCCTTCACAGTTGTTTTCTAGGTATATCACATTGTAGTATACTGTTAATCTTAGTTGTAGGTATTTTATTGTTTTTCTGTTCCTTGTTTTATAGTGCTGCTTGTTTATAAAATGCAGTATATAACATTTACAGTAAAGGACACCAACACCGATTCTCTGCAAGTCAATTGTAGAAAATGCAAGAAATGACCCTATATATAAATTGTCACCTATATTGGTTTCAGTTAAGGAACATGCCCTTTACAGAGAGAGCCCATTGTAATGAACAGAGATTGTTCTCTGACCAGAAGAGTAACAGGCAAGTGCTCAGCAGGGCAACACCAGAGCATTGGTGGATAAGGCCAACCGGAAGGTCCTTAGAACATTCCAGATCCACTAGGTACTGTATGGACAAGGTAGACGGTGCACAGATTGACTGGATACTGATCCCTGAATATAGTGTACTCCCACTGACATGTCCCCAGTAAACTCCCAATCTGCTAAGTATAGAAGAAGAATGCTATGGACAGTAAAGGATGGAGTGTGTCACCCAACCAGGGTCTACCAGATACATGGGCATTGATAAAGCTATTCAAGAGATTGCCACTCTAACATTACTAAATGACACACATATAAGTACCTCCTCAGCGTATGAGTGAGAGCTTCCAAGGGGATGAATTCTAAAGAAGCCTACTGTAAGTACCTCCCTAGTGTAGTAGTGAGAGCTACCTGGGGAAGAAGCTGAGTAACTATATTGTTTGACATCAGTTACTATCTATGTGGAGCCTGCCCTTCTTTATGGAACATTATCAATAGATGTGAATAAAGCTCTTTGTTTGCACTTTAAAAATTCCTGGCACCCTTTATTCTAACATCTGTACTGTATATCTACACCCAGCCTACATGGATCCAGCACACTACAAAGGTATTATAGGCTATTTACATGGCTGTGCAGTCTATCATGATGTAAACTCCTCAAGAGCCGGGCAAGGAGGGTTACATGTAGGACAGAGGGTAAGAGGGCCTTAATAGCGAGAAAGATATGAAGAGAGGAGGAGGATTAGAGCTAGGCAGTGAATTCTGATTTTGCATCTTTCAAAGGAAGCAGGGAAATTCTGATATTGGAAGAAACTCAGCTGGTCATTAAGCATCCTGTTCAGCCAGGCAGGCTGGAAGCCCGCAGTGGAATTGCTTCTCCCACAAATGACAATTACAGACATTCAGCCTTCCAATTATAAATTAGCAACATTTTCAGATTGTAGATTAATATTCTTAATATATCCTTAGTTTAGTATTGGAAAGTAATACAGTATAAAACATAATAGATCTGCTGGGTGTCATATACTGTATGCATAGGTTTATATAGTAACTTTTGATCCTACAAATTCAACATTGGTGTGATTAGAGGAAAATTCTAAAGTTACACATCTTGTGTGAAATGGAAAAAACAATCCCAAAGCACAAACATCCCACAAAAGTATATGTTTATTTAAAGTGAACATTCCAATGTATAGGGATATAGTAATATTCTGAGTTTGTTTGTAGATCTCAGAAAACTTCTTATGAAGCCTGCATGATCAGAAATGTTTCAAGTCACAGTAGTGGTGTTAACATTGAAATGTAAAAGCATAAGCAATGTTTTATATAGATTCATACTAATACAGCAGGGAGAAGCAGTGTAGCATGAACAGGATGGTTAGCCCAGTAGAAACGTACTGTATGTTTTTTTACTGTGCATTGCATGAGTGAGGTGTCTGCTCCAACCCTATCAGCTGCCCTCTTTCTCACGTACTCCCTTTTCCCTCTCACACACTTCCCCCATCTCTCTCACTCTCCCCACTCACTAATTTTCCCCTTTTCTCTCACTCTGTTTCTACCCATCTCACTCTATCTCTCAACCCTCCTCTTTCTTCTTCTTCCTCTTTCTCTCACCCCCCTTCTCTCTTCTTCCTCCCTATCTCACTCCCCCTCTCTATCTCACTGCCTCTCTCTCTCCCTCTCTCTCCCCTATTCTCTCTTACCTATCTCTCTTCCCCTCCTCTCTCTCTCTCTCTCTCTCTCTCTCAACCCCCTCCCCTCGCTTTCACTTTCCCACTCTCTCTCCTCCCCTTTCTCTCTATGTCTCTCCCTCTCTCATCTCCCTCTCTCTCTCTCTTCCTCACTGACTTCTCATTCTCTCTCTCCCCTGCATTATTTCTCTCACTCCCGTTTCTCTCACTCCCCCCTACTTCTCTCTCACCCCAAGTCCCCTCTCTCTCTCTCTTTTTGACTCCCCCTCTTTTCTCTCTTTCTCTCCATCTTTCCTTGTCTCTCCCCCTCTCCCTCAATCACCCTCTCTTCCACTCCCTCTTCCCTATCCCACTCCCCGTCTATCTGTCTCACTCACCCCTCTCTTTCACATCCCTCTCTCCCCAAATTAACTCCTCTTCCACCCCTCCTTTCTCTCTCATCTAACTCTTTACCTCACTCACTCCCCCCTCTCTCTCCCCCTCCCCCCTATTACTCTGCCGCCTCACTCCGAACTCTCTCGCCCCCTCTTTCTCCCCTTCTATGTCACTCTTACCCCCCTCTCTCCATCCACTTTCAGACTCTCCCTCTCTCTCATGCTGGGCCCTACTTGTAGTGTGGGGGAGGGGTCCATATGGGTCCAACTCAGCAGGGGGTGCCCACCCAGGTGACTGAGAGTGGAAGTTGAGCATACACAACAAAACAAAAAGAGGACACCAGCACTCCTATAATCTATATCAATACATAGTTGTAGTGAACGGTGCAGTAGGGAGAAAAGAGACAATAGCAACAACTAGAGAAACTGGTAGACCAATAACCCAAACTGGGCCAATGGAGCAGTAAATCCACTACATAACAGCATTGATAATTACTGTTTGATAATAAAACTCTGTATAGTGAATATAGAGAAAGCAGAGCTTAGAACAACCAATATGATATGATGAAGAAATTAAAAACACTATTATTATTACAAAGTTAAAACATAAGGTATTAAAAACTCCCTAGTGGGAAGCTGAGCTTGAGACAATGGAAGCGTAATATAATGCAAAAGGTTACTAGCCCAAAAATAGGGTGGTAACAAGGCCGGATGGCTAGCAAAAATAGGAGGAGCCTACTAGGAGGAAGGGAATTCCTAGGCGATCTGCCCCCTCCCATGACCACGCTACAATTTAAACTATATTATAGTATTATCCATACTCAGAATCAATATGTGAAAGCATAGCCTCTGTGGATCACTGCAGGTATGTACTTAGTGTAGTAAGAGTATGCTATTGATATACAGAAAAGCCAGCCATAATGAACTGACTTTAACTCATGGCAGAATGAAGCTATAAGTATATTCTCCACGATGGCTAGCAGTGAGCAAACAAATACACAATATATAAAGAACTTCTTCATGTGTATTGATAGTACATATGTGTCACAAGCTAAGATCTGGTGGAAAATCTCAAGTTTAGAGAACTACATTAAACATCATCTGGTGCCAAGGGGGCTAAGACTTAACCTGGCACCATCCCACCAGATCACTGATACCCAATTTATCAAAGCCTGGGAGAGTACACTTTTCGAGTTGAGCTTTACTTCCAGGTTCAGACATCTGGGCAGGACCCACTCTGCTGCTGGTCCCCTGACATTTGTTCCCATGCTCCCTCCTTGTCGGCTGCCCTGTTAACAGATGAAGCATACATGCATTTCCATGCAGATTCTAAATCAATGTGTCGCTTTTCCTTCATATTTGCACCATTTCCTCCATAATTGTTTTTCAGAGAATCTCCTGAAAATACTTTGCTAAATACAGTAGGTCCTATGCCACATGTAAGTCTCATTAAAAGTTTGAGAAACATTTTTCATCTTTCGGCATCTCTTGTCTCTTATGATATACACGCAAACTATGAATACTAAATTTACTTATCTAGCAATTGTAATACTTTCTGTAGACTGGGCAAAAACTACAATGAATGTAAAAAATGCAAAATAAGTAGAGATGTGTGAAACATTTGCATGAGGTTGCTTATAAACCATGCAAAATGTGACCTTTTTTGAGTTGCGAAAAAGTAGCAGCTGAGTCATAGTTTTCAAGCAATTAACCCAGTATTAAGTCAATGCGCATTGCAATCTCTTTCAATATGCTAATTTGTGATATTCTCTAAAATCACTGTATTTGCCTAATGCTGAGATGATAGATATGACACAAACACCATGTTTCATTCAGTGTCTGGTGATATTTTGCTGAAACCATATTAATTTGGTAACATTATTAGCCCTTTGAGGCTTGACAAAAAGTTTTTCAGAGAATAGAATATTGTTGGAAAAAAAAGCATAACATTTGAATTGAAACGTTAATACATTTTGGACAGTTTTACACATCTCTAAAAATAAGGCAGCAGAAAACTAAAATTATATGATAACATTGCTATTTATCATAAAAAATTAATGGACTACGGCTATGGATAACATCTACTCTCTCCTCTTAAACCCCTGACTATGGCAAGTACTGTACCATGACTTACCCGAATTCTCCTACCCTGACCTGGCTACATGACCCTGACTCTACAATCCGGACCTGGTCTCTTGGTTGCAGGGCTGTGGTTATATACATCCCCACCTCAGCCTCGCAGTCTAGTCCCGTTTGTGGTGAGCCCACGTTACACATCTATAAGGGAGATATATGTTGTCACTGTACATGACAAATTATTTATTAAAGTCTGTGGAGCCAAAAAAATTCAGATTGCTAATACAGTTCCAGCGTCCTCGAGAAAAATAGATTTGTTGTAGGCTCTGCACACTATCATTTCATCTATGATGAACTGTCATATCATTCCTGTAAACCATATTACAACCTACTGTACTGCAAATAATATTGCTAGTCTATTAAGTCTCTCAACCTCTCAGGTTAATGATAATGTGTTCTATCCTTTGAAAGGTAAAAAAAAACATCTGTATGCTGTTTCTTTTTAAAATGTTTAGATATACCATGTGATAAGTAATACTTTTCAATATTTGTAATATGCTTAGTGATTCTTATCTGTAACATTTTTTTTTTATTATGATATTTATTTTTTAAATTTCCAATATATAAAATGTGTAGTACGACATTTGCTAAAATGTGGCATCTCCAGTAATATTGGCTTAAAAAGTTTATTTCTCTAAAGATAAGGATTGCAGAAAAAATTACCAAATTTGTGATTAAATAACGTTTTATTACAGAATTTTAGTTTTCTGCTCCCTTATTTTTAAGAGATGTGTAAAACTGTCCAAAATGTATTAACATTTCAATTCAAATTTTATGCTTTTTTGTTTTTTTTACCAATATTCTATTCTCTGAAAAACTTTTTGTCAAGCCTCAAAGGGCTAATAATGTTACCAAATTAGTACGGTTTCAGCAAAATAGCACCATAAAGTGAGTGAAACATGGTTTATATAGAGGAAAGATTAAGGGATCTACAACCGGTACACCTACAGAAAGTTCCATAGAGGTCGAGGAGGAGATTTCAAAAGGGACAGTGGTGAGAGAAGTAGGAGAGAACAAGGAGAGGACAGGTCCATGAATGTCAAGAGAGTGAAGAATATGAAGGAGAAGAGGATTGTCAACAGTATCAAAAGCTGAGGAGAGGTCAAGAAGAATAAGAATAGAGTTTACTTCCTTGGCGATATGGAGGTCATTAACTACTTTATTAAGTGCAGTTTAATGTGAGTATACTGTGTGCAAATTTGATTGGAGAAGGTTGTGTAGGTAATGGGAGTTGAGAAAGTGAAGTATACGGTATATAAAGAAACAATTTGTTCCAGAAGTTTATAGGCAAAAAGCAAGAGGGAGACAGGGTGATGGTGAAAAGGTAGATGTGGTCTTGCTTAAAAAGAGATTGAAAAATAACACAACAAAGAGATGAGTTAAAGATATAAATGAGGATGGGACCATGGTAGAAGCAAGATGTTTGAGGAGTTGGGAAGGAAAGGGATCGAGGATTCATGTGGTGGAGGTTGAGGAGCAAAATTCTGGCAAAAAATTGAGAAATTAGTGAAATGGAAAACATTAGGAAAAGCTAAATTCAAGAACAAAACTGCAAAGCATTTTGCAAAGCACTTTTGAAGACATGCTTGTGTTATCATCGTAGTTTATTGCCTCTCCCTCACTAATGAGCACAGTGACATCATCACATTGTAATGTTGTATTCATCTGATTCTGTCTGCCATATTGTCTCAGGACTTTTAAGAGAGGCTTCTCTCACTGAGAAGACTAACAGTGCCCTTGGTGTCTTATCTTTTTGTGGATATCTTATGATCATAACTTGAATGAAAATATTCAATATTTTAATATTTATGAAACACTGTATACAGACGTAGCAGAAATGATTACTCCTGATAGCATGATGTGATGAATTAACGCTAATGCGCTATGAACTCAGGATTTACTGTGGGCGCTACTGAAAACATTGATAAAGTAATAGTGCGTCAAGGAGAAGGCACACAATATTACTGTATTCTTTTAGCTTATTTTGTGTAAACCGGGGAAGTAGCGCTTGCTACATCTCTATGCCACACAAAAAAAGTTAAAGATTAAATATCCCTTTGGTCTATTTTCTACACAATCTTTTATCTGAAATGGTCATGATTATCTTGTCTTCCAGCTTCACCACTGTGTACCTAATAATTCCTGCAACAAAATTGTACCTTGTAATTGGAGGACAAAATGTCCCGTCTTTTATTTGAGCAATCAAATTCAGAAATAAAACAGATAATGGACAGTGAAGCATTTGACTGGCTAATTATATACATTGTAATCGTTTTCAGATAAAAATAAACACAGAAGCCATCCATTACATAGTTCTCTATTAGAACATTTGCATTTGAAAGACCCGTCAATGCAATGATTTCATAGAAATGAGAAATAAAGGATTAAAATGCAGATGACTAAAAATAAGTTTTCATTTGATTCAATATATGCATTTGTATGTGATAATTGTCGTGTGAAACGCATTTGTAAGTATAATGAGAAAAATATAGAACTTAAAGGGCTCTCTTTTTCTATCATCTTTTTAAACAGTGCAGTAGATTTTTTGCACAAAACTACCCTAGTCAAATGATTGGATTTCATCCTAATTATGTAGTTACTTAATTTGAATAACTTTGAGAAATATCTAATTTACTGTAAAATGGGAACAGCACAGTTGATCTACTCAGATACACTCAAGAGCTGTGAAAAATGTTGGCAAATACAAAGTTTATTTCTTGCCGTTGGGGTCAAAGACTCTAGTTCAGGGACGGCCAGCTCCAGTCCTCAAGGGAAACCAATAGGTCAGGTTTTCAGGATATCCCTGCTTCAGCACAGGTGACTCAGTGATTCAGTCAGAATATACTGTACGTTCATATTCGGTCATCTGCATCATCAAGGGGGTAGAACAGAACATTTAAATCATTCAATACTTTAGACCAGTGGTTTACAACCTTTTTTTTGGTGAAGGAACCCTGTTTGAAATTCTGAGGTACACCAACCCACTCTAATAGCGTGTCTGAGATCAGATGCAGTGTAAGGAACCCCAACCCTCTCTAATAGCATGTGGGGAATGCATGTGGGGAAAGCAAGGGTTCCTAGGAACCCTTGTTGAAAAACACTGCTTTAGACTGCATCAGAGCTGCTGTGGGGAGACACAAAGAGAGACTGCTTCTCTCTGGGGCTCCTCTGTGCAGCTCTATAAGATTGGCTGGCCCAGTAGAATTAACGCTGTGGGGGTCCTGCTTTATTCCTCCCAGGCCACAACCGGGCAGCAAAATCGACTGTTTTCCGGGGCTGCAGACAGGAAGCGGATTTCGGCATGGTTCCCCTGTGGTTCCGGGGACAGTAAGATTGCACTTATTGTCCTTGTTATGGCGACGGTGTGGCATCATCAGCGATTTTTGCTTATAGTGTTAGAGACAAGAGACGGCGACCAGGGGGCGTGCTGGCGTCGTGGCCATGAGCGGTTCGCCCTCATTGGCTGAGCCAGTCAGATTGGCTAAACCGCTCACATTTTCATTGACTTCCAGCGATCGCGACCAATCCGTCCCTGTCGCGTCGCTCCTACTGTAGGTGCTCCTACTTCGCAGGCACTATGAGGCTGCGATTATACAGAAAAATGCATGTGTTGTCACCCATAGCGACACAACGCGACGCAAAAACAATTTGGTATAGGCAGTGAAAACTGCCCATACCACATGCGACTGTCTCCCCGCTTGCCACTGCAAGTGGGAGACAGTTGGAGCGTTTTAAAAATTTGTTTTCGGGTTGCGACTGCCACATCACGCGACATGGCCGTCCAATGAGAAAGCAGATGTGCTCGCAGTAGCATGTGGTATATACTAAATTGTTTATGTGCTGCCTGGTGTCGCCCACAGGAGTTTTTTCTGTATAATGTCGCTCTGACATTACAATTGTAGCCATGTATAAAAATGGTATACAGTTCTTTCTCATGCTGGCAGTAAACCTGGTAAGTATGCAGGATTGAATACAAAAGAAATGGGGGAGCACAATGGTTGGAAACAGGCAGTGTTATAGAACTGATAGTTGCTCTTTTTTTAAGGTGAAGCAGTTGTAACCTGAGTGGGTGTCGTGGCTCAGGTGTCTAATGTCTAATTGGGAGGATGGACACACATGGGTGTATGTGTGTTGGTGTAAAGGTGGAATAAAGGTATATAAGACTTACACGGCCTTGTGTAAGCCCAGTCGCATCAGAATTTCTTTAGGAGTCCCGTGTGCTTCTGATGAGGCTTTTCTTCTTGCGATGTTGGTTCTTCTTCTTGTCTTATGGTCCACTTGCTCCGTTGGTTCCCAGTGCCGCTCCAGGGGAAATTTTCTCTCGTGTAAACAAAAAGGAGGATAGGGTTAACATATATAATTGTATACACGTCAATGAGGGGGGGGGGGGGGATGGTGTGTTTTTTAAACCACCAAGAATTGTATTCTATATAATATAGTCTAGCACTCTAGTGTGGGTGTTATCCTATCTTGGTATCTTGTTCAAAAGAAGTTGCCCAATCAATATCAAGTGATGAAAGGGTAGGGTATGAAGGTAGTAAAAGTAAATATATCACAATACTCACACGGGCCAGTGTGAGTACACACTTCTAACGGTATCTTGTTCTTTTGTTCCAGATGTCACCGATGGTGAGGATGGGGTTTAACAAATAAAAGACTCTAATGTATGGGGGGTAAAAACACTACCTTTAATAAAAACATGAAAATAAAAACAAAAACAAACTCAGAATACAAACGATTCTGTGGGAGGTGAATGCAAGGGGTAGGCAGTGTGGTGTATAGTTGTAGGGGGTCTCTCTTTTCCGTGTCCGGATGGAGAGCTGCAACTTCACCTCTGCCTCCTCTGTAGTGTGCTTAAAAATGTTCCAGATGAAGAGCAACGCGTTTCGTCCAGGTACTGGACTTCCTCAGGCTCTGTATGTGCACCACTCTTTTTATATTTCTGCACATCAGATATAACAAACAGAGATAGCGCCCGGGTACCTTCGCAAACAAGTATGCAGGATTGCCAGCATCAATCATGGAGGTTTGCCCTCACACCCTGGTGAGGTGTCATATGTACATAAGGGGAGTGGTAACATGCTCTGTGTCCACTGTTAGTGACACAAGAGGTGTGGCTGTTTTCTGAGTCTATATAAGACACAGAACTGCCTAAAGTTAGTGTGTTAATCAAGGGGTTCAGTTATGACTAAGTTCCGGAGGTCTGCAGCAGTTAAGGCTGTCAGATATAATTAATAAGCTGATCTACACTGTGTTCAGGGACCTGACACAGGGGGTGATCTCCCCTAGGGGAGAGGTGATCCAACACTATTAGGAGAGGAGGAACCTTCCTAAGGGAGTGCAGAAAAGAAATGAGCGGCTAGACTGACCGCTGTTAGGGGCAGTCTGCCCGAAGATGTTAATAAAGATGCCCAGTTTCACAAGACCCTTGCTGTGTATGTGTGGAGTCATTACACAGAAGGAGGCACCACAGATGAGGTCCTCATCAGACACATCGCCCTGCGGCCGCAGAGATCCTGATAAGGTGGAGGCGCTGCATCGGATGTGAGTAAGACTCTGATCACACTACCTCAGAGGCCTGTCATGCTGATATCTCCACTACCATCAAGCGGGAGACTCAGGAGTCCTGTAAGCCAGCAGGTGCACCACACGACATACATACATGTAATGGGGCCAGTAGACCACAGGGGCCAATGTGAGATTGGGTGGGGGCCCGTAAAACCGTTACACAATTGTGACATCATGGATGCGCGCGCCCTGTATTTCAGCTGCATAATCGCAGCCTAGGCGCGGCCTAAGTCTTGCTACATCTGTATCAGGCATTATTGTAGTCGCAGGCACACAGTGTTAGCCCTGCCAGTATTTTGTGCAAGGCTAAACCATTTTGATTGCTGCTGTTCCTGCTGGCACATTTTGTTTGTCCTGCTGCAACACTCCAGCAGGAGCAATAATGTCTGCTACATTTATAGTTGTTTTTGTGTTGCCAACCATTCTTGCCGTATTTAATGCAATATAATCTGAAGTTAACTTATTCTGAGATTTTGGACAGCAGATTCAAGTCACTTTTTTTTGGTAAATTCAGAATTGTGATAGTTTGGTGAGGCTCCTGAACTACCCACTGATTATGTTAATGTGTATTTGCAATAATATTTGGTCTATAATGAACTTCTAATCCATTGTGTTCTACTGCTACAGAGCTAGTTGCTCATCATATTGTAACTGTGTATTGTATTAATATGTCTTGTATGTTATACTTTGCACTTAACCATAGATCACTAATGTGAATTTTATCATATTTTATTGCAATATTTTTGTACATAGGCATTAGGTAGCATACAATCTTATTTTTGGTGCATGAGGTACTGGGAGGTAAAATGAGTTGCCCAGGTCACAAGGAGCTGACAACTGGATTCAAACCAGGATCACCTACTTCAAAGACAGTCACATTACCTATTCTTAAATTATTTAAGGCTCTCTTTTAATCAAGCCAACATTGAATTTTGATATTTTGCTTTAAAATGCATTGCAGTACTTGGTGTCATCTGCAATTATTTGCTAGTGTGCCTATAACGTCTTTAATAACCTCATTAATAAAAACTATTCAATATTATCCAGATGCTTCTTGCTTTACGATAATGCCTTTGAACACAATGACAATGTACATCATTATCATTTGTGGTCTTCGATTAAGTATATTGCTACTCAAATTATGTGCATTTGTTGTGAAAATCTGGAACATATAAAGGTTTTAATTAACAACATGTGTTGTTTCTGCTTGTTTTGTGTTTATTTCATTCATTGCCACAGGCATTACTTGACAGTACTACATATGAACGTATTTTACATTTACTGTGTACCTCTATACCCAGGACATGAATCTGCTCTTTTCTGACCTTTATAGAATATTGATAATGAATAACACTGATATTTTGTCTGTCCGTAAGGGACTGCCCAATATGACAGGAATGAAAGATTTGTTGTGATTGACAATAAATGTAGTACCAAGATACAGAATGTATATTTATTTTGACTTCAGGTAACCTACTGTATCTACACTTTTATAAAATAAGACATTCTTAGGGAAGCCAATGTAATATCAACAATTCTGTAAAAATAGAGATGGATAAAATAATAATCCTTAAATATAATTCACAAGAATCCATCCATCTGTCATGCTCTGTGGGGACTAGCTCTGAATTGTCACTGCCAATCTGCACAGTTTGGTATGTTCAGAAGTAGCAGAATAAAATGTGAGAAAAAACCCTATTCTCTATTGCACATCTTTTCTTCTAAACGCTTCTATAAAGTGACAAACCGCAAGCTTTAACAGCCAAACTGCACGGATTACCTGAGGTGGTGCTAACTCCATCCCTGGTCTGACATTTGCTCTCTCAGCCAAACCCATATTTCAGACTCTGGATGTACCTGTCCAAGCACAAGGGAGGGGATCATTTACTATCTGCCAGTGATCAACTTCATTGTTGTAAGTAGCCATTTGTCGGATGCAGTGGGCATCATAATCAAAGGTGCTGCGCAGAGGTTTGTTTCTTTTATATACATCCAAAAAGTCTGCAGTCATTGACGTGGACAACAGGACTGGTATTTACATCCACATATATACATAATATATACATATATACACACACACACACACACATATATATATATATATATATATATATATATATATATATATATATATATATATATATATACATACACAGTTAGGTCTGGAAATAATTGGACACTGATACAAGTTTTGTTATTTCAGCTGTGTACCAAAATAAATTCAAGTTACAGTTGAATACTGAATATGGGCTTAAAGTGCAGTCTATCAGCTTTAATTGGAGGGTATTCACATCCAAATTGGAGGAAGGGTTTAGGAATTACATCTCTTTAATATGTAGCCACCATTTTTTCATTGCTATGCTCAGGAGGAGCATGCATAAAACTAAGCTAGCTACCGGTAGACTCAGCTGATAGTCATGCAAACACTTCCGTGATCCTGGCATAGCAAGGGAGCAACTGTACAGATTTAACTTTTATGTTTATCAGTGGCGAGTCTAGCTGCTTAAAAAGCAGTTAATTACATTGTGTCCTGCGATTCTGCACTACAATGCAAGTTACTATTATATCTACCTGCGGGCTGTAACTAAGTTAAATCTAAGTATGGAATGTACATATGCTAATCATAGGGGATCACTCCACTTTGATTATAATCAGTGGTATATAGTATCCCGCTCTCATACCATGTCACTCCCTAACATGAGAATCTCCTAATATACATCTTAGGAGCTAGCACTACTAGCTACCAATTATACCCACTATCATTTAGGTACTGTAATTGCGTTATATCTGCCATGTTACATCTATTTATAGGCAGATTTAAGCTTCTTACCTTGGGGTTAGACCATGTTTAATGGTTTATGACAGATCAGCTTGCTATAGCATTTCCATGAGAAGTGGTTATTGTTTGCTAGTTATGTAGCATTTAGCAGTTGGCTACAATTACATCACATGTTGCTACATGCTGTGAACAATGATTACATGAGTTACATTACACTGTGCTCAGTATCACTTCAATATTGAACTGGCATCACTACTCCGCTTCAATAAGGTTTCACTTTTGGTAGTTATGGACTATGGAATCTGTGATTATGACTCCTTTATACTAGGAGTGTTTTAAAGTCTCTTCTTGTTTTCGTCTGTACACCCACCTTATTCACACTATACCTCCAACTAGTGGCGATTATCGCCAATTGACAATACGGAGCTGTGGTTTAAGTCCACACCTTGACTTTAGGGGGATTCCATCCTGTTTCTACCTTTATATTACCTTAGAGCGGCCCATACTAATATTGCAAGGTAGCAGTGGGTTATATTTAAGTAGGAGTGTTAGTTTGTCCACCATTATTTTATTATTCATATACTATTAAAGTTTGATTTTAACATTATTTCATCATTATATCAATTAGGAGTGCTACAATAGGGGCCCTCTTTAGCTTTGTTCGTTTACAAGGTTTTCTGCCTACGTAAAATATATAATCCGCACATGCGTTTATGTTAAATTGGAACTTGTTGAAATGCATATACGTGTCATGACATTTTTGCACATGTGTGTATGTCAAATTGTCAATTGTATCTGTTCTACAGTAATACTGCTCTTTATGTGTCTACAGTACAGTACTGTATAAAATAAAAACACTGTTTATGTGCTACAGTATACTGTAGTTACAGGAGATACTGTAGTATTCCGTACAGTATCTCAATGAGACATTTTTATATATTTAAATACATTTAGAACTTTACATTACAGTGTGTACTGGATTTTAAAGATTTTTATAGTGTACTGTATGTCAAAAATTAACCGTATTAAGATATACTATATTAAAACTACTGTACATCAGTATTTCATTTTTTATAGTACTATTTAAGCACTAAAAGTAACTTAATTTCAAGATTTACTCTCTGTATACGGTACTGTACTGTATGTCAGATATTTATATATATTTAAATGCCTTTACAAGTTTATGTACTGTGCGGTGTAGTACTGTACCTGTACTATTGTAAGTGTGTAAACAGTAAAACAAGAACACACCAAAAAATTATATGTAACACATGACATTTTTTATTTTTCTGGATAACAGAGGAAAAATGCATAATACAAAAATACAACTTTGCCGGTAATCAAGCGGGGCCAGGTAGCAAAGATTGCTGCTCACCAGCTTTTCAGTCACGGTCGGCCCATTATTGCAATAGTATTGAGAAGCCAGTTTGGGTACCCGTACACTGCCAGGTTGGGAAGTACGTACAGGTACTGTACAGATCTTAAATGGATGAAACCTGACTTTTTTTTTTTGCAGTCGTCATGACAAACATACTAGCAAAAGCTGGGAGCACTGACCAAATCCTCTTGTAAAGGTATCTCCCAAAGGAAGGGCTGTGCAAAAAAAAGCAACCATTAGTTAATGTTTGCCTTATCGAATGCTTCCAGCCACGTTTGTTCGGTGAAAATTTGAAGAATTCATATTTGTCAATTATATAGTTGTAAATCTCTGCTAAAGTCGCATTCTTATCTGTTCCAGCATTAATTGCAGAAAATATGAGAAATGTGTAACTACATTGTGGTTTGCTATAAGGACTTGACATGACTTTACTTTACATGATGTCCATTCAGCAATTGCAGGGATAGCAATGTAGAATAACGGGACAAGCATTGTGTATACTGTGGAGATTTTAATTATGAAACGCCTAAATTTGATAACATCTTCGGCGAGCAAGGTCAATTTACAATGGATGACTGTTGTGGCCACTCTTTTTATCTAGTTTTCAAACACCTGCAAATTGACTATACACAACTCACTGGTTGCCCTGTGCAAAGGGATTCACTTTTGCCATCTGGCTGAAACACCCAGAACTGCAATCACATTAATCACGGAAAATCAACAACGGTAAACATGCATGTAATTGACAGCCTTCACGGAAGATTAACAAGTGAATGCCGCGTGGAATACAGCAGACTTTACGAAAACGGCGCAGAGAAATGATCAAATAATGGCTGCTGCATCTGTATAAACACACTAACATGTCCATTTTAACAGCAAACCTTGCTACCTGTTGAAAACTTTTTTTTTTTTAGTATAAATTTCCATGTTTTGGAATGACCAAGAATTTTGAATAAGAATTTAAGCCACATTCAGTATTATTTTTATTTATATATTTTTTGTGCGTCAAGCTATTTATGTGAGGAATAAGAATAGGAAAATAAGTGTTTGATTACAAAATTGAGATGTTTATTACCTGTGAAAGGGTGGCATCACATTCTCACCCCTATAATTTATACAGATGTAGCAGGATTTAACGTCTCCGGTAGGATTACTGCTGTGGGTGTTCCGATCCGGAAGCATGGAGCCCCGCAGCGCTACTAAGGCTTTTTGCTTTCTCAGCCGTGGCACCTGAGACAGTGAGTCTTGCTACATCTGTATTTGCCTGCAACAAATAAAAAATTACAAAATTCAAAGTTAAAACGTGTAACACTGTTGTTTTTGCACAGTTCTTTGAAGTTAGAGATTTGTAAATCAGATGTGGGTAATCACAAACTGCCAAATTTGATTCGCGTTTCATTTTGAGAATTTGTGAAAATTCACCAAGACAAAATGTATACATCTGAGCAATATTACTGTACATATTTTTAAGTCAATTGGGTAACTATAATCCTAATAGTAACTTTAACCCTCTTGAAGTAAAATAATGAGAATTCAGCCAAAAATGTCAGGTATTGCTGATTCGTTTCTACATCTGTAAATGAGAAAAATATTTTTCTATGTAGTAGGAAAGCTTGCAGCAGTCATTGAATAAATGTGACATTGTTTTGAAACCTATTGAAAATATGCCACCAAAGATGGCAACATTTCTACCAATGTGTTTTTTTAGTGTGTAATGAAGAGCTTACAAAACATACATTTACTGAAAGTTAAAAATGTTCAACAACTAAACTCATACATTATAAGAAAAAAACGCTACTCTATTTACATCATAACTATAAACTTATTTGCCACTTACATATGTAACACCCATTATTCTTAACATGTTTGGGTCACAAGACCCCAAGCTGTCTGATTTGCTACCTGGGGGCTCCATTTGTTTGCATTGTGCAATTTTGTCTGACACATTAAAATTTGTGTTGGAAAAATCACCCGATTAGGCGAGCAAGTTTAAAATAACGGGCGCTACATCTGAAATAACCTTGAGTAAACCAGGCCCACAGATAGATGTGGTGTGCTTCCATGTTCTTGGAGCTGCAGATAAATGCATACATGGTCTTGTTGCTGATCTCGTGCACTGTATAGTATTTTAAGAAGGGAAAAGCTGTAACTGGAGATTTCCCAGAGGTTCTACTCCAGGTTCTTTTGCGCTTGGGCAGCAGGATAATCAATTTAAGCTGCTCTCTGACAATAAAATCCCAGGTGTTCCCCTGCCGAAAGATAGTCTATTTGCTGATGCTGTTTATCCAAACATTTATTCTGCAGAGTGCTCATTCTGCTATCCTTGGTCAGCTTCAAACTATTTTTCTTTCTGCTATACTGTACTTCAAGCATATTTTGCATTTAACACTTTATGTTGAGTATGTTACCATGTGCTGCACTTGCCATCCATATGTCTATGTTTTCCCAGATTACCCTTCCAGATCTTTTGCTGCCTCTTCATATAATAAAAACCCAGACATTACCCTCTTCCCCCCACCCTGATCCACCCTCCTTGATCCACCCTCCGTGCTGTCTACTTCCAAGTGCCTAAAAACATTTCTGGCTCCTTTCCATTTTCTTTACACCTTTCATATCTTTCATTGTCAGAAAATAAACAGGGATTGTTTATCAAATGAATAAAATGGGTGTCGTCACATACTGTATGTCCGAGTTATACTATGTCTGTTTCTCTCTGTGCCAAATCTAAGAAATTATCTTAAACTTTCTTTAAAATGTGACAGAAATGTTTGCCAGGTTTACAATAAACACAAGATCGTCATATCAAGGTTTCTTGCAATTCTTAGATGTGTCAGCTATACTGGGCACTTGAAGAGGTGGACTTTTATTTTCAGGTATTTACTAAGTGCTAGCTGTAATTATTGCCACATGCAATTTAGAACGTCTTGCCATTGCTGAGGACGCACTAAATCTGAGGAAAGAGTATTTCTTTTTCTTTCTAAAAGCAGCCCTGGGATTCTGCTACAGGGATTCTGTGATCCTGCCTCCAGACCTAGAATCACAGATTGTAAATCATGTTACAGTGTGCATATGCATGTAAAGACTCCTAATGCTTCATGTTATCACAAATCACAGGTGGAGCAAAATAGGTGCTTAGAGAATTGATTGGATAGCGAAGAAACAAATTCCGTATTGCAGAATTTGTGGAGTAGTTAAAAAAAAATATGGTAGCAGTTGATTAAATTAGAAAACATGTTCTATCTATTGCAGTATGTGTAGTACGAAGTATATTAAAGCCATACTGAGGAAAGCAGATTACAGGGGAGGGATGGTCAAGTCTGATGGTTTCCAGCAAGCAAAGGGAGGCTGAGAAAGTGCCTGGATTTTTAAATATATATGAATTCAGACCACAAAGCAGTCCAAACAGTCCAGTGCTCCAAAAAAATATTATTATAGGCGTGTGGCTGGGGATACGCTGTAAATTGATATCTCTAAGTGTTGTAATAGACACACTATGTGAGTCTGCCTGTGAGCAATCGCCAGTAGAGACGGTATACAAAAGAGTAATGAGTAAAAAATGTAGTAGATAAAGAGCTTGTTACCGACTGGCTGCAACGTGCAGCACGATCGCGTCGTTGTATTATTACTCACAGGTATGTAGAGTGATAGTGGAATAGATGATTGAATATCGTAGCAAACACCGAGAGCCAACAACTCCTCCAACAGCAGCCTCCGATGACGGGCAGCGCGGCGTCAGGCGATAGGGGATTCCCCGCAATGGAGCACAGCAGCCACAGCCAGGGCGAATCCCTCTGTGTACAGTAGTAGAAGGGGGTAAACAGGCCCCCATAAGGAAGACTCATCACTGACAAACGCAGCTCCTGTGCGGCTCCTCAATGGTAAGTAACAGGCTGCCTCCACCACCAGATAGGTAGCTGTGTATACGAGGAGGAGGTCTTAGTTGGTATGCAGATGAGAGCTTACAGCAGCGTATCCACAGTGGCGTGCATTCAGGTATGGAGTAGTAATCTGGAACAATGAAGAGAACCGGAGCACAGCGCACCAGTGCATCACAGGACACGGAGGTCTTCTTTAGAATAGTTTAATGATTAAAAGAACATAGGGCAGAGTTCCTAAAGACGCTCTGACATGTTCCACGCACAGGGCGTCTTTAGGAACTCTGCCCTATGTTCTTTTAATCATTAAACTATTCTAAAGAAGACCTTTGTGTCCTGTGATGCACTGGTGGGCTGTGCTCCGGTTCTCTTCATTGTTCCTGGATTTTTAAAGACCTGTAATGGTTGTGATTAATTCGCCTTCAAGCACGTTCCACTAAAAATCCTGATCTTGGTTCCACCACTTGACGAATAGATTATAGAAACAGTTTAATCCTGTATAACGGAGAACAGTACCTGATGGAAACCGTATCACTGAAATGCAAAGCTAGGGCTCAATCCAACTATTAAAGTGACAGTGCAAAGGATAAAGTTTCAAGACAACACAATATAATTCCTCACATAAACAACTGGGGGGGGGGGGAGTAAAACCTAATACAGACTCTTCTGAAAACTAATCATGTAAATTACTTCCACAAGTTAAGAATAAAAAAAATATGAAGAACATTTACATTTTATTTAACATGATTAAGAACATATGACGAATAAAACAAAGTAGCCTCCTATTCCAAGAAAGAACTACATACTGTATACTGTAAAATGCATATTAGACAGAATAGAGGCATATCCTAGGCGACGGAAGATCAGCATTACAATGAATACATTAAATGTAACTAATGGTTACATGAAAAATTATGCTCGACTTTTAGAAGAGGCGTATAAAGAGGGTGGTATTTCTAGGAATTAATTTCTGTTTTCACGGGATAAAAATCCTAGGATTCCAATATTGTACATGTTGCCAGGAATCCAAGTCACTGGGATGACGAATCGTCTCCAGAATTGGTAGATTATGTGATAAAGCGTGCAGGTTTTAGATCACTACTCCCCCAGACAACAAATACAAACCATAGCCTTATACTACAGTGTTAATATAACTGCAGATACACAACTTTTTGAGTACAGGCATACACCGGTTTAAGGACACTCACTTTAAGTACACTCGCGAGTAAGGACATATCGCCCAATAGGCAAACAGCAGCTCGCGCATGCGCCTGTCAGCACATCCTGAACAGCAATACCGGCTCCCTACCTGTACTGAAGCTGTGCGCAAGCGGGGAGACTATAGAGCCTGTTACAAATGCGTTATTTACACCAGTTATGCACGTTTATGACGATTGCAGTACAGTACATGCATTGATAAGTAGGGAAAAGGTAGTGCTTCACTTTAAGTACATTGTCGCTTTACATACATGCTCCGGTCCCATTGCGTATGTTAATGCGGGGTATGCCTGTATAGCACAAAGACTCAGAAAGTTCAAAGCACTGAAAGAATCGTTGTTTAACTACCATACAGATAATAACACAATTGATTCAGAGACATTGGGGGTCATTTATTATACTGCAATAGTCAATTATGTTTCTGTGCAATAATTCCCTGATCGGCATAATTTAATTTAATGAATAACTGCTGCAAAAATAATATTGAATTTAATTTTGTAATTTTATTGCCCATTGGACAGACTCATTCTCTCCTGGCTACAGAATCCTATGTTCTACTGATGTTTTGAAGGTCCAGTACAGCCAATATGTATCTTTATACATGAGCCAAAACATAGTACAAGCAATATAAGTAACAATAATATTACAGTGTAAAAAAGTGATTGTATGTTATTTCAAGTCATGTGATCACTACCTTACTTAATGCTATTTAGATTGATTAAGGAATAAAATGGTGCATCTCTGAAAACTCTTAAAGAGCAAAACTCCCTTATATTTTACAGTAAATTTTACATTATTGCTATTTATCAGCATTGATACATTTCAGTACTATCAGTAATCATGAATATTTTTTTATTCATTATCCTAAAAGATTAATATACAAGACTGCAATGATTGAAATCAATGTTTGTTCTCTGGGAGGCTTGCCACCTAGGAACAGCTGTTGGAAGATGGCAGGCTTCCCAGAGAAGAACTGTCTTGTATAAAAATGTTTATCTTGCTTCCTTGGAGGCATGGGGAGAGCACAGGCAGATTCATTTTCAGCAAGAAGACAGAGTTTCCGTGACTGCCATGGATTCCCTAGGATTTCCCCCAAGAATACCTCCATGTTTTTCAAAATAGTTAATATACAGTACACAGAGGATGAATACTTTTTGCCACCCTCTGGTAAGAAAGAAATTCCTGCCAGAATGGGTTTCCTGCCACATCCTCCATGGAACCTTCCTCCGACTCCCCTTATTTGAGGGAGAAATCTAATGCCTTAGCTAAAATCTCCTCAATGTTTGTTTGAGCATGTTATCACTGTTTAGGGTTCCTGCTTGTCATAACATGCCTCATAACGACTGTGACAGGGCAGAACCCCTGTCTAAAAGGGCTTCAATAGCAAGCCTGTATTGGTCTAAGGAACCCAGCAGGGTTGATTGCAGTTGCAAACAATTAATCAGTCTCCCCCTGGCTCATCAGACAGGTAGAAAAGCATCCTGCTTAAACTGGAGGAAATCTCTTGACCACAGGGGCATTGTTGCCAGCAAGAGACTCGCAGGAACAGTTGTATTGAGCACAGAAGGACTGTGCGGCCTGTAAGATACCCTGAAACTAGACCCTCTACATCCAGGGCATGGCGGACCCTGGAATCCACTAGAAGGTGCCCTCCCCCCCCAATGGGTACAACCCAGAGACTGACATAAATAGCCCTCTTTTTACTTTGGGGTCATAGATTGGCAAGAGGCCTATCCTCCCAGCCCCGCAGGTAGGTATTGGGAGAGTGAGTTAGCCATTACAAAGAGATACGATGTTTGTTAATTTGGTTGCTTTCTTAAATATGTGTTGTTTAAAGTTACAGGCTTAAAAGCCATGATTCCCCCCCCCCCCCTTCAAAATATGTTCCCTGGTTGTACTTTTACAACAACCTTATTAAATACTTGTTTGAAAAACTTTGGCTTATTCCCTGTACCTTATGAAAGTTCCGACTCCTCCATTTCCAAAGGCAAAGCCATAGTGGGTAGTTTATCAAATACTCTGCAGGTAGTAAACTGGAAGTCAGAGAAGGTGGCTCACTCTTTCGCTTCTAGTAACAGATGTCAGAAGAGCCAGATTCAGATTGCAAGAGTTAGCCTTTTGGGGAAGTGAGTTCCCTTCTTCTTGGTATTGGACCTTAAAGTAGAAGTTTTCAACTTTATTAAATTGGCCATTAGAGCTCAGTTAAAGAAGATTAATTGCTCCTTGGAACACACATGGCATTCCAGTTATACAGGCCTTATTAGCTCTTGAAATTGCCCCAGCCCTAATTTTACTTCTCTAAATTGGCTCTAATTTGAGCAATGGGCAAAGCCTCAAAGCCTAATTATTGGATAAACATTCAGTTACATTTCCATTGTCCAAAGGACAAGATTGCTTAGGGTCACTGGTAAATCAGACCTCACCACTAATGCATCAGAGTTTTGAAAGTTCTGGAATTCTCACCTTTTGGTCCAAAGTTGGCAAGTCATTCTCCCATTTCAAGGGCATGACAAGATAATATGTGAGAAGGCCATTTCATAAGGAAATTGAGTGGTTTTTAACGTCAGGTCCTCAATCGTTTCATCAAGCCCAAAGTTTTGCATGGAAGGCCTTCAGGACATTCCCACAATCATGTGCCCACATTTCTTCACAGTGAAAATAGACTTGAAGGACACGTTTTATTTCACCCCTATTTATTAGATTCAGATGGAAAAATAAAAATTCCCAATGGTTAGTCATAGTCTTCAGACTTTGGAACGTTCCACATACTTTTACCAGAATTATGAAATCAGTCATCAGCCACCTAAGGCTTTGGTGTATGACGTGCCTGGTTTACCTAGACAACCTCTTACTGTTAGACACAGTCCAACCTTCCTTAGAGGTGGACAAATGTTACACACTCACTGCTCACCACTGTAGATTTCTAAATAAGTATGGAAACATCTGTTTTGAAAAAAATAGAAATGTTGTTGATGACCCAAGAAAAAGTAGTACATTAGTTTTCTTTCTGGGACAATGTGGCTACTAAAAAGCTGGACTTCTATAGTTTGAAAGATGGAATATCTTCAGCAAAAATAAAAGTACAAGTTCTTATACAGTTTATGATAGTAAATCTAACATGAAAGGAATTAATCAAACATGATCTAATATTCAAAAGTTATCATTTATGCTTTCATAACCCCTTTACATTGAACTAATAGCTTCATAAATATAAATGATACAAAATATTTTGCCACCATTATAAAAGAAGAGCCTGTGTATGTTCCCTGTTACCGTTTAAGAAATGGCTTTTAAAAAATGTATGTACATGACTCAATTACTAAGGATAAATATGCACCTTTAAACTTTACCTTTTTGTGCTAGTTTGCATTTTCATTTGTGTTTGCTAAAATGATTCAATATATAGTTATGCATTACCAACCCTTTTTTTCTTTGTCATTATATCCCTAAATACATTGATTATATTAAGCCAAATACTCATAAAACACAGTGATGTGATACAAAACCATGCCCCAGAATCTGTATTCTATTCCCCCTGTCAATCACTGTAAAACCTTGCTTCTCTTTACGTTAACCATGTAGAAGGGACCAATATGCCCTCCAATAGACCTACTGTACTGTATGTGTCCTCCATACTCAGGGTCCACAGCTGTTCTGCGACCAGCTTGTGAAAGGTTTATTATGTGACTGTCCCTTTAAGAATGAGGAGTACAAAAATCTTCATTTTGCAGTTTTTGTTAATTTTTATATTCCTGGGTGTTACTTTCATTTTTGCACCCGGACTTGGCATCAAAAGTGTTGTTCGCAATTTTTCTGCGGATGACCTTCACCTACCTCCTATTATAGCCAATCCAGTATGAACACAAACACACATTTGCACAAGTTACTATTTCTATTACAAGATGCAGATTCTATCCTCCCATCAGAAACTAGCATGCAAACTATCCAATGTTCTCAAATATACGCTACACCCCTGTAAGAGGCATACTGTAATATATCTTTGCAATATAATTATTTTAGTCATGCGAGTATACTTTTGGTATCTCTTGCATCTACTACGTAGTAAACCAAGCTGAGGAATTACTCCATGGTTTGTGTTATATTTTTGAAAGAATATTTTCTTTAACACTTGCACTGCCTCTGACAAAAGGGTCTGGAGAATGACTACAGAAAATAAAATGGGGCATTGGTCATCTAGTTATTCACCACTAGCAAATGTCTTGGACCATATTATGCATTCAGGGCAGTGGATGACCAACTAGCTTAGCTTCCTTCTACTGACAAGCAGTTGGCAGTCAACTTGACTTACATCTGTGCACATATGATGTCTGACCTGATCATATTCTCCGGAGTTGGAAATGTTCCCAAAAGAAATCCAATGCCATTAATATAGGAAACAGACCCAACTAATTGTTTCCCTTCCAATAGACAACTCTGCTGCACACACTTACCAGCTGAATAGGCACACAATCCTGTTGATTCAGTAGCTTAGCTCCCTGTTGGACACAGTTTTTGGATACCACATTGTCTTCCTGTCGACTTGTTATGATGTTATATCAAACTTCTGTAGCCCTGTCTGGTTTGGCAACCAGTCTTCCCTCCCTGACATGCAAGCCCTGGTAAGAGCAGGCAGTGTCAGGACCAATTAAGGGTTTTCCCCACACAGGCAGCTCTTTTGAGTGACAGGGGAGGAGGTGGGACTAGGTCTGTGTTCTGTCCAATCTTGGATTCAGACCTGGTACCTTCCCCTACTGTACTTAAGGAGTTGCACCACCCAAATTTAGTAGTGTCTCTACCATTGAGAGAGACAGGTAACACGCAGGATTGCTGTGTACTGGTATACCCTGGTCCTCTACCCTTAAGGGGAGAGTGCATGATTACCTTTCCCCTGGCCTGCTAGAGGGTCACGGAGGAGTAGGAACTGTTGAGGGGGCCCTTAACTTATAGTGTATGTCCAGGGACAATCCGGACGTTGGAGACCTACAGTGAACTGCATTGGGCAGAGGCCCACATGTTACTGTGTGTACAGAAGGACAATAAACCGGTTCAAGTTGAATATACCTCCTGTCTAGAGTGTAATATTTCTGGGGGGAGAGGTAACTCTTTCTACCATAGGAGATTGCCTCCATACTGTACATCTGAAGCCTGCGGCAGATGGAGGCGCTGTGTATCCAGAGATAAGCTAGTAGAATGTACCCCAGAAACCAGTCATGTAATCCCCAACAACATCGGCAGAGACTCAGATCTACTATTAGCAAGCAGGTATGCACCAACCTACACCATGTAATGGTGACATCTCCCAACGGGTGGGGGAAAAACCGTTACACTTAAAAGGCATTTTCTTTCCTTTGTGGATGGTTCACCAACACTAAGGGACGTTATAAGAAAAATAAATAAATAAGTTCTTCTTTTTTCTTTGAGACGTCCCTTGGAGGCTGTTGATGTGGGGAGATGGATCATCCCGCATTTGGAGGGATGCAGAGATGAAAAACAATTACTACAATAATTATATTATAACAGATACTATTTTGTGTTTTTCACCTATAGTACGTTCTACTTGCCATTCCTAAAAGTGCCATGCTGGGTGTGCATGATTAATCCTATTTAATAATTGTTCTTTAATATATTGCCAGCAAAAACCCTTCCTACAGATCTTCTGCAGTCCCTCCTTTACTAGGTATTATTTCAACAGGGGTTAAAAAGAATTAATAAAACTGAAAAAAGCTAATATAAGTTTGCTATCCAAAATTAAAAATAAATGATCTTTTCAGTGACTCAGGGGGATCCATTCAGGGTTGCCACCTTCTACTGAAGGCCAAGTCGGAGAAGAAGAAAAAATCCCTTACTTGTGTGGCGTGGTGGTGCGGCGGCGGCGGCGGCGGCAGCGTCTCCCGGCATCCTGCTGCAATTTCCCCCTGCAACTGCAGTGTAGATGGCTGCGTGGCGTGAAATGACTGCATCACGTCATGATGTCACGTAGCGTCTGGTTACCATGGCAATGCAGCGTCATTTGACGCCACACAGCCATCTTCATTGCAGTTAGAGGAGGAAATTGCAGCAGGATGCCGGAGACGCCACCGCACCACACACTTCCGCCACCCGGAGTGACGACGGCACCCCGTAGCCCGGAGATAAGTGCCCAAAACCCGAAGTCTCCTGGTCAAACCAGGAGAGGTGGCAACCCTGGATCCATTTAAAAAAAGACTTTACACATAACAGCTATCTGAACAAAACTAATATATATATATATACACATTTTTCTGTAGCAGAGTATAGGAAACAGCTATGGCACTTTAAGGACTCACAATTATATTGCATTCTAAATAGCTAAACCACAAAAGGGAGTTATATATTGTTTATTATATTTGTAATATGAGCTCGATATACTGTATGTGAACAACTGCAGAATTAAATGAAACACTTCAGCTTTTTCTAATTATATCCTGTAGTAAAGAGATAAGAGAAACTAAGAGCCCTCTACATAAACAGCAACAATTATAAATACGTATATCAGTATGGACCACATAGTAGAATGATAAGCCTAATTTGCTTGCATTGTGTTTTTTTGTCTCTTTATATTAATACCAGTTGTGAGTTCAAAGCTGTATTTGTGACTTGTATTTTTAATTTGGATTCAATTGAAAAAAATTGAATACACCTTTGCATGTGTTCTATTCTTATACTAACTTTCATATGTGTCATGCAGTCAGAGAATTCCAGAATGATTAAGATACAGTACACGCAAATAACATCCTAGGGCAGGCCTGCACAACATACGGCCCGCGGGCCGCCTGGCCTCTCTGTGCGGCCAGCGATGACTCCGGCCAGGTGCCAGTTAATGAAATATTTTTTTTTTAAAAGTTACGAAAATGGCGGCGAATCCATGCGGTCCCGGCGCGCATGCGCAGGGCAAGCAGGGCCCGCTCCCCCCCCCCCGCTCCCAACGTGGGACGGAGGGGGAAGTAACAGCCAGCTCCTCTGCGGCCGCTCCCCCCCTGCTCCCAATGTGGGACAGAGGGGAAAGTAACAGCCAGCTCCTCCTGCGGCCTGCTTCCCACTGCTTCCCCCCGCGGCCAGCTTCCCGCATCCCCCCGAGCTCACCTGCAGTGCCCCCCCCCCGAAGCCCACCCCCCACACCCCCAAGCCCACCTCCCGTCCCGAGCAGCTGCCGCGGGGATATCGGGGGCAGGAGGGGAAAGCGTCCGGCGGCAAGCTGCACCCGCCCGGTCAAGGTCACCCACCCAGTCACTCTCACTGTCAAGAACCCAGTCACTGTCACCCACCCAGTCACTGTCACCCACCCAGTCACTGTCACCCAGTCACTGTCACCCACCGAGTCATTGTCATCCACCCAGTCACTGTCACCCACCCACCCAGTCACTGTCACCCTGACACCCAGTCACTGTCACCCACCCAGTCACTGTCACCCAGTCACTGTCACCCAGTCACTGTCAAGGGTCACTGTCACCCAGTCACTGTCACCCAGTCACTGTCACCCAGTCACTGTCACCCACCCAGTCACTGTCAAGTCACTGTCACCCACCCAGTCACTGTAACCTAGTCACTGTCACCCAGTCACTGTCACCCAGTCACTGTCACCCACCCACCCAGTCACTGTTACCCTGTCACCCAGTCACTGTCACCTTGTCACCCAGTCACTGTCATCCAGTCACTGTCACCCAGTCACTGTCACCCAGTCACTGTCACCCACCCACCCAGTCACTGTTACCCTGTCACCCAGTCACTGTCACCTTGTCAACCAGTCACTGTCATCCAGTCACTGTCACCCACCCAGTCACTGTCAAGTCCCTGTCACCCACCCATTCACTGTCATCCTGTCACCCAGTCATTGTCACCCAGTCACCCAGTCACTGTCTCCCTGTCACCCAGTCACTGTCACCCAGTCGCTGTCACCCACCCAGTCACTGTCACCCAGTCACTGTCACCCACCCAGTCACTGTCACCCTGTCACCCAGTTACTGTCACCCAGTCACTGTCACCAAGTCACTGTCACCCACCCAGTCACTGTCACCCTCTCACCCAGTCACTGTCAACCAGTCACTGTCACCCTGTCACCCAGTCACTGTCACCCACCAAGCCAGTCATTGTCACCCACCCACCCAGTCACTGTCACCCAGTCACTGTCACCAAGTCACTTTCACACAGTCACTGTCTCCCACCCAGTCACTGTCTCCCACCCAGTCACTGTCTCCCACCCAGTCACTGTCACCCACCCAGTCACTGTCACCCACCCAGTCACTGTCACCCAGTCACTGTCACCCAGTCACTGTCACCCACCGAGTCATTGTCATCCACCCAGTCACTGTCACTCACCCACCCAGTCACTGTCACCCTGACACCCAGTCACTGTCACCCACCCAGTCACTGTCACCCAGTCACTGTCACCCAGTCACTGTCAAGGGTCACTGTCACCCAGTCACTGTCACCCAGTCACTGTCACCCAGTCACTGTCACCCACCCAGTCACTGTCAAGTCACTGTCACCCACCCAGTCACTGTAACCTAGTCACTGTCACCCAGTCACTGTCACCCAGTCACTGTCACCCACCCACCCAGTCACTGTTACCCTGTCACCCAGTCACTGTCACCTTGTCACCCAGTCACTGTTATCCAGTCACTGTCACCCAGTCACTGTCACCCAGTCACTGTCACCCACCCACCCAGTCACTGTTACCCTGTCACCCAGTCACTGTCACCTTGTCAACCAGTCACTGTCATCCAGTCACTGTCACCCACCCAGTCACTGTCAAGTCCCTGTCACCCACCCATTCACTGTCATCCTGTCACCCAGTCATTGTCACCCTGTCACCCAGTCACTGTCTCCCTGTCACCCAGTCACTGTCACCCAGTCGCTGTCACCCACCCAGTCACTGTCACCCAGTCACTGTCACCCACCCAGTCACTGTCACCCTGTCACCCAGTTACTGTCACCCAGTCACTGTCACCAAGTCACTGTCACCCACCCAGTCACTGTCACCCTCTCACCCAGTCACTGTCAACCAGTCACTGTCACCCTGTCACCCAGTCACTGTCACCCACCAAGCCAGTCATTGTCACCCACCCACCCAGTCACTGTCACCCAGTCACTGTCACCAAGTCACTTTCACACAGTCACTGTCTCCCACCCAGTCACTGTCTCCCACCCAGTCACTGTCTCCCACCCAGTCACTGTCACCCACCCAGTCACTGTCACCCACCCAGTCACTGTCTCCCACCCAGTCACTGTCTCCCACCCAGTCACTGTCACCCACCCAGTCACTGTCACCCACCCAGTCACTGTCACCCACCCAGTCACTGTCTCCCACCTAGTCACTGTCTCCCACCCAGTCACTGTCACCCACCCAGTCACTGTCACCCACCCAGTCACTGTCTCCCACCCAGTCACTGTCACCCACCCAGTCACTGTTACCCACCCAGTCACTGTCACCCACCCAGTCACTGTCACCCACCATCATTCACCCACCCACAAGCATTCACCCAAGGGGGAAGAGTGATGTGAGGTTCAAGGGGGGAGAGTGATGTGAGGTGCAAGGGGGAGAGTGATGTGAGGTGCAAGGGGGGAGAGAGGTGAGGTGCAAGGGGGGAGAGTGATGTGAGGTGCAAGGGGGCAGAGTGATGTGAGGTGCAAGGGGGGAGAGTGATGTGAGGTGCAAGGGGGATAGTGATGTGAGGTGCAGGGGGGGAGAGTGATGTGAGGTGCAAGGGGGAGAGTGATGTGAGGTGCAAGGGGGAGAGTGATGTGAGATTCAAGGGGAGAGTGATTTGATCTGCAAGGGGGGAGAGTGATGTGAGGTGCAAGGGGGGAGTGATGTGAGGTGCAAGGGGGGAGATTGATGTGAGGTGCAAGGGGGAGAGTGATGTGAGGTGCAAGGGGGGGAGAGTGATGTGAGGTGCAAGGGGGGAGAGTGATGTGAGGTGCAAGGGGGAGAGTGATGTGAGGTGAAAGGGGGGAAAGTGATGTGAGCTGCAGGGGGAGAGTGATGTGAGGGGCAAGGGGGGAGAGTGGTGTGAGGTGCAAGGGGGAGAGTGATGTGAGGTGCAAGGGGGGAGTGATGTGAGGTGCAAGGGGGGAGATTGATGTGAGGTGCAAGGGGGAGAGTGATGTGAGGTGCAAGGGGGGAGAGTGATGTGAGGTGCAAGGGGGGAGAGTGATGTGAGGTGCAAGGGGGGAGTTTGGTGTGAGGTGCAAGGGGGGAGAGGGATGTGAGGTGCAGGGGGGGAGTGATGTGAGGTGCAGGGGGGAGAGGGACGTGAAGTGCAGGGGGGGTTGGATGTGTGAGGTGTGCAGGGGGTTATTGTGTGTTTAATGTGGAGGGGGAGTATTATGTGTGTGGGTGAGGGAGAGAGATGGGGGTATGAGAGATAGATGTGGAGTATCACAAAGGTTGATAGTGAGGGGTTCTGGGGGAGATATGAGGATGATGATGAAGGGTGCTGGGGGAGATATGAGGATGATGATGAGGGGTGCTGGGGGAGATATGAGGATGATGATGAGTGGTGCTGGAGGAGAGATGATGATAATGATGATGATGATGATGATGATGATGATGATGATGATGATGATGATGATGATGATGATGATGATGATGATGATGATGATGATTATACCCGTGCGGCCCAATTTTTTTTTCCTTGGAGCAGTTTGGCCCTTCTCACTTTACGAGTTGTGCAGGCCTGCCCTAGGGCAATGGTAGGCAACATGATATACTTGTTTCAGACTATACTTTCTGCCTCCTGTCATGTAATTCCTAGTAGCTACAGGCAGTATCAGGCTATACTGTGGGTTTACCCCCCCCCCCCGCCCCTCATGCAACCTTCTTGTGTTGCAGGAGTGGAGATGAGGCGTGGTCTGCAAGTTCCCCAATTTGGGTACAACCCAGGTCCCCTCCCCTTATGCACTAAGGAGGAGGCAATCCAAATTATAGTCATGTGAGGTGCAAGGGGGGAGAGTGATGTGAGTTGCAAGGGGGAAGAGTGATGTGAGGTGCAAGGGGGAAGATTGATGTGAGGTGCAAGTGGGGAGAGTTATGTGAGGTGCAAGGGGGAGAGTGATGTGAGCTGCAAGGGGGAGAGTGATGTGAGCTGCAGGGGGGAGAGTGATGTTAGGTGCAAGGGGGGAGAGTGATGTGAGGAGCAAGGGGGGAGAGTGATGTGGTGCAGGGGGGAGAGTGATGTGAGGTGCAAGGGGGAGAGTGATGTGAGGTGCAAGGGGGGAGAGTGATGTGAGGTGAAAGGGGGAGAGTGATGTGAGGTGCAAGGGGGGAGAGTGATGTCAGGTGCGAAGGGGGAGAGTGATGTGAGGTGCAAGGGGGGAGAGTGATGTGAGGTGCAAGGGGGGAGAGTGATGTGAGGTGCAAGCGGGAGATTGATGTGAGGTGCAAGGCGGGAAAGTGATGTGAGCTGCAGGGGGAGAGTGATGTGAGGTGCAAGGGGGGAGAGTGATGTGAGGTGCAAGGGGGGAGAGTGATGTGAGGTGCAGGGGTGGAGAGTTATTTGAGGTGCAGGGGGGAGAGGGACGTGAAGTGCAGGGGGGTTGGATGTGTGAGGTGTGCAGGGGGTTATTGTGTGTTTGATGTGGAGGGGGAGTATTATGTGTGTGGGTGAGGGGGAGAGATGGGGATATGAGAGATAGATGTGGAGTATCGCAAAGGTTGATAGTGAGGGGTTCTGGGGGAGATATGAGGATGATGATGAAGGGTGCTGGGGGAGATATGAGGATGATGATGAGGGGTGCTGGGGGAGATATGAGGATGATGATGAGAGGTGCTGGAGGAGAGATGATGATGATGATGATGATGATGATGATGATGATGATGATGATGATGATGATGATGATGATGATGATGATGATGATTATACCCGTGCGGCCCAATTTTTTTTCCTTGGAGCAGTTTGGCCCTTCTCACTTTACGAGTTTTGCAGGCCTGCCCTAGGGCAATGGTAGGCAACATGATATACTTGTAGCCATGGCTGGTTCAGACTATACTTTCTGCCTCCTGTCATGTAATTCCTAGTAGCTACAGGCAGTATCAGACTATCCTGTGGGTTTACCCCCCTCCCCACCCCCCGCCCTCATGCAACCTTCTTTTGTTGCAGGAGTGGAGATGAGGCGTGGTCTGCAAGTTACCCAATTCGGGTGCAGCCCAGGTGCCCTCCCCTTCTGCACTAAGGAGGAGGCAATCCAAATTATAGTCAGTCCAGCTCTCCCCCTCATGGGGTAGAGGAGTGATCTCCAAGTCTTTCCCGGCTGGGAGAGAGAGACAGGCCTTCAGCCCCTCTTGGGGTTGATTGCCTCCCCAAGTTCTGAACAGAGCACAAGGCCTCAAGACTGCTAGAAGGCTGGTACCATCCAGAGGTCTGGGACCCATCCTAAAAGATGATGAATGCACTGTAATATAAACTGCAGTGGCTGCCTCAATAAAGAATAATTTTTATATACCCCTGCCTAAGAAACCGTAGGGGTATGCGAGAAGTGTGTCATGGTAGAGACTGTCTCCAGGAACCTTGGAGCCTGCTGTGACTGGAGGTGCTGACACCATGAGAAAAACCTGAAGGATCACCAAAAGCCTGTCCTGTTTCCCATTACCATCGCAGAAACTCATCTCTCCTGAACCCACACAGGTATTTAACACCATGACACCTGTAGCAATAGCAAGATCTCCCAGAGGGGAGGGGGTGGGAAGCAGAGCTATATACTTCAAGGACTTAAAGGGTCACATGTGTCACCCTTGCTCAAAAGGACCACACTTAACCCATATGTATCCACATACAGATATAGTCAGCCTCATTGTTCTAAGTGCCAGAGGTGGACCTGTGATCCTTAATAAGTGGCTTACCCCAGCAGAGAGAAATTCTCTGTGAGGTATCCCATTTGGCAGAACAGACCCCCTGCAGGCAGCTGTGACTTTGTCACTGTAGCTGCTGGGTTTTCCTTTTCTTTCTGTGAGCCTGGGGAAAGTAAGTCTTGCTAAAACTGTAGGGTAGGAGCTTCTCCCTGCCCCCTCCAGTAAGCTACATAATGCCTGTTCCCCTTCTTAGGCTGCGCTCATGGTGGGGGCATTGCTGTGTGCGCGCACCCTTTTGGGACTCTTACCTGATTACCTATTGCAGTTTCTCAAGTGCTCGAGGAGCTGTAGCGCGTTAGCACTGCTACATTTTGGCCAGACTAGTCAATTTGTGATTTCGGGCTGCAGTCATGTGACGTCAGCTGGTTCAGCCAATGAGGGCGAACCAGCTTCGTGACGCGTTCGCCATGCCCCTGCCATGCCCCCGATCCCCTTCCGATCTCCTTGAGCCTAGTGCACGCTAGCTGCAGGAATGCGTGCATCACCATGAGCTCGGCTTTACACTGGGAAGTAGGGATTAGCACAAAAGAGGAGTAGAGCAGTATTTATAAGTACACTATCATTATGCTGCTGATGGAGCAGGAAAAAGCTATAATCCACACCATAGAAGAAAAATATATAAAAAAACTCAGTATAATAACAGTGCAAAAAAACAAGATCACCTCTGTGCAACGGTATTCAAAACCAAATGTGAATCCCCAATATGAAATCCCAATAGAACAAGATGTTCAATGGAAAATGAACCATTAGATATTTGGTGCTCATATGGGCTAAGCTTTAAAAGGTGGGTGATTTTAAATGAAAATTCCACCCCTTTCACAATACACCAAGTATATAGTAACACACCATTGGTAATTAATATTTGGATATGACTCACATGTACAATCTTGATGACAAGAACAGCACTGCTGGTCAATGTAGCAATCTCAGCAGTGTTTTCATGGAAAAAGAAAAAGTTACATAGCACAGATCTACTAGGAAACTAATATTTATTAAAACAAATTAAACAGACATCTGGAATGCCACTCACATGCTCCTTCAACCTTTCTGCGCTTTCCAATCCATTACGCCTGGCCCTTGGAATCACCTCTTCTTCTGCCCGTTTCAGTCACCGCTCTCACTGGAGTCTGTAAATGGAGTTTGAGCTTGGCCTCTACGCTGGAGTTCCTTACTTATTCCCCCCTGCTCCCGTCTCTGTGTATTTCTCCATCTATAATCCACACGAGTAACATCTCAACTTTCTCTAGACTGGGAAGAGGAGAGCAGGCTGCAGAGGTAACTTGTAGTTGAAGACTATAGGAAACTCCCCTTGGAGCCGCATGCAGCACTCAAGCTGCCTGTTGCTCACCAATGCCCTAGGGGTATTAACATGTGAACAAGGCCCTGATTCCCTAAATGGTGCTATACTCTTACACACCTTAGCTCCTATTCACTTAAGTGGGAGTTAAGGTGTGTAAAAAGCTAAAAGGTGAATATGGACAGAAATGTCTTAGATTGGTCACAAAAGGGGATTTGCTAACAAGCTGGGAAATAGACAACTGACAACACCAACTGGTGCTATGCTGCTATATTACTGTATTTCCTAACAAGATTAGGTTTACACAATCTCAAACTTGTTGAATTCACTGACATACCCATCGTCTCTTCATTTTCTGGCACTTTTTCTTAGACGGACTCGCTTAACATTGGCAAAATGCGTATATCCATCATCTGGGATAATTAAAACTAAATTCTCTCTGAATAAAACTGGTTCACAAACATATGTGTAACATTAAACTGTTACACAAGCAAGCACTATATTCTCATTTTATTGTAAAAAAAACTAATTACAATATAAGCTATTCTATAACCATTTGCAAATAACTATTTTGGGTTGTGCATGTCTACCTCAGTATGAAAATCTGCTTCTTCTCAGACATCTTCTCTCGGGAAAGATGAACAGTGACCCACGAAAGCAAACTGAAACCATGTGACTTCTTGTTTAGCAAACATTCTGCAGTTTGAAAGTATTTAGTACAAAGGGGGTGAACTCACTATGCACAAATGCAGGTACAGCTCAACCCCATTATAGCGCGTCCCCCAGCAGCCCCCAGGCCCGCCAACAGCGACCCTCTGAGTCCAGCCGCAGTCTGCTCCTTACCTCCCCCCACCACCACCGGCATCAATCCCCCTCCACCGGCATCCACCTCCTCCACCGGCATCCACCTCCTCCCCCCCCCCCCCGAGGCCCCCACACCTACCGGCCCGTCACCCGGCATCCAGAGACCCTACGCTCCCGTCCTCAGTCTGTGTGTCTCTGACACACCACTCCTACGTGGCACAACCAGTTTTGGGCCTAGCCCACGTGGCCCTCCGAATCACTACCTGCTCCTCACTCACCACCATTACAGGTATCCACACCACCCCCACCCCCTACCGATACCCCCCCTCCTCCTTCCGATGCCAGCACCGCTCCGATCTCAGCAGCTGACACCAAAGGTAGGGAGGGGGAGTGGGAGGGAGGTGTGAGTGTGGTGTGCTGTGAGTGCAGTATACTGTGAGTGCAGTGTGCTGTGAGTGCAGTGTGCTGTGAGAGTGTGCTGTGTGCTGTGAGTGCTGTGTGCTGTGAGAGTGTGCTGTGTGCTGTGAGTGCTGTGTGCTGTGAGAGTGTGCTGTGTGCTGCGAGAGTATGCTGTGTGCTGTGAGAGTGTGCTGTGAGTGTTTGCAGTGTGCAGTGAGTGCTGGTAGTATGTGTAGTGGGCTGTGCAGTGTGCAGTGTGCAGTGTGCAGTGAATGCTGGAAGTGTGTGTAGTGGGCTGTGCAGTGTGCAGTGCAGTGTGCAGTGCAGTGTGCAGTGTGCAGTGTGCAAATTTTTTTTTTTTTAAATGTAAAAAAAAAAAATAATTAATTCGGGGTCCATGCTCAAACCGCGTTATAAGCTGATCCGCGTTATAGTGGATCGCGCTATAACGGGGTTGAGCTGTATTACAACCCAATACAGCATTAACTGCCACTAATGACAATGGTAAATAATGATGAACTGGTATGATGTATAATATGGGAAACCATAGCAGGTGTGCTATCAATATCAACAGTAACATTTAAATAAATATTTTTTTTATACTGATGTGTTTTGTGAATGAAATATATAGTGACTAATGATAATAAGAATGTACCTAAAATAGAAAAACATGATTGAAAAAGTGTTCTCTCTCTATAATAAATTTCCCCCCAACAAGGTGAGTGTGCACACTTGGGAAAATGAATAGACTTACATAGTGTAGTGTTTACTTATGTACCCAGTCTACATTGCTGATGTCTTTAAATGAGGTTCACGAGTCTGCACAGTTGCTTCAGGAGCCCTGCAAGAGTGTGACCAGAATGTCAGAGGGAACAGCAATGGCAGAATCTGATCTTAGTCTTAGCAGGGTAATTCTGTATAGTCCAAGGTGCACATTCAGGCTTTTTTAGAATGTATGTGTAGCCATGGCTGGTCCAGACTTCCTCTCTGTCTCCTGTCATGTAATTCCTGATAGCTACAGGCTGTGGCGGGCTATCCTAGGGCATTGACCCCCCTCATGCTGACTCTGAGTGACAGAAGAGGTGGTGCCACAAGGGTCTGTGTACAGCCAATAGTGGTGCAGATCTTGTACCCTCCCCTTCTGGTGCATCAGAGAGTAAGTGCTAAATTGTAGCAGTTCAGCTCCCACCCTCCTGGGGGGAGGAAGCAAGAACAAGAAGCTCAGCTCCTCCCGGCTGGGAGTGAGACATGCCAGTCAGTCCCTCCTGGGCTGTATGGTAATAGAGAGATCAGGCAAGGGTGTGAAAAAAGTCTGTTCTGGTGGGGACTGTCTCTGGAAATCCTGGAGCCCACCACAACTGGAGTCGCTGACACCCACGAGTGAAGACTAAAGATCACCAAAAGCCTGTCCTGTTCTCCACACCATCGCGGACCACTCAGCTCTCCTGGACCCTCACATGTATGCACGCACCACAAGCAGCAGTAACCAGTAGTACAATCTTCCAGGAGGGGGGACTGTGTTACATATGTATATTTTTAATATATAGGTAACGGGTGCCAGGTGCACACTTGAAGCAGAATCAGAAAAAATACAATTGAAAAGTACTTATCTGATGGTGGGATGCAGGCAGAGGGGCAGGGATCACCAGCAAGTCCAGTCGATATAAGGTAAAAGAAGTCTGCAGCACTCTCCAGTATAAGCGATAAACAATGTATTCAATACATGAGGCACCCAATATATTCAGAGCAATGTTTCGGACCTCACTCAATCTTTTCTCAAGCTCCAATCTCTCTGCTTATACTGGAGAGTGCTGCGGTCTTCTTTTACCTTATATCTTTATTTATATGGTGCAATATAGGAACATGGCACGTTACAATACACATGACATAATACATTGAACACATAATGGGAATACACGCTTTAGACAAAACAATAGGAAAAGGAGTTCCAGCCCCAAAGATCTTACAATCTAAGTTTGTAAGTGGGGAAATCTTACAGAGACAGTAGGAGGGTGTTATGGTAAGTGCGTCTGCAAAGGGCCAAGGTAAATGCATATGAGATGTGTAGTATCAGCCAGCGGAGCTACCCATATGCTTTGTTAAAGAGGGGTGTTTCAAGAAAGATCATAAAGGTGGTGAGAGTGCATGCCAGTCAGATATTGAGGGGAAGGACATGCCAGAGGTGTGGGGCAGTGAGTGAGAAAGATTGTAGGGGAGAGAGGGCTTTAGATACAAAAGGGGTAGACAGAAGACATCCTTGAGCAGAATGCAAGAGTCGGGCAGGTGTATAGCTAGGAACTAGGGCTGAGATGTAATGTGGGGCAGAAGAGAGTGTATAGCCTTAAAAGAGAGGATGGGTATTTTTTGTTGTTGCTGAAAATGGTCTGAACAACTGCTTTGGATTATATAGAATAAGGCCCATAGAGTAAATAAGTAACTATGCCTGCTATATTTATGTGAATGTGGGTGTCACTATATATTTTTTAAACACTAAATGGAATATACTGTACTACACTATGTAGACATTTTTTTTTCAAGCGTGCTCTGCAACCTCAAACAAACAGCAGGATAAGATTTTCAGTATTAGAGTGCCTTAGTAAGTGACAAGAATTGTTACTATTCAATCCACAATTGCTTTATAAATTAATTATGAATGATGCCCTGGTGGTTCTGAACATGTAAAATTGTTGCACTGTGTTTGCATTTAAAATGTATATATATATATACACACACATATACACACACATCACGATCATAAGCAGATTTTTATTCATTCTTTGTAATGACTTACTGCAGTCAGCTTCTAATTCATGATACAGTACAGTACGTTCTGATTGGTTACCTACTTATCTTGATTTTTACCATCCCATAAGTAAAAGTGTTACCTATTTAGAGCCAATTAGAACGCTTTCATATAGGCCATTAATAATTCAATAGCTACTTTACCCTTTTCCATTCCCTTCACAGACAGTAAATCAAGATTATGCATCAAGGTGCATTTGCATTGAAATTCCATTAGTTCTGTTATCTACCACTTTTGGTCTTTTTGAAGGTGTACAAATGGATATTAATTTCGCTTTTGTATATATCATACATACTACTGTGTGTAAAATACAAAACTCTTCTAAACATGAATAATATATTCTGCTAGTGTATTTTGTTATGCTTTTTTCTTTGTACTTATTTCCACATGGGACATTCCGACAGCATTGATCACCTGAATGTGTTAAGCAATTTTTTCATGACGCTGACATAGTGCCCCAGTACTCACATCTATCAACATCTCTCTGATTTATTAGCTTAATAATGGGAAGTCATTTGGTAGACCAGCTCTATTTTGCTTGAACATTGACCTGCGACCTTAATTTTCTGCTTTTCAAGCTTCTTTGTTTTGAGTGTAATAGTATATTTATATTAACAGGTTGCCTTCACATTACTGAATATTTTTTTAGCACAAATTAACCTGAATTAAAATCGAGTAATGTGTTATCTTAATTTGGTTATTTTCTGTACTTACAGATACAAAAAGAACTACAGTAGATGTAGTTGGTAAAATATCATGTATTTGTCTGTACAGGCATACCCCGCATTAAAGTACGCAATGGGTCCAGAGCATATATGTAAAGCGAAAATTTACTTAAAGTGAAGCACTACCTTTTTTCCCCACTTATTGATGCATGTACTGTACTGCAATAATCATATACATGCATAACTGATGTAAATAACACATTTGTAACAGGCTCTATAGTCTCCCCGCTTGCGCACAGCTTCGCTACGGGTAGGGTGCTGGTATTGCTGTTCAGGACGTGCTGACAAGCGTATGCGTGAGCTGTCGTTTGCCTGTTGGGTGATATGTCCTTACTCGCGAGTGTACTTAAAGTGAGTGTCCTTAAACCGGGGTATGCCTGTACACTTTAAGCACATGTGTTGCGGAAAAAACATTTGTAAAAGAAGCTGAAGCACTGTGGCTCTTCTCAGAGAACCAGAATGGATATTATCATTTGGGACACCCTGTGTAAACCCTTTTATCTATGGGAACCCTGGAAGGAGAAGTTACATGTCGTGAAGTACTGTATGAGACTATAGCAGTGCTACCCAACCAGGTTTCTAGATCAAAACAGTGCTGCAGGATTTCCCTGATCTCCCAGAGCAGGGAGAAAGCAGGGCAGTTGCCATGGGGCTGGCCAGTTTTCTCAACCCTGATTGGCTGCCACTGGGTAATGCCGCCAATCAGGAGGTGGTGTCAGGAGCGTGGGGGTATGGCGAAGCAGAGGAGGAGGCGGAAGCAGTATGGGCAGGAGAGACATGAGGCTGTGTTTCTGTCTGTCCTGTGTGTATTTGTTCTGTACTGCTGTGTGTGTGTGTGTGTTTATTTGTTCTGTCCTGTTGTATGTGCATGTGTACTTGTTGTGTCCTGTTGTATGTGTATCCTGTGACTGTCTCTGTCCCCTCTGTCTTCTGAGATGCTGTCCTGTTGTGGGGGTGCCTCAGCAACTGAGCACTGTGATAAAGGGTGCCCCGAGAGGAAAAAAAAAAAGATTGAAATCCACTGGACTATAGAGCAACTTTAATTTACACTATATATATTATATTTTCTATGCATAATTGCTGATCTTTGGGAGGTTCTCAAAATCAGCATAATACTATACATCAGGCCTGCACAACTCCAGTCCTCGAGGGCCGCAAACACGCCAGGTTTTCAGGATATCCCTACTTCAGCACAGCTAGCTCAATTAGTGGCTCAGTATGACTGATGCTCCAAACTGACATCACAAGCCGTGACTCTGAGTTTCTTGTACCAGCCCAGAAGGAACCGGAAGGACGTCACAGCTTATGACGTCAGTTTGGAGCGTCTGCGACACTGCTGGGGAGGCTGAGGGCAGATACAATACATTTTTGGAAAGCAAAAAGTATACAGGGATATACCAAATAAATAAACATGGGAAAGATGTTGATCCAGGGTGTAATCTGAATGTATTTTATCCCCTTTATCTCTCAGATGATATTTCACTGGGGTTTTTTATTTGCCTTCCACTGGATCAATATACTGTAAGTACAAATATATGATAAAGTATCTGTCATCTAAATTTAGCATAGGTTGAACTTGGACATACTGTATGTCTTTTTTCAACCTCATCTACTATGTTTCTATGCAACTATGTAATATGTGATTCTTTTTAGAAAATTCAGGTGTTTGAGGTAGTTTCAAATATTTCTACTAAATATTTTTATTTAAATATTATTTATTATATTTAAGTTCTAAAAATGTCCACAGCTTTTGTATGTAATGAAAATTCTGGAGTATTGTGAATTAATATTGATCAGTTTTGCTGTCATCAGATTTATTCACTATATTCATTCCACATTCATGAAAAACAACCACCCAAAAAGGCAAGGTACAGGCAGCGATAGACGAAGCAAAACTTACTTTATACTTCAAACTACAATGTTTACAAACATTGCTGAAAAATCTGCATTTCTTGTCTAATTTTTTTAAGTGTAATTTAACACATAATTGATGGGTTTAATAGAGTTAGCTCATTAAATATATAATTTACATTAGTTGATTTTTTTAAATGTTTTATTGACTAACCTATTATACCAGCCCATGGCACACCAGAGATGCTTGTGACGTGGTAAATGCTAGTTTTTTAGGAGTGAGCAGCAAGCCCAATCAAAAACGGAAGTGGAACTCCTGTCACCTGTTTTCTGCGCTCAGGATCTGACCACAGACATGCCAAGGGCCCACTGGTAATCTGGCACTGCTTGATCCCTGGCACTGTAAAGGTTAAATTGATCCTACATGAGACTACACTTCTAACGTGACTTTTTAAATAGTTACAATGGATTTGAGCTTGATAACATAATTTAGCCGGAGGGTGGGGGGTTGTGCATGACACTAGTCAAACCACAGGTTGGTCAGTAACTGCGAGTCTTGGCTAGTTCAAGATGTATCATGGTTCACTTTTAACTTTGACTGCTTGTTTCTCGTCCTCAAATGTTAATCCTATTTAGTCGAATTCTCAGATCCTTCAATATGCCTGCTTTGACATTGAGTTTCCATAATAACTACTCCTACTGATTTCATATCTTTCCTCTTTGCCATCACTAGAAATTACTTGGTTTGTGCATTCTGCCTTTAAAAGCTCAATGTCTCCTTTCAGCTGGCATTTAGCCTTACTTTTCTCTAACCCCTTTTTCACAAAATACTGTACTGCACATACAGTAGCACTCTGGATTTTCATTCATAATCACACAATGTAAAAGTTATTGCTCTGGAGTCATCATAAAAGTCAATGGCGGATTTCACTGTGGATCACGCTTTGACCCTTTTGGCCTCCAAGCAGCATAAGTATATTCAGTTATGAAGAATGCCTTTATGCTCCCCATTCTTAGATTATATAATGTTACTTCTACTAGTCCCCCAGAGAACGGTCAGCTGTGTATAACCTTCACTATTCTATGGCCCATACGCATACTATGATACTATATACTGCATACTATGATATCTATCATTAGATAAACAGTATAAGTTTATGGAAGTTTATGCATCACTAATGATGTACTAACAACTCTGCAACATATTTGATGAATGGAGAAAAAAACAACCCTTTTGAGTCTCTAATTGCAACATAATGTACTCCTTATATACAAGGAAGGAATTGAATAATCGGTTACAATTTTATTAGGAGTTCCAAACATTAAAGTATATTTTCCAACAACAGACCAAATAAATTTGTTTTTACTGTCCATTTATTACTGTGCAGTATTTAATAAAATCAGGCAACAAGTTAAAAGGCACAAGGATTTATTCCTCCTTGAATGGACATTCCTAAACTTAAGATGTTTAACATAATTTACAATTGAAAAACATTATCTTGATTTTCTAATTTCTTTGTACTCCAATTATGTGTTTAATATTTGAAAGTTAATAATGTTAACTGATGTACCAAACACTGCCAACAATAGCTTTCTAACAATTAACAATTGTATTGTGTACTGATTGTACAATATGTGATCGCATATGTAGCCCTGGTAAGAAATGGGGCTATAGTTCTATCCTCCTCCTGGTATAATTCCTGATATGGGCAGGTTGACAGGAGTTATCATGGGTTTCCCCCACTTTAAGCACTGAATGGTGGAGGTAGGTCATCTGACCCTTTGTCCAATCAAGAGACACAGGGGCGGTGCCTGCTGAGATCATAAAGAGCAGTGCATTTCCTATTTAGTCTGTCTGTGAGTTCTGTCAGTCTGACAGTAGAGTGAGTTAGTGTTAGGGGGGAGAGGAGTGATCAGCTCATGAGTAGAGCTGATATAGCTAGTGAGTTATAGGTGGACCAAATACCTCTCACCCTGCTTGGCGGGTGAGGGAAGAGCTAGCCCCACTCTGGATGCCCTTTGGTCCAGATTGGCGGCAGGGACCATCACAAGGGAGAACAGTTAGTGGAATGTGCATCAACTGTACCTGTCGGCTGCTGCTGCTGCCCAAGATAATAAAGAGTCTGCTGGTTTTAAAGATAACCTTGTGTGAGACAGGAATCTCCCATCCCTGTGAGAGGGATTTCTGTGGTAGGGATTCCACCCCGCGTCCCTGGGGCTTACTACAGATGGAGGCGCTGCACCATTGAACGAGAACGAAGGCACTCACCCCAGTAACCTGTTCCTGTTGTCCCCCATGTCATCGCGGGAGACTCAGGCCTTCCTGTTGCCAGCAGGTATGCACCACACAGAGACATATAGCTAGACCCCAGAACACCTTAGAGGACCTGATCTGCGATTGGGTGGGGGAGTATGGGTTATACATAGAGTAGAGAAGATGTTATTAAAATCACGGGTGTTCAATCTCATGAGCTGTAGTAGTGATAGCAGTGATGCTCGCTGAAAAGCAGCAGTCAAATTAGATGTAATTTATTGGTTTTCTTTGAGACTTGTTATACATTATATCTAATTAAAACAAATGTAATACCTTCACAATGTTAATGATGGAAAATGTAAACATTCTAAGATTTAAATTTTCCAAAACATACTGTACATGTAAATACATTGGTAATAATACAATAGTAGTTTACAGTGTAATAGATGGTGCAAGAAATTCGAGAAATCTTGCTTTGTTATACAGTAACTGATAAATTACCTGTACTTAAAAATGGTCATACTTGAAAATCTGATATTTGTTTCTATATAACTTTTCTGGGTTAATATTATAACCAAATTATCGGAATGTAGTATATCTTATAAACCCAATGGTTGTCTAGATTTTTCTTTCTTGAAACAATCAAATGACATTTTATTATGAAATTACTAGAGAGGCTCACTTGCCCTGGTGTTATGGTTTTGCCTCTAAAATGTTTTCAGGTTTACAGGCATACCCCGCTTTAAGTACACTCACTTTAAGTACACTCGCGAGTAAGTACATATCACCCAATAGGCAAACGGCAGCTCACGCATGCGCCTGTCATCACGTCCTGAACAGCAATACCGGCTCCCTACCTGTACCGAAGCTGTGCGCAAGCAGGGAGACTATAGAGCATGTTACAAATGCGTTATTTACATCAGTTATGCACGTATAGGACAATTGCAGTACAGTACATGCATCGATAAGTGGGAAAAGGTAGTGCTTCACTTTAAGTACATTTTCGCTTTACATACATGCTCCGGTCCCATTGCGTACGTTAATGCGGGGTATGCCTGTATATTTTTGATTTTGACTGAAGGGGATTTGTATGTATTTTGGAGTATGAGGAAAAGATTAATGTGTTTAATGCACTCATAACATCATGTAATCTGGAGATTTTTGTTTGCTTCATATTTAAGTTAGATGGTAGGATGAAATCAGAAAATGTGTTGGAGCATTGGTTGTGGGTTGTTGGAGACCCTGATTTATCTGGATTCAGTGCCAAGTTGAAATCGCTGCCCACAATTATTTTGCCTCTCGCTAATTTATCCAGAATATTAAAAAAACGTAGTCAGAAATGTAGCACTGGTTTCATTCAGGGTATACAGATTTGCAATGGTAAAGTCCTGACCATAGAGGGACCCAACAATGATCAAAGATCTCCCATCTGTATTTAATCTTGATTGAACAACCTTAAATGGAATTCTGTTATTCAGTAAGATTGACAATCCACTTTTTTTTACTTGGCCGGTGAGTGAAAAATCTGCCTGTATTGTTTGTCAAAGAAAGATGAGTCCTATCTTTTTTGAATTGAGACTCTTGAAGGAGCAATACATCTCTTATAATCTGACATGGCCATTCCTCTTACAAGGGTTATTAAAACCCTTAACATTATGGGATATGACTATTAATGACATTTAAATTAATGGACAATTTTCAGGACCCACTGGGGATTACAATAATCCTCCTTAAATGGAAATGTATTGGGTGTAAAACCATGCCTGGAATAGAGTAGTACCCTGAGGGAAAGGTTCGTGGGGTGGGGGAGAAAAAGGGAGCTTTTAGGGACTTGGTTGTCCCGTAGCTCAAATACACTTAGATAAAATGAAAGAATAGGGTACCAAGGGAAAGATAGAGATGCACACGCCTTGACATACCAGCCTCTCGTGAACACATTGCGGGTCACCGGTGCCAACAGGGCCTTCATAACCACAATGACCTAGCGAAAGATAAGGGCAAAGTGCAAATAGCCCAAATCGCAAACATATTACAACTTTTCACAAACATATTCCAATTAACTGACCTGAGTGGGATAAGATAACTCGCCATATGGTATAAATGATAGGTAGATAGCTAGGTAGATAGATAGATAGTGCCTCTTTGCATCTCCTAGATGGTCATCAAATACTAAATATCTATTACATCTCTGAATTCCCCTAGGACAGTTAATATACTACAACCCCACCCCCAGGTAACCAGCAAGAGGATATCGCTCAGCACACAAGATAGTAAGTACGCCCTAACTACTCTGGCCAGCCAGGGTGGAAGGAACAGTCCAACTGGACCTGTCCGAAACATCCTGGAGTTAGGTCTTAAAGCCTCTGGGGCCGACCAAACAATTGTGCTGCCCAGGGAACTGGAGACATAAGTCTACCTCTTTATATCAGCCCCAGGAGAGCCTTAAACTATCGGACTAGGCAGTTCCAAATAGCCCAGAAGGCCGGAGATATTCCATCCCCCAATGGATCAAGGGAGCTCGAGCTAAAACTAGAGAGCATGAGCGTGCAATTCACCGACCTGTGGGTACTTATGTAATGAACTTATAGGAAAGGCAGTTATAAAAAGTCACCGGGATAAGTTAGAAGCATTAGTGAATGTTCGAAGGTCACTTCTATGCGTGAAGCCCAGACCTTCCTGAAGAGGGGGTGTATCGTGCCAACCCCAGACTGTAAATGTTCCCAGGACTTTGAGGATGCATTGCTAGCCTACACCACTTACCCAACCTCCCTGTCTTGAAGGTGGGCAGAGTGTGGGAAGCCAGCGGGCATCGTAGATCCGACAGGAGTCAGGAGTGAATCAGACAGGTATGATCCCAGGCATCCAAGGAGAAGAGGAAGGCGTCAGTAACTCTAGATTTTGACAACCCCCGCCTCAGACCATCAGCACCATCAGGACCATCTTGAAGTTCCGTGGCTCCTCATCAGTCTCGAGTCGACCCCGCCCTCTCCGATTCCGGCCCGAGTCCCCTTACACTCTCCTACGGACCAAGGGGAGGCTATGTAGTAAAGCCCAACACACAAAGAAAGGCCGGACAACCCGCCGGATCCTTCATGGAATGAGCTGTACCTTCACGTATGACCATGAGCCAGAACAGGAATGCCCAATGATGCCGCACTCTATGTTTCCCCAGCAACAGCGTTATGGGTTGAGGCTTCAGTGTGTAGCGATGGTAGTGAAGGAGAGATCTTGATAGACCTGAAGAGGAATGTTTTCGTATGATGTGTAGAACGCCTCCTTTACTTTAAAGTAATGAAATCTTATTATTACGTCCCTAGGGGGATCACCAGGACGGGGTTGAGGATGGAGGGCCCGATGGTACCTATCGAGTAGGAAGGATGACTCCTCGTGGTCGGGAAGGATGGCAGTCAGCCATTTTGAGATGAGGAGATCAGGTTCCAGGACCGATTCTGGAATGCCTCTCATCCATAAGTTGTTCCTTCTTTCTCTATTTTCGGAGTCCTCCTGGCAGTCGAGATTTCGGTTATCTGGGACTGGGGTTGCTTTGCGCCTCGGGAGATTTTATTTTGGTTCTGTATAGTTTTGTCCACTTTTTTTTCTAATGTATCCGTCCTGTCCCCCAAGGAAGTTATATCTCTCAATCTCACAAAGTTCCTCTAGTAATAGAGATTTGAGGTTACCATAGAGTTTTTTAATGTCCTGTTTTGTAGAATGAAGATGCATGGTTTCATCTGTCGATTCTTGTTCGTATTCCGACTCGGCTTGTGAATGAGAGTCAGAGGCCCGAGATGCGTGGGTGTCTTTTTCTTGAAATAAGTGCCAAGATTGCTCGAATTGCTTTTTTTTTCCGGAGCGATGCCTCAAGGTTCCGGATGTAAGTGGGTTGCAGTTAGTCAAGTTCTGGAATGATTTTATTTAAATTACGCTTACATTAATGTCCTTGTAGTGGAGGAGCTCAAGCGTTACACCTCCATTCACCTCGGCTCCCGCGCATGCCCTCGGCCTTTGATATTTTTTATGCACCAGTTGTTCTCTCTACTATGCATCCATTGTATATTCGATTTCTTGAGCATCAAATAAGTATATTGAGTGGGTCTTTAATGCATGGGGTTCCCAAACATTTTTCAAAGAAACACAATAAAGATATTTCTACCATTAGTGTGATGGCAAGAATGAATGTCCAGAAGGGTCCAGTGCTCTAGACACAATCTGCTCTGTCAGCAATACAAAATAGCAATATATGAAGTCCAGAACCTCTTTTCCAGAACATAAGTTTAAAATATATAGAAATAACACTTAGTAGGAAGAATAGTGCCTAGTGGTATCTCACCACATGTAGAATAAAAATGACACAATAAACATCTCACATAATAAAAAAATTGGAACTTGTCACATTATTCAAGAGGGTCCAAAAAAGATTAACACAAATGTATTGTTGAGTGCCCATTGTCCCTCCTTGTAGTCAGTGGAGGTCCTTCAGTTTGCAGTCAGCTGTAGTAGAAATCAATACAGGAAAATGGTTGAAATGGAGCACCACCAGTATCCAGTAAGGTAGAACAAATTATAAAGAGGGGTCTCCAATTAAGACATATTTATTGGTCACATGTAACCACCAATGAAGTTAGAAAAACACATCAATGCGTTTCACGCTCACAGCACTTTATCATATCATAATTGTGTTGGCATCAATCCAAGGTACAGTTTGCTTCTTTGATCAAACTGAAAATGTTTTCACTTATTTCACTGGGTTTAAATGTTGTTTTGCATAATGAGTAACCCCGGTGTTGTATTTGTACACCTTTCATTGAAGCTTCATGTATATTTACATATTATGCGCTAGGGTTAGGGCTGTATTATTGCATTTGTATAAAGCCCAAAAAGAGCTAATGGATAGATGGTAATGTAAGAAGACTCTTCTCCTACCCGCCAATCTTTTAATGTTTTGAAAAATATAAATATGTTGAGGATTAGATGTAAACATAGCTGCCCTTAAAGGTTTTGGATTATTCAAATGAATCTGCCTATTCAGAAAAGCCTCTATAGTCAGTAAACAGAGGCCCAGATTCCCTATGTTTTGTTATATTTATCAGCTTTAGTAATATTACTTGAGTTATCATGTTAATGGTAACACCAATTTTCAATAAAGTTGATAATCTACCTACTGTAGTTTAACTCACAAAAACAAAGCTCAAGCAACACTGTATGGCCATTAGTAAAATACATATATGTAAATGAGCCATATTTACAAGCATACCATATTTACCAGGCTCTAAGTCCTAACTTAACCTCCCAATCAGACCCTGCAATAGGGCTTAGAGAAACTACAAAATATACAGTAGATGATAAAAGTTCACAAAATAAACTTATAGCAACTTTTTAAAACTTTTAACCCCTCTGTTGGCCAGATAAGCTTTGGGTGACCAATTACTGTAATAGCTGGCCACTTGAGCTTCAAAGGGATTACAATTGTTACTATTTACATTCTCTCCCCTCCAAGTTCTATTTCAGGGTCTGGATGGGAGTTGCAACATCATGTTATTTGAAGATATTATCCAGAAATAATGTGACGTTAAACCTATTCTGATGAACAAATAATTATCTTTGTGGATAGGGTGTTCCATTCCTGTTTTATTTAATGCCTCATTATTTCCCGATTTAATGGAGCTTGAATGCTCTTTGCCATGTTTCTGGTGAGAAAAAGAAACTCATTAAATAAAAGGACACATCTACAGTATATGTTTAGTATGTTTTCTGTGTACTGTATGTAGTGAATTCAACTTATTGCATGAATCAGCTAATGGTGAGTGATATAAGAAAGTAAAAACAGCCCCAAAACAAAGGCAAATATACATTTAAAAAAAAAACACATATAGTACAAACAGTCACAAATACTACACCCCAGACAAACTTATGTTATATGCAGCATTTTGAATGCTATTCTAGAATACTTATAATGATGCTCTTTTGAGACAAAATAAATCTATTTTAATCACCAAACTAACAACAATCTTTGCTTTCATTTATTTTAAAAACACACAAACTTCCATTAAAGTAGGGTTTTCTAAGCCTCATACTAAATAGAAAGTATGCATTATGCATCTTGTTTGGTCATATGTGCTCAGATCATCAATAACTTTTAACAAACTGTTTTGACATAAAGGGACATGATGAATCATAGCAGATTTTGCTTCAGAGAAAACATGGCAGTTTGAAAATTATCAGTAATTTACTGTGCATTGTGTTTTCCCATGCACTGATACAATTTGTATTTTTCTTCCAACTCACATTATATTAATAGTATAAGATTAATTCACCATTGCATTATATTAATCCATTTTCTTTAGCATGATACAAAAGCAGTCTGTCATTTTGTTTATTCCAAGAGGCTTCATAGATCAACTCCTGCATGCTGTTTATATTTAAGTTCCCTAGATTTTGCATTGTTAAATAATTGAGACTGTTGGCGCTTAAAACATGAAAAATTCATATACTCGTTATGTATTTTTAATCATTTTAATTTAAAGTGATCTAAAAAGTTCCACTTCCAGTTCTACAGTAATTGAAGACAAATTTACATGACCCTTGTATCCCGGCTCTTGCCCTTTCAATTTACTAGCCCACCTAATAAATACAGACACCTTAGTTGGGAACAAATGGCCACAGCCTTTTATTAAACATAAACACCAACACTCCTGAACCTGGTTAGCAAATAACCTCACCCAGTGAACCTAATTATGCTCACCGCCACTACATGTCCCAGTAAGCACTCCAAAAAACTAAATTACACCAGCCTAAGCTGCACTATTCAGAAGCTATCAAAGTGTGCGCCTTCTGAAATAAATGACTTACTGAATATGGATATAAATACAGTAGGTAATTTTACATTTGCTTCAATGTACAGTATTACAATTAATTTAGGCCAATTCATCAGTAAACCACAGTCACATTCTAAATGAGAATAATTAGTTTTTTTGGGGGGGGATTCTATAGAATGAATTGATCAAACTATTCTTTGAGGCTAGTTAAACATTAAACAATACGTAATAGACATCATGTTGTTCATTGTTCCCAATGCTATCCCACATCCTCAATACTCTATTTTGAAAAACATGTTTTTAGTTGGCCATGTTTTAATAAGATATATAAGCTCTTATACATTTCTAAGGGTGACTTATTAGCATAACCAAATTGGGAATCACTAATTTTGACCCTGTGAAACAAACAGACTGCAATGTTTTCACTATTCGAAAAGTAAACAAAAAGTGGAAACATTCAGGAAGTGAACCGGGAAAGGTTTGCACATCTCTGCTGCAGTCATTTATACACTGACCTGATATACAGTAGTAGTCCTCATCTTCTAATTTAATTTTAACAGAGGTGGCTGTGTAATCATGATAGAAAATGTGCTTTTTGTAAATGAAGACAATCCTACAGGTACCAATGATAATTCCACCACAGACTTTGGGGATTTTTAATTGTATAAACAAAAATAGCACTGTAGTGATATAACTAGAGTTGTAATACAACCAATTGTAATATTGTGGCAAGTGACTTCTCCCTAGCTCTATATACTGGCATTCTTAAACAACTCACTAATGTATGTGAAGCTAGATCAACCAAACGTGCCTTCATACACTAATAATAAGAAATGCAACACAAATTGTATACTGTTAGCGTCAACATAAACATATGTGATAATTGCTACATTAATATCAAATAAAATAACACTTGTGAGCACATTCACATCTCAGACAGGTCTGTAACCCTGTTTTTCACAATTATCTTAGCATAGTGTTTGCACTGCAGCCAGGGATCTTGGGTAAAGATATTACTTTGCATATCAATATCAAAACGGAAGGCATTACAGAAAAGTGAATAGGACAGCAAAGATCTTCAAATATCTGAAATAAAGAATTGAGAAGTTGCGATACCAATACTGTAAGTAAGGGATAGATATGTACTGTATGTACCAGTTCATAAGACACAAACATAAGGTACATTCATTTTTACTTACTGTAGCTGCTCATTTGTGTTAGATTAAATCACCAGATACATCTACAGTAGCAATTTTAATGTATGTAGAATGTCCCAATGCAACAAGTCAATATTAAATCATGAAGCCAATTCTCACTAGAGATGGGCAAACTTACTGAAATTTGATTTCCAAATATTTTTTCTTTCAGTCTTCGGGTGTGCTTATTTACTTATATACTTTAAAATAGTCAGTTATACTCTACGTGGAGAGATACCTCTTTAATTAACTCTGATGTTGAAATTATTTATTTTTGCTATACGTAACCAAACAGGCCGTCACAGAAAATAAATTAAACGTTTCAGTTTTTAAATATGACGTTTTCACTGCCTTGCTAAGTATTACATTTTTCCAAACTCATCGGTTTTAAATTGCAGCTATAAAAATACTAAGTGAATAAAGGAAATTAAATGTAATCAATAACATTTTATTAGGAAAGTTTTATCTCTCTACGCTTTTGTTATTTTAGTATTCTACATGTCTGTATGGTAAATGGATGGTTGAATTGTTATCAATTTTGCTTCAATTAAAATCCTAGTCCCAAAGTTTGTATCTGAAAACAATAGTGTAAAAAAAAAAATTCTACAACTTTTTTTATGTTAAAAATGAGTAAACGTCTACAATTGCAGCTTTCTTTTAACCTATTCTCAAATCTTCTACAGTGTAGGTTTGCAATCTTGAGGCACTTAACAGTTTGGTTTGGTTTCAAATTATGCATTTTGTGCTTTTTATACACTTGCTTGGCTGTCTTCTGCTGTTGTGGAACACCAGGACCACCTTCCACCCTGGCTGAAGCCAACCCCATATACAATAAAGTTTGAACATTTTGATTAATTGCTTTGGAAATTACAATCAAATATCTCAGCCATTTCAAACATCTGCCACCCATCATCTGTGACCTGCTCCCTGCTACTGTATCAACTACCTTTCCCAAATAACTCCCCGTTGCGTCCTGCCTGCCCAACATCTGAGGAGCTTATCGTCATCCTCACACCAGAATCAGCAAGTTTCATTATACCACTAACCCAAGGTGCCAGCACCTTGACCAAATGCTGCCAAAAAATGCCTTGCCCTACCGAAAACCACCAAAACTACTAAGACTCCTCCTCTCATCCCCCCGACAATACCTAAGCAATCTTACCAGCTGACAATTGACTGCCTCTCATTCCCGTTAGTTTTTTTTTATCAATTACCAGACATTCTTGCTTATTGTTATCAACTATAACTATTGTTTTGTTATTAACCAATATGTAGCTACAATTACAGTATACTCTGCTCCTTCCTCTACTGCGCGACCTATTTCATATATTTTTCTCTTTCTTGCTCCCCTCTATTCTCAAAACATATTGTTTCCTCCCTCAGCACGTTGCTTTGATTGTCCACTTCCCAAGTGCTTCAACAGTTACCTAATTCTTGTAATATCTACTGGATTGCTCCCTTCACCAGTGGTCCCAGTACTAAGAAATCCATTGTCACCCAACTATTCCTAATCAATTGTAGTGGGGAGATTGTCCCTTCCCCTTTACTTCCTAATCTGATTATTCCCTTTCCAAGTGCTCATAAATCCATTGTTCCCTTCCTCAGTTATTCCTAATTAATTGTTCCCTTCCCAGTGCTCTCAAAATTGACTACAGTATGCCAGTCTCAAATGTCAACAAAAGATAGTCCCCATTACAAATTATTCACTCACTAACTGTACCCTTTCCCCATACACAGACTCCCATCACTAACTGACACCCTTTGTAACTATCGACAAAACCGTTATCCCTAACCCTTGGTGAACTGTTCACCCAAACCTCACAAATCATTATCAGTTCCACACCAATTATCCTCTCCTCCAAACCATCCTCTCTCATACACCCCATAGCACAATGACCTATCTGTCCTTGCTACTCATCCTTCTTCCACCCCACTCCCTCACTCCTCCTGCCCTCCCTTCCCCTTCCCCCACGGGGCTCCCTCCAATTCCACCATCCATCTTCTTTCAATCATCAAATGCTCTCATCCCACCACATCTTTTTCTGACTCCATTCCACACTCCCTCCTCTCCTCCCACTCCTCTATCTCTCCTCCTCCTCCCTATCTCACCATATCATGCAGACAACACCGGACTCCTTCAAAACAGCAGTAGTCATCCCTCCCTCAAAAAAACTTCTCGACCCTGCCCTACACTCAAACGTTCATCCTATCTCACTCCTTCCTTCTCCAAAATCCTTGAGCGTATTTTTCACAACTAACTCTCCATCTTCATCCACACCCGTTCCCTCCATCCCATTGCCTAGTGTGGCTTCTGTCCCTCACTCTACTGAAACTACCCTCCTCACCATCCAAAACTTTCTCTCCCAAGTTCGCCACTCCAAACTTTCCTCCATCCTCATCCTCCTTGACCTCCTCAGCCTTTGACACTGTCAATCACCCAATTCTCATCTCCGTCCTCACCAACCTTGGCATCACTGACATCAAACTCTCATCCTATCTCCCCCACAACTACTACTGTCATCTTCAACAATTCATCCTCTCCGCCCACCAGCCTCCAAATGGGCATGCCCCAAGGCTCCGTCCTTTGTCTTCTCCTCTTTTCGCTCTACATTGCCCCCTCTTTGACATCTCTTATGGATTCAACATCAATTTTTTTCAGACGAGATCCAAATCTATTTCTCCTTTCCACTATTCTCACATAAACTTTCCTGCCATATCTGCCTGCCTTTCTGCCATTTCCAACTGGATGTTCTCCCACTTCCTACATAATTAACCCAACTAAGATTGAATTTCTTAACTTTCCTGTTTCTTCCTGCCTCTTTCCTCCCCAATCCCCACCATCCCCTCTCCATCTGCATCTCCCCTTCTGCTCACAACCTTGGAGTCACCTTTGAACATTCCCTCCTCTTCGCCCAACTCATCACCTCCATCACTATCACCGGTCGCAACCACCTATGCAACATAGAAAAATGTGTTCACTTATTTCTCTTCTTGGCCAAACTTCTCATCCAGTCCCTCACCTTCCTCCATTAACCTCCTACCCCATTCCCTCCCTCCTGCCAACCTGCCCAATGCTCTTGATCTACCATATACTCACCCCTTCCTAAAGTCTCTACAAAACCCTCCAAAGTCACCCAACTCACCGATTCAATTGACTCCACTGTAATCCATCACTAAGCAACCAACAAGACTAAAGCAAGAGACCTGACCCCAACCCCTGCCAACTAACCAAGTAAGTTTTACTAATTGTGAAGGGAGCATCCTGGATAAGGGTGCTATATAAATGTTGTTATATTTGCCTGCATGATGTAGGGAAATTATAAAACAGGATGTAACACCAGTACCGTTAATGGGGTAAGTGCTTTATCTCAGGAACCACTGGGTCCCCAGAGCTAAAAATAATGAGACTCAGCACTACAACTCCTGTGTTCCCATCCTGCAGAAAAAAAAAGAAGTTAGTTGGTGTTATTCATTAAAATGTGATCGTGCCAATCGGAGCACTACTGCACCAAAACTCCAATTGAAGTCAATAGCACTTAATCCATATGTTGTGAAGCCCCTTTCCAGTGCTAAACAAGATTTCATCTCCATTTAAATGAATGAGATGAAAATATTATTCAGCATAGGGAAGCAGTTTCATAGCATACTGTATAAAGGTTAATTGACTTACTTTATATATGCCAAAGCCAATAGGTTATTTATCATATATAAAACATTGAAAAAAAATAGATACCAGGAATATCTCTTTGAGGTTTGATTTAAAAAAAGCTAAACTAAAAACTATCTTCCGCTCTAATGCGTTTTTTGTTTTATTCCAAATAGTCAGTAGAATAACAAAAATGAGCAATTTGTTTCACCTCAATAATTTTCCTCCATTTAGAAGGGTTAATGGCAGTGCACAAACAGGTCACAAGATGTTACCTTGGCCCCCTTCTGTGAAATGCATCTGATGTTAAATATTCCCACATTTTACTAGTTTTCCCCAGGAATATGGTTTATGCATAAATGTGTAGAAAACAAATGATATTTTAAGACAGTCTTGCTGAAAAGTTTAATTTGTACATTTTGATTTTGGTTGCCTGCATTTTATGAGATCAATATTGACAGTGATTTAAGCTTGACAATAAAAAAAAAATCAAAAATTCAGATAGGATTAGCAAAAAGTGCCTGGAAGAAACAGTAATGCGAAAGGTGACAATGCGATATTTCAAAATTGTGGAATCATACATTTCTATTTAAATAAACTAACAAACAAAATTGCAAATGTAAGTTAATAAGATGGCCCATCTTGTAGTCTATAAAGTGCCTTAAAGCAACAGTCCCCTCTAATGAACCCCAACCCCCCCCTTTTTTTTTTACAGCTTCATTTTCATATTTTAGTTTCAGTTTGGGGGGGTTAAACATATTTTGTTTTATGTTTGCTTTTTGGAATGAAATGCTGCTTCAGGTTCTTATTTCACACACTGTTTTGCCCATCAATACGATTCTTCTTTTTTTTTTTTTAATTCTAAAATAAAATGTTTCAAAATGGTTATTTGAAATGGTAAAATGGAGTTTGAAGAGCTATAGAATTACATTAATTTACCAGTGTGACTTACCAGAAAGTTAGAACTGGTTATGCATACCATTTTAAACAATGCATGTGAAACCTGGCATCTACATGAGAATATTATCCAAACCCTATAATCTACTTCATAGAAAGCTTCTAAAATAATGTAGGTTGGAGGGTTAACATCAATTCTCTAACATGTAATTAAGGTTTGCATTATTAATGCACAGAATATTCTTGATAAATATGTGCAGAGATGAAAATCCCATTAAATGAATGCATAGTTATTCAAAATCTTCTTCAAAAACGTATGCATATAAATATGTGCTTATACTGTATAAAGACATGCCATGCTCCATCAAGCTAAAGTTCATTTGGGACAAACATCTGCTGTTTTATTTGTTTTTTTTTTACATTATGTGACATTGTATTGTATTTGTTATTTTATTTTTGAATTTGCTTTACCATGTTAATTTTATAAAAGTTCAGATTGAGACTATTTGTGATGTGTGTAGTATGAGAAAAGAACATCTGGTACATTATACAATCTAAGTATGTTTTAAATTGTGGATTTTCGGAATGTTTACCTGAAATAAAGCCCACCACGCAAACAAACTATTAAAGTTTCTTCTTCATACATATTTTTTTCCAATGCTTTTGTGTTTCTGCACACTGTGGGGGAGGGGGGAGGGGAGATACTCAAAGCTCGGTTAAATCTGAGCTACTAATGTAATGTTACCTAAATAAGTAATGTCTGGCAGTTTCTCTTGGTTTAATGGATCTCCCCAAAGCTTAAAACATGCAAAAACAATGGTTGCTGTTATCCCATTAGCATATACTTAACGCCATGTGAAGTTAGCACTGCCTTGCGTTAGCTTCAAATAACACAGCGTTAAGCCTGCTTTACCCAAATATGGCATTTCTTCTATCAGGTCCCTGATTAGTTGTTTAAAGTTTTTAAAAAAAGAGTAAACAGGATAGGAAAAGAACAGGGTAAATAACAATACGATAGTTAAATCATACCTAACTGTGGTCTGAAATAGGAGATCAGGAGCGCAAATAGATCCAGGTGTATAGATAACAAATAAGAATACAAATATGGTGCATAATTGTTTTTAGTTCTGCGGATCTGCAGGTTCTGAATATACTTGGTGGTGTTTCCTGAGGAGGATATAAATGGGTTTCTTAAAGAATAATCCCACACAACGACTTTGTGACTTTCTCCAGGGGCCTGTGTTGTCCCTGGAGAAAGTTGAAACACTGGAACCTTGGTCATTACCTATCTCCAAAACATCAGGGTCCCTGAAGATAAAAAATAGTGCAGTTTAGCTTTGAGTGGACCTCTTAGTTACAAATCTTTTGACATCAGTAGCTGACGCCTCACACCCGGGTATTACTTTCAACGTGTACCGGCTTGTACCGCCGTCAATGTTTGGAGTCTCCCTATATGGCCCTATGTTAACTCCACGTTTCGCCAAACCCTCATGAAAGCAGTAGCGGAGACTAACGTGGGACTACAACAGGGATATCCATCACCATTGAGCCAGGAACGGACCGCAATGGATGCCATCAGATGCGGAGGTCCAGCCGTGCGCCATAAGTGGGAACATGTACCTAACATGTAATGTCTGAAAAATTAAGTTTCATGTACTGTACGTGCATTTATTACCTGTTTCCAAAAGCACATTATTATATTTAATACACTATGAGTTGTGCGCTGTCTTTTTTTTTCTTTCTGTTAGTATCCAATATGCTGAGCCATCTGTACTGACTAGCTGCAGACTCTCTAAATCACTAAAGGTTACATTTCTATTCATTTTTTTCACTTAACTAGTGTTAATTTAGAGACTTAAGGACATTATTATTTGATACACTGTTATTATTCACGGATTTCTGCTGAAACATTATAATATTGATATTGTTTCCACTGAAGTGTATCAGTTGATATTTATCAACTCACTTTAAAATATTTAAAATAGGATTATTCACAATCTGGTGCGCATTTGTTTCTGTTATATCGTTCCTTGGTTAAAAGCCTAAAAAAAAAAAAAAGACAGACAAAAATGACCAGCTAAGATTGCAGCATTAGAATCAATAATTCTGTTTTTTTCCAACCACACCAGCAGCACCACGCTACTCTTTTTCTAGAATTGTATTGTTTTAATTCTTAATAAATAAGTTTAACCGTTTTTCAGCCGCTTTTGTTGTTTTTTGTAGACTTGTACATTGTGTAAATGTCTTGTTTATTTGTTTGTTAGTTTCATGTAGTGTGTCTTTGTTTGTTATATGTGATTAAGTTGTGTCAGCAGTATACACTGTGTTTAAATCCCACATATTTCGAGATGCATCTCCACGAATCCATCAAGCCATTCCAGGGGTGCAAGATTGGACTTCCAATTAAGGTCTACTATATTATGTAGAAGTTCATTCGGACATTTTTTGGACCATTTGAGGTGCTGGTTCGTATTTGTTATTTAAGCTGTGGCATTTCTGCTTTAATAACTAGGCAAAATCAACTGTGATTTAGTCAAATATGTGGAATGTGGATGTGATTATTACATTACATGTATGCAATGATAGTGAGCTGCAAATTGTACTACAGCAATTATAGGTGTAGCCATGCCTGGCTTGGCTACCCTGCATGACATATAAATCCTGGTATCAGTGCAGGCAGTGTTAGGCTCAATCCAGGGTTTTCCCCACCAGCAAGTAGCTCCATTGAGTGACAAGGGGGAGGCGGGCTAAGGCCTGTGTTCTGCCTAATAAGGGGCTCAGACCTTGAACACTCCTCTCGGTACTTAAGGGGCTGCACTCCCAAATTTTTTCAGTTGTCTCTCCCCCTTGAGACTGGTCTCACAGCAGAAGTTTTCAGGGCTCTGTCACCTTCTGTCATCTCCCTTAGGGGAGTGGGAGTGAGTACCATACCTCCTGCTCTACTAGAGAGTAGGGGGAGAGCTAGGTCCGCCCTTGGTGCCCATGGCTGGGGGTGCGAGTCCAGGGACCATCCAGAGGTTGGAGACCAGTGATAGATTGTGCTGTGTACTCAGTGTATGCTGTATACAGAAAGAATAAAGACTGTTCCTGTTATCAAATATACTTCTGCCTGGGCGTGCAGTCTGTCTGAGGGAGGAGGAGAGAGTTTTTCCACAGGGACTGCTTCCACAAGTACTGGAGCCTGTGGTAGATGGAGGCGCTGATACCATAGTGAGAATGAACCAGCTGTCATCCCTAAAGCCTGTCCTGTTTCCCCAACAACATCGGCAGAATCTCAGATCTTCTGTGAGCCAACAGGTACTTAGCACCACAGTATACCTGGTAGCTGGGGAAATCTCCCAGAGGGTTGGGGAAACACTGCTACATAGGATTATAATAAATGCTTTTTATTTGTTTTTTAGGCTATTGAATATGGTGCATGACTTTCTAAACTCTACATTGAATGTCATTTCCTTTCTACTTACAATTCTTTACTAGAGTTCTGCCTGGACAACCCTGTCACATGGTCAGAGATCTGTCAGTTTTACTAGCGTCAATGCCAGCCTGGATACTAAGTTTATACAATGGATCCTATGGGAATATCTAGAGGAGACATTTCTTTGACAGTTTGAAAAGTCATATTCTCAAGTGAAGCTAAACATAGTCTGTATAAATTTAGCATTCTGCAATGTCTTATTTTTACAGCCAGAAATGCAATCTCCTATATTAGCAGCGATTTCTTATGAACTGTCAGTTGGTTGGGAAAGTTCAATTTAAGTTGTGATTTTCTGCAACATTTGCTCTAGTTACAAAAGATTTTTTTAACATAAGGAAATAACAGAGTGAAGAATTTATTTGTGAGCTGGCATAGTTACTGAGAGAAAATTACATTTGCCTGTTCTATTTTTCATGGAAATTGTTTTTGTTTCAACAACATTTGAAAAAAGCAGCTAACACAAATAGGTCCTGTCAGGAATCTACAAGTACCTTAATATTGTACCAACACTAAAAGAGCAAAATGATAAGGCTGTCATGTATGCACTGTGCAAACATTCTATAAAGCTATACAACACATGATTGATCAGCATGTGGAGTCACTGCGGTACACTATGAATCACATTTGACCAATCCAAGCATTGTCTAAAGAAACTAACACCTTAAATGTTTACTAAGCAAATATATTGATATCACTGATGTCAGTGATCTTTAATTGTTTTTTGTTAAACTATTCTGATTTTCACCATCAATCAATGTACTGTATTGCAGAATCAACTGCTACTGTATACTGTACTTGGAAAATTGTAGATACCTAAACATCGAGCCAGGCGGCAACAAAAGGCCCGACCATCACCGGCCATGGGGCCCCCGCATTCACCGACAGTATAGTGAGGGAGAAAGGCCCACTGTAAGTGTGTGTCTGTGTATTTGTGCATGTGGGGGTAGTCTGTGTGTGTGTGTGTGTATGTACTGTATTTGGGGGGGTAGTACAAGTGTGTGTATGGGAGGATGTGTAGGCATTTTTGGGGGGTGGATAAGGGGGTAGTGTTTGTACTGTACACTGTACATTGTTATGCACAGAAAAACAATAAATAAAAAAAACTAAACAAAGGGACTTATTGTGAGATGCGTTTTATTCCCCCACATATTTTTCTTATGTTAATGCTTATACAGTATATACAGTATATGCATGTGTTTGTGGGGGTGTAATATTCATGCATGTGTTGGGGCTCTCTGAATATTTTGGAGAAAGACATTTTTTATAAAATGGCTCTTCTTCCTTGAGAGGTTGCAGACACCTGTACTAGGGGTTCAATTACTAAATTGAATAGCAGAGGAGACATTGGGCATCCCTGTGTTCTTCCTCTATATAGCGAGAATACATTATGTTGCTATTGTTTTTGCTGCTAGATTGGCGTACATGGCTTTTAACATGATATTAAAATTTCTATGAAAACCGAACTTTTCCAAAGTATAGCAAATATGTTCCCAGTAAATGTTGTCAAAAGCCTTCAAAGCATCAATTGCTGCCAGTGTAGTGTGTTTTCATTTATGGGTTTGTATGCAGTTTATTACTATAATTTCTTTCTTAATATTCTTTACTGCTGATCTCCCTTTGATGAATCCTCATTGGTCTCCATGTATTAGTGATAGGAGGATTTTTGCCATCCTGTCTGCCATTATTTGTTTAAATAGTTTAATGTCCTGATTAATTAAAGATATTGGCTGGTATAACTCTGGTTTGGGATGATTTTTGCTTGGTTTGTATATTATTTTAATATGTGTCAAATCACTTGTTTTCTTAAAATTCCCCTCTTCCAGAGCTTCCTGGAATACATGTTGGAGTGGAACATGGAGGTCATTTTAAAGTAGTTTATAATATTCCCCTGACATGCCATCAGGGCCTGGAGCTTTATAGCATTTTAGATTTTGTATTGTAGCTAAGATTTATTTCAGGGTTATTGGTGAGTTTATGAATTCCATCTCTTCCTTTTTGATTTCTGGTAATTGTATGTTTTGAAGAATTTATCCCGAGCTTTTAGGTCTATGTGACTTTTTTTTTTCTACATAATTCTTTATAATATTCCTTAAATACTGATCTTATTTTTCGTGGGTCTGATGTGATGCTGTCTATTTGATCTTGTGCTGTACTTGGGTAATGGGTTTTAGGTTATTGAAGTTCTTCATAAGATTTTCTAGCAGTTTGCCGGTCTTATTTCCGTATTTGAAGAATTGTGCCTCCTTAAATGTCTTTTTTTTTTATTCTTTTTTTTTTCAACCAAATTTCACAAGCTGCATTTTTTTTGCTCAAATATTTTTGTTTTTTGGGGGATGCGTCTTGTTTAAATTGTTTGTAAGCCTGGCTTAGTTCTTTGCTAGCTCTGTTTGCAGTCTGAATTAATGGCAATGTTCCAACGTTTCAAATACTGGTGTAGTAAAACTTATTGTTGTGAGTATCGATATCGTGTCTGGCTTCAGGACCGTACTGCAGCAGCGCAATGACTGAACTGAGATCATGGCCCTGAAAACAGAAAGCCGCCTTGAAGGATTTACTCTGCAGGGTCCCTGCTTGAATAGGACCCCACAGAGTTAATCTTTCAGACCATCAACCAAGAAGCTGAACAGTCTGAAGGAGCTGTGCAGAGGTGTTCCAGAGAGAAGCAATCGTTCTCCGTATTTCCCGAGAAAGTAAGATGCAGTGATAGCAGTCTTCGGAATGTCCAGCTTCTTGATTATGTTGATGCCCCAATATGGATATCTACATCATGAGGTGGAATACTATTCGGTTATCAAGAGGGTTGGACAGAATACTTAACACTGTGACCAACCACCTTGATGACATAGATCAGGGGGGCGCAAACTTTATTCCCTGCGCCCCCCTCACTCCCCCCCCCCCCAACCCCAACTTACCCGCGCTCCGGCGTAATGACGTCACGTTGTCATCGCAACGTGACGTCACATGACCTCGCAGCGTCATTTTGACGCCACGTTGCCATGGCGACACAGGGAGGAAGCCGCCGGAGCCACGGTAAGTTAGGTTTAAAGAGGCCCTGCAGCTCCCCCGGCACCTAATACTCTTGTTGGCGTAGGCATTAATCCTCCCGGGCCACAAAACTTACTGTTCGTAGTGCCACGGTTTTATGATGACTATATACAGTATGGTTAAATTAAATAAACAGAGGTTACACATAAAATGTACAAACATTCCAGGACAGTTAGGGATAATATATGATTATGGGTGTATGTAACAGTTACAGACAACATTAAAATGTGGGATAGCTGAAGTCTTGAAATTATTTAAGGTGAAGGTGGTTTTGAGAGTCTCTAGAAGGTTGCTGCACTTGTGAGGTGCATGATAGGAGAAGGAGTGGCTGGATTCTTTGTTGAACCTTGGGACCATGAACAGTCTTTTGGAGTCAAATCTCAGATAAGTGTTGCATGTGGAAAGGGTGAGGAGCTTGTTCAGATAGGCAGATAATGTAGCTTGCCCAGAAAGTATTTGAAGACAACACAAGAAAATTGTACTTTGCATCTGGACTCAAGGGACAGCCAATCTAGTTCTTGGAGCATTTTGCAGTGATGTGTGTGCTGTAGTTACATTATACTGGAGTACACATTGGCATATTGAGTTGAAGGTTTCTAGTTTGCTAAGGTGAGTTTGAGGTGCTCTACCATATACTATATACCCATATTCTACAATTGGTAGTAGCATTTGCTAGGTGCCGTGCTTTCTGGCCAGCGGGCTTAGGGAGGATATGTTACTATAATGTATACCTAGTTTGACATACGTTTTGGATGTCAGAGTATCAATATGCAACCCAAATGTTAAATGGGAGCCAAGTTATATGAAAAGATACTTTAAACTTGTTACATGGGCTAGACAAATGTGAGAGTTGGTTCTGATTTGTAGCTCTCTTGTTTACAGTTTTAGCCTTAGTCACATGTCGCTGTTTTATCTGTGTTTAAAAACATTTTTTTTTCCTCAAGAGAGATTTCTAAATTAATAAGTGTGTCCAGTTGTATGTATGTATGTATGTATGTATGTATGTATGTATGTATGTAAGTACTGTATGTATGTAAGTATTGTATGCATGTATGTATGTCACCACAAACATCAGATAAATTAGGGAGACATGCCTGTGCTGAAAAAGAAGCGCACCTGAGATACTGTGCCTGGCTGGGAGATATGCTAATGAATAAGTATATTTAAGTGCCATCCCACACTTCCTAAAATGATTTTCATACAGTATATACTGTAGAGTATAATGAATTAATCCATCCAGAGTTTTTGTTTTTTTAGTATCCAAGTCGCAGTTGGATTTTAGTGGGCGGGGGGGATTTTATCAAAACATTCCATGGAATTCCAGGGAACGGAATAGGACTGTTGCACCATCCCTACTTAGAAGCTGTAAATAGATCATTAATGAAGACTGAACATAGTGTGTGGGGAGGGGGGGCTCAGAACAGAGCATTGCAGGACCTCATAGGTGACATCAAAGGGGTGAAAGTTACAATCCAAGATCTACACAAATTGGGATCTACCCAATAGGTATGATTGAAACCAGTTTAAGGCTTGTTCTCCTATTCCAGAGCACTAAAGCTTGTTTAACAGGATATAAAGCATTTGCAAAATCAAGGAATGTTGCACCAGTTAGTTGTCCAAGTTCGATTCCATTCTGAATCTCATTGCACACTTTTAAGAGGGTTGTTACCATGGAGTGTTTATGCTAAAGCCAGATTGGAGTTGTCTAAGGAAATTTGTCTTGGTATAGGAATTGCTTAATTGTGAGTGGACACATTTTCCCATGACTGGATAGTATTGGGAGAAGAGAGCTTGGTCTGTTGTTAGAGACACAGATTGATTCCCCACTTTTGATGACTGGGACAACTCTAGCAGTTTTCCAAATGTGTGGGATATGGCCTGAAGACAAAATAGATTTTTGATTTAGAGTTGATTTTAGGGAAGCAATTGGTATGGTAATAACTGGGACATTAAGTTGTTGGAACTTTGATTGCACTAGGTCTGGTTCACATTGGCAGTTTAGTTTTAGAGGTTGGGCTTCATGATTGTACTTAGGGTTTCTCTTTGATTGTAGAGAAGTAATATACCCCACAAATTATTATTGTAATGCGTTTGCAATCTGTAGACGGACGTTCACAGAGGTACACAATTGGAGGCTTTTATAAGGTGAAATTATAATAAGGCTTTATTGTGCATTTTCCTTTCCATCAGGAAATCATCCAAACACAGGGGGGGGGGGAACAAAGCTTAATTCCCTTGGGAGTATTTCTAGTGAAATCCCATGCAATTCACAACTCCTAGTTAAGCAGGTCTCCCAGCCCCAAACACATAGCATGACATAAGCAGAAGAAGTCTCTTTAGAATGAAAGTCTTATCTGGTAGCTGCTGTAGAGTAAGCTTCTCTGCTCTCCTGGAACCGCACCCGTGCGTGCACAGAAAATCAGCATCCAGGTTTAGAAGTCTTATTTGGTGTCTTGCAATCAGCTATGCTGGGCAGAGCTCAAGACCGGTCAGCTCCAGAGATTTGTGTTCTCTCCAAAGGTCAGCTCTCATTCAGAGCTAAGGAGTCACTTCCTGTCTCAAAGGCAGGCTTTTTCTACCACCTCTAATCAGGCAGGTGGTGTTAGTTAATTTGCTACCAGCCATTAACCACCACACTGCTGGATTAGAGGCACATTTGTGAACAGGGATAAGACCCCTGTTACACAATCCAGTGTGATTTTTCAGAGTACTATCCTTCTTTTTGATATTAGACAGTTGATGGTGGCTAGAAGGCTGGAATATATTGTATATAACCTTACAGAAGTTTGCTGCATTTGATGTATTTTGGTAACGATTGTCATAGTAATATTGAGATTTTGCTAGTCTTGTTTGTCTTTTGCATGTATTCCAAAGGCATCTGTAGTTCTTAAGATCCTTGATAGTGCAAGTTGCTTTCTATCTTTTCCAAAAGGCATCCCTAAAATGGTAAAGCGCAATACCGTAAGGTTTGAGGTAACCCACAGAAGGTGGGCCCCCTGTATTGTATTCTACACAGTAAGGTGTACATAGAGTATCACAGATTCAAGTTCGAAGAAGTCTGTTTGGATATAAACACATGCAGAAATGGGGTCAGTTACCGTATCAGGTTGATTCTGTGCCAAAAATTCTAAATATTCTAGTGAGTAGATCTTTAGGGCTTGACTTGGATGGTCTGATTTGCCTTACACAGTACACTATCGTATGAACACTGAAGATGGCAGGTAGGATACTAGAGAATTGGATTTGGTTGGGACAAGAGGATAGGATCCAGTCCAGCAAGGAATGGTTGAAAGATTTTAGGTTTGTCTGTGTGGGTTGGGAACTTGTGCCTAAAAAATTAGTGATATAAGTCAGGGATTGCAGTGGGGCGGTAAATGCCAGCAATAAGAAATAGGCTTAGAGAAGGGGCGGCACATTTTGCCAACTAGGATCTCAAAAGAGGATGGGCTCGGGGGGGAGAGGGGGGGAATTTAGTGTAAATTCTAAGGAGTCTTGAATATAAAATAACACATTCCTCTTGTCTTTTACCAATCTTTCCTAAAAATGCAACGCCGATAAATCCATCAAGGGTTTTAGGCATTAGCCATGATTCAGTGAGAATTATAGCTTTAGGCTTATGCAAAAGTCACCATAACCCAAGTTCATCCAGTTTGGGTATCAAGCTTTGAATATTTATGTGGGTGACAGATAGCCCTTTTTGGAGTTTGAAAGGGGCATTCTCAGAGGTATGGAACAGAGTTGAAAATGGAGGGCCTGGGTTGAGTTCAATATTGCCTGCTAAAGAGAATAACATTATAAATAGAAAATGGAGTAATTGTTTGCTGACAGCAAAGTGCGATTTTTGCCATAGATATTGGAATGATTGGGACTAGGTGTGCTAGTTTTCAGAGATCTCCACAACATCGCATAGATAATTCAAGGCTAATGAGTAGTCAGGGTGTTTGACTACATTGGATGTAGGCCAGGAGAGAGTGGATAGAGAGAATACAATTTACATGAGGTCACAGTACAAAACAGAAGTGACGTAAGAAGCAGGTTCTGTGTACTTTACTTTAGTAGAGTTGAAAGTGTTGAAATACAGAATTACAAGGCTGCCAGTAGAGTTGTCTAGTTTATGTTACATGTTTTCAATCAGGAATACAAGAATCAATGCCCTTTGTCCTGTCAAACTCCTGTATAACTCTTATACTCTCTTATAAATGTTCCCTTTGCAATGTGCTCACTTTAAATGCAGTATTTACCCCTAACTGTGCTTTCCCATACTAGTTGGAAACTTATACGCCTAAACAATCTATATACATTTGTATATCATACATATATACCATGACGCTGACAAGGAGCACCTCATTTATGTACTGTATAGGATAGTGAATAAAAAGCTGTGGCCATTTTCACTGACAATTGTGTCTTCGTGTTTTATGTAAAGAAGTGGAACATTTGGAGGTATGTGGAGTTGTATTGCCACAAGGCAAAGAACAAATTGAGGATTCCACAGTAATGAACCAAAAAAAAGTTGACCTGTGTTGTAGTGATTTAAAAAACTAAGTATTGTAATTCATATTTACAAGGCTTTGCATAATTGCATTTTATTTGTAAAAACTATCTGAAACATTGATGTGTTCTTATGGGTATTAGTTTAGAAGTGGGTCATTTCATAATATGGCTCTTTCCTATTTGCTCTCCTTAATATTCTTCTTTCATCAAAATCATTGTCTCTTGTTACTTCTCCGATTAAAATTGAAGGTTTCTTATCACAAAGGCCATATATTTACTAAGTGGGGAAATGTTATACAACACCTTCCAGTGATAGAAGATATATTAAAACCAATTGAAGTGAAAAGACCATAAGCTGTTTTATGGCTTAGCAATGCTTTGAAAATATGAGCCAACGTCTTTTGGCACTGTTATTAGAATTTGCTTCCTTCTAGCTCTCCATCACACTGATTAATAATTACATTTTAAATGCTGTACATATTTGTTTACATGACTTAAATCTATAAAAAAAATGTATATTTGTTCAAAATTCTTTATCCTTTCAAATATGTATGGTTCATTGAATACAGTGACAATGTGATAAGGATAAATAAAAATACTGTAATGTGAAATTGTAATTGACTGAATTTATTTTTACAGTTTACAAATTATGTACAGATGTACATGATGCGCACTTCTGCAAATCTGAGATTTACACAAAAATATATATTCTTTCCATTTCATAATAGGACACCTTGAAATTTGTTGTATCGGTGTATGATCTAATAGTAGTATATCAGATGCTACAATTCAAGGAAATAACTGTACAGAAAAGATTGCTAGTGATGCTTTTATCAGCACGAAAGAAAAAAAACAATTTATTTTTTATGGAAAAAAGTGACAAGAAAGGGGCGAACAAATGAAACATAGAAATGATAGGAAAGAAACGAAGAGGAAAATAGGTAAAATGACAACGAGAAATGTATGGCAACGGAGATAAACTAAAAATGAAGTTCAAAAAGGGAAGAGAAAATAAAGTAATGTAAGATGTCAGACAGATTAAAGTATTTTCCATCACTGCTAAAGGGTATAATGTTGCTATATAAATGCTGTAATTTTCTCATGCTATAAATTAAGTTAGATATGCAGAAGGTAAAATTCAACGGCCATCCAGTATTTGTACAAAGAAAATGTGGATATTCAAAAAGACATAATAAATAAGTTGAAATACTTGGGAGTCGGTCCAAAAGTGTTTTGAAGATGGGCATTGGCTGAGGGTATACCGTAAAGAGATGTCTATCTGTTCAGTAATCTGGATTCAGTCCTGACCAAAGTATGCGGACCAGTGAAGTGTCCAAGGATCAGTAATGCAGTGAGTGTGGTTTAACAGAATGCAAGACAGCAGGGCCGTCTTAATATATGGGCACGCTGGGCAGTTGCCCGGGGGCCCTACAGCAGAAGGGGGCCCCACGCGCCCGGCTCATGCGTGCCCACCATAGGGTTGCCAGGTGTCCGGTTTTTACCCGTACAAGCCTATAATTCTGCTGCCTGTCCTACGGTATAAAATTGTTGCGGCAGTGGCAGCGCGAGGGCTTGTATGGTCAGTGGCGAGGGCAGGTGAGCGGTAAGTGCTGAGAGGGCGGGCGGAGGCAGTGAAAGGGCGGGCCGGTGACGGTGGCTGGGCAGAGCAAGGAGGACCAGTGTGCTGTCCCTGATTGGAGTAGAGGACAGAGGATAGTGGGGCGGAGCCCACACCCCGGCGGGCCAGAGACATATTCCTGTGCTGTCTGTGTCCTGCAGGAGATAGATAAAGTACAATGTGGGGGGTATATTTTATATTTTATATGTATTGGGGAGGTGTGGGTATATTTAATATATATGGGGGTGGTGGGGGTATATTTTATATGTATTGGGGAGGTAGGAGTATATTTAATATATATGGGGGTGGTGGGGGTATATTTTATATGTATTGGGGTGGTATGTGTATATTTATTATATATGGGGTGGTGGGGGTATATTTTATATGTATTGGGGAGGTAGGAGTATATTTAATATGTATGGGGGTGGTGGGGGTATATTTTATATGTATTGGGGTGGTAGGAGTATATTTAATATATATGGGGGTGGTAGTGCCTGCTGCTGCTAGTGAGCGCGTGGGAGGCTGGGAGCGACAGTGTAGGCAGGGCCCCGTGCACTGCTTTGCCCGGGGGCCCCTAATGTTGTTAAGATGGCCCTGATGGACAGGCAAATACAATATGACTTTTGCTGATGACACTGACTACCAAAGTGATGGTAAAGCCTGTGGTACCTACAATTTAATACTAAGAGAAGTACTAAACATGCACTTACTGCTGCAGTCAGCTTGATTCTAACATTTGCCCATAATTGTTTGGGGCTTTTTTCGTCTGGCGCCGAACTTGGCCAGGCGCCAGCCGCATCTTCTCCTCCCCGCATGCGCATCTTCGTAGCGGTTCCCCTCCCCTTGCGACCCCCTGGCTGCTCCCCCTGGCTGCTCCTCTGCTTCGCGCAGCTTCGCGCAGCTTCGCGCAGCTTCGCGCATCTTCCCCTTACCCCTGCTTACCCCTTCAGCCTTCGGGGATGCCGGGGAACCCTGGTACGAGTGACCGGCGCCACAGTGACGCGCGGCAAAAAAAAACAGCTGCGTCTGCCCGCACATTGCCTGCACATTGCGGTGGCGGCCGCAGGAGAATGAAGGCGGCCGTCACTGTACAGCAGGTCACAAAACCCGACCATGCAATACACTACTTATCTTAGAATACTAGGGAGGATTAATAAATAAGATGACTTACAGTATAGGTTCGCAAACAATGAAACAAATCAATTTTGACAACCAGCTGAAAAAATGAGTTACCTATACTGTACATAGGAAGTGATATAGTGATAATTTATTTTTTACAAAAATGCAACAGGTTGGGAGGAAGAAAAGGGAAACAATGTGATAGAAACTTTAAATTGTTCACCAATGAAAGCAAGTATTTCCTGATGTGTTTTATGATACTGTACATGCACCATTTTAGTAGCCCTTCTCTGCACAAACAAGGAATTAATAAAATTGCAAGCTAATTGGAGGTACTTATAGTTGCTGGTTGTTTGTGTGAAAGGACCTCTGTGAGGTGCTGTTTGCTAAGCCAGCCCTGATAGCAGCAGGGCACTGCCAAACACTGATATATCAGTTTGACTTTGAGTATACTACTGCTTTGCAAGTTTTTCCTGCTACAATATTTACTCTTATCTTTTTCTTTTCTGTTTTTGTGAGAATGATACATATCAATTTCTTACAGTAGTCCTTCCAATTTCTGTTTTGCTTTCCTCTATTAAGTTGTGTACTGTGATATGGGTGATGTAAATCCATCCTCTTTCACACTCAAGTTAGGCAAAGGCTTTTGTTTATGATTACAGGGTGCCTCAACACAAAGTCTCACTCCCCACATACATACCCATGAGCCACCATAAAAGTCTCCTGTTTCTATCCTTTCTTATGCGTAAATCATTGCTGTATACTTACCTTCTCTGTTTCAGAATGAATCCTCTTTTATCAATCTGTTAGCACTTTCAATGCCAAATTTTCTGAAGGGGTAAAATCCATGACCCACTAAGGACAATTTTCTCCCCTTAAACCTAAATCAAATAACTACACAACACCTTTCTGGAGGTAAAGGCCACAGCATTCATTATTGGTCAAATCACAACACATTTACTACTGTACAACCATAGTACCATACTGTATACACATGTATAAAAAAATATATAAAACCTAATACCTGAACCTTACCATCCTTGAAGACACCAATAACCCCTTCTTTCCCTATGGGCATAGGGCTAGCTTGAACCATCTCCAAACCTCATAAGGTTACTAGCATAAGGCTCCCTCAAGGCCCTGCTCCCATGCTACCTCCCACATATCCCCCAAATTGGGGACCTATTCGTCTTTTGCTCCATACTCCAACTCTCGCAAGGTTTCCGTGCCTGTTGTGACAAATTTTATTTACCTTCTTTTTTTTTCCTTTCTAAGAATATACAGTATTGTGACAAACGGCTTCCTTACATTGCTTTACTGTATGTTCAGGATCTTTATGACATGGTCTTTTAGGGTAAACAAACAGATAAAATGCAGCACAATATTGTATTATTCAGGCTTCTGCCTGCTTTATTAGTCCCATCAGGGAACTGCAACACTTTAACTGAAATACATTTGAGGAGGTACTCAGGCATCTTCTGCCTGTTAGATTAGTCCCAGGCAGGGGACTGCAAGACTGAGTGAAACAACAAATGAAAACCTGCTCTTCTGAGCGCTTACTAGGCACACCAACTTTCTTTTCTGGGGTTGGGCAAATTATCCTCTTTCCAACTAAACAAAAATACACAGCGGTCATAATAGGATTCAAATAAGCACAAGAATTAAGGTTTTTGTTACCTTACAGGGGAATGTCTTCCGCTGTCTGTCTGCTGGCAGCTGGTCCAGCCTCCAGGATATAGGAGTGAAGCAGCAAATAAAACTGCTTTAAATACCTGCACCCACAGATCAGTAAATAAACCACAAATTTGGTTTGGTACGATATAATTTATTGATATTAAATGTGTGCGTTTTATCCTAATCATGGAAATTAGTGGTCTTGATCATGTGTGGACCAATTTTGCAGCATCCGCCGATGAATGAACCATTCAGGTTGCGAAAGAATGTCGAGGTTTTGTTAGACTTTACTGAACGTAACTTTCTTGGTGAAAGTGTGTTCCCTAGTGTAGATGACTTTCTAAATACAATGCGTGGACAAGAACCTACAGCACTCCGGATCTAAGGACAGTAATCTTCAATATTTTGTATGATTGGTTTAATTGAAGCTGCCTGTTCACTATAACTTGTGATGAAGTATGGTGAATCTGTATTTTCAATAGATTTAATGGAATGTCTCTGGGTATCTATAATGTTCTTATTGTTGTCCTAGATCGGTCCCTGTCCATGCAGATAAATGTATCTCTGTTAGTATTTAGAGCTACGTTGTAAGCCTCTGTGATGTCCCCTGGATCATATCCCCATGCAAGGAAACGGTCTCTAGTCATCTGACTTGGTTACAAAGTCATCTAGCGAGGAACAATTCCTGCGTAAACACAGGAATTGTCCTTGGGGAATACCCCTGAAAAGAGGACGGGCATGACAACTGTGGGCATGTAATAAAGAGTTCCTTCTAGCAGTCTTCTGACGAGGTGTTCCACAAACTTCACTACCTGCACACAAGAGCTCTATTAGACCTCTACAGACCACACTGTGCTACAGTGAGAAATAGAACTATTGCAGCTTATTGATCCCATCCCTTTCCTCTTTGATTATTATTTTAAGCGGATTCTGTGTACTAAAGGACCACATCAAGCAGTTGATTGAAACACTTACCTGTCATCTACCATTATTGTTATGATCTTGAGTACAAACTACACTCAACATCAGATCCAGTGTGCATCAAGTTTGTCATTTTAACACCCTGTATTTTAGTATATTGTATTTAATTAAAACTATATTTTTAATATTTATCACTTATCATTCAGAGCGTGAGCCAGAGTGCTCAACTTGGGTTACTCTTATCTCAATTCTCCTAAGGTGGGGGTGGACTCAGTGCCTTGCTGTTGCCTCTTGTCCAATCACCTCCCCTGTCTGTGAGCTGATCTCACTCTTTGTGAATGAGAACTGAAAGCTGAATGGCTGAAAAACTTGGCAGAGTGCCAAAAATTCCAGGCCATTACTGATTGGATAATGCCCGGGATTTTAACCAATAAGAGAGCAGGGATTTCAATAATGCCCAGAATTGAACAGCTTTAGCCTATAATTAAGTTTATGACAGAATAAATCAACCTTGCTGCCCAACTTCTGCTATTGGCAGCCTCCCCCCTCTCTGCTGCCAGCTAGGGTCTGAACCAACGTTAAACAGGTGGGGCCCAAGGGAGGGGGGGTTTAGTGAGAGAGGGAGGGTGTTTAGGTGAAAGAGAGACAGGGGATGTCAGAGAGACATGTGGGGAGTGGGAAAATGTGTGAGAGAGGGAGAAGAGAGAGAGAGATGGGGAGGGTGAGAGAGGGGGGGAGTAGAAAGCAGAGGAATATGATTATATTTTCTTCGTTCATTTATAACACAACACAAATATGCCAAACATACAGGTAAAGTTCATATAATAAGTTCCAGAGTCCCAAAGTATTCTTTTCTCAAAGGAATTTAGAAAAGCAGTTATAGTGGAATGCACACTTATCAGTATATACATTTATAGCGCTGCAAAATATGTTTAACCCTATGCTGCATATAGCAATTAAGACACTGGGGCCGATTCACTAAGCTACGTTAACTAGCACTAAAATGGGTTATATCGCTCGGCCGCAAACGGCTGAAGCCATAAGCGCTATTCACTAAAGCTGATCGGCGCGTTTACGGCCGGCCTTGGCCAAAAGGGCCATAGCGCACAATCACCTTTTGCCCCCCTGTTATCATGCTAAAAGTTATTTAGCACGATAACTATTATAAACAAAGCAGCCTGTAAGAACTGCATGGAGACGCTGCGTCTCAATGCACGGTTCTTACAGGCGATCGTGCTGGCCAAATATGATTTTTAATAGTAGTATACATGAGCAGGGGGTCTTCTGAGCTGAACCGCATTGGTTTCAGGTCCGAGGACCCCCTACGTCAGGAGATATAGGCCCCATTATGGGGTGCTGGTATCCCCATAATGGCTGGTTGCTATAGATTATTTTATTGGCTTATTTTAGGAATATAGATTTATTTTGATGTTTACTTTGACATAGATTATTGTTCACAATGGTTTGTTTGTTGGATTTGAAGTGTGTAATTGATTTGTATTGTAATTGATTGGTGATTGGATTAATTGATAGTACATTAATTGTGTTGATGCTTTGTTTTTCTTTAATGATTGTATTTGTATCTTGTTTGGATTAGTGTCTTTGATTTTAAGCATTGTTTGACATAGTATATATGATGCAAAGATTAATTGTATCATGTACACATTGTCAAAATGAGTGTTTATATTTGGATTTATTAGATATTGATTGAGCTTGGTGCTGTTTGATATTTGGAGAGATTTGTATTTGGCCATGTACAGTATTTATTTGTATATTGGTTAATCATGCATATACAGTATATATATATATATTTATATATATATATATATATATATATATTAGAATATATATATATATATATATATATATATATATATATATATATATATATATATACACATGATGAAGCCACTGTACAAATAAATGGGTGAAGGGTGGGTATCGGGTCAGGGTGGCTTAACCCCTTAATGACTGTAGCGGTTAATAACCGCTACGGTCATTAAGGGGTTAGGGGACATTAGTTTGGCACTTTCATTATTTTGTATATTTTTCAGCACACCAGTGTATGGACGGGGAGGAAGATGCGGGTGGCCTTCATCGTGGGTGCCGGACAAGGGTGAGTACAACATGTATTTAATGTATTTATTGTATTAATGTATATTTAATGGGCAAATGCATTATTATCCATATGTGGATAATAGTAATTTTGCACATTAATGTACTGTATGTGTTAGGGGACGGGGGTATTTTTTTAGAGTATTGTTTAATTTTTGGGGGCACACCATTGGTACCGCAGGCCCGCAGGGACCCCCGGACACCCCCGGACGGCCGCGGGGACACCCGGACGCTTCCGGACGGCCGCGGGGACCCCTGGACACCCCGGCGGGCCTGTTGTATGGATGGTGTGCCAGCAAAAAGGTAAACAATGAAAAGTCCAGCTCCTTTTGGGCCTGCTCTTTGCTGGCGCGTTTGTTTGGCGCGTTTTTTAAGGCTGATTCACTTAACGCTGCTTAGTGAATCGGTAGTACTAGCAAAAATCAGCGCAATAGGCTGATCATGCGCATTTTGCGCCGAGGGCAAAAAAAATACCTTTTAAGACCGATAAAGCGCAGTTATCACTGCTTAGTGAATCTCACTGCAGCCTTATCGGGCTTAAAGGGTACTTTGCGCTCTTTAAGCCACTTAACAGAGCTTAGTGAATCGGCCCCACTGTGTTAACTGAATGCCAGTAGCTACACAACACTACATATTCCTAAAGCCATTAAAGGAAAAAGTTACAACGTTACAATGTTTTACATAGCTACTGCTTGAATGAAAAATAGAGGGATTTACCTTTGCCAACTAAGCAATGTAATCTTTATTTGACAGACCAGTAGGTCATCTAGAAAGTTCTTAACATCAGTCCTCCAGAGGAATTAAATTATTTACTTCAAAACTGCGATTTTTATTATGGCTAGCTTTTCCCATTTTTAATTCCCTTGTGAATATTTTGCCAGTAACATCATACTTAGTTCTTCATAAACTATTGTTTGTGGTCATATGGTATTTCTTTTTTTGTGATTCCATTTGAACATGGCTTATTTGAATTATATTTTTTAGTTTGCATTTTGTTACACTTCCACATTTCCATTTACTGTTACTTAAAAACATTGTCATTTGCTATTGCATTATACAGTAACTCATTAATGGTTTTTTTAAAGAATACTTTCCCTTGCATATGACTATACTAATACGTTAATACAAGTTCTATATTCCAAACAAAACCATATTTATTACTCAAAGTTTTAACAATGTAAAACATATTATTCATTTGCACATATACAACAAGACACACACCTCTGTGTTGTTGCAAGCGTGGATAATTTATTAGAGTTATTTATGCTTGAACTCCTGATTACTTCTAAACCCCTGTGCCTATAAAAAGTACTGGAATAGTTTTAAATCATTGTATATTGCACATGACTAGATCTCTGATAATGTTCAAATTGTAATGCTTATAAAATGTTGATGTGCTCCACTAAATTTAAATTATTATGTGAACTACTGTATATGTGAAATAAAATTGGTCAAGTGCTTAATAGTTTTTATATGCAGCTCAATTTGAAAATGGGTCATAAAAGCTGTTAGCTACAGTACCTTTGATATACCAAAAAATGGGAATACTGTATGTCTTTCAGATTATATCAAGATGAAAAATATGGGGGGAAAAGACACAGTACTAAAATAGGTAAAAAGTAAACAGAAATACACTCTACTGCCACAAGCATTGAGCTTTTTATTATCATTCTTTATTATAACATGCCAATATGCTCTGCAGTGCAGTACAATGTACTGAAAGACAACAACAAGTGTAATAAACAGAATAATATCAATTAACATAAGACCACTGACATAGCGAGGTAGTGAGTTCTAGAGATATAGTGAGAAATTGTGGGGGCGGCAGTAGGACCTTTTAAGGGAAGGTGTACTATACAAGTAGGTCTTTGACAGAGATTAAAGTGTCTGTTTAGGTGTAACTAAATTACTATATGACGGAGCAGTATTATGATGAGCTTTGCAGGTGAGGATATAAGAAGAATAACGGTAGTCAGTGCAGTAATTAGAATTGTGGAGCAGCACAGGAGGAATGGGGCATATATAAATGAGTCTAATGGCAGCTTTAAGTACAGGCCAAAGAGCAGTAAAAAGTAGGGTTGCCAGGTGGCGTCTCCAAAAATACTGGACACAATGGTGAAAGGTGAGATGCACTCGAGACACACACACACACACACACACTTTCACCTCTCTCCACTCTATGCTGTTTCCTCCTCTCCTTGGCCCCATCCCCAGGCTCCTAACACCTCCTCCTGATTGCCTGAATTACCCAGCCGCAGCCAGTCAGGATGGAGGAAGCTGCCCAGCACCCTAGCAACAGCCTTGCTCTCTCCATGCTCAGGGAAATCCTCCCCAAGCCGGGCAGGTCACTATGTCCTGAGAGGTAATACCTGTATTACATAATACATGTCCAGTATTACCTCTAATTTTTTACTGGACAGTGTGTCCAAATTCAGGACAGCCCGGTTCAATACAGGACACCTGGCAAGCCTAGTAAGGAGTTGTTGCTGTACTTGAGATGGGATTTTATAAGAGAATGAATAATGAATGTTGTTAAATCTGATGTAAGGAAGGTATGTATTCCTTCAATATTTTGTAGATGGACGCGCATCATTTGATGAAGGACTGAATGTGATGAAAAAAGGAGGAGACGACACCCAGAGATCATGCCTAAGATATTGGGAGAATGGTGGAGTCTTTAATAATGCGAAAAAACAGGTGTCGGGGGTTAATTTTTTTCAATTAACAAAGATATACAAAATACTGTGTTGTGAAACATCTAAAATTGTTGAGGACGTCACATTTGCATTTAAATTCATTTAAATCCATTCAAAATCATCTTGTGTATTTTATCTTGGGGCTTGCACAACAGCGAATGAGTTCTATGTATTGAAAGCACAGACTCATTCTGCATGATTTTGAAAAATTATTGCATTTTGTATGGTCTAATGTCACAAAATATACAATATATTGAGGTTTTAATCCACTGTGGGTGATTAGTGTGTCAACTGTTACTCATATATTCTATTGCCATTATCCACCATCTGCTTTACTGTTCTGCAATTCATTTACAAATCTAAACATTTATATTGTTCTATACTGATTGCAATTACTCTCAAAAGAGCTCTTAACTGTCAGCATTACAAAATCTAATTCATCATGGACCTAACTGCACTAACAAGTTCCTCTCACCTTTATGCTTCTGGATTTCCAAATGTTTATAGATGGACATGTAGGCATAAAAAACAGTACGTGAAAAGTATGTATCACTACGTGCTCTGTCTAATATAATAACCCTTTTAAAACCCTGAAGCTTGCACCAAAACGTCAATTATATTGATAGGAATTTTGAGAACAAATCTGTAAACAAAGATATAGAGAGTTAATAAACACACAGATTCCCAGCAAGCTCAAGAAATCCCAAAACATACCACATTATATATATATACGAAAAAAGAGAAAAAACGGATCACACAACAGCACTCTGGCATACAAAAGTATGAAATGTATTAATTACATCAAATAAGACAAATGACAATAAAAAAAAAACCACAGTGTCACGGATAAAATATATACTAAAGCCTCACTGAATAGTAGAAATAACCGCTCACAAAATATATGGGTAAGCTATACACAAGAGGCTGAATGCCCCAATATGCAAATGTAAGCTTACTAACCTACGAGTGTGGAGGCATGGAATCAGCCTCCTATCACTCAGACCAGCCGGTCAAATGACAACACTAGGATCTCAATAACCCTTACTGAGTGTAAATGATACTACTGAATGACTGAGCAACACAAGTATTGTACACAAATTGAGACAGATTAGGTCATAAACAAATGTCCACACAGCCAACAGTAAACCCAGCAAGGATAAATCCTCAAATGAGGGATAGAATACTTAGCACAGGCCAAGTGAATAAGTCCCAGATGCAGGATCAGCTGAGAGGAAAGCGATGTAACCGAGGATAAGACTCCCACACTGCATGCATTCCATCGAACCTGGAAACTGGAAGCCGGGGGTGCATCAGATGAATCCACAGCGGTGAAGATTGTAGGCAGGGACACCGTGGTATACACAGAGAAATGAGCCCCAGCGTGCACGTTTTGCCACCTGCTTTGTCCAGGGCTTTATATATATATAACTAACAACAGCTGAAAGGTATAGACATATTAGTGTCAAGACCTAGCAACTAGATGCTCATTTACAGATGCACTCCTGGGCAGATAAAACTTAACGTTTATTTAACATTCTTAAAATAAGTTCTCAACATGAAGTAAATAATAATAACAACATATAATGTACTAATGGCGGGAGAGAATGGAATAATGGTAAGAGGCCAAGGTATGTAATACAGTATTCTTTGCCTAAAATAGAACAGCAAAGAAAAATACCTACAGTATAATGTGGGGCCTGTATACAACAACACTTGTCTCTTCTAGAGATACTTAGCTGCGCTTTGCCTCTATGGGTGTGCTGTGTGTCATGTGGTGCAGCATACCGATCAAACCAACCTGTATTGTATAAATAGCACAAAACAGATCCTAACTGGTGTACGGTTGGTAAGTACAGATTAGATATTAATGATCACTGTTAGTGCAATACAATGAACGGTTGGTGGTATGTGGATTGATTCTGCACCCAATGACATTTGACAAACACAACAACCAAAATTAATTGGCAAAGCTATTTATGGTCTAAAAACCAGGGAACAACTTTTCCCAGACACTCTGCCTGATGGAATGGTAATAAGGGTCATACAAATGTTGTGGTTAGGGGTAAGTCGTCCAAATATAATCAGTGCTGGGAATCTGTGATAACCTGTAGGGCAATTGCAATGGTAGAATAGTACAATTCAGAGCTATAGCTTACTACTATGTCTTGCACAGATGCTCATAACAAAACCAATTGCTGCTTCCCAGCAGGCTGCCTAGGCTGTTAATTGATTATAGTCTTAGACATCACAATGTAGCAGTAAGCTGCCTTCACCAAAGGTAAATATATGCAGACACTGCAGATGTCAGACCAGTCAAATACATACAGGCAGGCAATTCGCAACAATGAAACACAGCATAGAGACAGACTACCCTGTAAATCACTGAGTGTTTGAGACGCTGTTAACCCTGGACGCGTTCACATTAAAATAAGTCCAATATCAGAGACCGCGATTACAGTGTTGCAATACTACCAGTTCTTCCGGGTTCTCTCCCGCTGACGTCACCCCGCCCCTGATGAATCTCCATTGAGGAGGGAAACGCGTAGGGCGTTAGCGTGGTGATGCCAGCGGGAGAGAACCCGGAAGAACTGGTAGTATTGCAACACTGACATCATTAATGTATGACCCTTATTACCATTCCATCAGGCAGAGTGTCTGGGAAAAGTTGTTCCCTGGTTTTTAGACCATAAATAGCTTTGCCAATTAATTTTGGTTGTTGTGTTTGTCAAATGTCATTGGGTGCAGAATCAATCCACATACCACCAACCTGTCATTGTATTGCACTAACAGTGATCATTAATATCTAATCTGTACTTACCAACTATACACCAGTTAGGATCTGTTTTGTGCTATTAATACAATACAGGTTGGTTTGATCGGTATGCTGCACCACATGACACACAGCACACCCATAGAGGCAAAGCGCAGCTAAGTATCTCTAGAAGAGACAAGTGTTGTTGTATACAGGCCCCACATTATAGGTATTTTTCTTTGCTGTTCTATTTTAGGCAAAGAATACTGTATTACATACCTTGGCCTCTTACCATTATTCCATTCTCTCCCGCCATTAGTACATTATATGTTGTTATTATTATTTACTTCATGTTGAGAACTTATTTTAAGAATGTTAAATAAACGTTAAGTTTTATCTGCCCAGGAGTGCATCTGTAAATGAGCATCTAGTTGCTAGGTCTTGACACTAATATGTCTATACCTTTCAGCTGTTGTTAGTTATTGTTACTTATAGCTCATAGCTGCACCCACCGCCATACTAGGCGTTAAGGCACCTCCATATCCAACCTTCATTTCAATTAAAACAGTGAGCATTATATTCTCTTTTGTGGTAACTTTATATATATATATATATATATATATATATATATATATATATATATATATATATACAGTGTTCGACAAACTTATACATTTGCTCCCCCGGGCGAGTAGATTTACACTGGCGACACACTTTATTCGAGCTCGGCTAGTCCCACGAATTCGGGTATACTCGGGTGTATTGAGGTTTGTGACTGTTTTCTGCCCGAGTGCATTGCGTTATTTTCCAGGCAGGGATTGAAGCATTTTATTCCCGCTGGCTGCAATACTGCACAGTATATATATATATATACTGCATTACAATTCATGAATTTATGCCATCTGGTAGACACGCGAAGCATTGCAGCCTATTAAATCCTAATCATTATCATTTAACAGATCAGCCGCCTGTCAGCCAGGCATGAACCATGGCTGGGAAGGCAAACGCAACGGGGCTTGTCAGAGGTGAGGAGCGGCGCATTCCAGGTATCTGCCAGGTACATACTGGGTATTTGCTCGAATAAAGTGTGTCGCAGTAATATCGTGGCGAGCTCCTATTGGCCCAAGCAGCACACGTTTGGTACTAGGTGGCGAGAAGATTTTTTTGTGTGGCGAGTAGATTTTTTGGTGATTTGTCAACCACTGTGTATATATATATGTGTGTGTGTGTGTGTGTGTGTGTGTGTGTGTGTGTGTGTGTGTGTGTGTGTGTGTGTGTGTGTGTGTGTGTGTGTGTGTGTCAAAAGGAGTGCTACTGGGCGTGGCCAAATGTATACAACAAAAGACAGAAAACTCCAAAGCTACATCCAATATGACAAAAATACACAGTGAAATACCTATATATTCTCTTGAAAAATGGTAATTTAGTTAAACCCTTTGGCCAAAGCATTATAAGCCTGCAAGCCACATCAAGGCATGACCAAATTTGCAGGTCCTAACACTATCTGATTAAAGAAAAAGACCTGCTAACCTGGAAAGTGGGGAGAGGTGAGCTTAAACCCTGGGGGGAGGGGCCACTAACCTCCAGGTCTTTTTCATGTTGCTGGGTTTGGACAGATCCAACGTGATCATTCTCCCTCCTAATATTGAGGTAAATGAGAATTTTAATCAGGTAGTGTTAGAACTTTCCAATTTGGTCATGCCTTGATGTGGCTTGCAGGCTTATAATGCTTTGGCCAAAGGGTTTAATGATCCTTTTTCAAGAAATATATAGGTATTTCACTGTGTATTTTTGTCATATTGGATGTAGCTTTGGGCTTTTCTGTCTTTTGTTAGATATAGAGAGACTCAATATTCCCTTAACTGTTACATCTCATGTGATCAGTCTCCAGGTATAAAGTTTTCTATACAGGTGTAGCGGATGTTTTTTGCACCTGTTATTGCGCAACAAGGCACTAAGGGGCAGATCCAGAGAGCGCCGTTAAATCAGAGCAAATAATGTGAAACAAATACAAACAGGCGCCTCAATAAAGTCCAATAAATATACTATGAAGGTAATATAAAACCTTATATTAGAAGTCCAATCTGGAACAACCGGGTCCACTTGAATAGTCCTCAGAGAAGTATCCTTACAACATGTGGAATCAAAAACAAGGGACAATCATAGTGTATACTGCTACATAAATAACATAACAACAAACAACTGAGACAGGACAAGACTACAACACCAACAAACAAAAAACAATCAAAACACTGGAAAAAAAAGTTAAGCTAATTTATTATAAAAAAAGACGTCAGTCTTAAAATGAGTTGCGTCACGTTGCTGATCCGGGTAACAAAAAACAGAATCCTACTCACAACAATTAGGAGTTTAAAAGGCACATCCAAGCAGTGGCAGATGACTGCTTGTGTCTGCTCTGCTGCAGGGGAACATCTGTGTGAGCGATCCGGTGCACTCTGTATGCTCCGTGTACTGAGATTAGGTGCGGGAGCAGACATCAGGGGAGAAATCCTTTCAGAGCTGCCAAGTGGTTTTCACAGTATCTGAAGAGCTGCGCACGCGTCTCTCTTGATCAGCTATGACCTCTGACCCTCCACGTTTCGTGATTGACTCACTTCCTCAGGGGTATATGGAGTGTAAGAACCTGTCTATCAACTTATACTTGTCCAAAGGCTGTGATCGACTGGGCATCTCCTAGATACAATTGGATACAATTGGTGTACTGCTAGAGAGAGGGCGAGGCTCAAGAGCCAGAGCCTATCAGAAGGGAAAGGGGGTTGTCAGTTTGGAAATGCTTCCTACATTAGAAAAATTAAAAATGTCTTTAAATCATTTGTGTTTGTTTTTTTAAATACTACAAGTATTTTCTCATATTACAGAACTGATTGATTAAAAAAAATACATGTAAGATATTGCTTGAACTGCTGCTTTAACTAACCAGACCACGAAGTGTGTTTTTCTCTCTCCTTCATCCTGTCTGAAAGATAAAAAGGGAGTAGTTATTGGTATTTTTTGGCTAGCAAGAAAATGTTTTCTCTTTCCTCTCTTTTTCAATATTTTCTATGTTAGGAGAGAGTTTATCAGAGGAAGAGAGTGTGAGTTTGATAATAGGAAATATATCATTACCTTGGAAGATTAATATATCCTAAACCATTTATATAACTCCCAAATAGAGTCTTTAGTGTTTTTCATAGTATATATGCACATTAAGTTCCAACCAATATATAAGTGGGTGGTTAAATATTGTTAAATATATTATTAAATATTCCCATTCATTTGAGCTATATATGTGCTACTAGAGTAATATACAGGTAATTATCTTATTGTAATACTGTATATGATTTTATAAGTCATGAAACGCGTAGGGTCAGAGGTCATGCAACTCATTATTAGACTGACATTATCTTTTTTTTTTAAATAAATTAGCTTAACAACTTTCCAGCAGTGTTTTGATTGCTGGTGTGTTAGTCTTATCCTGTCTCTGTTGTTTGTTGTTATGTTAGTTATGTAACAGTACACACTATGATTGTCGCTTGTTTTTGATTCCACATGTTCTGAGGATACCTCTCCGTGGACTATTCAAGTGGACCCGGATGTTCCAGATTGGACTTCTAATATAAGGTTTTATATTACCTTCTAAGTGCATTTATTGGACTTTATTGAGGCGCCGGTTTGTATTTGTTTCATGTATGTCCCCCTGATCTTGTTCGGTCAGGGTGTTATCAGGCAGCCCTGCTTATATGTATAAGTACTCCTACACTTTTTGATTAGATGTAGTCATTAGTGGTCATCACACATATTGTTTGTAACCCTTAGCACTTCCAGCACTTTTCCTTTTGTTGTATAGGGCAAATAATGTGATATTACCTGAGTTTAACAGAGATCCACAAAGCTAAATATATACTAAAACAAAGTCCATTATCCAAAATAACATGGTAATATTATCTGTAGTAGTGAGGATGTCCGTAGCACAGAGACCCGCTTACCTATACACTGTACATGCGCATTGAGAAACCTATAATGTGTATTGGAATTAATTAATGTACATGTGTTCCAGTCGCAGGTTACCTAAACTCTAAAAATGTCAACATGGCTGAGAAGGCTTCTACCTTTGCTGCTGCTGACTGTGCAGTTGAAAGGCTCAGGAGGATCAAGTTCACTCAGGAGGTGTTAGATCTACTAATAACAGGTGTGGCTGATAACGACTCCAAATTGCTTGGGGCATTGTACTCACACACATGCACAGCTGTAACAGATTTGACAAATCTGGCATGTCAGCAGAAGCACGAGGATACAGAGGTCAGCATTTCAGCAAATAATACACCATCTGGTGACCATCTCCCACACCTCTAACCGCCAGTTCCAAGTGTTAACACCCTTCATGCATCAACACAGCTCAGCCATCACGAATAGCATTGCTTGACTGACTAGTGTGGTAAATGGGCTGACATGGGCAGTGCAGCAAGGTATGGAGAGCATGTGAGCACCCTCAATATTAACCACACGGCTGCATCCAACGACCTGCTGGCAACAGCAGGGGGGTAATTAATTAAAGATCCAGTGGCCACAGCAACCTAAAGGCATGGCAGACCAATCACAAGGCGACCTAGTGCACATGTTCCTAACTCTGGCAAAGAAGAGGAAGAGATTAATTATTTTGTTTCTATTTTGGGTCGGAAATGACCGTGACTTTTTTCAGAGTTCTTGTTTTCACACAGTGAAGTAACTCTGTGTGAATAAAAGTTTTGTTCACTATTTCTGTCTCTTGTTAATTATTGTTAGAAAATGTTGAAATATTATTGTACACCCATACGTAATGTTGTAAAGAATATTTTGACATTGCGGCGCCATGAACTACTGACAGCAAGAGATTGTGCAGGAGAAGGTAAGTGTCAGGATCGCAGTAGAAGTGGTTGAGAAAAATGGTGCTCACATGCGCATGTATACTCTCAGCGTTATGTATAAAGCACTTGGTGTATATAAAGAGAATACACTGAAAATGTCCATAATCAATGAATGTCCATAATAAAAACTCCATAAATATGGGAAGTAAAGACCTAGTGGTGTTCACTTGACAGCCACAACCAATGGCCCTTATATATAATTCCCCAATAGGTATAGTCACCAACAGTTATAGGCTTAAGGTAAATGTATAAGGGCTATTGCCCATAGCCTGCCAAAGTATTTCCAAGACGAATCCAGTGATTCAAGGCGTGCAATACTCCAGAATAGAAAACGCACCTACGTGTTTCATCCTGTGGGACTTTATCACACCTTGATAAAGTCCACGGGATGAAACGCGTAGGTGCGTTCTTTCATGTTAAGTACCATTGTGAGCTGATTTAATAAAAGTTTTTCATTTTAAATCGGAGTTGCCCCGAATTCATCCTTTTTCTGCTGGAAATTTTTGCTGTGCTCCTGTGTCCTATACCATCTGTTGAAGTGTCAGGATCGAGCATAGTTCACGCCCCCTCAAAAGCATCACGCCAATCATCTGGAGGGGTGCGTGGACTCCCATATACGACCGCACGACCGCAAAATAAACAACACCTTCAGTATTGCGCCCGCGACGGTACCAGAGGGCAAAGCCTTTGCGGTGGTGCGCTTGCTGTGCTCCACGCGCGTGCATGCCGTTCAGCGTTTGATGATGGGGCCATCCTCAGCTGTGTCACACTAAACTAAAGGTAACTTCCTCCTATTAGCTTTCTGATTACTTGTAGAGTACTCCCTTCTACCTCCTTTTCATTGTTTCCTCTCACTACTTATGCCTTCTCATCCTGCTGTCGTGTTGCTGAGCATAGACTGATGTTTATGCACCGTGCTCATTGCAGCCTGACTTTGCCTGTATCTGGGACCTGCTTTGAACTCTGTTGTGACCCCTGCCTGTACCTGACCCGTCTCTTCTATATCCCTGGACTTCAGCTTGTTATTGGACTTCTGCTCTCTTCACTCCACGAAAACGGCTTACGGACTACGACTATTCTTCTCTCTCCAACCCCGAACCACGGCAAGTACTCCGACCTACCTACACTCTAATACCCTGACCCGGCTACACATCCCTGACTCTGCCATCCGGACCTGGCCTCGTGGTTGTAGGGCAGCGGTTATATACATCCCTAGCCTCGGCCCTGCGGTCTAGTCCAGGTTGTAGTGGGCATCTGTGACAGTAAGAGAGTTACAGAGGCCCTGCACTCTCCCCCCAGGAATCAATTTAATTGTTGTGTGGAAGAGTGCGGGGCCTTTGTAACCATGGGCTTGGTGCAGTGGCACTTAGAGCAGCGCCATCAAGCCTGCCCTACTGACAAAGATATCCTAATTCACTTTAATTACTAAAAACCATTCTACAGTTTATAACGTGCACTTTATGACACATTATCAGATGTATGTTTTGATGTGTTTTAGACTTTTATATTATCCATAATATGTATCTTTATATGACACTTGTAACTTTTTCTAATGAAAGGGTTAAGTACCATGCTGAAACACATTATTTGGGTACCACTCTAGTCCTGCCTTTCTCATTGTAAGCTATTCCCAGTAATAACGTTATGATAATCATGGTCTGGCTGTGAGTAGCATGTTTATCGTAACATTATTTATCTGCTCTAACTATAAGGGAGATTCGTGGATATTCTATATGAGACTAATGGTAGTCTGGCATCTCATTTGCATATGAATAAGCCTAACATCTGGCTCTAGTTACGATAGCTATGTGATATTTTATTGGTTAATATTAAGTCAATCACCTAAATAGATAGGAGCAGAGTTACGATAATTGTGGGTAATGTCACATTAAATAGCTTAATGGAGCTCTGTGGATCTGCCCCATAACCTCCGGGAAACCTTACAATGTTGTAATTTGAGTCTCTATTTGCCGGTATGATGAAAATTGCATTGATAATGGATGCAATAACACCTCTTATTAGTCAGATAAATTAGTCAGACCTCACTTGTCAGATATAATCCTCCTATGACAAAGGTGCTTTTCTAGATTTCAATTTTCTCATCCTCTGGACTTCTCTAATCTTTGGATTGTCCTTTTTTTTAAATAAAGAGTTTAAAAAATATTATTTCTTGATCATTTGAAATTAATCAATTATGGGAGCAAACCAACAATTATTTCCCTGCTCAAACTGAGTCACTGTTAAGCTCTTCTGAGTCTGTAAAAGTCAGCATACAACTATTCTCATTATGAGCTTTATTTAACCGTGGATGAATGGCTGGAAAGTATTGCAAGCAATTTATGAATATCAACATATGGTATAGTTAGGCTCCCTTTACTGGCAAAGGTGCATACAATTTTATTTTGCCTTGTATTCAAAATATGTAATTATCTATGTAAGCCTTCACGTAGTATTATTTAAATCTAGCAATTATTACATGTTGCTATTAAACCCATTTCTACTATATTATTAATACATATCTAATTATATGATGATATAAACGGGTTGGTTTCTAATATTGAATACATGTAAAGTATAGTATAGCTCACTTTTCAGCTTAAAAGCCCATAATTATATACATTTACTGTATTATCAAGTGCTTTAAGGAATATGGGGATTTGTGTAGGCAAACATTCCTTGAAGAATCCTCTCCTGGTAACCTTGTATTTGCAATTCCAAAATATCAGTTCCAGAAAGAAAGAAGATTTGAAATTGAATTGTGGACATTAGATTTAACTTGCTTCTATTTCAAATAAAAACAATCTAAATTTGACTCTTACCTCCTCTGAGTGCTTAACTTTTGACACCTCAGTCACAATTTATCATTTTTACTTTTCTTTGTCATAGTTTTTGGAAGAGTGATGTTGTTAAAGGGATTAGACATTTAGCAAGACATGGGGATACAATCCTACACCAGGCTTGGCAGCAGCAATAATGATCTTTAATTTAATTGAAGATATTCTGTGATCCGATTCCAAAGTAGAACGTCAAACCTTTCCCTGTGTTTATGTATTATTCAGGCTAATGGTGACCCTGAAATAGAAAATGCTTCTTATCTCTTGAAACTTTTATGGCAGAGAGCTCAAAATGGACAAAAGTGGAGGGTTGCACTGTGTATTTTAATGCAAAGTGAAAGGAGTCTGTTTTAATCCTATTTTAGCGTCACTTCCCTGGTAACAAAGTGGATATGATTGGATGCATGTGGAAGCCTACAAAGCAAACGGACAAAATAAAGGACTTTTCAGACTTGGTGGCCACATCCTAGAATTAAAAAAAATAGCTCTTGAAAGAAAAGTTAACTAAAAAATTAATTCTAAATTGTTAATGTTTGTAATATCTTTGAATTGATCCCGCCCACGCCCTATGATTATGAACAAAGGGGAGTAATCAAAGGTTACCATATCAGCCTATAACACTAGTAGCAGTAAAACTGCTTATAATGTAGATGCAATCCATGTACATTGGCAAACAAAACACATCTTCCAAATAACTTCACATTATAAGTGTTACCTTAAACAAATGAAATCATACTTAATGGGAGCTGTTGGCCGTTTTGTTTTCTTTGGAAATTAAAATGAGTTTTCTTGTTAGACTGCTCGAGCCTGCAATCATGTGGTTGTAGCCAGGCCCTCAGTGACGCTAATAGAAATTGAGCTTCCTCCACTTCAATTCAGATCGCGTTCACTGCTCCATCACTCAATCTCCCCTTGGTAACAAACAAAAATCAAGGGTCCTTAAAGAGTTCAGGGAATGCCATAATAGCAGTAACCGGGTTAAACATTTTTTTTTTAAATAATTACTGTGTAGCTGTCTGAATCTTGTAGAAAAAAAGAGTTTTAACTCCTTAAACATGTCAGTGCCTTCTATTTATTTTGCTCCTGTGAGGGATTGCACCTTTATCAAGCAATAAAGCAATATTTGTCACACCTTTGCGCTGATATTAAGCAAAAGTTTATAAAGTTACTGTGTTTCCAGTTCAGATGGTCAAACTGAGGTGCTTCTGAGAAGAAATCGTGAACCATTATGTTATTATTGGCTATTATAATTTTGTCAATTTTTGGTTAATCCATTTTCTGCCCTTATGATGTTCCCAGGATGTCACAAGGGACAGAATTTCATAAAGCTTTTGCTAATATTCGAGGGGAGATCACATACTTGAGAGTGATCATAAAACTAGAGGAGGCCAAGTTCTCGGGGCTTATTGAATCGTGGTATGCATTTTTGGTGCAAAACGGGCGAAAAATGCCTTTTCGACGCTTACTGCATGACCCCCTTAGTTTGAAGCAGGGGAACCTAGTTCAGATTTCGGTGTCAGCTCCTTGTGACCTTGGGTGAGTCACCTTATCTCCCTGTGCCTAAGGCAGCAAAAACTTAGATTATAAACTCATCTGGGCAGGGAGTGCGTCTGTAAAAATCTTATGTGTTGCATGCTACTCACTATATTGTGAAGCGCTTGAGTCCCATTGGCAGAAAAGTGCAATATGAAATAAAGTTATTATTAAGGTTATTAACACCACCCTTTCTTCCAATAAATGTAATTTTTGACTCCCTTTAATTGTACATTTTAAAAGAGATTGCCCTTTTCTGCACAGCGCCCTATAATAGCATCAGGGGAAGCAGATTTGTGACATTCCAAATGGTTAGCAATAAATCTCAATGCATAAAAAACGAGTCTGCTCAAAATTCACAATTAGGTTCATACGTACAGTATGGGAACCTCAAGTCCACTATGCCTAAGCTATAAAGAAGGGTCAGGTTGCATCTGTCGCCTCCTCCAGGATTTGGCGGAAGGGAAGAGGCCTTTAAAATGTAATAAAACATGAATCTGTAAAGCTGATTTCCTCCACTGTAAATTCATACTTTCCTCCTATAACACTACCCTTTCTCTTGCTATGCAAAACTACTTTTCTTCACTCATACTGACTCTTTCCGCTAACCTTCAATGCCTATTTGCCACCTTTAACCCCCTTCTCTGTCCAACTAACCAGCATCCCCTTCTACCCTCACAGAGACCATGCCACCTTTTTCACAGATAAGATTAAGTTAATCAGATATGACATCTCTTCATGTCAAGCTCCGCATACACCACCTACCTTCCTTTGCACACCGAAATTCACCCCTAGCTCATTTTCCTTTGTGACTGAGAATGAGGTCAGCGTGATCCTTTCATCATCTCACCATATTAGCTTCCCCTTTGATCCTACTACCTCACATCTCCTACGTTCCTTCTCAGGCACACTAAGCCCCACTCAAACTCACCTTTTTAACCTCTTACTCATCCCCAGCACATTCCAATCTTCTTTTAAATATGCACTCATCCCACCCATTTTAAAGAAACCTTCTCTTGAACTAGCCTCCCTCTCAACTACCACCTCTCTCTCTTCTCCCCTTTGCCTCCAAGCTACTTGATCATATTGTGCACAACTGTTTGACTCACTTTCTCTCTTCCTACTCCCTGCTTGACTCTTTGCAATCTGGTTTCCATCCTATACACTCCCTTGAGATAGCTCTAACAAAAGTGGTTAAAGCTCTACTCACAGCACAGTCTAAGAGGGCTATGCACTAAGCTCCGAGCTTTCGCACCGGGCTAAAAAAAATTAGCACATCCGATAAAAAATGAAGCCGGCGGCGCGATTCACTAAGGCCCGCAGCCCATTTTTTATCAGACGTGCCCAAAACTGACATATCGTGCATGCAATGTATTCCCCCCTGCTATTGCACTTAAAGTTCCCGTACGCTATCTGATTGAAAAAAAAGCCGCTTGTAACATTTGCATGGAGATTTGCCATCTCCATGCAAGGCTGTTACAGGCGATCGTACAATAAATAAATACATTTTAATTATAGTGTACATGAGCAGGGGGTCTCCGGAGCTGAACAGCGTTGGTTTCAGGTCCGAGACCCCCTACTTCAGGAGATACAGGCCCCATTATGGGGTGCCGGTATCCCCTGCAGAATTTCAAGGTCCCGGTCACGTGACGCGGACGCTTGAAAGTGCAGGGGATAACGGCACCCCATAACGGGGCCTGTATCTCCTGAAGTAGGGGGTCCTCGGACCTGAAACCAACGCGGGTCAGCTTCGGAGACCCCCTGCACATCTAAACTATAATTAAAATGTATATTTAAAAAAGATTTAACAAACAGCAATACACGACCCCCCTCCCGCCCTCCTCCCTAACACATACAGTACAATAATGTGCAAAATAACTATTATCCAGATATGGATAATAGATTATTTGCCCATTATTAAACACTGCATTAGCATACCTAAATAAAGTCAATAACAACAGTAGCCAGCTAATCCAATCAATACATGCAGTAACAACATCAACAATTATTTAATTAAACCATTAACCAATGAAACCAATTAATTCCTAAACCAACTCAAAATGAATAGTAACACTAACCAATCAAACCAATTAATTACAACAACATTAATGAATGTAACATTAAAAGACAAAGAAATACATTCAAACAATCTCTGAAAGAACCATAAAACGCATTAGCCAACATAATACAACATTAACTACAAACGAACACCAATCGCAAACATTTTATTACATTAAGCAGGAAAAATACAAACAATTACATCCACCTAAGAAACTGACATTAAAAAAACCAACAGCAATAGCAAGCCACAAATGCCCCCAAATATTGTAATAATAATGTATTAATCTGTACCCTAAAGTGGTACAGATTAATATATTATCAGTCAATGTGCCTCCCCCAAAAAAGCAAAAATCACATCCAATGAAAAAACCTGTAAAAAGAGACATTTACAAACATTGAATATCTTACTTACCATTAGAAGCGGTGGCCTCGGACTCCCGCGGTAACAGGAAGCTCACGTACCTTGAAGGCCTCCATCAGCATCCAATGCCATCCGCCATGAAGATCCGGCTCAGGTACTCCAATCTTATTTTTACTTTCTTTACTCACCGTCTTCTATCTTCATCTGTAACAATTTCTTGTTCTTCTTTATCTTCTTTCTTCATCTGTCAATCCAAAAAACCCCAAGTTAAATCCCAGCCGATGCTGTCTCGTCGGCTTCTTGGTCTCAAATGAGGCGTAACGGCCTTAAATAGGGCTTGTTACGTCACATTTAGCCTCAAAATGGTGTACAGCCACCTGATTGGCTGTTCAAACCATGTTCCGAGTTTAATTTTTTTTTTACATGACGTCACTTAAAGGGAATGATGCCAGCCAATAAGAATGGCTGTGCTTCATTTGCGTCGCAGACGAGCGGAACCTCCAATGGAGCCGAAAGGAACGGCTATCCTCACTCCTCTGCCACTCTACACCAAACTGCAGCACTCTGCACAGAACCTGTTTGTCCTTCAATGTCCAACAATGTATAAAACAGCCCTATGCGTTTCGTGTGCGTGCGCACACTTCTTCAGGGGTCCAGCTTTTTTATCACCTGCCTTTAGCTGGTGAGCTTTATTCAGCGCAACGTTAACGTACAATCAGTTTGCGTTGCTTAGTGAATCCCGCAGAAGGGCAGGATTCAGCGCAAACAGCTGATCGTACGATCAAAGTTGGACTTAGAAAACATTTCATGGAAAAGCCTGTTTTAGAGCGCAAAGTGCCCGTTTGCGCGGCTTAGTGCATAGCGCTCGGCGGAACATCACATTCTAAAAGCACTTTGCGCTCTTAAAACGTCTTATCACTGCTTAGTGCATAGCCCCCTGAGGGTCACTAATTCTCCTGGAACTCTCTGCTGCCTTTGACACTGTTGATCGTCCCCTTCTGCCCACTGTCCACTCTATTGGCCTTTGTGACACAGCCCTCTCCTGGTTCACATCCTACCTACCCAACCTCTCCTTCAATGTTTCCTTCTCCATTTTCTCCTACTCTTGAATCCTGCTTTCTGTGAGGGACACACACTGCTCTGTCCTTGACGCTCTGCTCTCCACACTATATACTTCTTCTATTGGTGAACTAATACAATCTTTTGTCTTTCGGTATCATCTCTGTGCAAATGACACCCAAATTTACCTCTCCTCCAATGACCTCTCCCCTTCTCTCTTGTCCCATGTCACCACCTGTCTCTCTTGAATTTCCTTCTGGGTGTCCCATCATTACCTGAAGCTTAACATAGCAAACAGAAAAAATACTCGTTCCACCTTCCACTGCCACCCCTACACCCAAACTCTCCCTCACTGTCAATAATACAGCAATCTCACCAACACCCCAACACTATCTAGGGCTCATATTTTACTCTGATCTCTCCTTTATTCCTCACATTAGGTCCCTTACTAAGTCCAGCCATCTCCACCTCCAAATATTGCCAGATACAGCTTTTTCTCACTCATGATGCCACTAAAATCCCAAATTCACTGACTTGACTGCTGCAGCCTTCACCTACTGTATTTGGCATTCCGTTTGTCTGCCTGTTCCAACTCCAATCCATCTAAAATGGTGCTACCAGACTCATCTACCTCAGTGACCACTCCACTTCTGTATTATTTTTATAAGTAACAAATGTTTATTTTTATTAAGCCTTTATTAAGGCAATTTTTTATTTCAACTTAGTTGTATGAGTTAAGTATCATTTGGTTTATATTTCTTTGTACCCAGCTGGTGAAATTTATATTTATATATTTTTTAGAGTTATTAGTTTTTTTTTCCTTTTTAATACAATTAAAGTATATTTGTATTGCACACATTTAGAGTGTGGTCTCCTATGAATTCTCTTGAACTCTGAAACTAGGGTCCCTCTTTTCCTAAATTTTGATTTCATGCGCAGGAGTATATATAACCCCTCTTTTTCCATTCGTACATTTAGGGGAATTGAAGATTCCCTGCTATATACTCCAGCAGCAGACGTCACTTTGCCTTATATAGAGTAAAATGACACACGCTACCATTTGCTACAAGTTCTTTTAGCGCCATTCTTTTTCTTCTCCATTCTGAGGTATAGTCCATGCCACAAGAAGCGCACTCACTTTGTCTTTTGTTTTAACTTTGCCCCTAATTCCCTCTAGATTGTAAATTATCCCAAGAATGGCCCTCATTGCCTCTTGTATCTGTTTGTGCTAGTTTGTCCTGATTTGGTATGTAACTCTGCCATTTACAGTACATCTCTTTATACCGCCAGTGTACTGCGCTGCAGAATATGTTGGCCAATATGTTCCAAAGAAATTATAATAATAATAATCTTCATTTGGCTCTCCTCATACAGATGTAGCCAGAGTTACTGCCCTCTGTGCTACGATTTCCACTGCTCCAATGCGGTTGCAGTGCAGTTGCAGTACTTTCGCAGCCCCAAGGACAGTACGTTTCCCAGGAGGCTTAACACTGAGATTCCATGCTTCTAAATCGGTCCCCGCAGAATGAATTGCCCTGGGCCATGAGCAGGGAGGGAAATACCACTACTCACCTTTCAGATGAGCTGCAGTTTACAGCCTCTATGCAGTTCTCTGTCAGGATCCGTGTCCCCGGTAAGCAGGGCTGTAGTTACTTCCCTCTTGATGACTCAACATCATGAGGCGGAGTTATATGGCCATATTTGGGCATCTACATCAAAGAGCTTGACAGTGTTATGTGTCTTGTCCAGCCCACTTGAGTATGTAGATGCCCAAATATGGCCATATAGTCACCACCCCATGAGGTAGAGCCATATAAAGGTATCTACTTTAACAAGGGAAAGTAACTACAGCCCTGCTTACCAGGGACATGGATCCAGACAGATGGCTGCAGAGGGGCTGCAGACTGCTGTGCAGTTCATATGAAAGGAAGTGGTATTTCTCTCCCTGCAGATGGCTCATTCAAGCGAAGGATTAACGTTGCAGGGTCTCACTCAAAAGCATAGAGCCCTGCAGCGTTAATCCATCAGGCCTGCTTGGACTTGCTGTCCTTGTGGTCACAGGGGGCACATTCAGGCAGCGGGGTTCCCCTTTTTTTTGCGGCCACAAGAACAGTAAGTCTGGCTACATCTGTACTACATAAAATAGCAGTATTTACATTCATCAAAGTGGTGATTCAGTAGCATACAGTACAAACGTGCTAATAGTAAATACAATAAGCATAAGCTGTCTTGTCATAGTTACTGAAGTTTAGGCAGTTGTACTGTATAAGGCCGGATCCATGGTTAAAAATACAGCTCTGAGCCGCACTGAGCCGCGCTGAGACAGGAAAATTATCTCCTTCTTCCGGCAGGTGTGTGGCTTTGGTAGACGCTTCCGCAGGCATGCGGAGGCGTGTGGAATTGCAGCCGACAGCCAATTTATTTTTCGCGCTGAGGGAAGCGGAGGGCAGGTCACGTGACCGCGAAAAGCCAATGGCAGTCCGTGACGTTGGCGCCGTGACGTGGCGCTAGCCCCGCCTCCCACCTCGCCTCCCACCCGGCTCCCAGCCGCCTCACAAGAGCGCTTGCTGACGCTCATGCAAGGACACAAAAATCTCCTGCTTGAGCAGGAGAGCATAGCGTCAGCGCTGCTCAGCGCTGTATTTTTAACCATGGCCCTGGCCTTAGAAAATATTTTCATATATATCTTATTCTGCATGTAAAAACTGTAAATATACTGTTTTCTTTTGCTCACAGTACTAATAACGTAGCACGTTTTCTGTTTATTATATTAGACTTCTTTTAAACATGAAATTAATTATAAGTGATATGTTATCATACATTAGAACGTAATCACATGTCTCATACTGTCAGCGAGTTGTAATATATAACAGATCCCTGTGAAGCGTTACATTACATTCAAACTACTTCCAAAAGGCAAATTGATTTACCTTTATTTCTGGGTATACATGTAAACACTAAAAATATGGTGTTTGTAAAACTCATTTTGGCTTAAGGACATTTTCTTATAACCACATAAATCAGATCTCAATATAAAACTAGAAGCCACTCATGTTGGATACAGAAAATACAAAGGGAAACAGAAGTATTGATGGCCAAATATATATATATAAATGCAGCTCAACCCCGTTATAATGCGATCCGTTACAACGCGAACCTGCTTATAACGTGATGCATGCGTGGCTCCCAATTTTCGTATTTATGAATACTTTACAACACGATTTATTGGTATCTTAAATACTTTATTGTACAATGCATACAATAGTACATTATTTCTAACGCGATCCGCTAATAACGCGACGTGAGTCTTTGAACCCCAGGCACAGTATTATAAGGGGGTTGAGCTGTGTGTGTGTGTGTATGTATATATATTATATATATATATATATATATATATGCAAATATAGCTGTTTGCATATTTGCTTTCCTGTGGAGGGTTTTTGTCACTTTTTTACTCACCATAACTTAACTCAGTATATATATATATATATATATATATATGCAATACGATACAGTGTTTGAGACAAATATCAAGAAGCAGCACTCCAATAGATGGTCAAAAAAGCTTTGTATTATCAAGACATCATAACCAATGTTTCGGTCCTACATGTGGGTCCTTTCTCAAGGTGATGTGAATACAGAGTGCAACAGAACACATAAATACCCTAAAACACATAACAAACAGGTGCAACCAATAAAATAATACCTTGCATGATAACGCAGCATGATTGGAATCTCTTCCCAAGTGAATGGATCCCCCAGCGTTGTCTGGAACGCAGGGGTACGCGCGTGTATTGAAACGCACCCACTGAGCATGCGCAGGTCAGAGGTGAAAGGCAAGAAGTAAAATAGTCACTTGATGCATGTCAATGTAACAGAGGGGGCGCCTGCAGGCGATGCAACGCATGCCGTTCTAAAACGGAGCTATGTGCGCATGCACGAGCAGTGGCAGAGAAAAAATAAATAAATAATCAGCGTGTCTGTAGGGAACCAATATGCCCTCGATCTATGTGACAATGCGCATGCACAATAGACCAAACTTGCGCTGTAGCATAGAAACGGTGCTGGGATATGCAGCACAAGGCAAACTATAATAAAAGCTGAGCAAAGATAAATTAATGTGGCTGGTTGTACCAGCATGGTAAAGAATAGATGAACTTACTGTTGGATATAATCATATTAATGTGACTAATAGTACCAACATAGTAAAGAAACATACAGTATGTGCTAGCTTCTGAAAATAAGCATATCCAGGACTGGGTATAATGGCTGGGAATCATGAAACTAAAAGCATATCATAAACAATGGTGGAATAAACACCCACATAAAAGGTGCAAAATAGTGCAAAATAGTGAACATGTATGATGAAGTGATATGGCACTAATACAATAACATGAAATACTGATGAAATAACTAATGTAGCAAAACACTGTAACAACATGGATACAAATAGACCCAGAGGAATGATTGTGTTAGCATACCAATTGTCAATTAATGATCTTAATGATCAATTGAGGTAAAGCTATAGTGTACTGGAACATCACGTTAACCCCTGCTGGCAAAAAATACCTAGTATGCAGAGAAGGCAAAAAAACACCTGCAGATACTATACAAATACATGTTGGTAAACCTGTATTGGAAAGAGGAATCACATGGTACACACGAAAGTAAATTTGTGAAGTTGAATGTATTCATATTAATAGGACACTCGTCCTAGGTAAGCATGTAAACACCAGTCTTATTCCTATAATGATCAGGAAAAAAGTGAGTAGGTACATGGAAAATAAACAGCAACTATACGGAGTGTATTCATGTTTGATTGATCCAAGCTTGAAGACGATGTCCAAATCCATACGCCAATGAGACTCAAATCCTGGGGACGATGAGTCACCTGAAGTGGATGAGTCAACGCCTGGACACAATCTGGGGACGGCTTCATATATTCCACAATAACAACCCTGTGTTGGAGACGATGAGAATCCTATAGTAAACAGGAAGGTGGATGATGATTGTGAACCGCATATAATCCAGAATGTAGGACTACAATCCTGGGTATGAGAAGTCACCTGGTGTGGATGAGTCCATGCTTAGGCCGTTTGATCAGAGAAAGCAACTTAATGAAAAATCTTCATTAAGCCCACGTTGACTTAATGTATCCAGGTTAAAGATGGTTTTTGCTTCCAGTTGAAGAAGAGCTCTATTGCGGTCTCATCCCCTGGGGGCTGTTTTGACCTGTGCAATAGGCATACACCGAAAGGTGGCAAGGCTATGTTGTTTCTCCTTAAAATGTCGTGCCACTGGTTGCTGGGTTAAATCCTCCTTATTGTCTTTATCTGCCGAAGCTTTCCTGATAGCTGAACGGTGTAGGCTAAGTCGCTCTTTCAGCATCCGTATGGTCTTGCCTACGTAGTAGAGTCCACAAGGGCACCTGATGAAATAGATGACGAACTTAGAATCACAGTTTAGAAATTCTTTAATTTTGATACGATGCCCCTGATGGGAATGTGGGTAGGTTTTGCCAAGCACCATGTATTGGCAACTAAGCATCCTCTGCATTTGTAAACCCCCACTGGTCTATTCAGCCAGGACTGTTTTTTGTTGTATTTGGAACTGGGATCCACCTGTGTCAGAAAATCACGAAGATTGCGGCCTCTCCGATAGCAGAAACGTGGTGGATCCTTGAAAAATTGTCCAACTTGTCTGTCCTTGGCTAAAATGTTGGTATGTTGACCCCATCGTGGTGCCCATCAACTGCAAATAAAAATTCTGCTCAAATTTGAAATAATTTTTATGCAGGATCACATCTATTAGCAGCAACAAAAAGTCTGGGGGAGGACCAGTAGTGGTTTCAAAATTTAAAAGATGTTCTCTGCTGCTTCAATACCTTCCTCATGATTTATATTGGAATATAGACCTGCAACATCCATGGTTGCCAGAATGCACTCATCTGTGATATCAGTAAGATTGTTTAATTGAATGATAAAGTCAGTGGTGTCTTTAATGTAAGTTTGCATCTTTGAAACCATGGGCTGCAAAAAGAAGTCCACATAATGGGAAAGTGGATGGGTTAAAGAACCACGAGCAGCAAATATTGGCCTCCCAGGTGGTGCTGTAATAGATTTGTGAATTTTGGATAGGATATATATAACCGGGATGATGGGACTAGTTTGTTTAAGAAATTTGCTGGTCTCTTATGTAATCCATCTATTGGTTAACCCAAGATCTATGATGGTGTCAATCTCCCTTTTGTAGCTAGATGTAGATGTGGGGTCTATAGTCAGTAATTTGTATTGTGTATTGACCTTTAATTAGTTCTCTATCTCTTCTTTGTAGTATGTGTAAGGCATGACTACGACACCACCCCCTTTATCAGCTGATCTGATGATAATTTCAGTGTTGGAACTGAGGGATTTTATGGCTAGACGTTCCTCCCTAGATAGATTGGAATAACTAGTTTTATAGTTTTTTTAATTTCTCTCGTGTATCCAGCCCCACCAAATGCATAAATGTATGGATACTGTGGTTGTGTGTCTGGGGATCAAATGTACTTTGAGGTTTAAATTTACAAGTTTGATCGGTCAAATCACTATTTGTGGTAGTAACTGTAGTTCTACTGAAAAAGTCTTTGAGTTTTAATTGTCTATTAAGACGGTATAAGTCAATTTCCCATTCAAAGGGATCCTGTTTGAATGTAGGAACAAACGACAAACCTTTACTGAGAAGGCTGAGTTCAGCAGGTTTAAGTTTGTATTTGGACATACAGGCATACCCCGGTTTAAGGACACTCACTTTAAGTACACTCGCGAGTAAGTACATATCTCTCAATAGGCAAACGACAGCTCACGCATGCGCCTGTCAGCATGTCCTGAACAGCAATACCGGCTCCCTGCCTGTACCGAAGCTGTGCGCAAGCGGGGAGACTATAGAGCCTGTTACACATGTGTTATTTACATCAGTTATGCACGTATATGATGATTGCAGTACAGTATATGCATCGATAAGTGGGAAAAAGGTAGTGCTTCACTTTAAGTACATTTTCACTTTACATACATGCTCTGGTCCCATTGCGTATGTTAATGTGGGGTATGCCTGTATTGAAAACCACACAGTCTATGTTTTGGGTTTGTTTGAACCTCTGGATGTTGTCTGTCTGAGTGGGTATCTTGTGCCTGTGTCCACCCCTCCTGGTTTTGTGCCTGATGTGCCTGGCTTGGGGATAGGGGGGGGGGGGGTTTCCTTGTCCTAAAAAAGAGGCAGATCCTGCTGCTGTTGTATCTTGGATATCAGATTGATCAGTATCACTAGTGTTGCATGTACCTGTTTGTGCGGTAGCTTTCTTATGTTTTGAAAAGAATCTCTTTGGCCTAACTTTTGCTGGATTAGATTCATTGATCCCTAGCAACCATCTGTACACTCGTATGTCTGTGTAATCAGCTTTAACTACTTTGAGCTTCTCTCTTTTATACTTGATCAAATTCTCTCTATAGGTGTCAATAGTGTTGTGGATCTTGTCTTGCCAGTCAGTGGATGTATCTGTGTCTAATGTCGCGCCATGTTGTTCAATGATTGTGTCTATATTGCTCAACCCCGTTATAGCACGATCCGCTTTTTTTTTAAGGTTTTTTTTTTTTTTTTGCACACAGTGCACACACTCACAGCACACTACATACACTCACAGCACACTGCACACACTCACAGCACACTGCATGCATTCACAGCACACTGCACACACTCACAGCACATTGCACACACTCACAGCACACTGCACACACTCACAGCACACTACACATACTCACAGCACACTGCACATACTCACAGCACACTACACACTCACAGCACACTGCATACACTCACAGCACACTGCACACACTCACAGCACACTGCATACACTCACAGCACACTGCACACACTCACAGCACACTGCACACACACACACACACACACACACACACTGACACACACACAACACACTGCATACACTCATAGCACACCCTCACAGCACACTGCATACACTCACAGCACACTGCACACACTCACAGCACACTGCATACACTCACAGCACACTGCACACACACAGCACACTGCACACACAGTCTCACACAGTCAAATACACACACACACACAGAGACACACTGTCTCTTTAAGAGAGCTTGCTCTCGCAAGACGGAAGCAGAAGCAGGAAGCAGAGGACCGCGCTATAACGGGGTTAAGCTGTATATATATCACTTGCTTTCAGGAACCTTTTGACACCTCCAGCCATAAAACATATCCACACCGGGGGAAGGACCAGCACAGATAACATTCCAATAGACACTGTTTTACACTTTTTACACTGTTTTGACACTGTATAGCTTTTGCTTGCTTCATTCATTGTAACATCGCCGGAAGAAGAGATCATTGTATCTCGAAAGTTCGCACAAATAAAAGCATTTCGTTAGCCACAGAACGGTATCATCTATTTATTTTTTGATTATTGAAGCTCGGCTAACACGGTACTGATACCTCTACATATATATATATATATATTTGAAAAAGTTAGCCGTGACTGACGAAACGTGTCAGGGAGCGTCATTACGTCAGACGCACTGACATTGAAGTCAATACCAAGCGCTGGAGCGGACTTATCCACGCGCGAGTGCTACAGATACCTACACTATACGGAGCTACTTTCTTGGACTTTCAAACAGCACACCAGCCCTGGATATCTGCGGGGACGTCGTTCCTTTACAATTGGAGCCTGGGACTGCCCCAAGAGTATGCAGTATTAACAGGATGGTGGTGATTATTATCACATATGCTTGATTTTATTGTACTTTTGTAAGTGCGTTTTTTTACCCCCCCTCTCCCCCTTCCCCTCATTAAATCTACCATTTTACGCTATGGGCGTGCGCTCTCTCCTCTTTTTTTCCTTTTAGATATCCTGTGGACGCGGTTTGTCTACATTGAGAGCTGCCGGAGACCCTCCATACCAGCACCCATACATTTTTACTGGAACCATTTGAGGACTGGTTTACCTTTTTTTTGCTTTTTTCTTTATATGTTGTTTTGTATTTTGTATGGGCCTATTATATGATTTTTAGGTCTATTTTGCTTATGTCATTCAGGGATATACCCACAATAGTTCACATTTGATTTAGATCTATTTCTAGCAATTACATCTACACTGGTTCACTTCAATCAGAGGCACAGCTTTTTTCTTTTCTTCTTTTTTTGTTTGTCATATATATATATATATATATATATATATATATATATATATATATATATATATATATATATATATATATAAATTAAACACAGAATAGGTGCCGCAGTTGAGTGCTCCTTTGTTTTGACCCTTCTTTTTGTGTTTATATATATATATATATATATATATATATATATATATATATATATAGTGCAGAATAAATGAATTCTTCAGTATTAGGTGATACCTTTTTTATTGGACTAACAATTTATGTCATAGGACAAGCTTTCATGAGTTATCCTCTCTTCTTCAGGTCAGCAATACTACAAAGGATTCAATGGCTAAAACAGTGTAGAGAGAGGGGGGAAACAAACCAACAGATATGTACTGTTGATAAGGTAGGGTGTTAAAAGTGTTTGAAGCCAGGGGACAGTGACAAAGAAAGGTGGGGAGGGGGAGGGATTTCTTTGTCACTGTCCCGTGGCTTCAAACACTTTTAACACCCTACCTTATCTACAGTACATATCTGTTTTTTTTCCTCTCTCTACACTGTTTTAGCCACTGAATCCTTTGTATATCAGTATTGCTTGACCTGAAGAAGAGAGGAGTACTCTCGAAAGCTTGTCCTATGACATAAATTGTTAGTCCAATAAAAAAGGTATCTCATAATACTGAAAAACTCATTTATTCTGCACTATCGCAACTGGACTAACACTGCTATTTTCTGCTTTATATATATATATATATATATATATATATATATATATATATATATATATATATATATATATATATATATAGTATATATTGCAGAATAAATGAGTACTTCAGTATTAGGAGATACATTTTTATTTGGACTAACAATTTATGTCATAGAACAAGCTTTCGAGAGGTCTCCTCTCTTCCTCAGGTCAAAGTACTGATTAACAAAGGAATCTATGGCTAAAACATGGGGTTGGGAGAGCAGGAAAAAAACATCAGAGATGTACTGTAGATAAGGTAGGGTGAGAAAGTTGTGTTTGAAGACATTGGGAGGGTAATAAAATGGTGACAAGGAACAGCATGGAGGGGGAAGGGGATGCTGAGTAGGAACCTAACCAGTCAGAAGGTAGGAGAAGTCCTTCAATTCCTCCGCAGGCAGATCCTGGACAGCGCCGGCATCTTCCTTAGGCGTGGGACTCCTCCGGAGTTCCAGCAGCACCACGGCCTTCTGGGCGGATGACTCAGAGCTGGAACTCTGTCGCAGGTCACAGGTAGGAGATGGTCTTTCCTTCGCAGGTATCGCGCAGCTGGGCTCATCTTCAGGATTGGGTGGGGACACCTCTGCCAGAACGCGATGTCGCGGCGACTCACTCGCCCGGGCGACCAGTTGTATGGAGCTTGCCTGCTCCTGGGCCACCTGGGAAACCGCACACGACACCCTTGGGGCAGTCCACTCACCCTCCATATCCACAGTAAGCGCAGGTCCCAGTCCAGGAACCGTTAGCAGCATCACAGCAGGTTGGGAATCAGGCACTGGCCCATGGGCACTTCGGTGGGACAGCATAAGCATAAGAAGGCCGTGCCATAGCGCTGGAAGGCCTGTTATCAGAGGAGGCAAGCACCATTGGCACCGGACCACTGGAGCTTCTGGGCATAGAGGTCAGGCTAGACCGGAGTAGATGAAGTGGCAGGCCAAGCGATAGGGACCGCAGTATTTATTTATTTATAAAATATTTTACCAGGAAGTAATACATTGAGAGTTACCTCTCGTTTTCAAGTATGTCCTGGGCACAGAGTTAAGACAAATAATACATGGTTACAAATACAGTTACATAAATGAACAGGGTATACATTATATACAAGACATTGCATGCACAGTTAGAGAAAATATATATTATGGGCGTATGAAACAGTTACAGACCAGATAAAAATGTGAGAGTCTCTGGTAGGTTGTTCCAGTTTTGGGGTGCACGGTAAGAGAAGGAGGAACGGTCGGATACTTTGTTGAGCCTTGGGAGCATGAACAGTCTTTTGGAGTCTGATCTCAGATGATAAGTGCTGCATGTGGTAGGGGTGAGGAGCTTGTTCAGATAGCTGGGCAGCTTGCCCATAAAGAATTTAAAGGCAAGACAGGAAAGGTGAACTTTGCGCCTAGACTCTAGTGATGACCAATCTAGTTTTTTTGAGCATTTCGCAGTGATGTGTGTTGTAGTTGCATTGGAGAACAAAACGACAAATTGAATTGTAGAGGGTGTCAAGTTTGCTAAGGTGGGTTTTAGGTGCCGAGCCATATACTATGTCTCCATAGTCAATAATTGGCATTTGCATCTGCTGTACGATACGCTTTCTGGACGCAGTAGGACATACCGTAGGGGCTGCATCGGCTGTGTGGAGGCCATGGCAATGGGTACAAAAAGAGCAGGTGGCTCAGGGCTGGCAGGCCTCATGTAGTAGGCTCCACAGTGCTGACACCGAGCACTTAGGCTGATAAATCTGGCCGTTCACCCGGACAACTAGATAACTCCAGGGAGATTATAGTTAGTGATCTCCAAATCATTAATACCTTTGCTAGTAGCCATTGTGGTAGTATACAGAGAAGGTTTGTATAGTTGTTCCTCACTGTTGCTCAGATCCGTGGAACTGAGGTGGGTGCAACCTGTTGTGGACTCCCAGATCAAGGGTAGGCTCTGATTGGCTGGTCATGTTTTGCTCCTCTCCTGGTTGTAATTTGGGGCAGGGCGGTGCTGAGTAGAGTCACTTTGAGGTGTGGTGCCTGGATTTTGCACCGAAAGCTTGCAACGGATTTACAGAAAAACGCGCAACTTGGCTTTGCATCCCATGCGGTCCCGTTTTTCTGGCGGGAGCGCCATTTTGGATACTGTAGAACATGCAGACATGTGGTGGAAGCCATTTTAGAAGCACACAGCACCGCACTTGAGAAATTAAGTACATAGGGTCCCTGGTGGCTCAGGGGCCCATTCGTCACACTTTAAACTGCAGCACAGTCCATAGTAAAGATGCACAAGGTCCCTCACTGTACAGTGTAAGGGGCCTGTCTCTTTTTAGAAAAGATATGGGTTTGTTCACGCTCCCTGGATGATTTCCCACAGTGTGCGCCCCCAAAAGCACAATTCGTGCGTTGGTACCCAAGGGTCCTCACGGTATTCTGTAAGGGCCCTGGCCCACGTTCAGGATGATGATGAAGGTTAACACACTCCCTGTTACAATACCTTCAGGGTGCACCCCAACTTGCACAGTTCATTGTGCATAGGTACACAAGGGTCCTCACGGTTCACTGAAAGGGTTGTCCTCTCCCTGTCTTGACTATGATGTAGGGGATCCATGTCTCTCTGGTAAGGGTTTAGGCAGGACCCTCCTTGGTGACACCTCGGGAAGAGATTTCCCCTTTCCTTGACACGGATGGGTGCCCAGGGTCCCTGGGGTAGCATCAGGAGCCTAGCCCCAACCTCTTCTGCTATCTAGTGCCAAGTCTCTGAAAGCCTGTCCTGATCTCAGCAGTGCCTCCAATTGTAGCCCTTTTTCCCCACTCTCTGGAAGATGTACTACTGGCTACAGCTGTCTGTGGTGCGTGCATACCTGTGAGGTCCAGGAGAGCTGAGTGGTCCGCGATGGTGTGGGGAACAGGACAGGTTTCTGGTGAAGTCTACTTGCTTCTCAGGGTGTCAGTGCCTCCAGCTCCGGTAGGCTCCAGGGTTCCCAGAGACAGTCCCGACCAGAAAATACTTCTTTTACACCCGTGCCCAATTGTAACGCATAGCTCACCACAAACGAAGCGCGACCACGGTGCTGAGGTAGGGTATTGAGTAACGCCAACCCACAGCCACGCGGGTGTGCCTAGAATGCAGATTAGTCTTGCAAGCCAGGTCAGGAGTATAGATGTCAGAGTAGTAGAGGGTACTTGCCGGATCAGGATTGGAGAGTAGCGCATCATCGGGGTACGTAGCCAGGTTCAGGATTGGAGAGTAGCGGATCGTCGAATGATTTCCAGATCAGGAGTAGAGAGGTGCGGAGTCCAAGGACGTAGCAGGGTCAGGCAGCGGTAGGATCAACAGACAAGGCAAGGCAGGAGATACAGTAACAGAAAGCAGCAAGGCACGGCATCACACAAGACTATGCTCAGCAATGTGTGTCTGGAGCAAGAGTGTATATAAAGGGAGATCCTCTAATGGAGAGCCAGGGCGGAACCAGGAAACCGAATCCTACAGGCTGCTGTTGCACACAGGTGTGCCCTAGGATGCAGCCGAATCAGGAACAGAGGTGTACATGAGGGACTGTCTCATTCCCAGCCGGGAGGAGCAGCACATAATTCCTCTCCCTACTCTGTATATGTTTAATTCACAACAAAAGTATTTTGATAACTGTTTTTAATATAGCAACCAGTAGTCTAAAAAGTTCTTGAGGCAGGCTGATCAGATATGTCTCCAGATGCATATATATCTATGGCTGATCCAGACTATCTTTCTGCCCTCCTGTCACGTAAGCCTACCCTGTGGGGTTTACCCCTCCAAATGCAGCCTCCTGGAGTGGCAGGAAAGGAGTTAACACTGGATTGTGTTAGAGCCAATCATGGTGCAGACCCTGTGCCCTGTCATTTCTGCATTAGGGAGGATACATACCAAATTATAGCGTTAGTTGGTTCTTTCCACCAGGGGAAGAGAGAGGAGCTCAGCCCCTCCTGGGGATGAGTGACCCTAAGATCTGTGCAGAGCACAAGGCCGCAATATTACCAGCTGGTTAACCAGGGCTCTGGAACCCATTCTCCACTATGATGCAAACGCTGCACCAATAAAGATCCTTTTTGTATACTTCTGCCTGAGTAGCGGTCTATTAGGAAGAGGTATGGGAGAAAAGACTGTCATGCGGGGACTGCCTTCAGAGCCTCCAGTGACTGGAGAAACTGTCACCAATGGAGAGAACTTGAGGATCACCAAAAGCCTGTCCTGTTCCCCACAACATCGCGGAAGCTCATCTCCCCTGTACCCTGACAGGTAATAAGCACCACACGGATCTGTAGCTAGGCAAGATCTCCCAGAGGGGAAGGGGGGGGGGATAGCAGTGCCACACATATATCAAAAGAAAAAATCGGACATATACAATAACGTTTTTTATAGATAAAATAGCACAACAGTGGAATTACACTCACATATTCCACAAGCTACAGTACTAGACCACAATGGGTAAGAAAAAATACACTCTGAGGCTACTCTCCTTCAAATGCCGACACTCTGATTCCCCTGCTTGAGCATGCAACTGAACTTCTGGGTGGATGGCGTCACAACTGGGGGAGGTAGGGTCGGGTTCCAGCATCTATTCATATGAGGGGGCAATCATTCCTCACGTCATTCAGCGATGCTTCATCCTATGAGTTTTTACTCACATTTTTTGAGCTTCATCGGGGTGTCCATTGAACTTGCAAGTTAAGGTCAGACTAGTGATCGCTTGCACAATGCTCACTGTCATTGTAGAATTTAATGTGGCCTTATACAGGCAATGTCAAAAGATTCCTGGCCCCGTTTTATTCTCAAGAATCCCCTGCTGTATAAAGTAATCTCTGAAGTGGGGCAAAAAATGTAGCAGTTAATGGTGTCCCTCCTGAATACTATGTATTATATTTGACCTAGAGATATTTGCCTGTGACATATTTAGGAGTGGATAAAACACCTAAAGTGATCTGAGCTATAATTTCTCCTGGGGACTCTCTGAGAGTCTCGAGAAGCAGATGCAGCTGGTTAAGACAGAATCAGTGCCCACCCAGCAGCAGCAGTGAAGGGGAAGGATGACAATGTTTATAAATATCCTACGGGCCATGTAGGTACCACTACTTTGAGAAGTGTAAAGGTTAAGGTGTTGTACTGGCCAGGGTATATGAAGAAACAAAGGATCTTTGTCTCCTGCCCTTAATGTCAGCAGGCAGCATAAAATACAATTTAGCAGCCTTGTTTGTGCCTTTACCATATAATGATGTTTACTTGTGAAATTAGGTTATCAACTAGAGAAATATTGCAGGGGTTATAAATACATTTTGGTTATCCTTGATTAAGGCACCGGTTACCCAGAAGCTAATACACTATATAACCAAGGCTCTTTGTCTCTATATAACACAACCACGAAACAAAAAGTCAAGTAATTGGTGCTGTGATTTGCCAAGGTCAGTATATTGAAGAAAAAAATGAATCAATGAATATAAATCTCTTTTTTATCATGTGAAGGATATATGCCAACTTCATAAAATATAGGCCTTGATAAAAACAATATGCTGAATAAAATTATTGGGGATCATCCACTGTTCACAGAGTGTGTGGGGTCTCAGAATGATCCACAAGATGTTCCCTATTAGTATATGTTTTTAATAGAAATACGCCAACATAAAGATATTCAAATCTTGAAAACACAGACATTAGTTTCGTAGAATTAGACTAACCGCAAGACGAAACCAATCAGAAGAGCAGAAGTTATTGTATCCATTTTTCTAAGAGTTTGATAGGGTTGACAGAGGCCACATACCTAGGTTATGTTGATAGGAAGTCAGTGAAATCCCAAATAAACACATTGGAAGCTATATACAACTGAAAGCAACCACTAAGGAAAAAACTGGTCAGGGCATTTTCTGGCAATAGTTGGATTATTCCACACTTTGCCAATGGGCGAGTTAATCACTTAGCAGATACTGTACATTAGTGAAGAATACAAAATATAGTGAAGCACCTACGTAGTTGCTCCAATTTTCGTCATGTGGACTACAACAGCTTAATTAGAAAAGTATCAATTGGAGTAGATGGGTTGGAGTTACATGACGTGCCTGTTATAATCTCTCAAATTCTGCATCTGTAGGTGTCATCGACAGTATTCACTTTTTTTCTGCTGTAAAATGTCTGACAGGTCTGAAGTAACATGAATCTAATTGGCTAACAATCTGCCCCAGATGTAGGAAACCTGATTATCAAGTTTCCTGAATTTGATGCACTTGTAAGCCTCTGTACAACCCAAAAAATGTAAAGGGGTCGGTAGCACACCAAATAAACTAATTGGAAGCCATTAAAAACTGGTCAGGTCATTTTCTGGAGGTAGTTGGATTTAAAAAAAATGGGGAATCAAAACACATTTTTCTTAAAGTTGATAAATATACTTTGGAGGAATGAGGAATTACCTGTTGGATATAAACCCCTCTCTATTCGTACACAATGCAATAAGGAATAGGATGCATAGAAGTTAAAATGAAAAATGCAGATCACTTGCAGGTTTCTATCCCTAGAGCTCTTCCAATTCACAATTAAGCATGGAAGGGTCATGCTGATGGCTGTTCCACACACTTACAGCATGTCAGGGGGTTGACAAGTAAGAGTAATCAGAAACAGTTTAAATAACCTCCCTGAAATGGCTCATTCTATTTGTGAGAGGGGTAAGAGTGGGGTCTGTGCCTCAGAGAATTCGAACTGCATATGAATCACGGCTATCAAACTGACACAACCCTGACTGGTTATAAAAGAGTAAATGAAAAAGAAACCATACAGTATATTGTGGCTGTCCTTTAAGTCTGGTGTACACTTGCCCACAACATCCTATAGTCATCTTGCCATGTTTTTTGGTATGTGTGTCATGTCATTCCTACCTAATTCCTTCTACGTAGGGGGTTAATTCTATATTGTCCAAAGCATCCATTCGGGAGGAAAATCCCCTATGACTTCGATGAGGATTTTCATCCGAAAAACGTCCCGAACGGGTGTTTCAGAAAATATTAAATGAGGCTGTTAAACTGTCCAAATGATAAGATAATGCCAGTGATGCAAACCTGGAGCAAAATACCCAAATTTAATGAGGCAAATATTGCTGTTTGCATACATTTTGCTCCTACAGTATATTAACTCCCAAATGTGTTTTATGCACTTATTATATACTATTGTGTATAATGCAATATAAGGGTAACGTAGATGAAGCTTCCACGTTTATAACCTTATATAAATGGTTTTTGGCATGCAATGTGATTTACTTTGAAGAGTACAAGAGATGGGAAGTAAACCAGCTGCTCCTTAATCTTAGTGATTTCAAAGGTAAATGGATTTTGTAAATGAGAATTTTGATGAAATTGCTTGCAACATTTAACAAACAATTCCAACATATTTTCCTATTAGTGTATCTAATTATGTGAGTTTGTTTCCTCCTGCTGATTTACTAATGTGGATAATACTTCAGAAATAATGCTAATTCAACATTTCTACATTTTACATATAATAAAACAAAAAAGCTGTCATGAGTGTATTTACATGTGTTCCAGAAGTCCCCAAAACCTGCTTCACCCCATTATAACATATCACAAAGTGATTCATCTGAAGACTATTATTCTGTGTAATAACATGCAAATGTGCACTCGAAGGAGAATATTAATTAAACTATGCAAATTGTGCTACCAGAAATATATTCATTAAATAGTTTTCTCATTCCACACCGTGCGAAAATGGCATTCTCACAATTTACGCCTGCGCAAATCCCTGCAGTGGGAAAGTATTAAACACAAATGAAGAAATCTGGCAAAATTACGTATGTACATACTACTCAATACACTGCAATATTGCATTTCACTGGGTAGATCCAGCCTGAGATCTTGTTCCCCCAGGTATGCAATGGATGCATGTGCATTTCACAGAGAGGCAGAGTCCATTATAGTTATATCCCTTTATCCTTACATACTGTACCATGAACATGCCTAACCTGGTCAGTTCAGGGTAAGGATCAATTTGTTGAAATAGCTGCATATTTTTGCATTTGGAAAGCATTCTTCTGCATATACTGTGTCACTGAAATTTGTGCATATATAATTCTTTGAAATAATTTCACCAAAATTTGGATATGAAGTGTTGTGGTAAATAAAGAGAAAACGGAGACATTGAACTCTCTCTCTCTTTCTTTTAGATGTAAATGTAGATACAAGAGAGACAATATCCAATAACGTTTATTAACCTTACCAACACAAAACTTTAAACAGTAACATAAGACTATTTGTGCTTGTAACACCTTACAATACCTGTACATAAAGACAGATAATTACATCAACATTACAGTAAATTATATCTCGAGCTGCTCACTTGCCCTGGTACCTCTCTCTCTAGGGGTATAATTATAATTAGGGTTAATAATTCATTTTTAACTGATTTTTTTCATTTATACCACATTACTCTCTTAAAGCCCTGCTAAAAAAAAATGTCTGACCAGGGCAATAATGATTAGAAGTCATAAAGTCATAAACATATATTGTCACTTTCCAAGTCCAACTTGAACTGCCTTTTTTCTGTTTATTCATCAGACATATAAATATTATGTATACAAACTAGGTCTATGCACAAAATAAATGTATACACTAATGGGACCTGCAACCAGGTACGTAAAAAGAAAATGTGGACATTTGCATATATCTTTAATTGATATCCATTTGGAAAACAACCACAATGACACGTCGCTCACCATAAACAACACAAAACACTATCTGGTGCAAGGGGAGATAAATTATAGCAAAAACACACAAACAAATGATCATAAGAGATCACAAAACCCTAGTAATTGCACTCAAGATAGGTCACACTGAGATTAGCGTGGCCATCATAAAGGCTTAAATAGCCAAATTTATACTATTATGATGGTCACGCTAATCTCAGTGTGACTGATCTCTTATGATCATTTGTTTGTGTGTTTTTGACAGAATCATTTTGTTATAAGCAGATTTTTTGCTTGATTTCTTTATTTGTTTGATGTATTCTCAAATAAGTTGATTTTATAAAGTTTCAAATATACAATAATAAAGGTTATGTCTTATAAGTAATGAAATGACGAATACGCATCTAGTAACATACAGTACTGTACAGTAACAAAAGAAAAGGGAACAATTAAGGAAATAAGAGGCAATACATTACTAATCGGCCATACAATTAAGTTTATTACATCAGAGAATAGCACCTACACTATATAAAGTGGAATAAATAGTTAGAAGGTAATTCACATCACTGACGAACTGTACTGAATGGCATGAAATGCGTTGGATTAACTAGGTAAACCTTGATGATGAAAAGAAAAAGAAACAGACGTGCAGAGAGAGCTACATTGGAGATACACAACTGTGGGAAAAGGCTAAGGCGGCTATCTCGAAAGCAACCCACAGCTGAACTGCATAGCACCTTAACTCAGCCAAGACCCACCTCGGAGGTTAGCAATTTATACTTGGTAAACCCTTAAAATTGAAACATTGTAAGCACATCTTTGTAACTTTGTTTCACATAAAGGTACAGAATATACTATGCTATGAGATCTTTTCTGTCTGAGCTTCTATTTTCTAGTTAGTTATTTTAAATGCTTACGTGGGAATGGCCTAAAGTAGCAGCACAAAAGGATTTCACCTCTACAGACTTATATACCAACTGTATATACATATCGACAAAGCATATTGGGACCCAGCAAGTCCCATGTATCACTGGTGGGAACCTGTTCCCTTTGGAATCCCCCATGATTGCTGCTATCATTTCTCCTGTTAAACATGTGTAACGGGTTTCCCCCCCCCAATCTCACATTGGCCCGGGTACTTTAATAACCAACTCCCATTACGTGTGTGTGTGGTGGTGCACCTGTAGGCAACAGAACTCCTGAGTCTCCCGATGGATGTTAGTAGGGGATTTTCAACAGAACAGGTAGCTGAGGTAGTGGGTGCGAGTTCAACTTACATCATGTGCAGCGCCTCCACCTCATCAGGGTCTATGATTCCGCAGGGAGATGGTCCTGGTGAGGAACTCATTCTTGGTGGTGCCATCCACTGTTGAATAATTTCACACTCACACAGTGGGGGTATCTTTAACAAGGTCATCTTTATTGTAGACGGTGATGTAGCAGACTGCCCCATGCAGCTGCCGGCTCTAGCCGCACATCGCTCCGTGCTGTCCCTTCGCCAGGTATGCCCTCCTGAATTGAAGTGGGATTCCCCCTTCTCCTAGGGAGATCCTCTCTGCGCCAGGTCCCTGGACACAGAGTGCTTAGACAGGCTGATTGGTCAACCTGGACCGCTAGTTACGTCACTAGGGTCACAAAGTGTTCCTACAATCCCTTATGCAGGACATACAACTTCTTAACAGCTTTCCCCAGCTGCTGGAACACTGCTAGAACAATCTGTAACTAACTGTGTTGTGCCTTATATACTTCAGGAGGCAGGCGCATCCCTGAGGTCACTATCCAGGGACTCAGAGCATACAGCCACTCCCCTCCATACATAGGGCACATCACCATTGGATGAGGGAAAACCTCCATAACTACTGCTGGCATACCTGTTCTTACCAGGACTTACTGCCAACAGAGAGGAAAGCAATATACCATTATTATGCATGGCTATACATGTATGTAAGACCGCTGGGCAATATAATCCAGAAACATGGTCTAAAGTGCAACTAGTATCATGATGACACCTAGATCTATGTTTCTTTCCAGGGCTGCCCAGGTACGACTGTTGCTACACATTGTGTCTCGACGAGGTGACGGCATGGATGAAGATGAATTGGCTGAAGCTCAATCCTAACAAGACTGAACTAATGATTATGGGTTCAGCAAGACACCTGAGTGTGGGACAGGGGGTTTGCATGCTTTCCCAAATTAATGGTGTATAGTCACTGCCCGTGTCCTAGGTTTGTAACCTCTGCAACATCTTTGACTACAGTCTCAACATTTAAACCCAAGTGGCATCAGTTGTTAAGTCTGTTTTTTTTTTATCTGAGTCTACTTCAGAGCTTGCGTCCACACCTGTCATCTCTGACTTTTAGTCACTGATCCATGCATTTGTGTCTACGCTGTTGGACTATGGGAATGCCTTATATGCAAGTCTACCGGTGTTTCTAATACAGAGGCTCCAGCTTGTGCAGAATGCTGCAGCTCAGATGCTGAGATGTGTGTGTTGCTTTGAGCATATCACTCACATTACACATTCTACTCTGGCTTCCAGTGATTTTCCAGGTTCGGTTAAATATGGCCATAATTGCTTTTAAAACCTTGCAAGGTCAAGAGCCTGCCTATCTGCATTCTCGTTTGAAGCTGCGGAGAGATACTGGCTATGATCTCAGGTCCACAGGGGGGTCCGCCTCTCCGTGCCAAGCTACTGCACCGTACACTGGGTGGTCGGGCCTTCTTGTGTGCAGCTTCGAGGTTGGAAACTCGCTGCTGCCAAAGCTCAGATATACATCTACTTTACCACTGTTTCGGGCTCGGTGTAAGACTTACCTCTTCATTCTGGCTTTTCCTCTCTAACGAAACAATTGTATATAATTTTAATTTGTTTAACTGTAAAGCATTGCGATGCCCCCTTAAGTGGAGGCGTGTTTTTACTCAAAAAATAAAAGATGAGGATGATTATGGTTATAGGCACAATTTAACAATGACATGCAATAGCGATGGATACAAAATACTATGTAGGTTTCAGTATCACCGAACTACAAAGATGTGCCGGGTTATACATTTTATACCTATAAATTAGCAGTGGTCAGACACATCTTAGAGCTAAAGGCTGCAATGTTGGGTTTCTCTAGATCGCAATGATAAATATTACAGTCTATTTATCACAACATGGCATATAATTTCCAAGGGAATAATTGTAAAGTATAAAACATTTTCTCATGACATACTGTCTAAGCACATCTGACCCCCTTTATTGTTTTGAGCAACAGGAACAAAGAAACAAGGCAACATTTCATATTGTTATACATTACAGCTGTCTTGTCATTACAGTACAGTACTTACAGTAGGTGAACATTTTTCAAAAAAATAATGTTGTCTGTTTTGTAATCCTAATATAATTCCTAGATGTTTCTAAAGGTTTATAAAAAAGAGAAAAAAAAGAACAGGCATGCAGACCTTCAAAGTTATGATCAAACGTTTGCTTCCAATACCCAACATACAGGTCTCTCTCTATCTCTCTCTACAGATACCTATGTGTATATATTTTTATGTGTATAGTGCCCACAGTGTAGTCAGCGCTTTACAAAAGAGATAATGCAGTACAGGGAATAATAATACAATAAGCGCAACAAGCAAAGTCAGACAATAGAAAAGCCAATCCCTGTCCCGGAGAGCTTACAATCTAAGCGGTATGTTGGGGAACTTACAAATACAGTTGGTGAGGGAATAGATGTCAGAGATTGGCCACAATGGTTGGTAAGAACGACTGTGGGTGTGGGACCAGTCCAGGCTATTGAAAAACATTATTTAGGAGGGGAGTTTTAATCTTTGACTTTAAGATGGTGAGAGGAGAAATCAAAAGTAATACTGATATCTTCAATATATTTTTTTATTAAACTTAAATAAATACCATCAGAGAAAATAAGCTTATTTAAAGAAATCTAATGTATATTATTTATGTCTAAAATATGCAAAATCATACTGTAATTGGTAAAAATGTTAGTACTTCATAGCATTTAAAGTTATCAGAAGGTAGCAACCCAAATACTAAAGTCTGATTTTTTTGTCTACCTCAATGTGAACACTAGAAATGTGTGAACTTGTTGAGATTCGCATCGCCACAGTTTTGCACGACTTTTCAAAAGGTTGTTCAATTTATGAAATGGTCCATGTAACATTTTTGACCAAGAAGAAGTCTTATCAAAGTTGTAGTAAAATTGGTACATTTTACCAGCGAATCTATATTCAAACAGCATCAAGATCCCGAAATAAGGCATTCTCTAAAGAAACTAAAACATTGTAAGGCTATGAAACTGATTATTCTACTGGAAAACCGTGAACATTTATTTGGCAAAAAGGTAACATTTTGCATCATTCCCAAACTTAGGCGAAATGTTCACACATCTCTAGTAAACACCATGTAATTGTGTGAAATATGATTTTTTTTTTAAATATTAATTTTATAAAGTGTAGTACGTACCATAAACTGAATATCTCACTTCAACATCCATATGGTACTCAACTAATAGTGTCGTCCCCAATGTAGTACTTAACATGAACAAGAAACATAAATACACTAATGTAGTCAAGTGCACTACAGGAATGGAAAAATGCTTAGCATAGACCTACTGTAAAGTTCTCCTAAATAAAAAAAGAAAGCCACAGATCAATTAGGGCCTGAAGTTTTGTAACAGATAATGTAGGGAAATGGGCAGACCACATAGGCCAAGTGCTTCTTTCTGCCATTATTTCTATATATCTATGATGCTCATAATGCTTAGTACTGTATTTAATTAAAAAAAACATTTATACATTTCAATGTCTTAAGGGATATATTCCATATGCTCCGAAGTTGCCATTTGTGCTGCTTTCAGCCAAAAATCCCTATTGATGTCAATGGGTGTTTTCGTCCAAAAAGAGCAGAACCGGCGCGTCAGGGGAATATATGGAATGAACCGCTAACTGTAGCATGGAAAGAGCTATAGCACTATTGTGGGAGGGACTGGAACATTGGTCACATGCTTACCTTTATTCCATTTAGTTATGTTACTGTTTTTTGTCTTTTTTTTATACTGTGCATATTATAATTATTAGGTTAACATATTGCTGTGTAAACTCCTACTTGTTTTGAGTGGGGGGTTTTTTCTCACCAATTTCGTTTCTATGTGAAACGTTTCGCCAAGCCACAAAGAGTTAATAATGTGGCAAAATAAGTTTTCGCTTTGACAATTGCTCAAACTTAATAGTGAGTGAAACATGGTGTCTGTACCCTATTTAAAATATTGTCTCAGCATTTAGTAAATCAAGCAAATGTTGAGAATTTAGAAAATTAACATGTTTTTAAGTTAAATCACAATGCCCGGTGCTATACAGTAATACTTGTAAACTCTGTTGATGTCATCATTTTTTGGTGGCTAAATATTGACATATTTTGCCTGGTTTGGGACCTTGGTGAAAGTTTCACACATCTCTAGTTTTCAAATTTAAATCCAGTAATTTTGGCCACATTTTTTCACTCATATAAGCTAGAATTTGTCAGTGTTTTGAAAATAGCAGGCTGCATCAATTCATGTGTGCAATGCATGAAAGTGATTACCTAATCACTTCCAGCCCTCAGGTGCATTTTCCTATATTTAGTCAAAAAGTACAGCCTGGATCCAAAATACTTTATGCAAACTGTACTTGTTTTAGCCCTATCGTTACTTTGAGATGACAGTGTGTGCTTATAAATATACAAAAGGTGGCTGCTGACAAGATTGGGAAAATCATCAAGTGTGTTTAAAAGGAAAAGTAGGGCACATAGTGGTTGCTTTAATTGAAAGAACTGTTGGGGCTATAAGACTTTTATGTTGGAACTTATTCTATATTTAGAAGAGCAATAAATAAGTTAATGTCCCTACTTGAAAAGGCATGATATTAAACTTAGCTTAGAGCATAATACAATGGCTGTGCTTAAAAAGTCTTCTGAATAATGCTATGAAAAAATGTGTGGCTTAACATGCATATCATTTCTGTTGTGTTTTACGGATATTTTTCATCCTGTACAGTTTATCATTATTATTTACTTCAATAATTAGCCATCTTGACATCATATATTGTGATATAATGCACTACTTTATGATCCTTTGTGAATCTGTTACACACATGTTTGTATGCATAATTGTATATGTCCATTTTATCGCACATATTTGTTAGCAGTATTTCAGTAGTAGTAGTTTTCAACTTTCTGCATATGTTTGTGGGTCAACTTTTTGTAAGCACGAGTCCATGAAACTTAGTATTCTGAAAAATAAAGTTCCTAAGAAAAAGACATTGAGGGAGTATTTTCCCCCATAAGGGGTATCAGAGATCGATCCTACATCAAGGCAATGTCAGTTAACATGTAATCAAGCACCAATATCCCTTATATCCCTTATATCGCTAAGCGAGTCCAAACCATTGAAGTAGTTAGAGCTGTTAGAATTGTAAAGATGTGTTGGGCATCATACTAAAAATATAGTGATTCTATGACTTAAAGCTCCCATATTGGACACTCGGCAATAAACTGATGTTAAAAGACAAATATAATTAGACAAATAAACATTGGTTTATAAATTTCAGTCCTCAAGAACCCTAAACAGTTCAGATTTTTCGGATATCACTGCTTCATTGGTTCAGTCAAAATTATGCAGTCAGTGATTGAGCCACTTGTGCTGAAGTAGGAATATTCTAAAACCTGACCTGTTGGGGTACTTGAAGACTTGGAAAACCACTGCTTGAGCCCATGTGCATCAGCTAATATGTTATATATATATATATATATATATATATATATATATATATATATATATATATATAAGAAAAGGGGGAAGAGAGAGCGCACACCCATAGCGTAAAATTGTAAAATTTAATGAGGGGGAGGGGAGAGGGGGGGGAAAGAATTGCACTTACAAAGGTACAATATAAACAAGCAATCTGTGATATATAATCACCACCATCCGGTTTAAAACTGCAGCATCTTTGTCTTTGCAGTCCTAGGATGACGTCCCAATCAGTGTCCAGGGTAGATGATCTCTTCTCTGTCTGTTAGGAGTCCTGTAAAGTAGCTCCGAGCTGGGAAGCCTCTGCAACAATCGCGCGGGTCAGTGAGTCCCAGCGCGCGGTGATGACGTGTGAGGCCAAAGGAGGCGGATCCTGCAACTGAGCGGGTGGTAGCGCCGGGGAGGTAAGGGAGTGGCTGGGATCAAAACAATATATTGTTAATCATCCATACTTTGTATAGTTGCTATTCTATTATGTGTTATTTATTTAATTATTATTGATACTTATTTTCTTAATAAAGTAATTATTCTTAGTATCCACTATCCATCAATTAAATTATCAGGAATTTATTTAAATTCATATTAATTGTTATTCTGACACTAGTATTTGAACGTTGAGCTTTGTATGTTTTTAATACTTCACACAGCATCTGTTATGGTGCTTTTTAATTGATGTTTGATTATTTAATCATATATGTATTCTTTGTATTTTCTGTATGTCCACTGATATAGGGAGTGACGTGTTGCAGCCAATCATCCATTCAATTACCTACAGATGGGGTTTAAGGTTCACCAGAAAGATGATTGGTAGCTGGCTCAGATCACCCCCTATATGAAGTTGGACACTTTGCATAGACAGCACTCTTTGAAAAAGTCCATGTCTGGACGAAACGCGTAAGAATGATCATGCTGATGTTTGCTGCTAGTTGTCAATAAAGTTTTTTATATACATACCTTGGCTGTGGAAGGTGCTGTGAACCACAGAGCTACCTAACTTTTTCTTCACGTGTCAATGCCTTGACAGTCCGCGGCACACTGCCTAGCAGTCGGTAATGGCCCATCGCGATTAACACAGCAGGGGTCTCTGCGTCTGAATGGAACTCGCGCTGTGTGAATCCTACCAGGCTGCACCTGTCTGTAAGAGATGTGCACTAAAAGTGAGACTGAATCAGTCACTCTACCTGCGCGCCTCTAGTAGGTGATCGCATGTCTTTTATTTTATTTTAATACCACAGTACTGAAGCAGGGGGTCTACGGAGATGAATCGCATTAATTTCAGGTCCGGGGTCACCCCACGCCCCTCACATTTGCATGAAATAAGATGTGACTTTTTTCCCCCAACATATGTGATTGTAACCCTTCCTCTTCACCAGTTTATGCTCTTTATCTCTGGACCCTGGTCTTCAACTAGTTCTCCAAAGGGACAAGATCTGAAAACATTTAGTAGAGCTGACACAAGCTTATTGTAATGTAACTTTAGATACATTTAAAGACTTAACAATTGTTATATTTCAAAAAGTTGCAAGTATCTATACTGTCTGTACCATATATATTTGCATTAGTTTAACGTACAAGTGAGTTGCCGTGTGAAATACTGGACCGACAGTAGCTGCCTAAGCAACTACTGTAGTATGAAATTAGCCGGAGCAAAGAGTCTAAGGGCCACATTAAAGCCCTTCATTGGTCTGGCAGCCTGGGCAGTGACATATGGGATCACCATGTTATTTATTACTCGTCCATCTATTCTGGACATTCTAAAAATGAAGGGAGGCAGGAAGAGAGAGAGGATTATCCAATCACTGCTCAGGGATAGATGAGTGAAAATCATTCTTTTGTGCACCTTCTCCTTCTGTAGCAGTGAGTGGAGCCTCTAGGGTCTTTGGTGGTGAGGTGACCTTTTTGCATTGATGATTTCTATTTGATTAGCAATGGAAATTAATGTATGAGAACCAGAAAGACCAGTCAAAAACCAAAGGGCAAATCTTGAGTTATGGTATGTTTTACACGTTTAAAATGTATGTGTAATAAAGTCTCCTCTTTGCAAATGTTTACCGAAATGACAGAAAATGAAAAGTGATTGTGGTGAAGTTAGTTTGATGTTGACAGGAATAAGAGGACCACAGTGTTAGTACACAAAAATATATACTACTGTAAATATAAATAATGCATTCTGTCACTGACCTATCGAGAATAACTACAGAAAACGTACATACAGTATAAAAAAATTATTGTTTAATATGGTCTTCACAAAATTGTGACAGACCTGCCACTGCACAAACTTTGATTAACTTGCCATTTATCCACAAATAATTGCAAGTAAAACAAATTGCATATTATTTTTTCCATCCGTTAATTTACTTAAAAAATGTAGACACAACCCAGTATACCACGTATATTTGTCAGTAGTTACAGAAATAATTCTTATTATGCATTTTACAAAAACATAAGTAATTGTTTTAACTTTATAATCAGATGAATAATAAATATTTATGTTTTTCAAAAGTTAGGTTTTATTTTTCATGACATTATATTATATTATGGAGAGGAACAATTAAATATTTTGTTCATTCTAGAACCAGTGAAGTATAGATATAAACATGTAAACCAAAACGTATGAAACTCAGGACACATTAAAACAATTATACAATGCCAGGTCACTACAACAAAAATCCCCATTGCAACTTATATAATCAAAAGTGTAATAAAAAATGTTTACAATAAATCACCAGATTAAAGGAGTATTTATTTCTAAACACTATCCCCATGTGAAAAAAGGTACCTACAGTACTGTACAGCTGTCGTCATTTTGAGTCTTGACGTAGTGGGTTAAGCCAAAATGGCTACTTTATGGTAGAATACTTCTAAAGGGATTATTCTATTTTTTCTATATACTCCGAATTGACCATTCAGTCTGTTTTAGGATGAAAATCCCCATTGACTTCAAAGAGAATTTATGTCCAAAAATGGTCTGAATGGTCTCTTTGAAGTATATAAAATAAGCCCACAAGACTTTTATATGCAAAATAAGATTGTACCAAGCAGTATATATTTCTACTTTGTCCATTAAACTTAATTTATATATGGTGTGCTATTCTTTTTTCTTATCAAACTGCAAGTGTTGATTTTGAAAGGCTAAGCAACAGAGCAATCCTTGTAGTTTACATAGAAATGTGAATACATACTGTATACCAGTTGGTTTGGAAAATAATGTTTTCCACATTTGGTTCACACTTACTAGAAAATCAATAAATAATACTTTAGAATGACAAAGTTGTTTGTTTCCCTATGGCTTGTTGTATATAGATACGGTGGGATTTCATCTTTAGCCTTATCCTTCATCCTTAGCCTTGGCCTTATTCTAAGTATGTGAAGCTCCTCCCAAACCCACCCCATTACATATAAGCTTTCCCTCTCTATCAGACCAATGGAAATATCCCCTTTAAAATCCTAAACAAAGGTAGAATGCGTGAGAGGTCTTACATCACCAAACCTATTATTACTTATCATCTTTTATCTATACCATAATGTGCTAACCACACACAAACTAAAGTTCTAGAAGCAATCCCCCACCACCCCCCAACTCATTTTTTTACCCCTATTTTATTTTACAGGAGGGGAACCGAGGGTAAGGAGGATCCAACAGAGCTGAACTGTGTTATGTTCAGCTTTGTGTTCCCGAGATTACCAATGGCTGCCAAATATCTGGCCAATAGGAAGCCTCAACATCATCGGTTGCAACTTCCTATTGGCCGCCCATTTAAGTCATCTTTAAAAAACAGAACGTAATAGTAACTTCACTCATAAGTATCTCGGAAATCAGTTCTGTAGGACCTCCGAACCTTTAAAAAACAGGTTGGCAGTTAAAGGGGATTGCTGCTTTAAGTCTATGTGACCATAAAGACATTTTGTGAAACCCTAGTTGCATTTGTACAATATGTTTTTTTAAGATCAGAGACCCCAGATATAAAAATGAATATCACACAATGATGACTATTGAAAAATGAGACCATATGGGGTGAGTTTTATTACAGCTACATATTATACTGTATATTAGATTTCGGTAGTATGTGATAAATCTAACGGTTTGAATGATACGACTTACAGTACCTGTAGATCATAAACGTAGTACTGTTTTACACATCATGTGTTTTGTATGCACAGCTGTAGAAAAGAACTTTCAAACCTACTAACCAATTTGCGGGTCTAATGTTTTACTGCACCTATATTACCTTTGCCCTAGCAGTACAGGCTAAGTGGCTGTTGGAACTTGTCCATGGAAAGTAGGTGGAAGATTTGCAGTGCCCTAATGCAACAAAGGAAATGTAGAAAGGGAGGGGTTGAATGACTCCTGCTGGGATGTTGCTATAAATTATTTAAACTTCTTTTTAATGTTGATGGTTCCTCTTTAACCTTAGATCACAACACTGGTAGTGGGCGGAAACCGAACATGCTACCATAAAAAGTGAGATTAAAAACCACTTGCAGTGAAAGATGTTGCAACAAAAAAACGATGTGTGTTTCCAATCAATAATATCTAGAAACACAAACACACTGTCCAAGACCTGGCTCTATAAGACCATTTCTGCATACAATGTAAGTCTTACAGTCCAAGTGCTTTCTTTGTTTTCAATGCTATTATTACCCTTGCAACAGTAATTTAAGACATGCTGTAGTGGCAAAACTTTATCATCTTACATGTTCTAGTGAAATGACACCTTATTTTTGCTATGTTATATTTCAGACATTACTTAAGCTGACTATGATACTAACAATACAAAGCATTTTCTCATCTTTCTACATGCAATTATTTTAATAAGGTCAATCTAATTTACCTTTTATAATCAGATCAGTGCTAGAATATTAATATTTTGGCATTAGACTAGAAATTCACGGCAGGTCATATCTTTCAAACAATAAAATAAAGCATTCGGATTGAGCACAACATTCTAATTCCATAAAGCATGTTTTGTCATAACATTTATAGTGCACATTTACTACTGTACCATACATGTAATGGGAATCTGGCCGAGCTTACTGGAACTGACAAATCCTATGCATGATTGCATCCACAATCAGTAAACTTAGACATTGCATACATTTATACCTAGAAAATATTTCTGACATCCATCACCTTAACCACAAATGAGAAATGAATCTGTGAATTATAAACCATTTGCAAGAACTCCACCAGAAATGTAAAAATATAATTCAATGCAAATTCAGGATATTATAGTATCCACTCATACAGCAAAGTTTAAAGCCAGTAGTGGTAGCAGTCACTTTGTATTCATTAGAAAACTTTTCTCACTTACCACCTTTCCAATGTTTTCCTTTGGCTCGACTTATCTTGCTCAGAGTTGCACCATTGAAGAATAGCATGAAATAGAAAATAAGTTCAATAATAGCAATTTTCCTCTGTTTCACCGGAGATAGCATTTCCAAATGTTCATTTCACACAATTTCTTGCATCTTCTTCTTTCATTCCAGTGTCTCTTTGCTTAGAAAGCAGTCATTAATCATTGAGAAATCAGAGGACAGAGTTGCTTTGCCATCCTTGTGTGTTGAAGTAATATCTCAAAGATGTAGCCCTGAGGAAAACCACATTTCTCACTGCTCCTGCTTTCTATCCTCAACACACAGAGAGCAGACAGTAGCCACCGCTGCAACTGTTATGACTGCAAAATCATTCCTCCTCTTCACTTTGGTTACATTGAGGATATATTCCTTTACTTTCAGTGAGAGATTGATTTGAAAATAGAAAAACAGTAATGTCTGTGTCCAGCAGAAAGAAAATAAAAATATGCCAGGCTTGTGAGAAAAAAAAGATGAGAAGCAGTTGTACTGACAGCTTTAAGCTTTGCTGTCTGATCCTAATAGCCGTGCAACCAACTAAATAGCTCTTTTAAGAGTAATAAGGCTTCAGTAAAAGCTGGTGTCTCTGCCACTTGGGTAGAAAGTGCAGGGTTTAAAAAATCACCAAGGACCCTGCATGAGATCAACACAGCAACGGAGTCCTGGATCAAAATGCTAAGGTCTGAACAGAGTATGCACAGAGGGTATTATTTCATCTCTATTGTGTGGAGGTGGATGCTATCATATATTGTAGCATACAAATGTTCAAGTCATTTAACTGTATTGTATTAGTGTTTTGGGTTATTTTGTGATGTAAAAATAGAATTTATGTTCAGTATCTTCCATGCAGGAATAATTTATGGCACCCTTTAAAATATTTATAATACAGAAAAAACTACAAGCTTGTTCTATTATATATTGCATGAAAGAGACAAGATAAGAAGTCATCCGAAGCAATAATGTTCTGCGCTCCGTCTTTTACATATTTCGTATGTTAGATTATTACACTTATTTTCAGATTACATAATGTTTCATTTCCTTACGATATCAATCATTTCTAGTTTGTATATTTTAACAGTTGATTTTAGTTTAATAACAACAAAAGTTGCAGTGTAAACCATGTAAACTTGCATGCATGATTGCCTTTATTTTGTCATGTGTAACTGTTCTCTTCTGTTTTCGTGTTACATTTAACCATTCAATGACAGAGCCAAGGGACACATGCGGCATATTGGTCTGCTATGTAATGCATGACTGTTAATGTTTAAATATGCTTGTCTAATTTAGCAACACCTGTAGGAGCTGGATTAAGCTGAACATGCCCCGTCATATTTTATTTACCATAGTAAACTTTTTTATTTAATAAAATAAATCATAAAATAACACATTGGCCCAAATTCATTAAGTGGTGCTATGGCATAAGATATCTTCCACAAGTGCATGTGCTGTAAGGTGTGTGATGGTATAGAAACAGTTTGTAAAGTATAGTACTTCATTAGCCATTTTCTAGCACCATAAGACACTGCATGGCCATTTACAAGGCTGGGCTGCAAGCAGGGGCATAGCTAGGACTTTCTCTTCTTGGTAAACATGGGCCATATGGCTAGATTTACTAAAAGTCTGCATTAAAATTTGTCATTAAAAAATGGGATCATTTTTAGACTTTCCGCCATTCAGTAAGACATTTTTATTCATAAATGTGTTGCAATGTTAATTCCCTTTAGCATATTGGAAAATTATATTAACTCAGCATTAAATAGCATTAGTGATAAAATTTACTTATTTAAATCAGTGTTCATCAGTGTTAGCAATGCAATTGTGAGGAGGGGGTGGGGGAGATGAGAGATATTATGTTTCTATCAAAACCCTATGGCAAACATTTATTTAACCGCTTTAATGCCTGAGACTTCCAATGCATTGCAAATTAATGCCTTCAGGCATAAATGGGTTAACATACACCATAAAACAACCAACAAATAAAATACAAAAAACAGAACATTCATATGTAAAAATATTAAGCCTTTAGTAGCGCAGGTGGCTTGATAGTCACCGGGTGACTCATGGCTAGCTGGCCACTTGGTCTTCTGAGAGGTTAATATATGAATACATTAAACATTGTTAATATACCTCTCTCCCTGCATCTCATTATGCCCTCCATATTGCTTTTTCTGTTTGCTGTTTTCCCACTCCTTTGTAAACTTTTCTGTTCTCTGCAACTTTCCCACCCTCCTATCCATATCTCTTCCTCCCTCCTTCCTCCCTCCTTCCCTCCACCTGTCTGTTACGAGACACTGCACCACTATTTACACACCTCTTTCCAAACAACTTCTACACCCTCAGTAAAAAGCACCCCCACAAATCCTCTATTCACCTTCTCTCTCTCTCTACTGATAACCTTTTTGCTGCTGGGGATATCTTTCCTAATCCTTGACCCAGCCGCATACACACCTACTCTCACCCACGCCTCCATGCCACCTCTTTCCCTGCTAATGGTGTTAACCTAACTAATTTAATACCAACCAACCTTAAAATTCACATTGCAAAAGAAGCATCGCAATAGACTGTACTCAAGACTACTAGCCACACTCATAATCACTCCTACCAACCATTGTGGGCCAAGCACTGCCAGTATACCCTCACCTGCTGTGTCTGTAAGTCCACCAACATCCCATTTAGATTGCAAGCTCTCTGGGGCAGAGATTTCCTTCCTATCCTATTGTATAACTTTGCTGCACTTATGTATTATAATAATTCCATGGTCTGTATTGTCTATGTGAAGTGCTATGCACACTGTCGGCGCTATATAAATAAAGATATACATACTTAATACAAATGTAGCATATGTTCTCCTCCCCCCCCCACTTGGAGATTATGGCTATGTGACTGCCTGGTGTGGTGCCAGGAGAGATGAGTTTCCTGCGATGGTGTGGGGGTACGGGGCAGACTTGTAGGGATCCTTCTTGTTCTGTTCTTCCCGGTGTTAGTGCCTCCAGACATAGGGATCTTCAGCATGACTGAAGGGGGTCCCCACTATGACAATCATTATTCTCATTTACCTCCCTCCATACAGACTGCAGCGGAGCCAGAAGTACAAAAGAGGATGTTCTTTATTTCAGTAGCCACTACTGGTGTTATTGCAGCGTATGCTTAAATTGGATAGGGTGGATCCCTGGCTTATGAATGGTATGGGCCTGTGGGTAATGATGAGGCCTGGCTGGATTAGATTAGTGCCTCAGCCCATAAGGGCTGAGCACATGTCTCACTCTCGGCCGGGAGGAGACACTGCAAGCTCCTACCCCATGCAGGGGCAGGCTGGAACCAACTCCAAACACTAACTAACTCAAGGTCTCATCCCAAAGTGGCTGAACTTAGCTATAATTTAGGCACTTCCTTCCTGCAGCTCAAAGAGGGAGGGCCCAGTATCTGTACCACCATTGGCTATCACAGATCCCTGTGTCAACTCCACTACTGTCACTCAGGAATTCAGCATGAGGAGGGGAAAACCCCATAGGATAGCCTATCACGTTCTACATCTTATTAGAACCTACATGACAGGGGTAGGTAGAGAGCTACCTGGACCAGCCACTGCTATACTCTCCCGTGAAACATCCAACGTTCTCGCTTGGATCCAAATGTGGGTACCATCCATCCACCTGATTTCTGCAAACAATTATAGGTTATAGCAGATGTACAAATAACCTCATACTGTACACAGTTACTAACCTTTTAGCATACACTGATGACAGTGATGATATTCAAAACCCTCACATAGGGCCTCATGCAGTAAGCCCCGATAAGGCTTTTTCGGCATTTTATAGCCGTTTTTTGCCCTCCTGATTCAGTAAGCCCCGATAAGTGGGAATTATCGGCAACTTTTCTTGCGAAAAAATTTTTTTCGCCACCCGGCTGCCGATAAGCCACTTATCGGGACTTTTTTTTCCCGCCTGAATTCAGTAAGCCCCGATCAGCTTTTTGGTGCTGATCGGCAGGCCAGATTGGAGATTTTATGGCCAATCCAGCCCGCCAACTAAAGTTGGCAACTTGCTGAAGGAGAAGCATCGGCAAGGGCGACACTTAGGAAAAATCAGCCCTTTTTCCTGCCTGTGATTGATGCCGGGGGTCTCCGGAGCTGATACCCGCACCGGAGCCCCCCGGCATGCATCCGAGGCAGGAAAAAGGCATTTAAAAGCCACTTCATTACCTTAGCGGCTAACCGCTAAGGCAATGAAGGGGTTAACCCACCGTGCCAGCGTTATTGTGGGTAGCGGGGATGGGTGAGGGGGGTATTTGGCCCTGGGTGTGAGTTTAGGACTTGCGGGGGGGTTGCGAGGGCACTTAACCCCTTCACGACCGTAGCAGTTAATACCGCTACGGTCCTGAAGGGGTTAAGGCCTCCCGCTACCCACCCGCAAGCCCTAAACTACCACCGTTGGGGCTAATACCCCCACTAGCCACAATATTAAAAAAATACACACCCCAGCCCCACAATAACTACATAAATAAATAATTATATTATATATATATATATATATATATATATACCCAACAACACCTATACCCCCCTAACATACTGTATAGTAATTGGTACAATGACTATTATCCACAAAAGGATAATAGTGCAGTTGTCCATTTACAATACATACACAACAATAAAGACTTTAAATACATATAGCACTCACCCATGTCCCACTGCCACGATGAAGGCCATCCTCATCTTCATCCTGCCCATGCCCCATCCGCTTCTGCAAAACAAACACAAGAATTACAACATCCAAATTAATGTCCCCTAACCCCTTAATCACCATAGCGGTTATTAACCGCTACAGTTATTAAGGGGTTAAGCCACCATCACCCACATACCCTCCCCCACAAAGCCCCCCAACCACCCTCACCCAATACCCACAGGGGAGTCCTACCAAATACCCTTGGGCCTAATACCCCCTCCCCCAGCACATACAGTACAATAATGTGCCAAATAACTATTATCCACATAGGGATAATACATTATTTGGCCATTATTAAACACATTCAATAACGTTAAAATGTAAATAAAATTGTACTAACCTCATCAATAAGAAGTCTCCGTCGCCAGCATCATCCTTGGGGTCCGTTGCCAACATTAGAATTAGCCACAACATTTCAATATCATTAACATAACACTGAACCCCTTAATCACCTTATCGGGTACTAACCTGAAAGGTAATTAAGGGGTGAAGCCATCCTGCAATGCCTACAACAGTTATGCATAACATCTTCAGTGAAATAAAAACCAATTGCCTAACCAAATTCCATTTAATCATTCAATCTGTAGGCTCACATGCCTCATAAAACATTGCATTTACAGTGTATACATGTAGCATAACATGTAAACTGCATGTACACGCTGCAAATCAATGTTAACAATACAATAATGCCACTCAAATCGCCATACATCACAAGAAGTATATTATTTAATACAATAAACTCACCATCAATGAATTACCACACATCAATTACATCCCTAAACAATTAAAATACCATCCATACCAATTACACTATGAACTAAAGCTATCCTAACAGAGAACCACTTCAAAACATAGAAAAAAGTACACCAACAAATACAATATACTAAAGCAAGGCTTTCCATATCCTATTGTACGGCCTGGAAGCCCAAAACTTACATCTGTCTAAAAATAAAATACATTTAGCACACATCAATGCATAGCCACAATGATTAACAATACAGAATTAGAAGCTTTAACAACACTATCATTTCTTACCCTGTATATATATCTGTACACATACATACAGACATACATACAGTGGGAAGAAATGATATGCATTATAAAAAATGAAAACATGAAAAAGCAACACAAAAAACAGTTACATTAAGTACATTTCTTTATTTAACTTACCATTACTTGCCCCCACCGACTCCCGTTGATCAGCTTACTCACGAACCAATCCACGACACCATCCACGACACCATCCAGGAACAAATCCACGACACCATCCAGGAACAAATCCACGACACCATCCAGGAACCAATCCAAGAACAAGTGCAGGAACCAATCCAGGAAGCAAGCCACGAAGAAATCCAAGAAACAATCCACGACACGATCCAGGAACAGGAACCCATAAAAGAAAAGAAAAAAACAAATTAAACATTAAAATAATAAAACATGACAATCAAAGGTTGTACTAGTTTTATTCTTAGTGAATCTGTATTACAATACCTTGTTCCGGGGTCTTCTTGACATCCGGTGCCACGCCCTGGTCTTCAATCTTCAGGAGGAGGTCCGTCCTCCTCGGCATCTGCCTTCAAAATGAGACGACATAGGCTTTTATAGGCCTATGACGTCACATTTGTCGTCATATGGTTCCCACGGCCCTGATTGGGCCGTGAAAACCATGTGTTTTGGCCGATGTAAAAAAATTGATGACGTCACTTAAAGGCAATGCCAGCACAGCCAATCAGAATGGCTTTGCTGCTATTGCCTTTAAGAAAACGTCATGAAATGACACATGGCCGGACTCACATGGTAAGCCAGCCAATCAGAGCGTGGGAACTCCATCCCTACTCTGATTGGTTCAAGTACCATGTGAGTCCGGCCATGTGTCATTTCATGACGTTTTCTTAAAGGCAATAGCAGCAAAGCCATTCTGATTGGCTGTGCTGGCATTGCCTTTAAGTGACGTCATCAATTTTTTTACATCGGCCAAAACACATGGTTTTCACGGCCCAATCAGGGCCGTGGGAACCATATGACGACAAATGTGACGTCATAGGCCTATAAAAGCCTATGTCGTCTCATTTTGAAGGCAGATGCCGAGGAGGACGGACCTCCTCCTGAAGATTGAAGACCAGGGCGTGGCACCGGATGTCAAGAAGACCCCGGAACAAGGTATTGTAATACAGATTCACTAAGAATAAAACTAGTACAACCTTTGATTGTCATGTTTTATTATTTTAATGTTTAATTTGTTTTTTTCTTTTCTTTTATGGGTTCCTGTTCCTGGATCGTGTCGTGGATTGTTTCTTGGATTTCTTCGTGGCTTGCTTCCTGGATTGGTTCCTGCACTTGTTCTTGGATTGGTTCCTGGATGGTGTCGTGGATTTGTTCCTGGATGGTGTCGTGGATTTGTTCCTGGATGGTGTCGTGGATGGTGTCGTGGATTGGTTCGTGAGTAAGCTGATCAACGGGAGTCGGTGGGGGCAAGTAATGGTAAGTTAAATAAAGAAATGTACTTAATGTAACTGTTTTTTGTGTTGCTTTTTCATGTTTTCATTTTTTATAATGCATATCATTTCTTCCCACTGTATGTATGTCTGTATGTATGTGTACAGATATATATACAGGGTAAGAAATGATAGTGTTGTTAAAGCTTCTAATTCTGTATTGTTAATCATTGTGGCTATGCATTGATGTGTGCTAAATGTATTTTATTTTTAGACAGATGTAAGTTTTGGGCTTCCAGGCCGTACAATAGGATATGGAAAGCCTTGCTTTAGTATATTGTATTTGTTGGTGTACTTTTTTCTATGTTTTGAAGTGGTTCTCTGTTAGGATAGCTTTAGTTCATAGTGTAATTGGTATGGATGGTATTTTAATTGTTTAGGGATGTAATTGATGTGTGGTAATTCATTGATGGTGAGTTTATTGTATTAAATAATATACTTCTTGTGATGTATGGCGATTTGAGTGGCATTATTGTATTGTTAACATTGATTTGCAGTGTGTACATGCAGTTTACATGTTATGCTACATGTATACACTGTAAATGCAATGTTTTATGAGGCATGTGAGCCTACAGATTGAATGATTAAATGGAATTTGGTTAGGCAATTGGTTTTTATTTCACTGAAGATGTTATGCATAACTGTTGTAGGCATTGCAGGATGGCTTCACCCCTTAATTACCTTTCAGGTTAGTACCCGATAAGGTGATTAAGGGGTTCAGTGTTATGTTAATGATATTGAAATGTTGTGGCTATTTCTAATGTTGGCAACGGACCCCAAGGATGATGCTGGCGACGGAGACTTCTTATTGATGAGGTTAGTACAATTTTATTTACATTTTAACGTTATTGAATGTGTTTAATAATGGCCAAATAATGTATTATCCCTATGTGGATAATAGTTATTTGGCACATTATTGTACTGTATGTGCTGGGGGAGGGGGTATTAGGCCCAAGGGTATTTGGTAGGACTCCCCTGTGGGTATTGGGTGAGGGTGGTTGGGGGGCTTTGTGGGGGAGGGTATGTGGGTGATGGTGGCTTAACCCCTTAATAACTGTAGCGGTTAATAACCGCTATGGTGATTAAGGGGTTAGGGGACATTAATTTGGATGTTGTAATTCTTGTGTTTGTTTTGCAGAAGCGGATGGGGCATGGGCAGGATGAAGATGAGGATGGCCTTCATCGTGGCAGTGGGACATGGGTGAGTGCTATATGTATTTAAAGTCTTTATTGTTGTGTAAGTATTGTAAATGGACAACTGCACTATTATCCATCTGTGGATAATAGTCATTCTGCCCATTACTATACTGTATGTTGTGTATTGCTGCTATGTTTATTGGGGGCATTTGTCCCCAATAAACATGCTACTATGCGTTAACCCCTTCATTGCCTTAGCGGCTATCCGCTATGGTAATGAAGCAGCATTAATGTATTTTAATAATATTGTGCGGAAGCAGGAGGCCCCCTGAGCTGAAGCGCATTTATTTGTGGCTCAGAGACCCCCTGCCTCCCGAGTTACAGGCCCCGGTTTGGGCCATCGGTTACAGTGTGGACGCCATGTTTATTGCGGGACGCTATAAACATGGCGGCGACACTGCCACCCGATGACACATACCGGGGCCTGTAACTCGGGAAGCAGGGGGTCCCTGGTCCACAAAGCAATGCGGTTCAGCTCACGGGACCCCCTGCTCACTGTACAGTATAATTAAAAAGACATTCATGCTGCTTCATTACCGTTGCACATAGCCGCCAAGGTAAGGAACGAGTCTTTATTGATGTGTGTGTGTTTTATTTATACTATACATGTGCAGAGGGTCTCCGGAGCAGAACAGCGTTGGTTTGAGGTCCGGGGACCCCCTGCCCCCCGAGATACAGGCCCCTTTATGGGGTGCCGGTATCCCTCTGGTTTGTTTACAGGCCGCGGTCACGTGATCGGGACCTTTAAACGCCGAGGGATACCGGCACCTCATAAAGGGGCCTGTATCTCGGGGGGCAGGGGGTCCCCGGACCTCAAACCAACGCGGTTCAGCTCCGAAGACCCCCTGCACATGTAGAGTATAAATAAAAGTTGTTTTTAAATACTTTTTTTGGTGCCGAAGTTTGCGCTGAGAGAGCGGCTTGTCTCTCTCAGCTGCAAACATCTATCGGCACCAAAGGCTTATCGGGAGCCTTATCGGGAGCCAGGCTGTATCGCCACAGCTCATCGGCAGCTTTGCTTTCGCAGTGCTTCAGCAGGGATCGGAAGGATTCGGCCCTTACTGAATACTGCGAGGGCAAATCGCCCAAAAAATACATTTTCGCAATTCGTGCCGAAAATTTTGTATCGGGGCTTACTGCATGAGGCCCATAATGTTTTGGGTCCGGCTTCTTGACCACCCTCCCATCGAATAACTTGGTCCAGATATAATATACCTTAAGAGCACTAGGGCACTGTCTAACCTCTAATCTGTCTTTGAAAATACAAGTGCCCATAAGCCATTCTTCCATTACCAAGCAAATCTTAACATATTTAATAAATCTGTCATCACTCATTTTGGCTTTAATATTCTCAATGATTGCCAACCTCAACCACTCATGTCGGTGTTGATCTATTTCATCCATTATTGGCTCAGGTACATATGAGAAGGTATACCCATGAATTTGACGGTACCTATTACAGACAGCTTGATCAGCTCTACTTAATCGTTGTATTTTATTGCCATGTCCCTGACCAGGTGATATAGGAAGGAAGAGCCTGGGCACTACGGATTTCTGCGTGTGAATTTTTTTTATTTAATGACCAGGTGATACCCAGAACTGAGGCTCACTTAGCTCAACCTCCTGGTAAAATAAGGAAGACCCTTGGGGGTTCTTACTCCAAAATTTATTTCACCCATCCTCTTGTGGGGGGCTTTTGCTATCTCTTGCTGGGATAGTTGACCTTCCTCCCAACAGTGAGCTGCAATAGCACCATTCACTAATAGAAGTCTCATTCTATTAAGACTAGGGGCATAACCTTAAACATGGGGTCCCACCATTTAAGGGGTTCCCTGGACTCATTCAGACTACTGTACCTGGTGTCCATGTGGGAGGACACAGCAGAAGAAGCAGACCTCTGGGATAGGGATGAGTCCCTAAATGACGTAAATGACCTGGGAGACCTTTTCACAGGAATGCGGCTAGCATAAGGTATATCACCTTCAGACCCAAATGACCACCCATCCTTCACCGCATAGTCCCAATCTCTCAAGTCCATGGACATGCCCAGAGATAACTTCTCACAAGGGAATGTAGTTAGTACAAATGTAGCAGAATCAGGGGCTGAGATACTAGGGTTAGGAATCAAGGGTATGGGCCCAGAAAGATCCTGTTTGTTTCACTCAGGATTGGCCTTCCCTTTACCTTTAGCAGATGGTGAGGGTTAGGGTTAGGGGCTGGTGACGGGGCAGGGACAACTGGGGCTGGTGAATTGGGCCTAGTAATGTTCATGACCTGTCCATGATTTGTACCTGTAGATCGGCCACGACCTCTAGGGGACAGTACAACAGTACAGGGATGTTCTGAAATGATCCACGCTGGCTTCTTCCCCAGGATAGGGTCTGTAGTGGAGTAGATGTAGACGAGCACTGTCCAGTACTCGCCCCGGTAGGCAACAAAGGAGGTCCCGCATCCGACACGGAGGCCAGCTATACGACGTCATCGGAAATAGCCAAGCTCGCGAGAGTCCCAGGTAAGCCCTTACTCTGCTCCGGCAGTAACGTTGCTTCCAGTCGTACCAGAAGTGCCTCATCCCTTGGCACGGAAAACAAGGCTCCGCTGCGTTATTCCTCCAGCAAGGCCGCAGCGGACTCCTGTTGAGTATAAAGTGATGCCGTTTCACCCAAGTGTAGTAGGAGATGTCATCGAGATGGGTCTTTTCCTCAGCAGTGGTGTCTTGGCCAGGTCTGACTTCCTTCTGTGGCACAGGGCTCTTCCTGACCTCCAGCAGCACCACGGCCTTTAAGATGGATGTCGCAACCTCGTGGCTACGCTGCTTCTTGGGATCAGCTTCTCCAATGGACGAAGACGTCAGTTAGGACACATCCTATGGGCCTCGATATCAGAACGTCTGGCACCTCTTGGTGGTAATCGGCATGAAGCAGGCCTGCTCCGGCCCCACCAAAGGAGATGCACCCAACACCCCGGGGCAGTCGACTAACACACCGGACAAGCTGTCTCTGTTTCCAGTCCTGGAACCATTTGCATTGGTACCGCTGTGGTCATCTCAGGTACAGGAAAGTTGGCACCTTGGTGTCCAGCTACTAGGGTACACGGACCCATAGGAGGCCAAGCCAGGTACACGTTTCCTCGAGCCACCTTCCAGGATAGTAGGGCCTGATTGGAGGCCGTCAGGAGTAGGGGTGGATTGTGGTAAGCAGGGGCCATACAAGCTGGCGTAACAGTTTGGTCACTTGGCAGTATCACCTCTGCGGGGCATGGGATGGGCAGGCTACAGGTATTGTGTCCCACAATTTTGGCATTGTGCCATCATACTGACCTCTCCCCCAGGTATTCTGCAGTGAGGACACACACATCGGAGGTACAGTCTCCAATAGACTGTAACCACCAGCAAGCCTCCTGGTAAGGAATAGTTTGTGAGATCCAAATCTGACATGATGATGTAGATAGGATAAGCACTGTAGAAAAGCAGAGGACTAGCAAGCAGCTCTTCACTTCTCCACAGCTCCACAGAAGTGAAGCTACACAGTGTGTGGCAGACTCCTCCCATGTTTGGAATCAAAGTCCTGATTGGTACAAGTCATTGCTCCTCCCCTAGGTGAAACACAAGGTTGGGGTGGGATGGACCAAGTAGTGACCAGGCTCTGGATAAGCCAGTCACGATGAGGGGTGTGGCTAAACTTTGCCGCCAAACAAGGTTGCAACTTTTCAAAACTATTTGCAGACTGGGATTCTGCAGAAAGGGCTTTGGCCTCATTCAACCCATGCAGTCCCACTGTTTTGGAGGGAGCATCATCTTGGCTTTACTACGCACTCCATTTTGGGAGTACTGCAGTAGAGCTGGAATACAAATACACGGGGTCCCTGGAAATGCATCAGGGGCCCGCCTCATACGCTTTACCAACTTTACACAAGTCCAGAGCCTGAGAAGGTGCAGAAGGTCCCTCACGGTACGTTGTGAGAGGCCGGTCCCTTGTAGAACACAGATTTGGGGAAAATGCGCCCGGGATAATTTTCCCACCAGTTACGCCCCCATAAGCACAGTCCGTCGTGCTTGGTGCACAGGTTGCCCCAGAGCCTGAAAGGTACCGTCCCATATACACAGTCTATGTGCATCGATACCCAAAGGTCCTCACGGTCCACTGTGAAGGCCCTGGCCTGTTTCCCAGTAGCTGAAGAAGGGTAACAGCGCTCCCCGGTAACGTCCTGCCAGGGGGTTGCCCCAACTTGCACAGTCTATGTGCAGAGGTAGCCAGTGTTCCTCACAGTGCATGGTGAGGGTTTGTCCTGGCACTGTCTTGGATACGATGAAGGGTAACAGCGGTGCCCAGTAACATCCCATCCGGGGGTCACCCCAACAAAGTTCTGGGTGTTTAGGGCTTTGGCAGGCCCTCCCTGGTGTCTCCTCTGGGAGTGACATCCCCCTTTCCTTGTTCCGAAGTGGGTACCTGGGGTCCCTGGTACATACTGTACCATCAGGCCGGCCTCTTTAATTACCGCCGGCCCATGCGAAGTGCTGTAAAGTCTATCCTGCACTGCCCATCTCAGCAGCGCCTCCATTTGTACTGTAGCACATGTTGTCCCCCCCCCCTTCTGGGAGATTATGGCTATGTGATTGCCTGATGTGGGGCTTGTTACCTGCGTGGTACAGGAGTGATGAGTTTCCCACGATGGTGTGGGTGTACAGGGCAGACTTGTAGGGATCCTTCTGGGTATGTTCTTCCCGGCGTCAGCGCCTCCAGACATAGAGGGCTTCAGCATGACTGAAGGGGGTCCCCGCTATGGCAATCCTTATTCTTATTTACCTCCCTCCATACAGACTGCAGCGGAGCCAGAAGTACAAATGAGGATGTTCTTTATTTCAGCAGCCACTACTGGTGTTATTGCAGCGTATGCTTCAATTTGATAGGGTGGATCCCTGGCGTATGGATGGTACGGGTCTGTGGGTAATGATGAGGCCTGGCTGGATTAGATTAGTGCCTCAGCCCATGAGGGCCGAGCACATGTCTCACTTCTGGCCGGGAGGAGACACTGCAAACTCTTACCCCATGCATGTGCAGGCTGGAACCAACTCCAAACTAACTCAAGGTCTCTCCCCTAAGGGGCTGAACTTAGCTATAATTTAGTCACTTCTTTCTTGCAGCTCAAGAGGGAGGGCCCAGTATCTGTACCACCATTGGCTATCACAGATCCCTGTGTCAACTCCACTACTGTCACTCAAGAATTCAGCATGGGGAGGGGGAAACCCCCATAGGATAGCCTGTCACTGTCTACATCTTATTAGAACTTACATGACTGGGGCAGGTAGAGAGCTAACTGAACCAGCCACTGCTATACCTACATATTATGTATCTTTGCCAATTCTATGTTTGCTAGTCTTATATTGCCTATGTCTTTTGCAGCTGTTATATACATTGGCAAGATAGACCTAATGCCAGCCTGGTGTAGGTAATAGGACCTGGCGATATCTATAGTCTTTGGGTTTAGCTTAATATCACCAGGTATCTGAGTTTAGTGAACAGAATGGGAAGAAGGAATTAGATGTACATTCCTCATTTGCATACATTTGCATGCTATGATCTAAAAAATGAATGCTGATATATCCCATGCTAAAAAGTCCTTATCAAAGATTCAATGTTTGTGACCTGTAAGTGTCTTGATTTTCAATATAGTGCAGGACTCTTGGAACAAAAAAGATTAAACACAACAGATTTTTTTTAAAAATCAATACTTCTCCAAACTGTTCACTGCATAAAATTGGGCCAGGATAAAAATTAATAAATGTAAAAGTAATTTGTAAGACAAAAATATTTTTTGGCATGCATACAGCCAGGTCCACTGGTGAGTTGTTGATAAGTGTGTGGGCTGCTGGTGCGTTGCAGGGGGAGAGAGGCCGTGAGTTCCAGAGCATGAGTGCTGGAGGTTGTGGCACCATTTCCATTAGGAACTCGAACTGGAAAGCAAGCCGGGCTTTAATGGTGGGAGTTGCCCGGGCCCTCCCTCCACCTCACCTGGACTACAAGTCCCCGCTATCCTCCCTTCTTGGGCTTGGAGTTAATTAAAGTAAGGGGGACTGCAACAAATCAGTAGTACACAACATTTTAAATTAAGATATATTGATGGCTTGTATGCACAAACCGAACATCTGCTTTCTCTCCCTCCATGTCTCATGATTTGTGAGTATTCATTTACTCTAGCAAGTACTGCAGTTAACAGATTAGATTGTTCTACATTATGTTTAAGACCTGCTGGAAACAAAGAGTTTAACATACAATGGGATAACTTACTTTGTTTTTTCTAAAACTTGCATCTGTTTTAAATATAGTACATTTCATGCCTATTTATAGTTTTAATATGTTTTCTTTCTAGAATTTCGAATGTTTTCATGTTCAGTTGTTCTATATGTACAGATGTAGCAAAGCTCACTGTACCCGGCACCGCGGTCCAAGAAGCAAAAGTCTGCAGGGGGTCCAAGCTTCCATATGGGACCCCATGCAGGGTTAATCCTTCAGTGCTGCGTCCACTGTGGTAGTGTGACCACAGTGCTAAATACACTAAGGCTGCGATGGCGTGAGCGACATTGCGCGTGCCAAAATAAAAATGCCGGAAGGCAATGCGCACAGCCATAGAGCGTGTGTGCATCGGCGCGATGGAGAGACTGATACTTTGCAAGACAAATTTGTTTGAATTTGCCGCACAACTGCCGGATCACGTGCGCGGTTCAGCCAATGAGGGTGAACCGCTCATGTGACATCATGGGCACGCGCCCTGGCACAATTTCGGCACGTCCTCACCACGCCCCCCTGTCGCGCAATCCTACAGGCCACGGATCGCTTCTAGTACAGGTGTGCGTGATGTTATGCGCTCCGTTGCGCGCGTGTGCACGCCTGAACTATATCCGAGGCCTTAATATTGCTACATCTGTAACTACAAAAGTCACGGCATACAGGGTCATATTTATTGTGCAGTTTTAAGCCTCGACCACCTCATGGCCATTCACTTGAGCCTTAGAGTTAATAAACATGGAGCATACACCTAACAAAATGAGCATACTCAAAGTGGGCTAGCATGGTAATTGGAATGCTGTAAGGATTTGTACTGAAGCCTTTGTTCTTTAAGTTTTTTTTATTAATAGTTTAGTGGTAAGCATAGAGAGCAAAGTCTCAATCTTTGCTGATGACACTAAACTGTGTAAGGTTGTAAAATCAGAGCACAATTTAATTACTCTATAGAAGAGCTGGGATTAATTAAGAGTGTGGCCAGATAAATGGCAGATGAGGTTTAATACAGATAAATACAATGCATTCAGGTAGCAACAATAAGTATGCTACTTACAAACTTAATGAGCCAAAATTAGGTCAGTCATGGATGGAATGATTTAGGAATTATTGTACAGTAGATAGAAGGATTAGCAACAGTGCTCAATGTCTAGAGTCAAAATATTATAAATATGATGGCTCCTTTCACTTATATTTTCGTTGTAAACATGTCTCCGACATGTTTTTTATTCTAAAAACAAATACCAGAACACCAGGCCAAGTGCCATTACTAGGTCTTTCTCGCCACAACTTTTTTTAAATGATGTAACGTTTTTCCGTTATATTATTTTAGTCTCCTAATTGTTTTGAAGACAGGGCTCTAATGCTAATGTTGATGTGGATATGCACCGTATATTTAAATTATTTACATTTAAAAGGTTATTTCTGCCTGGTTTGCCCATAGTGCAGCCTAAAGCTTTGCACATATACTGTAATTATAATGCATAAAAGGGGGTCTTGATAGAGATTAGTTGAGTATAATTCTGACCCTGTATAAATGTCTAGGTTGGCACTTCTAGACAATCGAGAACCATTCTGAGAATTTGACTAGAAGTATACATATATACATATATATTTCATGCTACATATTGTACAACCCCGCCTTAGAGGGAATTGAGAAATATAATTAAGGACTTGAAACCTATGCTGACAGAGGATGAAACTTTAAAATACATCTTGCCCAAACCTCCCATTCTTGCATTCTGGCAACCACCAAACCTCAGAGAGGTGTCAGCAGAAAACTTCCTAATGAACTCAAGGATGCTGAGAATGGCACAAGATCATGCAACAACACACGCAAACATATATGCCAAGATTCCACAGCTAGTCACAAAGATAGAACCTTCCATGTTAAATAATCATTCTTCTACACATCCAGGAGTGTGGTATATATGTTTCAGTGCAGCAAATGTGACCTAGGATGCTATTGGTGAAACCAGCCAAAAGCTTCAAACCAGAACAAACCTACACAGATACACAATAACACACCATGAATAAGGAAGATTCTGCACTCTAGTGGGACACCACTTCTAACAGCTAGATAACTCCATAAATGATTTAAAAATCTAATTCCTCAAAGGAATGTTTAAAAGCACTCAAGAATGGGAAACATTTGAACGCAAAATGTTAATGCTCTTTGACAGTAAAACATGAGGACTTAGTGTTTCAGCATTATCATATTTTTTTTGTAATGTTTCTTCCTGCGTTTCTGTTAACTTTATGTAGCACCCCTGTGGAATCCTAACTAAGTTAGTAGGTTAACAGGGAGTTAATGGGGTTAATCCTGGTAATGGCCTTTAGATAAATGTTGCAGCTAGTCTATGTTTATGTTGCAAAGTGATTAAAGTGGTTGTTTAGACACACCCACCTTCTGGAAGGTGCTTAGTGAGGTCACTAAATAAAGATACTGTACCTTGTAGAAACATAACCCTTCCCCTAGTAGTTATAGTGACTAGTGATGTCACTATAGGGTATATAAGCTGGGGTTGGATTCCAGATCAGATCTTAGTGGATACAACAAGCAACAAAGATACACAGTGAAATATTCATATATCACTTTGGCCAAAGGGTTAACTAAATGAACCTTTTTCAAGACATATATAGGTATTTCACTGTGTATTATTGCCACATTGGATGTTGCTCTGGACATCTTTTTTTCTTGTTTTATACAATTAGCCATGCCCAGTAGCACGCCTTTTGACACATATATATATATATATATATATATATATGGTGCTCCTCTCTGTACAATCACTCCACACATGTACACAAGAGGGTTTGTAATTAAGAGCATCTTTATTGGACTGTGGGCCATGCTGCCCTCCACAATGGGGTGTATTAGCCCTTCATTGTCACAGCACTTCCCTTTACAAGGTGTAGTTCTCCTTAAATAGGGATTCCCTATCCCAGCCGGGATGTCTTTACTCTGTGCCAGGTCCCTGGACACAGTCTTCTTATTCAGCTACTATAACATAACTCTTACTCCTCTCTGAACTCTGGCAGAACTAACTCTTAGACACAGTGCTGTGCCTTATGTACACTCTGGGGGCTGACACAACTCTGACATCACTAACCATGGAGTCAGAGCCTGTGACCACTCCCATCCATACATAGGGCACCTCACCAGGGTGTGAGGGCAAACCTCCATAATTACTGCTGGCATGCCCACAACTTACCAGGCCTTACTGTCAGCAGGAGAGATGACTGTAGCCATTTTACATGACCGCTACATTCTCCCCCTGGTGAATCCCATCGTCCTCGCTGGGACCTAAATTTGCATACCTTCCTCCAGGAAGCACTGTAACACAAAACATAATTGTTAACATCACACAGATTGCACAATATAACAGAAAAATGACCACAGTGACATCTCGCCAAGCCCGCCCCGACCAGCAGCCACGAGCCCGCGTAATGCCTCAGTACCCCCTAATAGTAGTGACTCGGGTCAGGTTTTCTAACCTCTCTACCACCCATGTCCAGGACCGTGACATGATAATGCCTAGGCAGTCCCCTCTCGGGCCTATAGGTCACCCAGTGTTTAGGTATATTCCTCCCTATACTCCACACTCGCATCAGGTGATCTATTCTGTCCTCTGCCCTCCTTCCGGTAACTTCACTCCCCTTACTGACCAGATACATCTCAATGGTTTCCCTAAGCCACCTTTCTCTGTTTTCTTCTATCTCCTCCATGAGGGGTTCAGGGACATAAGGGTACTCCAACCTGTGGGAAGACTTATATCGAGCCATTATTGCCCGTTCCGCTCTACTGATCCTAGTCAGATCAGCCCTACCTGCCCTCCCAGGTAGCACCCATGACAGGGGTTCGTCAGGATCCACAAGGTCTGACAGTGTGTCAGGGCCCATGGGCTCTATCTCCCTGTGCTCAATCTTAATCCACCGGTCCTGCAATTCCCTGTCTCTTTGCTCAGGGGTGAATTCTCCTTCAGCCCACCAAAAATCTACTACCTCCTGCCTACGGATGAGAAACCGTGTATGGTCCATCCAGGCTACATAGCCTTCAAAGAGTGGGGCCCACCAACGGTGTTCTTTGAAGCGGTGTGAATCCCCTGAGTCACTCTCGTCCGCGTCCCCCCACGAAAATACCCCCGATGTCCGTGCCGACCGTGGTACGGACCACCGTGATGATCCCAGGGCCTTTTCCTCTGTTTTGTTGGTCGCAGGAGGCAACCACCGGCCTACCGCGGCCTTACCTAATTCTCCCCCACCCCGAGAAATGCCCTTTGTAGCGCAACTGCGCTGTCTTTCCCCAGTCCGTCTCTCCTCTCCCCCCAAAGGTACGTCCACAAGTTCTAGGCTAGGCGGGGACCCCGTGGAACAGGTGATGGGGGCAGGGATTTTACCTAGGGCGTGGGGTTGGGCGTAAGGGCAAGCAAGAGGGCGCCATGGGGCTACGACCCGTTCCCGGCTGTCCATGGTGATCCAAGGAGGATAGCTCACCCTCCTCAGTCTGCGGTTCGCCCATCCAGCTCTTGGGCCCTTGAGGTGATCGGGGAACTTCACCCGATCGCCGAAGCGTCGCTGCATCCTTCCCGTCTGTTCCGCCGTCGCCACCGGAAGTGATGTCCTCTCCGGAACCGGAAGCGCCGCCATCTTGAGTCGGACCCCCATGCAGGATCTCTTCCTCGATGACGACATCCGGAAGCTCCGCCGTTGTCTCCACCGGAAGTGGTGTCTTCTCCGCACGTACGTCTGGGGCCTGGCACGGCCTTGTTTCCGCTACACCGTCTACCGGAGCAAGGTAAGTAAGTGGCCTTCTCTTACCATTCCGCAGGGGTGTAGGCATCTCTCGCCCGTCACCGCCATATCCTGGGGCGGAGGGACTTCGTCTCTCGGCTCGCCGATCTGCAGGGGACGCCCTGCTTTCCAAGCTGCTACTCACGCCACGGGGTGTCGTCCTCCCCGGTTCTTTCCTGGGCCTTGATTTCACCTCCGCTAGCTCGCGGAGATCCTCATCCGAGTAGTCTCCCTTCCCCGACTTAGGGGTCACCGATCGGAACGATAGTCTTTTTCCAGTTCGGTCGGGGGGTGACCCGACCGTCTCGGTTGCTGCTGACCCAGCCGATTTAATCGACTCCAGTCCCCTTTCTCCAGGACTTGCACGACTGATCCACAGTGCACCAGGGGACTCGGCGGAGCGCCTAGCCGTATCCCCCGGGGGGTCAGCAGGTTGGATCGGGATGAACGTCGGCATTGGCCACAAGTATAATGTCCCGCATTGTGGGCAACGTGCCGCTGTATTAACAGTGCCTCCGGGCAGCCCGCATTGAAGGCAGAGCCCGACCACCGTCTCGGTGTTGGCCACCCTGACTACCAGTACCCCGCCGGGTACCGAGTAGGGCTGGGTGGAGACCATAGTGCCCACAGTGGAGGAGCAGGCCATCCTTTTAATAGGGTCCACTTTCTGTATGGGTCTCTCCAGGTCAGTGGTTCCTCGCAACTGACTGGTAGAAGTTGCTGGGCCAGCCACTTCCTGCTTCAGCTCCTCCCTCTGCTGGCATAGCTGGAACCCGCCCCCAGGGGTTGCAATTATGGGCGGGTCCCACAGGGGAATAGCATGCCCCTTAATTAAGGCCGCGCCTTTCTCAGTCCTGGTGGGTGCGATCTGCGTTTTCGCGCCAGTTTCCCCATCAGGGTGAGGTTCTTTTCCCGCGGCTAGTTCCCGCCTTCTCCTGGCAGCCGCCTTGCGTGCAAAATATCCCTCCTTTTTGCACGCTATCTCCGCGGCCGGAACTACTTCTTGTAGTGGCGCCGTCTGGATATCAGTCCCTGGGTCCAGTGGGTGCATTCCCACAGGCCATAGTTGAAAGTCACTCCCCCTGGTGGAAATCAGGGGAGGGTCCCATAGACTAAGCGGTTGACTCAGCACAGGGGCCGAGTGAGTCACTGTCCATGAGGGCGCAGCCATAGCTTTCGCGCCATACCCCCCATCAGGGCGGGGCTCTGCTGTTCGCGCCATTCCCGGACAGCTTTTTGCAAGTCCTGAATCAGCCAATTTCTCTGCGACTGGCCCACGCGGTCTCCCTAGCAAGCGGGAGCCGCCATTTTGGATAGCTTTTAAGTCCGAAATGTCAGTTTGCTTTCTTTCCTCACTGGGTTCCACCCCAGTTATCACAATGTCCTCACACTCCTCAAGGGTGGCACCTCGTTGTCCCAGACAGGACAAAAACGGGGCAGCCACAGCCTTCGCTCCACTCCAGAGCAGATTAGTTAGAGACAGCTCAGTGATAGTTTGCTCTTCAGTGGGGCGCACGCCACGGGTGCCTTCCCCATCAGCCTCTGGTCGCCATGTTGGGCTCTCCGCACCACGCGGATCCTCCATTCCTTGGGTTGTCACGCTCTCGTACCAATTATCGTACATGGGACTCAGCTCTGCGGGGCAGCCACCCCACCAGTACAATAAAGATTTGCTCAGATGCACCACCACATGTGTACCTGATCTAGGCTGGACTCATGTTGCACTACCTCTGGCTAGGCTCACTCTCTCAGTGTCTGCTGTAACTCCTTCCTCCCAGTCTGTGCTCCCTATGGTAAGTGTCTGGAATGGGCTAGAGTACTCTGGCTCTGCCATGCAGTACTTGGGGCGTCTACCTCTCTTGGTCAGCCTAGCGCAGACCCTCTCCAGGATTCCTGACCACGTTAACAGGCTATCCCTTCTGGCGTCCTACCAACTAGCACTACCTCAAAGTAACTCGGTCAGCTATAGCCCGGCTCTAAACCACTCACTCCTTTCAGGCCCTAGGTCGTCCCTGCGAACTGACAATACCCTGTCAGCCCTTGACCACCCCTAGGTCCGTCCCAACGCAGCACAGAGTGGCAGCAGACGCTCTCCCTGTTTCCCAGTGTGCCTAGCTAGAGCCTGTCCTGATGACAGATCTGATCTCAGCAGCTCGCCTCCAAATGTAACGGTATTTGTGTATCGGTCTGACCCACCCAATCTCACATTGGCCCCTGTGGTCTAACCGGTCCCCATTACAGTGTGATAGTGTCTGGTGGTGCACCTGTTGGCAACAGAACTCCTGAGTCTCCCGCATGATGGTGTACGGGGAGGACCCGTCCAGACAGGCAGCTGAGGTAGTGTGCTGAGTCCTACCTATTTCCAGTGTAGCGCCTCCACCTCATCAGGGTCCCTTCGGTCACTTGGGGATGGTCCTGGCGAGGAACTCCTCTGTGGTGCTCCTCTCTGTACAATCACTCCACACATGTACACGAGAGGGTTTGTAATTAAGAGCATCTTTATTGGACTGTGGGCCATGCTGCCCTCCACAATGGGGTGTATTAGCCCTTCATTGTCACAGCACTTCCATTTACAAGGTGTAGTTCTCCTTAAATAGGGATTCCCTATCCCAGCCGGGATGTCTTTACTCTGTGCCAGGTCCCTGGACACAGTCTTCTTATTCAGCTACTATAACATAACTCTTACTCCTCTCAGAACTCTGGCAGAACTAACTCTTAGACACAGTGCTGTGCCTTATGTACACTCTGGGGGCTGACACAACTCTGACATCACTAACCATGGAGTCAGAGCCTGTGACCACTCCCATCCATACATAGGGCACCTCACCAGGGTGTGAGGGCAAACCTCCATAATTACTGCTGGCATGCCCACAACTTACCAGGCCCTACTTTCAGCAGGAGAGATGACTGTAGCCATTTTACATGACCGCTACATATATATAATCAAAAAATAAATAGATTATACCGTTCTGTGGCTAACAAAATGCTTTTATGTGTGCGAGCTTTCGAGATACACTGATCTCTTCTTCCGGCGATGTTACAATGAATGAAGCAAGCAAAAGCTATACTATAAACACTGTTTATAGTATAGCTTTTGCTTGCTTCATTCATTGTAACATCGCCGGAAGAAGAGATCAGTGTATCTCGAAAGCTCGCACACATAAAAGCATTTTGTTAGCCACAGAACGGTATAATCTATTTCTTTTTTGATTATTGAAGCTCGGCTAACACAGTACTGATACCTCTACATGTATATATATATATATGTAACGGTGTTTCTGGCCCGGCTTGACCCACCCAATCTCACATTGGCCCCTGTGGTCTAACCGGCCCCCATTACAGTGTAGATATGCCTGATGGTGCACCTGTTGGCTACAGGACTCCTGAGTCTCCCGCATGATGGTGTGTGGGGAGGACCCGTCAGACAGGCAGCTGAGGTAGTGTGCTGAGTCTCACCTAGTTCCAGTGCAGCGCTTCCACCTCATCAGGGTCCCTGCGTCTGCATGGGGATGATCCTGACGAGGAACTCCTCGGTGGTGCAACCTCCTGTGTAATCATTGGACTCTCACACACAGGGGTTTCTCTGATCAGCTCCATCTTTATTGTCAAGGTGGGCATAGCTGCCCTCCACAATGGGGTGTATTTAGCCGATCATCTCGCCCGTGCTCCCCTTTGATAGGTATGTCACCTAGATTAGGGATTCACTATTCCCGCAGGAATCACTGCCCTGTGCCAGGTCCCTGGACACAGTCTCCCATGGAGTTACTAGAACATAACTAACACTCTGCAGAACTTGAACTCCTTCCTGAACCTTGCAAGAACTTTCCAGCAACTGTACTCGCCTTGAACGCGGACCGAACTAACTCTTTGACACAGTGCTGTGCCTTATGTAACTTCTGAGGCTGACACACCTCTGACATCACTAACCATGGAGTCAGAGCATGTGACCAGTCCCATCCATACACAGGGCACCCCACCAGGGTGTGAGGGAAAACCTCCATGATTACTGCTGGCATGCCCACACTTACCAGGCCTTGCTGCCAGCAGGAGAGATGACTGTAGGCATTTTACATGACCGCTACATATACACTGGCGACACACTTTATTCGAGCTTGGCTAGTCCCACGAATTCGGGTATACCCGGGTGTATTGAGGTTTGTGACTGTTTTCTGCCCGAGTGCATTGAGTTATTTTCCAAGCAGGGATTGAAGCATTTTATTCCCGCTGGTTGCAATACTGCACAGTATATATATATATACTGCATTACAATTCATGAATTTATGCCATCTGGTAGACACGCGAAGCATTGCAGCCTATTAAATCCTAATCATTATCATTTAACAGATCAGCCGCCCATCAGCCAGGCATGAACCCAGGCTGGGAAGGCAAACGCAACGGGGCTTGTCAGAGGTGAGGAGCGGCGCATTCCAGGTATCTGCCAGGTACATACCGGGTATTTGCTCGAATAAAGTGTGTCGGTGCAGTATATATATATATATATATATATATATATATATATATATATATATATATATATATATATATATATATATATATGTATATATATATATATATATATTGTGGTAATTTTGGGGGGTTTCTTAGAGCTTGCTGGGTATCTGTGTGCAAATCTTAGTGGACCCAAAGTGAGGAGGATCTCTAAATCCTGTTACTTTGTAACTATGTGTTAGTGTTTGAACCCTTTGTTGTTTTCCGTGCTACTCCTACAAATAGGGTCACTCTATATGGCTTTGAGCATGTTCCACCCGCAAGAGGGAATGGGCAGGTACTCCAAAGGAGGTTACTTAAGTAAGGGCCTTGGAGTATCACCTTAGAATTGCTAGGGGGAAAGAGTCTCCCTGGTTCTTTCAGAGATGATAGAGTAAATCCTAGCATGCAAGAGGGAACCTTGCATAAGAATTCCAGTGAGGTAGAAACTGCCATTATTCAATAGAGCTTCTGTACTGTTGTAGTGAAGAATGTGGAAGAATGTGCCTCCTTGAGGGAATGCCTCCTAAGCACCCCTAAATAAAATATTATATAAGTTCCTTTAAATAAAGTTACAGAAAATGTCCTGGTGCCCTCTACTTATTGCTCACCATACCAGGCCGCACAGACCTTGAGCCCCTGAGAATTAAGGTAAAAAAACTGCTGAGCATCACATACACTACTATAGAGACATTGGGACCTTTTGGGGTGGCCCATCTTCTGTTTGTGGGAAGAAGAGCTGTTACATTTACAAATCACCCTCTCTCCCCCCTGCACACTAGTGATTGATGTTTCGTCCTATAACTTGCTGTCCCTTTCATCCATTTATTACCTGTCATTTACTATTCTCTCTGTCATTCCTTTCGTACTCATCTGCCTTTAACTGTTACATTTGTTATTTTTTTTTTTTTTTGTACATCTGTGTGCATGGAATATTTTGCAAATCAGTATTGGTCGACCTGAGGAAGAGAGGAGAACTCTTTAAAGCTTGTCTTATAATATCAAATTTTAGTACAGGCATACCCCGCATTAACGTACGCAATGGGACCGGAGCATGTATGTAAAGCGAAAATGTACTTAAAGTGAAGCACTACCTTTTCCCACTTATCGATGCATGTACTGTACTGCAATCATTATATACGTGCATAACTGATGTAAATAACCCATTTGTAACAGGCTCTATAGTCTCCCCGCTTGCGCACAGCTTTGGTACAGGTAGGGAGCCGGTATTGCTGTTCAGGATGTGATGACAGGCGCATGCGTGAGCTGCCGTTTGCCTATTGGGCGATATGTACTTACTCGCGAGTGTACTTAAAGTGAGTGTACTTAAAGCGGGGTATGCCTGTATAACATAAAAAAAGGTATTGTATCACTTCATGCTGAAGTACTCATTTACTCTGCACTATGCCACTATAAGGAACTTACAAGAGAACTTTTCACCCCAAAAATTGGTTCTTCAGAGTAAAGACGCTAGAAAAATGGAACTTACTTCCTTTAGAGACATTAATGGGGCATAACGCAGATACAGTAAAGAAATTATTTTATATGTTTTTAGAAATCAAAATGTACAGTGTATGCGGAATGCATAAACAGCGGTAATGTGATATCGCATTATAAAGTCTGCAATAACGTCTGCTACACCTGTAGGCAGAATATTTATATGATTCAAGAAGGACTTTTTCATCGTTGTTTTTTCATATTTTCTTCTAGACAATTACATAAACATTTTACAGTGTATATATATATATATATATATATATATATATATATATATATATATATATATATATATATATATATATATATATATATATATAACCATGTTAAAATTTAGCAAAAATTAAACTTGATCAACATACTGTATGCAGACTTGACCACTATGCAAATTTAGAATTGCCCAAAACCTGTCACCAAAGCACTTACAGTACTACACATTGTGTAATGGGGTTTTCCCCTTTTCAGGAAAGATCTCTTCTCATCATAATGTATAAGGTTCGAAGAAATTTGATGTATAAAATGATTTAGCTGTGGCGCATTAAAAAGGACTGCTGATCTGCTAGAATTGGCAAACAAAAATAATGCTCAAACCATGTTATTAAGTCTGGATGCAGAAAAAGCTTTTGATAGGATAGACTGGCCATATCTTCAAGAGACGCTAGCAGCATTTGGCTTCGGGGATCGGTTGAGTGGAGCGATTATGTCGCTGTACTCAGGCCCAACCGCCAGGGTTATACATCAGGGCTTCCCCTCACTCTCATTCCAAATTCAAAGTGGCACAAGACAGGGATGCCCATTATCTCCCCTCCTGTTTGCCCTATGTATAGAACCCCTGGCGGCACGCATTAGAGATAATTCGGACATCTCAGGGTTAAACGCTTATTCCCAATCACATAAAGCGGCCCTGTACGCAGACGATATCCTACTAATCATTTCAAAACCCCTCACTTCACTACCTAACCTATTTGACCTACTAGACACATTTTCTAAGGTCTCTGGGTTCAAAATAAACCAATCCAAATCCGAAGCTTTGAATATCAATCTCCCTAGACATACGGAGAAACTACTGAAACTAAATTTTAAATTTAATTGGCAAAAGAAATCTATAAAATACCTAGGGATCCACATCACCAAAGATGCAAAAAGCATCTATAATGCAAACTATCCCAACCTGATTTGGACATAAAAACAAGACCTTATCAGATGGTCTTCCAAGAAGATTTCTTGGATAGGTAGGATACATAGCGTTAAAATGAATCTACTTCCCCGTATCCTATACCTCTTCCAGACATTGCCTGTGCCACTCAAACTGAAGGATATACTCTCACTTCAGTCTGCAATATCTAACTTTATCTGGGGAGGAAAAAAACCGAGAGTTAATAAACTAAATATGAAAAGACCTACCTTAGCAGGTGGCTTAGCGGTACCCTGCCTGTTATCATATTACAAAGCGGCTCAATTAAGTCAAATTATACAATGGCTTTCTGACCCTAAATTGAAAAGATGGGTGGAATTGGAAAGTTCTGCTTGCTCTCCATTAGAGCTTAGCAACCTGATTTGGCTACCTAAAAAAGCGAGGAAAACCGCTGCCCTACCGCTCACCTCAATGACCAACTCCCTATCGGTTTGGGAAGTAACGAACATAAAAAACTCACTCACATCAGGATGTTCTCTGATGTCCCCCATTTGGAACAACCCAAGTTTTGCACCTGGCCTAATTGGTACAAATAGTTCAATCTGGAAACTAAAAGGATATAATAGAATCAAGGATATGGAAGGATATAATCTGAAAATTAAAACATTCGACCATATCAGATTAGAAAAAGACTTGCCCCACTCAGAATTCTATAAATACCTCCAGATTAGAGCATTCTATAACAAATTCGCCCCGTACCCTCCCCTGACGAAATTTGAAAAGCTCTGCCGGGCAGAAACCAACACTAAGGGACTTATATCTACGATCTATGGAGAGGTAGTCGAATCTGCTACATCTAAACAGCAAACACCTTCATTCCAGAACCAATGGGAGATAGATTTAGGGGAATCCCTGGAAGATGAGGATTGGGACTCCATATTTTTAGCCACTGCCAAAAGTTCCATATGCACCACACTGAAGGAGAACGCATATAAAGTTCTTATGAGATGGTACCTCACCCCACTAAAATTATCGAAATTCGTACCAGGGTCCTCCCCATTGTGCCCCAAACAATGTGGAGGAACAGCTGATCTGTTACATATGCTGTGGTCTTGCCCGTTGATAACCCAAATTTGGGAAAAAATCAGAAATTGGATCCAGAGGATTTTTGACCTCTCTATTCCCCCTGACCCTTGGCTGTTTCTCTTAAACAGACCTTTAAAGGATTTATCAAAGTCACATAACAAATTAATTGCTCACTTTGCAATAGCCACACGGTGTGAGATTGCAGCACTATGGAAACGCCCCGATATTCCAATTATCCCAAAGATTCGGAATCGTATTTGGTTTATTTGCCAGATGGAAAAATTAACAAGTTTAGTTAATGATACTGGCGATAACTTTCTAAAAGTCTGGACCCCTTGGTTAGCACAGACAGACATCCCCGGGGTAGAGCGTGACACAATTTGGCTTTGATAGTAAGAGGTGCATTCTCCTACGGGAAAGTAAAATAATTACCCCCACACACACAATGGGATCAAATACTTAAAGCTGAATAGAGCCCTAGTTATAGCTTTGCAACCCATATGCCATATATGCTTCAAGAAAAGTTAGCTTCATTATATCCTTCCCTACCAACCACCCTTACCTCCTCCCCTTTCCCTTCTATCCCCCCAACCCTCTTTTTTTTTTTTTTTTAATTATTATTTGTTCACCTGCACTCACACGACCGAGTAGGGCTCGAAAAGTTGTGCGAACCTAATATGCATGATTCAAGGCCCACATTACATGTGCTATTTTATATTTTGTATGCATATAATGTTCATTCTGTATACCATGCATTTGTTCACAATAAAATACAAGTTATAAAAAAAAAAAAAAAGGACTGCTTCCTCAAACATCTTCATTTTAACTTCATAGGTTGTTTGTACAGTATCTCTATTTAATTGAATGCTCCAGAAGTATAACATATGATAAAGAATTGAAATATCAAATATGACATTTAAAACTAATTAACAATAGCACCTTATGTTTTGAAGGCACGTTTGCCCCAAAACACATTTACAATGCAGTATTTATTTCTCCTTATAGCTACATCCAAAATTTACACTAAGGAGAAATTACTTCATGGGGCAAAAAAAAACCCAAATGAAGTGTTACTGTAAGAACGTGAAATTCCGTGGTTTGAGAACATTTTAAATGTGTACAGTAGATTTAATAAAGACCATGGATGAAAACTGAAAATATCTCTAGTAAAGTTATTAGCATGGATATTCCGCTTGGCACTGGGCTCTATATATCACATAAAAGAGAAGCTTCTCCTGTTTGTAAATGTGACTTTGCACTTAATAAACTGTGTAATTGTTAAATCTTGTTTGTTTCCCTTAAACTGCAGTATATATATCTATATCTATCTATCTATCTATCTATCTATCTATCTATCTATCTATCTATCTATCTATCTATCTATCTATCTATCAATATATATATATATATATATATATATATATATATATATATATATTCATGTAGAGGCATTCTAAAACCACTTGTTAGGAACACACCCAGCTATATCCAGGATACCACCGACCTGCTAAAAAAACTGGATGCCATTGGCCCACTCCCAACAGGAACACTACTAGCAACTATGGATGTAGAGTCACTTTATACAAACATCCCCCACGAGGATGGGATTTCAGCCTGCAGATACTTTCTGGGACCACAGGAGCCACTCACAGAGACAGTGACTAAATGCATCGAATTTATTCTGACCCATAACTACTTCACATTTGGAAATGACACATACCTCCAGACAACCGGGACCACTATGGGTACTCGGATGGCGCCACAGTATGCCAATCTGTTCTGCGCAAAACTGGAAAGTGACTTTCTTTCCACCTGTCACTTGAAACCCCTTACATACCTTCGCTACATCGATGACATCCTCCTTATTTGGACTTCTGGTGAACAGGACCTCCTACAGTTCTATGACAACTTCAATACGTTCCACCCGACCATCAACCTCAAACTCACTCATTCTCCGGATGAAGTACATTTCCTAGACACCACCATTACTATAAAGAACAACCAACTACAGACTTCTGTATACCGCAAACCTACAGACAGAGCCAGCTATTTGAGGGACAACAGCTTCCACCCGACACACACCAAACATGCAACCATCTACAGTCAAGCCACACGATACAACCGGATATGCTCCGACACAGCAGAGAGATACCAGCGGATTAAAGCCTTGAGATCAGACTTTATAAACCGTGGGTACAACCACAGAATTGTAGACCAGCAAATTCACAAAGCCACCAGAATACCAAGAATTGATCTTCTTGAATACAAACAGAAGGAGACAAGCGACAGGGTACCTTTGGTGGTCACATATAACCCACACCTAGGAGTCCTACGCAAGATCGCCAGGAAACTACAACCCATCCTCCAGGAAGATACAAGACTGCAACAGGTCTTCCCTGAAGCACCCTTATTATCATACAGACAATCCCATAATCTCAAGAATATTATGGTGAGTAGTAAAGTATTCAGCAGTACAACTGAATGCGGGACAAAACCATGCCAGGACCCAAGATGCAAAACCTGCGCAATGCACTACACAGCGGACACAATACAAATACCACACAGGAATCGGGAATACAAAATCAGAGGAGGTTCACCTGTTCCTCCAGCAATGTCGTGTACCTCATCATGTGCATGAAATGCCCAGGGGGCTGCTACTACATAGGTGAGACAGGGCAGGGGCTAAACAAGAGAATGAACCTGCACCGCCACAGCATCACAAGCGGAACAAGAGACAGTCCTGTTGGCGAACATTTCTCTGACTCTGGCCATAAGATGAACGATCTGAGGGTTGCCATACTCAAAGGTAATCTTAAAACACAGAAAGAGAGACAGTTGCATGAATACAAATTTATGCAACTTTTCGGGACACTTAGCAGTGGCCTAAACAGAGATCGAAATTTTATGAGTCATTACTGACACAAGTGAACTCTCTTCCCATGAGCGCTATAGGCCATGTCTGTACATACTGTGCTATATGTATGCACACACAGCTGTCTCTCACACATACTTATACTCCTTGTTTTTCCATCCCTATACACCAATAGGGACCACATAGTATCCACACACACTTTTAGTTATGCTACTAACGCTCACATTTCCACACCCACCCACACCATTTTAATCCGCTCCCACTCCATACACACCTTTTGTAAAGTACTGTATATACTGTGGGCTCTCCATTCATGTTAATTCACACTGATACACATACACACTCTTTCATCACTTGCTTTTCAGGAACCTTTTGACACCTCCAGCCATAAAAACACATCCACACCGGGGGAAGGACTAGCACAGATAACATTCCAATAGACACTGTTTATAGTATAGCTTTTGCTTGCTTCATTCATTGTAACATCGCCGGAAGAAGAGATCAGTGTATCTCGAAAGCTCGCACAAATAAAAGCATTTCGTTAGCCACAGAACGGTATCATCTATTTATTTTTTGATTATATATAAAACAACATTACCATTCTCTCATCCGGTAAAGAAAGACTGCACTCGGTTCAGTAATCATGAAAAACTGTATTGGGCATCTGAATAGAAAAGATAAGTCACCCAATCTGACGTTTCGGTCCTGGAATAGGACGTTTTTCAAGGGGGTGACCTGCAAATATACAATTTGTTCATTGATATTTATCAGTGGTTGTTCAATGTATTATATATTTTCTTGTTGGTGATTGGAGTGGTATTGCTTTGATATTTATCATTGATAGCAGTATTTAGGTCACAGCATTCAGCTACCTACCATAGACCCCTTGACTGGCCGTCCTAACACTTATGCAGTAGGGCATTACATGTGTTCTCTCTTGCCTTGCATTATATATGGTCTTTGTGTTATCTTCAGACCATATCACACTTTAGTATCAATTTCTATGTCTAGGTCATCATCTCAGCTGTAGGGATTCCATGGGGACTGTTTTAAAATGTTCTTTTTTATGTAATCCTTGTCTTTTTCAATAAATCAATTATTATTACTTCTTGCTTTAGTGCTTTTAGTGGGACACCGTTATCTTTTTTATTTTTTTTGGTATATACTGTCACGGCCCCTTTTTTCTCCAACATCTCCGATTTTGTTTGGGTATTTTTTTCGAATGCCACGCACTTAACCGCGTTCATGCCGCATTCATGCCGAGACGCGCTAATACAATGCACGCGGCCGCGGCTTTAAATACCGGATCATGACGCATCAAACACTGCATCTGCCCGCAGTTTTCAGAGTTGCGCTGAAACGGCCGCACGAGGTTAAAGGCGGCCGCCACTGTATATATATATATATATATATATATATATATATATATATATATATATATATATAATGTGGTGGGTGTTGGAGTTAGAGCATGCTAGGAATGTGTGTGTTAATTTAGTTCCTGACTGGCAACAGTTGTTTGGAGGTAAGTGGCCCCTCCTCCCAGAGCTCACCCCTACCCACCTTTTTAACTTGGGAGGTTCTAGCATTTTTCTGAATGGACAGGACTCACTGTGGTTGTTTCCCCTCATACAGAGGTAAAAGAGAGGGTTCACAGTTTAGTGCTAGGACCTGCATTAATTTGGTTATACCTTGACGTGGTATGCAGGCTTATGACGCTTTGGCCAAAGGGTTTAAATAAATAACCAAGTAAATATTATTATTATTGAAGTATTTAAACTCTATACTTATTACTTTATATGTTTTGTTAATTGGATGTAGCATTGGACACCCCTGTCTTTTGTTTGTATACATTGGCCACGCTCAGTAGCACTCTTTTTTACATATATATATATATATATATATATATAATGTGGTGGGTGTTGGAGTTAGAGCGTGCTGGGAATGTGTGTGTTAATGATGTTATGATAATTCCATGACAATGATAAACAACTGTAACTCATTATCGCATGTTTGTCTGCTTAATTGCACAGATTGTAATATTTTAATAGACTCGAATAAACAAATGCAAAAGTCCAATACAATATTGTGCGTTTGCTAAATTGTTGCAACCACAATTTGATAAGTACCGTACAGTACAACATTGCAGTTTAAAGAATACCCCCATATTCTTCAAGTGTTATGTTTGAGGCAGTTTGCACACCACCGCTTAGTATTGAAAGCTAGCATGAGAACACCATGGGGCCTATGCAGAGAGCAGCGCTATTTCGAAATTCGACATTTTTTGGAGAAAATCGTGCAGAAAGCAGCAGAAAATGGCGAGTTCCGAAAAACGCGCCAATTTTTCTTTTCTATTTCTAAAACTCGCCTCGCGGCTGGCGAGAACCTCAATCTCGCCAGTTTTAAAAATATCCTAATGCAGAGAGGCGCGAACGGCATCTAGCGGCTGTTCGCGCCAATAAAATGGCGCGATTGTCTCCTTTTTGCCTCGCCAGAAAAAATTGGCAAGAAGCTGCCGCTCGCGGCCATTGCAAAGGGAAAAAAAAGGCGCGAATTTGTTTTTACACGTTTCTGAAGCGCGCATCTCGCCAATTTAAACTCGCCACACGCATCCATGTTAAACATAGCAGAATTCGCACTTTTCTGCATATGGAGAATAAAACTCTCCAAAAAAGCTACATTTTAAAATTCGCTGCTCTCTGCATAGGCCCCAAGATAGTTTAATTAGGTAATTTTCAAATAACATTTCAAACTGTGCTTAACAACACAATCAAACTGCAATTTTAGCCAAACTCCCCTTATTTGTACCTTTATTAAATTTAGGGGCCTATGCAGAGAGCAGCGAATTTTCGAAATTCGCCATTTTTTGGAGATAATCGCGCAGAAAACAGCAGAAAATGGAGATTTCCGAAAAACGCGCCAATTTTTCTTTTCTATTTGTAAAACTCGCCTCGCGGCTGGCGAAAACCTCAATCTCGCCAGTTTTACAAATATCCTAATGCAGAGAGCCGCGAACGGCATCTAGCGGCTGGTCGCGCCAATAAAATGGCGCTATTGTCTCCTTTTTCCCTCGCCAGAAAAAATTGGCAAGAAGCGGCCGCTCGCGGCCATTGCAAAGGGAAAAAAAAAGGCGCGCATTTGTTTTTACAAGTTTCTGAAGCGCGCATCTCGCCAATTTAAACTCGCCAGACGCATCCATGTTAAACATAGCAGAATTCGCACTTTTCTGCATATGGAGAATAAAACTCTCCAAAAAAGCTACTTTTTAATAAATTCGCCATTTTTCAAATTCGCTGCTCTCTGCATAGGCCCCTATGTCTTAAAGCCATCTTTTATGTAGAATCTTTAACTTTGAGGCAATTTGTCACTTACTGTAGTTTTACAACAACAAACAAACTCCCTTTATTCGTGATTGAATACCCTAGTCCTACTTTTTTCAGAAACATAGGGCCTCATGCAGAGAGCAGCGCTATTCAGAATTGGAGAGGGGGAATTTTTTTAGCTTTATTGGAGAGTTTTTATCTCCATATGCAGAAAGGGCATAAAACTGCCTTTCTGCATATGGAGAGTTTCAACCAGCGCTATAAGCGCTGTTGAAACTAGTGGGGAAAAAAATCGCGTTTTTTTTTTTCCCCTCCACCGGCCGCGGAGCGCCAGCTGCTTGGTGGAGAGGAAAAATGTTGAAAATCGCGCCATTTTTTTGGCGCGAACAGCCACTAGATGGCGATCGCGGCTCTCTGCATACGGCAGAAAAAAAAACTGGAGAGATTAGAAACTCTCCAGCCGCGCGGCGAATTTCAAGGGGGAAAAAAAAAAATGGCGCTTTTTTTAAAACTTGCCTGTTTCGGCAGTTTAAAGCTCCATTTTCGCCGGCTAATGGCGAGATTCCTTTTAGCGCTGCTCTCTGCATGAGGCCCATAATATGAAAAGTCCACCAAACATAGTATAAAAATTATTTATTGAAAACAATTATACAATCGAGACATCAGACTTAGGCCCCACTCCACAAAGGTCTGTTACTGGCTTAACGAGGCATTAATTTAGCTTAACGCATCATTAAGTACTAACGGGTATCGTAAAAGCTCACTTACAAAGTATAAAGTGTTGTTTTCAGATACAACAGGCCCTTGTGTTAGCTATAATGGACGATAGCGCTAATGATATGTAAAAGAGGTGTTCCCTGTAACAATGCCTATCCACAGAGCTCAGTTATAGTTAACTCAGGGATTTACTGAGGCATAAATTAGGTCATACCTAAGGCCCGTTCTATATTGCATGCGGCCGTGTGCGAACGCGCGTGCACGTGACGCATGCCCTTTCCTGTTATAAAGCCGGGAGCTATACAGGTGTGTGTGTGTGTGTGTGTATGTGTGTGTGTGTGTGTGTGTGTGTGTGTGTGTGTGTGTGTGTGTGTGTGTGTGTGTGTGTTTGTGTGTGTGATTATATGTGTGTGCATGGGTTGTGTGAGTGAAGAAAGTCATAAATAAGATTTTTTATTTAAAAAAAAAGTTTAAAAAATATTTTTTTTGTGTGCGCTCATACACACACACACACACACACACACACACACACACACACACACACACACACACACACACACACACACACACACACACACACACACACACACACACACACACACACACACACACACACACACACACACACATCCTTCCCACCATCTTCACCGCTGACTGTCGGCTCCCCGCTTCCTGCCATGCGCGTGCGCAGCCCTTGTATAGCCCATCTATAACTGCAGTGTGCGCGCACGCCGTAGCACGCCCCAGCACTATAGAACCAGCCTAAAGATGGCGTTAGCTTTCTCCAGATGAGAGAGTTTGAGTCCCAAGATATATATATATATATATATATATATATATATATATATATATATATATATATATATATATATATCCCATTTATGTGGATAAATGCCTATATTCACCATCAAAGGGTGAGTGTATCTCTCACCATCTCTCTATGAAGCTTATTGAGACATACTACTCTACTACTTTCAATGGGGTCCGTATAAACTATCACTCTGTTTGTATAGAAATGCATGTGTATTGCTAATTTTAGCTAATTGATCAATCAGTGTATGCAAATTGCTTTCCTATAAATATTGCAAGTGGGCACCCAATGGGTTACCCCTGATGAAGTCATCATCGATGACGAAACGCGTACGGCGTGGTTTGTGAGAAGCCGTCACGTGCCCATGTCCATCTGTTGCTGCTGGTGCTAGAATTTTGGTTCCTGCTCCCCCGTGTTGGATTACTAGCACAGAGAACTTGGTGTGGCTATTGCTGGTTTCCGGAAGGACTTCCTGTGCAGAAGCGCCAAATTGGAGAGTCGTCACTTCCGGTATCTGACTGCATGGATGAGAGACGCGAGCGGACGCCATTACCCTGATTGGACGGCACTTCTGGCACATGAGAGCCATTCTCATATCTGCTATTTTAAACAGTACTTTTCTGAGTGGGCATTTGTTGATTTTAATGTTCTATAAACACTTGTTATTACGTTAATGCACTAGGTGTGCGCCTGTTTTCTTCTTTTTCTTTTCATAGGTATAACAAGGGAGTAGTGAACCCTTGAAACGGGCTGCAAACACCTGGAGACTTTGTATAGGATTATTAGAGGCGCTACTTCGTTGATTTTTGTTTTTCTCTTATATATACTGTATATAAATATATATATATATACCATAATACTGAGTTAAGTTATGGTGAGTAAACATGCAGATGAGCATACAGTTGTATTTGCATATATATATATATATATATATATATATATATATATATAGAGAGAGAGAGAGAGAGAGAGAGAGAGAGAGAGAGAGAGAGAGAGAAAACAGGCGCACACCTAGTGCATTAACGTAATAACATGTAATTTATGGAACTTAAAATCAAGCAAATGCCCACTCACAAGAGTACTGTATAAATAAGCAGGTATGAGATTGGCTCTCATGTGCCAGCAACGCTGTCCGGTTTGAGGCAATAGCTTCCTCCAGTGTCTCTCCTTCATGTAACTGGATGGCCGGAAGTGAAGTCCTTCCAATTCGGTGTTCAATGTATGGAGTCCCTCCAGGAACCAGCAACTCAAAGATTTTTGTGCCAGCAACAGTACCTCGGGAGAACAGGAACCAGCGTCGCACTTCCAATAGTACCAGAGTTCATAGGCAAGTGACGGCCTCAGTCAGACCACGCCCTATGCGTTTTGTCATCTATAATGACTTCATCAGGGTAACCCACTAGACGCCCCTTCACAGTATTTATAGGGAGGTACTTGCAAACATTAAGTAATAAGTCAAATTAACAATTAACCATTTTAAACAATTTCAATCACATATTATTAGAGTTCATAGGCAAGTGACGGCCTCAGTCAGACCACGCCCTACGCGTTTCTTCATCTATGCACCAAAATTGCGCAAAGACACACTAAATCCACCAGGGAGGCCTATAATATCGGGGGTTGGGTCCATGACATCGAATGTGTCCCAGTATGTTGACTATTATTTACATTCTTGGTCCAGGGTGGGAAGGGAGCGATATTCTCAGGAACACACCATAAAAAATAGAAAGGCTATTATAGGGTAGTACTGTATATCAACACAATAAATGGTCAGGTGAAGTCTTGGCTCTGTAGAAGTGCCTACTTACAACATATCAGAGTAAAAACAGCAGTGGTCTATTGAACCAATAGAAAGCGGACTGGATCCCCAGCAGAAATAGATATTCAAAACCGGAGACGTAGCAGGGGACAACTTCTCAAACAGGTATGGTATGGAGGGGTTACAGGATCACTCCAATTCGTGATGAGACCATGAAAGACAGAGGCGGACTATAGTGTAGATCGTCATATAAAATTTATAAAAGAAGCAAGATAAGAAATGTACTTACAATAAGTACACCATGCATGTACACATAACGTTATCTTGAGACAGTAGAGTGCTGTGTCCGTGTGGAACCGCTTGCTGTGCCGTCTCTGACTCCCGTCATGCTGCCGATGGATGGCGTCTGACGTCACATCCGGTGAGGGAGTGACAATGTCCGTTCGGGAACCAGGTAAGCAGACAGCGAGGAAAAGACCACAGCAAACTCTACCGTCTTTACTTCTTGAGCAGCTGCAGCAAACTAACTGATAGCTCTACGTGTTTCGCTGTATCTAGACAGCTTCGTCAGGAGCAAGTGACCACCCTTAGTGGGTGCATGGTATATATAGTCTGTATGATTGGTAACAGTTGATCAATCAATGGAACAATAAAATTGCACACAGGTTCTCCTATTTAAGGTATATAACTCTGTGGTCAAATACACGACGCAATTAAAAAACACAATATTAATTACTCTAACTTTAATAAGCATACAATAAAAAATAAATAAATAATAAATAAAATAAAAAATGAGCTGATATTAAATTCTAAAATGCATAAAACTCATAGTCATAATGGGGGAGAGAGAGAAAGACACAGATGGTTAATAATAATGGACATACTGTTTCTCAGTCAAATTGATGTGTGGCCTCTAACATGAGGTCACTAATGGAGTACATAACCTATAGGATGTCCCATCCCAAGTAAGAATAAGGGGAGATTAAAGTGCTAATTCAATAGGATTTACAGGGCTCAGTAAATATAGAGCAATCTGAGCAATGCTAATATTATTTAAATGAGGAATGGAGCTAATTCGAAATCAGCATTAAGGCCATTAGGTATAAGTGTATTTAATCTGTGTATCCAAAACATTTCCCGCTTGCTCAGATCCACATCTCTACTGCGCCCTCTCCAATGTTGTAGGAAATTTTCAATAGCAGTGAACTTTAAGAGTTTCGAATCTGAGTTGTGATATTTGGCAAAATGTTTTGATACACTATGTGTTAGAATGCCTCGTCTGATGTTACTAAGATGTTCCCCAATACGTGTGCGAATTGCTGTTTTGGATTTTCCCACGTATTGTAACCCACACGGGCACTCTAACACATAGATAACATATTCCGTATAGCAGTTTATGTATTGTTTTATCTTAAAATCTTCTTTACGGTTATTGCCTCTAAAGTTCTTTTTATCTGACTGTTTGTGTTCACAGGCTTTACAGGTCGAGCACCCAAAAAAGCCTTCTATACTCTTGAACCAAACTTTAAGCAAGTGTGTCTTAAGACTTGTTCTTGACTTTGCTCACCATTAAGTTCTCTGATATAGTGCTTTGGTGGTTGGGGTCTTCAGCCTTGCTGATTTGCTGCACTGCCGTCTCCTCAGTAAACCCTGAGAGGGTGTTGCACATTTTCTTAAATTTTATACACTGCATGGTGTTTTACATACAACATGAAACTTTCTTTGTTTGTTCACCCTCTTCTGATGTTTTAGATAGAAGCACAATGTAAAAGGACAGGTTTGTTCTGTAAAATCGAAGATAGCTGCTTCCTGACTCCATCACAGAAAATAATGCTGGGTGCTAATGACTGAAAAGAATATCTAGAAATATGAAATATGCTTACATTTTTTTAAAGTTCTTATAGAAAAAAGGGGTGTAGCTGGGGATGGGCGAAACTGTCAAAATTAATTTCCCCCAATTCGGTTGATTATTCTGCCAAAATCCGTTCCACACACCAAAATCCGCATGCGAATTTCATAATTGAAAATCCTTGTGGATTCATTCAAATTCTCCATTGACTGCAATTCGGACTTTTTTTTTTTAACAATCTTATCTGTTTGTGAATTGTTAAAAAACAAACAAACACACACACACACACACACACACACACACACACACACACACACACACACACACACACACACACACACACACACACACACACACACACACACACACACACACACACAGTTCATCTCTAGATGTACAGTAGCCTGCTTTCATAATACTACAGTAAGTTAAGTCCATAAAATATAATAAGAAATAATTTGTCATGTACTGTCTTTAAAATATATGATCTGCTAATCGGCTGCACAATCTGTGTGTTCAGGTAAAATTACATTTCCAGATAAGATAAATGAACTGCTGCTTTAAGTCACTGAGCCACAAAGCATGTTCATAGACCTGTGCAGACTTACATGAAAAATCAATGCCCTGAGAGTGACAAAGCAATGATAGCCCTGAATTCCCTGAAGCGGTATTTTCAAATCAGAACAGAGTGACCTTTTTCAATCTAGGTAAAAAAGAAAATAAGCCTTGATTTCAAGACAGCATCACCACATACAAAGATAAACTGCACAGTATGCATTCTACAAACTAAAAAGGAATAGAAGGTACACTTCACTTTGGTTCTAGTTTTGTATCTGGCTTATTGATCAATAGAGAATTGCATTAAAAGAAATAGAAGAAAATGAGATAATGGTGTTTTTACCAATCCTAAATGTTTTAGGAAGGATTTTTTGATGTGCTGAGCTTCCTCTGGATCATGCTGCTACTGCAGTGACATTTCATATGGACTTCTTTGTATTAATGAATTGAACCAACAATTACAGTAATGTACGTAAGGTGATAATAATCTAACTCTTGAAGGCATTTACCACAGACAGCTTCAAATACCGTACCCTGCTCCAATTAGAGAAGAAACCCCCCCAGAAGCTTAGAGTATATATGTTTAACTCATACAATCTGAGTATCTTGCCACCTAAGCATGTCCTGCTTTAAAAAAAAAAAAAACTGTTGTGACAGTCCTGTGCTGTTTATGTTTGTATGTACAGTATACTAGACTCAGGGTTAGGGGGATGTTAGTTAATGCCGCATTGAGCTCTGATACCTCTGATTAGAGCTTAGTGAATCCTGTTTGTCGGTGTATTAACCTGTGCAAGCTGGCTGACTAGGTGTAATATTTAGCTGCTCTCATTCCTGCTCCTCTCACATTCATGCTGCTGCTAAATCTTGCCAAATGCACCTCTGCAATATTACCACAACCCGCTCAGTTTCCTGTCACTCTGTAAAAGCTCTCATGCACGCCCTCATTATCTACCTATTGACTATTGCAACCTTCTCCTTTCTGACCATCTTGATTCCCAACTCATACTCTACAATCTATTTAACATGGCATTTCTAGAGTTATCTCTATGGGCCTATTCTAGTAGCTCTGAAGTTTGTCAGTGTCAACCCGTGCGGTTTGGCATGTTCGGAAGTCGCGGAATGAAATGTGAGTAAAACCCTGTTCTCTATTGCAAAATGCATGGTTTAATCCTCATCTGTAAAAAGTGACAAAACCACACGGTTTAACAGCCAAACCGCCTGGATTGTACTTCCTTTGGAAGCGGAATAACCTGAGATGTGCTAACTCCATCCAAGTCTGACATATGGGTTTTGATTTCTCTCAGCAAAACCCATATTTCAGGCTCTAGATGGAACTTGCTATACCAATCACACCACTTTTTAGGGCGAGTTTTTAGACGTTGTTTTGATATCTGAGCTACAAGAGTTCCATCTGTCATAAAAAAAACGAGCCAGGGGATTTTTGGACAAATCGATTGGATTGGCAGAGTCGCAGTGAAACCACATCTAAGAAAGCCTTTTCGACATGGATTGGACATGCAAGAAGGGCTTACAGAATAGCAAAGCATGTCAATCTGCTCGGAAACGGCTCCTTAGACACAGATTGACTTAGACCAGTGATTCCCAACCTTTTTTGTTTGGAGGAACCCTTGAAGTTTTTCGTAAAATTTCGGGGAACCCCTATCTGGATGACACGTAATAGGTTTGACAGGGATAAATGACAAAATAGACGTGAAAACAGTAGGGTTAATAAATAATAATTAACTCATACTTTGTCGTTAATGAGAAAACAAGTATTTATGTACAGTATGTCTTCATTTATAGAGCACCATTAGTGCTTCACAGTAGTAATACGCGACAATCATATAAATAACAAATAACTACTGTACAAATAACACATCATGGGAATAAGTGCATCAGGCATAAAAGTAACATTGTGGAAGAGGAGTCCCTGCTCCAAAGAGCTTAAAATCAATTGGTAGGGAGAACGTACAGAGACAGTAGGAGGGCATTCAGGTAAGTGCGTCTGCAGGGGGCCAAGTTTAAGTATCGTATATAGTATTAGCCACAGTGCTACTCATATGCTTCTTTAAGCAAGTGTGTCTTAAGGTGGTTCTTAAAGGTGGATAGAGAGGGTGTTAGTTGGGTATTGAGGGGAAGGGCATTCCAAAGGTGTGGGGCAGTCAGTGAGAAAGGTTTAAGGCGGGAGAGGGCTTTTTACATTAACATTTTAATGTTTTATACTACATTCACAATTAAAAAAAATTTACCGCAACTTTTACTTAACTGTTTTCTTGTTATTGTTAATACGGAAAAAAACATTACAATGCAATCTGTTTATTTTTATATTTTCAACAAAAGATAAAGATACCCAATGCTACATCCAATGTGACAAAAGGCCTGGGGGATGGGTGAGTGACTGACTGGGTGAGTGACTGACTGGGTGGGTGGCTGACTGGGTGGGTGACTGACTGGGTGGGTGACTGACTGGGTGGGTGACTGGGTTGGTGACTGACTGACTGGGTGAGTGAGTGACTGGGTGGGTTAGTGGGTGGGTGACTGACATTGACTATCTGGGTGGGTGGCCACACTACAAAATACACCAACCACCCCAATACATATACAAAATACACCCACCAAACCAATACATATAAAATTCAGACTTACCTTACGGATGGTGTCAGGAGGGGGGCAGTGGATGTGGAGGGAGGCCAGCGGATGCAGAGGGGGCCAGTGGGTGCGAAGGGGGGCCGTGGGTGCGGAGGGGCGGCAGTGGAGGCAGGGGGGCAGTGGATGCAGAGGGGGGCTGTGGGTGTGGAGGGGGAGCATTGGATGTGGAGGGGTGGCAGTAGATGCGGAGGTGGGCAGTAGATCCGGAGGGGGTGCAGTGGATGCGGAGGGGGGGCAGTGGATGCAGAGAGGGGGAATGGCACCCAGGCCATATGACCCCCGCACCCATCTTCCCCCCACCCCCACTCAAACATGCGCCAGCGGGTAGCAGCGGTAACAGGGGGAGTGCCGGGAGAGAACCGCCCAAGGAGAGCGGGAAGCTCCGCACGTGCCAACTCTCTGGCTTTGTCTTTGCTCCCCCCTGGTCCCATCTCCAAACCTGCCAGGGCAACCAAGGGGAAATGCGTGCCTACCTCCTGGCCCAGGCAGCAGCCACGGGGACCGGAGAAGGCCAGTTTCACCCCCTGAGCCTACCTCCCACCCGGGCAGCGGAACCCTGGTTGAGAAACACTGACTTAGACACTGATTGATACACTTCAGTGTTACTAGGATAGGTTCCTATGTTTTTCTCTGCCTCTCTCCTCCTGACATCCATCTAATACCTCCCCATCAACCTCTTCATTAACTAGAAAATGCCCCTTCTCTCATTTAAGGCTCCTTCTCTCATTCTTCAACCCCCCCCCCCCTATACCTTAGCTCTAATCTCCTGCTATACCCCATCTCGTCCCTTATGCTCTGCTAAAGGCTGTCTCTTTTCTGGTCATTTGTTTCTACAATACTCTAACATCCGAACCTTTCTCACTCTTTGCTCCCTACCTGTGGAACTCCCCTCCCCCATTATTTGCCAATCCCCATCCCTCCCCATCTTCAAGTCATGTCTGAAGTCTCACCTCTTCAACAAAGCATGTGGTTAGTTTTGGCCTGTGGCTACTCCTTGCACTCATAATGCCCTTTCAGATGTTGCCAATGTTATTGCACCTGCAGGCGCACTTCCACTGGTGAAATAGCATGTTTGTCCCACCCCTTTATCTCACACTGCTATTTAAAAACAATGGTCGCTTCTCTCTTTGGTGTGTAGTGTATGTCCCATTGCAATGTGCCAGCAGGAGTAATGACATCGGCTACAGCTGCACTTGCCCCCTCAAATGTGTTATATATTGCTTTTGCTCCTATTATTTATGTAAGCAAATTCTGTAAAGTGCTGTGCGCTGTACATTGGTGGTGCCATAGGAATAAGAAATGTACATACAGTTCATCAATTCTCATAAGGTCACCATCACTGAAAGTTGTCAAATCTGTTATCAAAGAAAAAAGTCCCAATTTTGCTGCTCTCAATCTCCTTTCAACCAATCCATTTTCATGCAAGAGAAATGTACTGCAATAGAAAATATAAGAATAGGACTGGTAGTGTCTGTGTTTATTAAGCTGGAGCCTTTTGTTTCAGGGCCTTATTCTATGTTGTCTAAGGCTTATAGTGCCGGTGACGGTGATGGCGACGTCAGGCTGTGGTTGCTGGAAAAATCTAATAGAGATGACTTCCAGCGATCGCAACCAAGCCGTTGCTCCGTCGTGCTGTTGCTTCTCGCTTACTATAAGCGCTCATGACGTCGGCAATGCACTTATTTTGACGCAATGCCGCGTTGCTGTCGCTGACACTATAAGCTCAGCCTAACGCCGCCATATATCCAAATGGCTATTTCAGACTACACAGAATTACCTTCTTATTCTAAATATGCTACACATGCAGTACCTATCACCTGAGATCAGACTCCAAAAGACTATTCATGGTCCCAAGACTCAACAAAGTATCCGGACGTTCCTCCTTCTCCTTCCGTGCACCCCAAAACTGGAACAACCTACCAGAGACTCTCATATCCACCACCAGCTTAAGTTCTTTCAAATCTAAGGCTGTCTCACACTTTAATCTGGTCTGTAACTGTTTCATACGCTCATAATATATATTTTCTTTAACTGTGCATGCAATGTCTTGTATATAAATGTATACCTTGTTCATTTATGTAACTGTATTTGTAACCATGTATTATTTGTTTTACTCTGTGCCCAGGACATACTTGAAAACGAGAGGTAACTCTCAATGTATAACTTCCTGGTAAAATATTTTATAAATAAATAAATAAATAAATAAATTTATTCACTCAGTACAAAACATATGCAGAGCTACTGCAGGGTAATCGCTTCCCTGAAAATTATTAGGAACAGGCTCCACTAATCTTTTTTCTGTCTGAATAGACATCACACATTCTTTATAATACAGATGTGCACTGCAGCTGCTTTGTATGGTAATCATGCAAAATTGGACTAAACGTCCAAACATTTTGAAACCAAGGCATCTTCCCATAATTTAAAGATTGTCACATTTTGGTGAGGTCTGATAATTTATATCTTTATTCTTTCATGAATAGTGTTTAATTTATTATCGTTTGTAACATTAAAATCTATGGTTGTCTGCCTTAATTTGCCATCAGTGACAGCACAGGGTCAGCGTGTGCCAGGCAGAACTGACACAAGTGTATATATGCAACGTTTAAAAAGATAACTAGAATTTAAAATAAATCATAATGTGTCAAATGCAGTTTATTATGCTTTACCAAACATGAAAAAGCATGGACAGTTGTACCTGACTCCACTTCTGCACTAAAATCTTTTTCTGTAGATTATGCCAATACTCTACCTTTTTTATCAACAATAGTAAATGATACATTTTCAGTTTCAGCGATTGCAGTGTACGATCTATACCGGGGCTCTTCAAAGTGTATTAGAAAAAATACAGGAGCAGAAGGACCACAAACCTACTGTCATTTAATTTGTGATACATTCAAATTATTTTATTTAAATGTTTTACAAGCACTTATAATATCTATGCCATATACATTAAATAATCTTAAATCACAAGTGAATTTCCGTGTGATAAACTGCACTTAGCAGTTTAAGCAACTGGTATGAGAGTCCAAGGGCCAAAAGTATCTTGTTTGGTCCCTGCATCACCAGTTGATGAGGTTTGATGCATGCATGGATTACATCAGTGAAACTCCAATCCATCATGTTTTACGTACACATTTGTCAGATTTAATGTCCCCAGAGCCAAGGGGGAAAAAACAAAATGCTGCAGCTAAGAAGAAGGTAAAAGCTGCAGTGACTTGTGGGGGTCCACACTGTACTTCTGTATTGGACTTCCCGCTGTGTTAATCCCTGCTGCATGTGGAGTCTAGAATAATCTAATTGGAGGTATTAAAATCAATGGACCCTCTCTTAACTTGGTTTCCTTTTGCCTCCCTATCCCCTCCCTGCCACACCTCACCCCAAGTTGCAGCCCTATTTAAGTGTCTGGGTGGGAGTAATACCAGTGTTACGTACAGTATACCTTAAATACGTTATTTCACAGCGTTAACCTTAATGGATCTTATTGAATATGGATATGATACTGGTATAATTTAAACTGAAATTACATAATTTGCATATCATTTAGAACAGGGGGGCACAAATTTTTTGCCCTGCGCCCCCCTGCCGGCTGTCCCCTCACTCCCGCGCCCCCACCCCCAACCCCAATTACCGGCGTAATGACGTTATGTTGCCATAGCAACGTGACGTCACATGACCTTGCAGCGTCATTTTGCCGCCGCGTTGCCATGGCGACGCAGGGAGGAAGCCGCCGGAGCCACGGTAAGTTAGGTTTACAGAGGCCCTGCAGCTCCCCCGGCACTTAATTTAAGTGCCTTTGGGAAGCGCGCGGGGCCTCTGTAAACCCCGCGCCCCCCCGTCGGCAGTCTCGCGCCCCCCAGTTTGCGCACCGCTGATTTAGAATCAAGGCCATTAATAATAACACCATGCTTTTTATGGGACTAAAACTTGGTTAAAGTCATGTAATAAGGTTTAGTGAACACTGCATTATGATTAACGCGCATTAACGTACACATTTTTGTAAATGATGTTAAGATAATGGAGTTTAGTCAATATGGGCCTAAATATTTTTCTTGCGCCATTCATTTTGTGACACACTTGGCTGAGCTTTCAGACACCCCAAAGTGCCAGAACATGTATATAGCTTTAGAATTACTTTTCTAATGTTTCATTTTACAACTGTCTCTGCTCCCTCATTTGAATCTTTTATTCCCATATCGGTTAAGAAATACTCACCCATTAAAGCAAGGGATTGATAAATCATCCAATTTAGATACAGTGTGCCATTTGTTAACTCTGTCTGCAGTGAGATACACGAACAAAGCACTGAGGACCATATTTACTAAGTGGTTCTACTTCATAAGACACCTTCTGATACCAAAAGACATCCTGCTATGAGCTGTGGCCCATTGAAGTGAATGTACATTAGGCATGTATTATGGTAAGCTCGTGCGCATGACAGGTGTGTTTTGTGTGTACAGGCAAAGCTATGTCGCACACTCCTAGGAGGCGTGGGCATGACATCACACGGGCAGACCTCCCTGTGATTGGCTCACAGTGTCACGTCAGCCGCTCAAAAATACAAATTTCTTTGTATTTCCAAAAAGCTGCCGCACCAATGCTGTCTGCCGTGCGCACGCGTCGGCAGTGGATACAATGTCATAGGCAGACAGGTATCTTTCATTGCCGCGCACGCGCATGCTAGCGCGCACGCGCTTACCGTAATACATGCTTTAGGGTGTGTTTTGGAATTGGAAGGTATCTTATGGAGTAGCATCTTTTAGTGAATGTGGCCCTAAATGTCTCTTTATCTGATGTTGTTGTGAAACACATCATTGTTCATTTGAGTGGGAATCAACCACAACAACAACAAGTAACCTGAAAAATGTACTTCAATACAGAGACATGTGTTCCATCTCCTTTCATGCCTTAACCCAGAAAAATCTAAATACATTCCAGATTACTTGTTCATTATCATTGAAAGTCATTTACGAAGATTACAATTATAGCTACTATAGAATCCCACTGAAAACATTGTAAAGACAAAAGCCCTCACCTATGTCTCACACAGTTCTACTAAGCCTATATGAATGTGTTTTTTTTGTGATTATGTTATATTCGGTGTGGTGTAAAAGGGCCAAATCTTGAATATAAATACAGCCTGCTCAGTACAGCATAATAATATATAAAGTCTCTGCTCAGCCAAGCATAAATACCATGAGGTAATATTTCTGCTTTCTCCAAAAGGAAACTCTTTATAATAAATCTATTAAAGGTCCTAGGTGTGCTTAGGATGATCTTTCCCCTGGGCGCTCTTTGATATAATTGACAAATACGAGGAACACGCTGAATTCAGATAACTTATTAAATTGAAATTATGTTGTGAAGAAAGTTCAGGTGAATACTTCATAAAGCAGTCAAAATTATTCAAAATGTGTAATGAAATGCATTTCTTAACTTTTTTCCCCTTGCAACCAGCGACCTCTTTTAGCAGACAGGCTACGGACCTAAGGATTCTGCATAAACAGGTAGAAATAATCAAAAGACAACAATAATCATCCATCAATAAACATCCATGTATTTGTTTGCATTTGTTGGAGAACTCAATGCATTTGTGAATCAGGAGCACGGCATGTTACACCATTTGGTCAGACAGATGGAATTACCTGCAGTACACCCATCCCTCATTGAATTTAATCCACCTAACTTTAGTAACCTAAATAAATCTAATAAAACAAAACTAACTACAGTTCAACCCCCTTATAACACTGTGATTGGGGTCCAAAGAATCACATCGCGCTACATGCGGATCGCGTTAGAAATAATGTGCAGTTGTATGCATTATACAATAAACTATTTAAGATACCAATAATCATGTTGTAAAGTATTCATAAATACAAAAATTGGGAGCCACGCTTGCATCGCGTTATAAGCGGATTCACATTGTAACGGATCGCGCTATAACGGGGTTGAGCTGTCCCTGTATAAATGTACAGAACTTCTGATAAATCCAATGTCACATAAGATAGTGATTGGTGTAGTGCGCATCTGCTATTACACCTAGGAATAGTACCGACATTCTCAATAATAATGAAGTGGAAAAACTGGATCCTAACTTCATGTCTGGATAATTGGTCATGTTGAGAACATTAGCTTCAGAAACTCTCTGCTAAATTATAATGGAGGCCTTCTTAAATATAATCTTAATCTAAACATACCTTTCATGACAGGCTGCTCACCAGTGCTAGAGTCCTAAAAAGAAAAAAGGTGCAGGAACTAATTTCCCACAACACCTTAAAAACAGCAATTTAAAAAAAAATCCTTTGATTAAATCTTTTCATTTTCATTCTCCCCCACATGCTCCCCTCCTCTCCAGCTTCTCCCCATGTTCTCCCGTCGTCACCAGCTTCTCCCACACATGCTCCCTTCCTGTACAGCTTCTCCCCTCCTCACCGGTTATTCCCCCGCATGCTCCTTTCCTCACAAGCTTCTTCCCCACATGCTTAATTTCTCTCCAGCTTTTCCCACACATGCTCCCCTCCTCATAGCTTCACACCCACATGCTCCCCTCCTTTCCAGCTTAATCCTAAAATGCTCCCCTCCGCTCCAGCTTCTCCCCAACATGCTCCCCTCCTCTCCAGATTCTCACCGTAACATGCTGCCCTCCTCGCCCTGCTTCTGCCCCACAGGCTGTCCAGCTTCTCCCTAATATGTTCCCTACCACTCCAGCTTCTTCCTATCAATCTCACCTCCTCACCTAGCATTCCCATTGTCAATAGAAGATAACTATATATAAATATAATGTAGTGTAGAAAAAAGTAAAAATGCATAGTACACAAATAAAAATAAAATTATTTTAATATCAAGCAGTAAAAAATATAAAATGAAACACTACAAATGAGGTTTAGAGCTTATTTGCATATTGCCTTGGTCTCTTGACTGTCATTCGATGGCCCCACAAAACATCCTTAGGCAGTAACTGGCAGTAATTGGGGGAGTCCACCACTGTTCGGTGTCGGCATCCTCTTATATTGCTGGTTCGTTGATGGTTTATGGGCATGATACAGTATTAGCGGTGTGCCGTCTGGCCATACTGTGGTTGTCCTCTACATTCCGGTGTCGGCGTTCCTCTGCGCTTATTGCAGTCTGGTGATGTAACTATGGGTGCCATGATTTCTAGAATTCAGTTTCACTTGAACACTCTCTGATTCAGCATGCGCACCAAAGTCCCAGTCTCTCAGTGTCTCAAGGAATTCTTCAGTTCCTCTACACAGATTATCTTTACGTCTTTCGCAGGTTATGGGGGCTATTCTAATAGTTTCATATTTGTCATTGCCAAATCACATGTTTTTGCAGGTTCCGATCTCACGGTATGAAATGTGTGAAAAAACGGTATTCTCTATTGCAAATCACATTTTCTAAATTGCTTGTATAAAAAGTGACAAACCATCCAATTTTGTACTTGCTTTATAAGCAAAATGACCAGTACCTGCAATTTCCCTGGAGGGAGGAAGAGGAGGAGTTCCTAATCTAATAGTATCCCCAGAAGTACATGTGTCCCCTCAAAACTTGCTCCAAATAGATTAGGGATAGATGCTTGTGTTGAAAAATAAACATACCTGAGGTACCATGGGCAATATGCTAATGTCTATACAAAATATATTTAAATGAGTCACACACATCCTAAAATATATCCTTAAGACCAATACATTTAAAGACCCTTGAGATGAAGGGGTACCAGTATCAGACCCAACAGGATTAGAACCCACAACACTGCCATTCAGGGAGCAGCTCTATCATTGATTAACCCAAATGCTGTGAATGCTCCAACACACAAAAACCCTATTTAAGGCACTGGTGGGAAATCACAATTTCTATCTCACTACCATTTAGGTGGTGTTAAAAAAAGAGAGCGTATTTCAGCCCTAATTTGCATCTCGTAGCTTCTTGATTAGCAGTTACTGGCAAAGAAAATGCTAGTTTCAGTGTTTTTTCAGCCACCGCACGGATTGTCTGAGTAAGAGTGATTACACAGCTAAAGAAGCTGTTTATAGGCGATTTTGACATGCGCGAATGACTTACTGAACAGCCACACATGCAAAATCGCTTGTAAAGTGCACTTTACATGCATTAAGTCACTTATCGAAGCTAGTAGAATAGGCCCCTTAGTCTGCTTCATCAGGAGTTAGTTATTGGGTGTTCTTCCTACTATTTAACGTAGAAAGTGGTGAGAATAAGGTAAAGTAACTTGGAATGCCCCTACAAACAGGGGTCCAGGGTAAAGGAAAATGAAAAAATGGGTGCTAAAGGCAAGAAATCCTGTTAAAGGAGTAGCAAAATGCACCAGGGAGCCAAGCACACCAAACGATTGGAAAATTTGCAATGTAGCTAAAAAGGTAATTTAATGGGTAAAGAGTCAGAGATACATCCAACGTTTCGGTGCACATGCACCTTCATCAGGGTACACATAATAACAAAAAACACCCTTAAATAGTGTCCACAAAACAATACCCACCACCCACCTCTCTCCTGCTGTGATGCTCCATTGCCGAAACTGCAGAAATTGCCCACCAAATGAGGAGAGTGTCTCCTTCCGATGATGACATGATGTGGAGCAGCCACGTGTTGATGCAACCTTGCTGGAGCTGGGGGAACAAGGGACGCCTCCCCTGTAGCTCATCCGGCAATGGAGAGGCGTCAGATGGGAGGGACGTCACCATGATGACCCACCCCGGTCAACGTGCCAGACTCCCTCCTGATGGAATGAAATCATCACGCAGTGGGAGAGGAGTTGGACACGTCCCCCATAGTGCAGATGGCTGAGGAGAAGCATTAAGAGGGAGGGGCGACACCATAGCGACATCTCTTCTGAGAGTCAAGCTCAATCAAACGGAGCAAAGATGCTCAGTGCTGCAAAAGAAAAACACAAATAATAAATATGAACAAAACTGGTCACAAGTGTCACATCCCAACTGGAGGAGGAACACAAAAAAACAACACGTTAAAAAGGAAAAAAGGGAAAAAAGAAAAAAATGACTGAAAGATGAAAAAATTAAAATAAATCGAAAAAAATATGACAAAAGGGAGAAATAGGAAACAATAATAGACAATAATAAAGTACGTATCAATATCACAAAAAAAGTCACAGGACAGACACATTCAAAAATAATTTATTTAATAAAATTCAGAAGACATGAAAAATGAGAATAATAAAAAAAAATTGTAGACAAAATTAATCATAAGTAAAACTAAAACAAACGACGGAATAAAAAGGAAAAAAATATATACTGTATAACAGTAGAAATACTGTAACTTGGAGAAATAAAAGCTAGGGGTTCCTGAACAAATAAAATATGTTGAACGGAGAAATAGTTATAAATAAAAAGTAAGTTCGAAATCATCGTTTAGTCCACGAGGCTTAAGGCTCTTCAAAGAAAAAATCCAAAATGCCTCAGAAGTAATTTGTCAATGTCACCACCTCTGCCCATAGGAGACAGGTGTTCAATTCCCATAAACCGCATAGTTGAGACATTATGCCTACAGTATTATCTTTGCAGTGGTTCAACAAGGTGGTGTTGTCCTCGCCCCTTTTGATATTGCTACAATGCTCAATGAACCTGGTCTGCAATAGCTGTGTTGTTTTACCAGCATAAATGATAAATGATACTATGCATGTCATTTATTACCTCAACAGCCCCTGTGGGTTAATTTATGTTGGTTGAACACCTGTCTCCTATGGGTAGAGGTGGTGACATTGACAAATTACTGCTGCAATGTGAGGCATTTTGAATTTTTCATTTGAAGAGCCTTAAGCCTAATGGACTAAACGATGATTTCGAGCGTACGTTTTCTATTTTTACTATTTCTCCGTTTAACATATTTTATTGGTGCAGGACCCCCCAAGTTTTTTAGTTTTTTGCTTTTTTCTTTCTACAGCTATATCTATTGTTATAAAATGTTTCCTTTTTATTCCTTCATTTATTTTAGTTTAACTTATGATTCATTTTGTCTATAATTTTGCATTTTTTATTTTTATTCTCATTTTTCATATAAATAATTTTTGAATTTGTCTCTGCCCTGTGACATTTTTTGTGATATTGATTACTACTTTATTATTGTCTATTATTGTACCATTTTTCCTATTTCTCCCTTTTGTCATATCTTTTCCTACTAATTTTTATTTTTTCATCTTTTCAGTCATTTTTTTCTTTTTTCCCTTTTTAATATGTTGTTTTTTGTGTTCCTCCCCCTGTTGGGATGTGACACAAGTGATCAGTTTTGTTCGTATTTATTTTTGTGTTTTTCTTTTGCAGCACTGAGCAACTTTGCTCTGTTTGATGTGCTTGGAACTAAGAAGAGACATCGCTATGGTGACGCCCCTTCCTCTTGATGCTTCCCCTCGGCCATCTGCACTATGGGGGATGCATCAGGAGGGAGCCTGGCACATTGACCGGGGGTGGGTTGTCATGGGGGTTCCATCTGTTGGCTCTCCGTTACCGGCTGAGTGGCAAGGGAGGCGGCCCTTGTTCTCCCACCTCTGACGAGGTTGCATCATCAACTGCAATAGAAGCCATGTGGTCTATTCATTGATGTGCCCATGCAATAAGCAGTACATTGGTAAGAATAAAAGAACACTCAAGACTAGGTTTTTAGAGCATAAAATGAATATAGCGAAGGGGGTTGAGATCCACAACATGTCTAAACAAGAATCACAATTGCGAGTCAAATAGACTCATAATTAAAGGCATTGAACAGGTTCATTTACAGTAGGTACTAGAGGGGACAACCGCTTCAAGAAATTGTGCCAGCGAGAGACATACAGTATTGAATTAATGAATTGCAAACCTTAACACCACTAGGTTTGAACTCAGAAGTAGATCCAGCAGATTTTTTTTATATAATTTTAGATCATCATTATTCAATTTTTTAAATATTTTTTTAGATGTCTTCTCTCTATTAGACCAATTTTCCACTCCACATTTCACCTCAGTTGCCTTTCATATGTACCTTTTATACAGTATGTCCCTTAAACATGTACATTTCTACTAGTCTATCACATCAGTCAATCATCCTTATCTCCAGAGATTATTTATATCTTTCCTTATTGATTTTAGTTTATGAATAATTTCTTGTCATGTTCTTCTGTATTTTCTATTTGAAGTGGATTACACTTGGTAATCATTAAATTGTGTATGTTCATTTATTGAGCCAACAGTTTTAATTATACGTTTATATTTACTTTGTTCTAAATGCATATTGTGTTGACATAGTTTAAGATTATCATTATAGCTGTCCCAGTTAATCAATTCTACATCAACATTTTTTTATGCAATGGTCCATATTTTCCTCCGTTGCTGGGACCACCCTGGTCGTGTGACCACTTGTGACCACTGCACCGGAGACAGTTAGTTTAGCTACATCTGTAGTACTACCAGAAAGAGTTATTTTATGCTGTTGTTTATACTTGACTTTAGCTACAGACATACAGGGGCCTGGTTTGCCTAAATCCACTGGTGGCCTACAGTAGTTATCAACTGCTGTGTTGCACTGTTCTTAAGTTTATTGCTCTCTAGATAATGTTCTCTAGAAATTACACACAAAATAGAGATGTTTATAAAACTTTCACCTAACAGCACTAAATAATAAAACCCACAATTTATTCAGATAACATGCATTTCGAAAGTTCTTTCATTGCATTACGAGAAAGATACCTGCTAAGAAGAAAATGCACTGCCTTTATTTCAATTGAGGTGTGACAACGTTCTGTCTAACATTTGGAAAAATATTTTAGAATAATTTGCCACTAAATATAGTGGATATTTTTGTTGGATCTATAGTATACTATGTTATTATTATTAACCTATTACGATGTTTGTTTGGTTTTGAAACAATAATGGCTAGATCCACAGAAGTCAATTAAATGTTTTATTGTGAAGTTTCCCCCATTTAACAAATCGATAGTCGTAACGCATATCCACAAAGGTGATTAGCCCTTGCGTTAAGCAGGAAAATATTGGTCCGCTAACTTTTAACAGACGTCTGAAATACTCATATGTAAATCCTATGCTAATGAGACGCTAACCTAACATCGCATCGCATATGTCCATTCATGTTAAAGCCTGGAGATAAGGTTACGATAATTAGGTCACACCAAAACGTGCCATTACTCACATCCAGACCATGATTAGCACAGCGTTATTTCAGGAAATAGCTTACGAGTAAAAAGGGACGATCTTAAGTGCTACCCAAATGATTGTACTGAGTAAACAGTAGGACTTAACCCTTTCATTATATGTGTCAAATTAAGATATTTATTATGGATGATATGAATGTCTGAAACACATAAAAGAGATGGATCTGTAGTGGCTCCTACAGGCAGGAATTCATCTGTGTATAGTAGGAGACACAATGAGCAGTCCAAATTTTCAGATCCCTCACACTATAAGGGGAAGAAACAGGAGAGATATTCACATATTAGATGTAGATAAATTTTTTGGGGTTCAAAGGTCAGCTTCACTGAAGAAACCATTTAAAGGGTTCATTTTGCATGCTCTGTAAAAATCCTGAGACAAGGATTGACACAGTGCAAAAAGAAACATATACCCGAGTTATATAGGGAAGATCTGGAACACAGACAGCAGATATACAACCTTTAATAATGAATATATGCTTCGTGCTTTGTCTCTCATACTAACAAGCCTAAAATGAAAAGGTTATTTTACAGTCAGAAAAGGCCATGCATGAGGAAAATTACCTCAGAGCAGAAAGAGAAAGCTAACCAAATACACTGCTCTCCATCTACAGTATAACCTGTAACATCTTATTCCTGTTAATAACTGAAGCTTGGTATTGTAAAATGCTTCAGGAGTAAATATATTGGAACTGCAAGAAACCTGTGTCGTGGATCTGTATTTTCACACAACAAGGATCTATGGTATTCAAGGAACCAAAAAAAAACAATCTCATATATTTTCAATAGAAATGATAATATGCAAACATCTAATAGAAGAGAGTTCCAGAATGCATCCTCAGGATTTACCATGTCATTCTTGGGAACATATACTGCTGCGACACACTTTATTCGAGCAAATACCCAGTATGTACCTGGCAGATACCTGGAATGCGCCGCTCATCACCTCTGACAAGCCCCGTTGCGTTTGCCTTCCCAGCCATGGTTCATGCCTGGCTGACGGGCGGCTGATCTGTTAAATGATAATGATTAGGATTTAATAGGCTGCAATGCTTCGCGTGTCTACCAGATGGCATAAATTCATGAATTGTAATGCAGTATATATATATATATATATATATATATACTGTGCAGTATTGCAGCCAGCGGGAATAAAATGCTTCAATCCCTGCCTGGAAAATAACGCAATGCACTCGGGCAGAAAACAGTCACAAACCTCAATACACCCGAGTATACCCGAATTCGTGGGACTAGCCGAGCTCGAATAAAGTGTCGCCAGTGTACAAGACTTTTAAGCCAGTCACCTCCAGGCAATAGTGGGAGGCACAATACACAAACACCACAAATTACAGAATCGGGTTCACTGCCATTCCCATCCTTCTCGTTACTCTTTCTCCTCACTTCCCCCCCTTTTTTTAGACTGTTCCATGGAAAGAACAAAACAAGGAAGAGATTTATTCCTTATGGGATTTGAAATGCAACTGTCGGGCATGTTCAAATCTTATTATCATTGAGTTCAGTGCTGTTTTCAGCCGTAACTAGCTCTTGCGTTACTATAACGGGCGTAAGTGCTAATGATATGCAAAATAGATTCCATCTAACAACACATATCCGCAGAACTCCCTTATACTTCACAGTGATTAATGAAGGCAGTGTTTCCCCATCCCAACATCACTTGTCACTACACCAGCTTTATAGGTAGGTTAATCACTTACAATAATGGTTAGACTGTTAAACCTTCTCCAAAAAGTAACAACAAGTCCCTCCCACCTCCCACGCAAACACCGAGCTCAACACTGCCATCAGCTTGCCACAGGAAAAGCTGTGGAGATGGACCCACGGATCTGTCTGCGATTATCAGCTATGGCCCTGGGGTGTGCCTGCTACTGAGCCTTTTCCATCTCTGCGTTTTTAACTACTACACTTATCTTTTTCTGCAAAACCACTATTGTAATAAATTGAATTAAGCATGGGGCATGCGTTTCTATTTTTTTGTCTTTTAGAATCTTCCTGGAACTGGTTATTCTGTCTCAAGCAGCTAAGACCCCTGGGATTTGTCCCACTCCATCCAATATATCCTTTTAACATCTGTTTCTGGTTATCTGGACAATATATGGAACATTCACAATTGATATTCATAATATTTGTGTTGATATAGCGCTGATTTTTTCTGTTGACCCTAAACCTTGTGAGTTCCAATTTTAAGCAACTTACCTGCTACTCACTTTGGCGCCAATTTCAAATGCTGATGGGACATCAGCTGTGAATGCAGTGTTTGAGGAGAAAATCCCGAACAGCGGAGGCTGACTAGAGCACAGGCAACAGTGTCTATGGTGCATTGCACTTGCAATTCCCAATCAGGAGTAAGCATGGAGGAGAGCTGTTTCTGTTAAAGCATCATGAGTGTTTTGACATCTCCCACAGCGATGCCCATCCCCGGAGAGTCTGCGGTGGATCAGTGGACCATGTAAAGACGGCGGCATAGAGGTGGGGCGGTGGACCGGGCGCAGAGGACAACACTTGTGCCACGTTACACTTGTATGCTATGGAGGCGGACTGCACGGAGGAAAGCTGCTCCTGTTACAACAACACAGGTATCTTTGTATCCCTTAAAGCAGCGTTTACTCCCCGAGGAGAACCCGTAGTCAACTGGACGGATTAATTATAATATTAAAAAAATTGTAATTATTTGTATATTTTATTTTTTTATGTATTTTAATAAATGTGTATGTTATACTAAATAGTAGTGATTCACATACTTTATCTTCAGGCTCCTCGGCAATTACAGCTTTAAATTAGATCTTATTTCATGCGCCAGTTCTCTCCTGTTTGTAATCTGTTCACATGGGATTCGAGAACCCCTATATTCTAGCTGCAGAAAGACGATTTCCACACTAACCACTTTAACCAATTTTTAAACCAATTTTATTGTATTTGGCACTTTATTTGATAAATTGCACTAGCGCTTTCTTTTTTCTTTTATTAAACTGTAGCGGTGACATTGAATAATTGCATAAACAGACCAACTGCATAAATGACACTGCTTACCTATACTGTACACATGCAAGATACAGTGGGGGGATAATTTGAAATATATGAGGAGCCTGCAGATCTGCAATTAGGGCAGTTCTGCAACAATGCTGCCAGAGAAACGAGACCCACATCATCACGTTCAGTCATTTTGCTATCGTAATGGTATATTTCACTGGGATATGGTAGTGCCGGCTTGCCCCTGTAATGTACCAATGTTTTTGTGCATGTATGCGGGTGACCACCCCCTTTCCATGCTTTCCTGCTAGAAGAGGCCTTCGCTCCACCACATGGGGACTGAGATCGGGACATTGCGGGAGTATATGATGCTAATACAATGCCCTATAAAGTGTGTTATTATTATATGAATCATTACAGTAGCTATGATAAAAAATCTTAATTTAAATATATCTTTACTAAAGATGGTATATCCATATTGTGTAGATATAAAAAACCGTGTAGATGCACATACTAGTTATCTCCAGTAATGACATTTGTCCCTTGACAGTTGTCCTTGGGTCAAGAGTACTTTTCATATTTTAGTGCATCCTTGTTATGAGCACATACTGTATGCCAAAGGGCACTATCTTACTATACAGTACTTGTAACATTAATAAAATCTATCCTCTTTAAGGTCACCTTGCCTAAGAAATCATATCTTTCATAGTCTTCTCCATAAAAGTGATATCTTGGAAGACTGTATACAATAAGTTAAATGCTGACAATAATAATATATTTGTAATGGAGTGAGTCTCTGCCCCCCACTCCGCAGCAAGCAAAGGGGCTTCAGAGGCCTCAGCAGCTCAGTCCCAGCTATGGAATTTGGGCTCAACATCCAACACTTGCTGGGCCCCCATATGCTCTTGCCCCCCACTCCACATTTTGGGGTTTAGGGGCCTGTTAGTTACGTGCCCAAGTGAAGTGTCTTTCGACCTATGGATATACCCTCTGCTTTACTGTAAAGCAGATGTTATACCTTCATGGTTTGAAAACAACAGAGGGTATACCATCATATACCCTCCACTACAGCACTGGTAATCTTACATGATGGACACTAAAATAATTTTTTATCAATGCTAAAAGCTTGAATTGACTCAGTAAAAGAAAGATAGTCTTATCTGAATTTAAATGTTTGAAAGCAGATATACAGTACTGTAGTCTTTGTTCAGTAGACTCACTTTTTCAAATAAGATAATGTTACACTCTTTGACAGACTATTCACAACCATATTTCTCCTCTTCAAGAATTAAGAAAAATGAGTTCCCAGTTTATTTGACAGATATACACCATTTCAATGTCAAGATAGAAAAATGTGATGCAGAGTGGAAATATATTTTTGTGATACAAAAATGTATTACTGTACGTTCCTAATACAGTATGTATCATTATATGCCCCTAACATGAATCAAAAGGTCTTTTCATGAAGAGATGTTCTACCAGCTAACCCCTTTTAATACTCGACTCCTAATTTTGGGAGGAGATTTAAACTCTTTGATACTTTTTTAGCCACCTCCTATATTAATCCAATGCAACCCAAAAGACTAAGGCAGAGATAATAGTGGTTCTGGCGATGCAGCGACGGTGCGCGCTGCCAAAACAAATACCTACATTCCGTTGTGTTTCTTATAATTAGCGCGACCACGACCAGGCGGAAGCGCAACGGGGCGATGGCCATGTGACGTCAGTGTCACGTGAAGAGGTTCAGCCAATAATGGCGAACCGCTCATGTGATGTAATGGTCCACGCCTCTGCCACGCCCTCTGTCGCCTGCATACAGTGCAGGATTCGCGTGCACGAACCACGAAAGTGATGTCACGTGAGCGCGTGCACGCCCTGCTGCCTCCCACTAAAATCTCGGCCTTACAAACACTTTCAAGGTAGACAAACACTTAACTCAGGGATCACGGCACCAGAAAGGTTAACGCAATTCAATAAAGACATTTTAGTCCTGCGATAGTCAACAACACAACACAAAACACACAATCAGAGCTGTACTCACAAAAAAACCCGGGGCAAACAGGGGGAGTCCTAGATGGCTAAGCATTAAATGTGGCTGAGTGACACATTAAAAGCTTACCCAGGGTTTTCTTACACTCTATGATGGGGTATTTACCGTCCACATGTCTCTGGTACAAGTCACGGCAGAGCACTTATAAATCTCCCACTGAAAGTCCTGCTTAACTACAGTCCTGTAGCATGTTCAAATCTCCTACTTCCGAGGGCCCTCCAATCCTCCTTTGGGTGTCTCTGGCACAGCCACGGAGCACACCTTAGATTAAAGTGAGCTCTGAAGCACTGATTGAGTCCCCTTTTTCTATCTACTACTCTGCCATAGGAAAGCATGGTAGAGGGGCTGGCAACCAATCAGAGCACTGCTTCAGCTCACAGACCAATCAGGAAGTGAGGGCTCATCTCCCTGGACCAATCAGGGCTGGAGGTGGGTTCCCAGAGTTACAGGGCTTTGTGGAGGAAAATTCAAATGGGTCAATGAGCGCAGCGCCTACCAGAGGGATTCAGCAATGGCTTCACCCGGCAGACAGGATATCTCCTGCTGGGTGGTGCTAGTGTGGTTGGGGAGGCAGCAAATAGATCCATACTTCAGGGGGATGCCCTCCTGGCCTGATCTCTACCCCTGGCCACATCTCCTTTATCCCTGCACCTCTCCTCTCCCTCCAGAACTAGCAGCAGCCATCTTCTCTGGACATGCGGCCCGCACAAAGGGTTTCTCAGGCCTGCATGTCCAGACACTTTATGTTACACTAAGCACATTTTTATACTTTTCATACACACATGAATAAAGCATATTCTTTTACTTAGAATGCAGGGGCCTAGCGGGCACGTAACAACAGGGTAGCCAAGGGGTCTGTTGGCCAGATGAGCCCCAGGGAAGGACAGCATTGTTCAGGGACTGGGTTTAACCTTTATTTTTAGCGGTTCCTTAGTCCCTTTGCCGTTACAAACACTTTTAAAACTCTGATGACTAGGAATGCTCTTTTGGACAGATGGAGGATCACCCATACCTCTACAAGTATAGTTTTTTCTTGTATGCACACAAAACACACTCTAGGATTAATTACATTCTTTTTTTTTTTATCAAAGACTATTCAGCAGATTTCTCTCATCAACAATCGACAATATAATTGATCATATCATGCACATGTAGCAGAGCCCCCTCCTTAACTCCGGTGAAGGGGGGGGAGGAACTGCTGGGATAGCCAGAGGAGCTCCCTGATGTACGAAAACACACAGAAAGGTTCCTTCATCAATGCACTCAGATGGAAATCGTGAGGTAAGTGGAGTATAATTAAAATCAATTTAATAAATAATACTTAATAAAAAAAAATTTGTATAGAGGGGTGTGGTAAGAAGGTTCAAGACCACCCCCTATTGACAGACCAAAAGAAGCTTCCACATGAAGTAAATAGTGAAAAGGCCTAGAGTGTCACTATAAGAGGCCAAATGGTATATAGACTACGACATTAATTACAACAGAGAAAATGCCCTTATGCAGTGAAGCGGCACTATTCACTAAAAAACTGGCAGTATAATGAAGTAATATCAACCAGTACTAAATCTGTGGGAATATAGTCAAATAGCGTAAAAGTAATTACGAAAAGAAGGCCAATAGTAGGTACATAAATAATGTCATAAAATGGTAAACATGAGTAGTGGCGTGTAGTCACAGCTCAAGCGCACTATGGTACATAATAATAACCTACATATATATTATAATCCAAATCCATAAATGAGTACACTATAGTGAAAACATGCGACCCTAAATAGGGCTAGCATAAAATATGCATATATAAAGCTCTGAGGCACGGTTCAAAGACCGTATCCAGTTATAGCCTCTTAAACCTGGGATATCAAGAACACTTGCAAATGTATGCGAAGCAAATGTATATAGGGTAATTAGGATCGTCACAAATAATCACACAAAAATACAATGTGGAATGGGTATCATAATAGTGTCCTTGAAATAAAGTCAAAACCCTGATTGAGTGTGACAAGCAAGGTGTAGAAATACATGCTGATAAGGTATGAGTGCTACAATATAATAGCGCTCATTGTAGGTATGAGAGAAATACAGACAGCAGTGATCATACTTGCTGTCAGATACCAACGTGACACGGAGCTGCAGTGCTTCTGTACAAGCCCCATCAAGTGCATAGTAACATTGTTAGAAACTGATGTTTCAGAGTGTGGGGGTCACCATCTTAGGTGTCGCTCATGCGCAGAATGGCAGGTGCGCATGCGCAGTGTGCATAATGCAGCGGCCATTTTAGAATGACTCCGCAAGATGCCGCACGGGACTACAAGTCCCAGAATCCTCAGGGAGGGAGACATCACATGGAAAGTCCCAGCCAATAGGGCTCGAGGAGCAGGAGGAAAGCAGGATATCCTCCGCGGGCTTGGGACACGCGTGCCAGTCGAATGGAGGGCGGCAAGAAGGTAGGTAGTGTCCAGGAAGCAGTGCCTCCTGGACTAGGCCTAGTCTTTCTCCTTAGGCCTCAGCTAGGCCCTGAGTCACCTTAGATGAGTATTGCAGGGAAGCCCCCAGATGGGAACACTTCCTCATTAGTCCATTAGTTGTACTGGTGACCGGAGGGCCACGGGGTGTACTGTGGTCTGGGACCAGGCCACAGGCCCCCTTAGACATTAGGCGAGACACACCTCAGAAGGCCGATCAGGACTCATAAGGTGAGAGGGAATTGTTGTTGGAGGCCCCACATCGTGGGACCTGACTGATCCTTTGACCAGCAGTGACAGGAGTGCCCAAGGAGGTATATAACTGCACCAATGATTCACACGGGGTAGCGCTACCTCACACATTGGGTGGGACTGTTTTACAGACACCGGGTGTTTAGGTGCCTAGGACACCCTCACTACTTTGGGGGAACCACACCAGGGTGTTGGGTATTGTGTTGGGTATTGTATTGTGGTATTGTATTGTGGGTGTGTTATTGTTATACGGTGAGTAGTAAAGACGTTATATTATATTCTGTGTATAGTGGTTATTGAGTCCTATGTGGGACCATCTCGCTCTGCTGGGATCCCTCATAGGTGCAGGCGCTGCACCGAATGGAAAGCGAGAGATAACCCCAGGCTCCCAGAAGCGGAGGCTTAGGCCTCCTTCACGCCAACAGATACGGCAGCACACGTAGTTCCCTTAGTCCTGGGGAAAGAGGGCTACACACATATAGAAGCATCTTTCTCTCCAACAAATGGAATATCAATCTAGAATATGGAAATGTCATGATTTATTTTTGAACAATCAATCTCTGATGCAGAAAATATAAGAACACATCCAGTTATTTTGATCTGAATAATACTGAGGAGAGTTCCATAGCAACTTTATGGGAAGCCTACAAGGCACTAATTAGAAGGATGTTCATTAGTACTGCTCATGGGAAAGCAGAAGAGTAGAGATGGGGTGTTTAGGCCAACCATCTATTTTTTTACTTTCTCCATCTAAGAAGCTACATTTTATAGGGCAGCATTTAAAAGGGGACCTACTGATCTTCTGACTGTAAGAGATGTGTGCAGAGGTTCATGTAATGGAGACCGATTAGGGTGAAATTATATCTTGGCTTTATTGAGCCTGTTCTATTATCCAGGCAAAACATACAAAAACAACAAAATAACAAACCCCTATCCTTTTGTAACTTACATCCCCAGACCCTATCTGCAGGATTGGAGGAACATTCCCATTACCAGCCTATCACATCAAAGTCTCAGGATGTACCTTAAGCATGTGGCCCTCGATTGTCAGTCTCTAGCAGGTTCCTGGGTCCTCTGTGTCCCGGAAATATAGGTGTCTGGGTGTCTTAATCTCAGTACACATTTGTGCTCAAGACATTGTCTGTGTGCAGGCTTCTCTGCTGTCCTGTATCAGCCCAATTTGAACTCATGAATCTCTCTTCTGTGCTTCACATGAGGCTTTTTACAGAGTTCTCATTAGCACAGGTGGAGACTAGTTAATTGAGTAGTTGCAATCAACTATCTCTTTGCTGGATTCTCAGAGAATGAGGCTGCTTTATTTAAACAGGGATACGTCCCTGTTATACTAACAAATAAATTAACAGAATTATGAGGTCAATTTAAGTTAATCTTACTATGAACCAAACAAAAATACTACTAAAAAAGGCAAAAAAGTAGTAAAAATGTTAGCAAAAAAAATAAGATGAACAAATGGAAAATATTCTAAGAATGAATTACACCCAAATGGTTGACTTAATTCATCCTGATCCTTCTATAATTACATTACTCCTCCCTCTATAACATAGAGACTAAAGTGGAACACACTACTGAGAAGAAAGTCTCCTAATATTTACAAAAATCTCCTTTGCCTAGAATTTCCCCTTCTGAGAGGGAAAGGCTTGAATGACCTATTACAGAGTATAAAGTAATTACAACAATGAAACAGATGAAAGCTAATAAGACATCTGGTCCTGACAGACTGACCCATCTCATATTATGCATTTTTTTAAATTCAGTATTAGTACCATATTTGATTATAATATTCAATTCTATGAGAGAAGGACATTCACGCCCTCAAACAATGTTACAATCAATCAGTACTGTAATTTACAAAAAGAAAAGGATGCTTGTAGTTCTGCTAGCTATAGGCCTAACTCTTTACTTAATTCAGACCTTAAGATGTTCTCCAAAATCCGAGCAAATAGATTAAGTGTAGTACTCCACTCATTAATCAATATCGACCAGACTGGGTTTATTCCTGGGTTGCAAACTAGCGACAACACAAAAATACTGTAGGGTAATCAATCTCCATCTATGCATTTGTCCCTTGATGCTGAAAAGGGTTTTGATGGAGTTAATTGGAAATGTATGTTTTCAGTCTTGGTAAACACAGGTTTGGGCTCAGGTTTTTAAACTGGGTATTGACACTGTCTGTACAGTATATACCATTCCCGCCAATAGTCAGAAAAAATTGTACCCTCTGAATCCTTCTGTAAGGATTACTGCTGTACGTCGCCCATCCTCTCTCGCCCCGACGCACGCGTGGGGTATCAGCTGGTCGAACTCCAGCTCTAGTTCACGCAGCGTGCATGCACGCAGCGATGACGTCACCCGGTGCTGCGGACCTAGGCTCCCCCTCGAGAGCGCGCCGTGTGCTTCCTGTGCACGTGCGCAACGCCCCCAAGCTCCGTGGCAACAAGGATCATCAGCTCTAACAGCTGCACCTGCTTCTCTGACCCAGCCTATCTCAGGCTTCCACAGAGGCCGCGCCTCTGCTCCACCCCTCCGAACTTCTCCTACTCTGACCTCGGCAAGTATAAAGACCACCCTGACCTATCCACCCCAGACCCGGCTACCAAGACTACCCTACACTCTGGACGTGGCCCCGTGCCTCTGGCTGGTTTTTATTACCTATTCCCATCTCAGTACAAGGGTCTCGTCTTGTTTGTGGTGAGAACAGCGTTATAGCTTCTTGATACATGATGTTTTCCCCTTTCGCTCTTTATTTTTGCTCTCCTTATGTAACTATTGGCCAACCCAATTAGAAAAACCCATATATAGCTGGCATAACCTATGGAGATACCCTTCAGAAATCGCATTATTTGCAGATGATATCTTATTATTTACTGCTAATCTTATCCTCTCTATCTCAAATATCCTGCAAGATGTTAATATTTGGTGAGCTTTCCAATTTTAAAATAAACTTCTCCAAATCTCAGGCGCTAAACTTGCACTTTAAAATGTTTACCTTTAGATGGGTACATGCCCATATTACGTATCATAGAATTAATATTACACCTCATATGGAAAGATGTTTCAGACAAATTACCCTCCTCTTTTTTGTTTCATACAGAAAAATTTAGAGAAGAGGGGTAAATATACGATTTCATGAATAAGTAGAATTAATTCTATTAAAATAAATGTACTCCCCAGAATTATTACCTATTTTAAAATCTTCCAAATAACTTGCCAATCTCCTCCATATGAAAAATACAAAGGATTATAAACAATTTCATATTGGAGGGGAAAGTCCCATAAACTAAGAACTCAACATTTTACAGATGGGGTGTTTAGGCCTACCATCTATTATTGATTATTTCTATGCAACCTGTCTAAATGCGATGGGGCTGGTGATGGAAGGTGAGCCCGAAGGTAAAGCACTAATTCTAATTTGAACTTTATGGAGAATTCCTCTTTTAACTTAAGTCTGTTACTCTGACTCCCCTTGAATCCCAGGCCCCCTTTCAGTAATATAAATTATTGAATAACTCATGTTTTCCAAATTTGGGATACGATCTCTACATCTAAAGGACTCGTTGCTATCCTGGTATTCAGAAAGCCTTGATTAACTGTGATAGCAAAATTCCCAAAAGGGCGAGTATCCGGCGACGTGATGCTCGCCTCTCTAGAATGCCAAATCTGTTGATTTCTTTCAGCTGAAGAGAGAGCAGCACAGAGAGAGCCACCTCTCCCTGCGCATATCTCACCAGCGATCAATTTTTTTAAATATAAAATGTAACATTAGTGTAGATGAGTAGGGGGTCTACGGAGCAGAACCGCATTGATTTCAGGTCCAGGGACCCCCTGGTTCCCGAGATACAGGGCCAGTTATGGGGTGCCAGTATCTCCTATGCATTTTATCACCACGGTCACATGACGCGAGACATTTAAATGCATAGGTGTCTCAGGAAGCAGGGACCTGAAAACAATGCGGTTCTGCTCCGGAGACTCCTGCCCATCTATACTAGTATTACATTTAACATTAAAACAGCTGCAACCCACAATAAACATTAAAAACACAACAACATTAATATCCGTGGATATGTGGGTGTCTTCAGTTGATCTGTGTGTGTTTCTGGGGTCCTCGGGTGGCCTCGTTGGTCCCCGCTGGGCTGCAGTACCAATCCTGTTGCAAAATAAAAATGTTGGCCAACATTGCAATAAGTACAAATCCCTACCACCTCCCCCCCCCCACTCACCTCAACACATACAGTACGGTAATGGGCCAAATAACTTATCCAGATATGGATAATAGCTCATTTGCCCATTATGAAATAAAACATTAGCCAGCCAGCATAAATAAAGTAAATAAACCTTTCTACTTACCCCTGCCATCATGAAGGGCATCCTCATCAGCATACTGCAGGGCCACGTCCTCTGTTGCTAGAAAGAATACAATAAATAATACATTCTAATGGCACCCTTACCCCTTAGTCACTTTAGCGGTTAATAACCGTTATAGTAATTAAGGGGTTAACCCATCAGTCCCCGCTACCCACCTGGAAGGCCTAACCACCCACCCGGAACCACTATACCCACCCTGTACCCATTGATTGGCATAGTGGTACATCATACCCATACAGTATAATATTGGCATGATAAGGCACTATAGCAGTCAATAGTCACCCTAATAAAAATACATGAATTCCCAAAATACACAATAATAAAACATATACAAGCACCTAAATACCACAATTCAATAAATAAAAACTTTAGCCAACAAATTCAATTAATAAAAGCACTAACCAACACCACAATTAAATCAGGCCTACCCTAGTCATGAAGATGTCCTTCTTTTAGTATGAACTCTACAAGTTTAACTTGAAAAATTGCACAAACCTTCCAAGGTCATGTTTTTCCTTCATCCACCTTACCCTTCCTACCTCAGCAACCTAGCCTCATGGATTGTTTCCAGATAAGGATAGTCGGCCACCCAAGAAAGATGTTATGTCCAACTCAAACATTGCCTCTTGATAAATACAAGGTTACAAACTGAGTGTGTATGTTTTGTCATGGTATGTGATGTCTACACCTATGTATTATGAAGGTAACAACTCAATCTGACTGGGAATTTGTTGACCTAACTTTTCTTGATCAAAAATGATCATGGGCAGGGTGTGTGGCCCCAATGTTCAATTCACCTAATGATATGCGATTCTCTTTTAATTTGAGATGCATCCCACACATTAATGGGATTTTGTTTAGGACACTTTAATCAAGGAGGCATTGGTTTATTTGAATGAATACCAACTACTCATATTGTGGGACAAAAGCCTCCTTTAATGCGCACTATAAATGCACCCAGCAGTGCTAAATATTATTTCAGAGTATATAGTAAAAGGTCACCTTAAATAGCACACAGCAACTCTAAAAAGAGGTTTCCACATGGTTCTTTTTTCAACTTGGCATGTATAAGGATTTCCCCTGATATTAAGAATTATGTTATCTTTAAGAGAGTCCTCCACCATCCTGGCATCTAAGTACGCATCTGAAGCACCACCACCAGCAATAACTTCTGCCATTACCTCAAAGCCTGACCAGGTGTTAGACGTCTCACAGCGTCACTATTTTAAAATGGAAAGGTTTTCATTGCTTAGCTTCTTGCTGACAGGCCCCAGAAGATGAAGGGGCAATAGTACTCACAACTACAAAAGCAGAGGGTCTTGTTTCTACAGCCTCAGCAGTTTTTTTCATCATGTCTTGCATTTCATCAGATACTAGTCTGATAAATTGTTTTTAGGCACTGAAGTCTGAGCTTTCAGGGCGAGAGAAGAGCATCTGTTTTTTAAATCGTGGATCTAGCATTGTAGCTAAAACATAGTGTTTTGCTTTTGTGGCATATGACCCTGAGGTCTGCATGAAGGGCATAAGAGAGGTTGTTGATGAGGCAAACAAATCTTATAGATGGCTCCTGCTGGAAACTCTCCTGCTTCTCTAGATCTTTTTTACAGTGACTGGATGAGGGATATGACTTGACTCAGGAATACATTTTTGGTACTCACTCCCTGTATGTCTTCTTAAAAAGGTTTCAATACCACACACACACACACACCATGAATTTCCACTGTGATGGAGTGAAAAAAATTGTATCCTCTTTCCTTACATAATGAAATGTAATATAGCTTGATATTGCATGTTTCTGCTGTAGAAGACCCTCTAACAAATAGAAAGGGGTATTCCACCTGGTCACAACCTCTTGGTTAAGCTAATTGGCAGGCACATGATGGGCCAGTTACATACTTTCTGCATGCTGTGGCAGAATGATGGAGGTAACCATAGATCGTGAGTGCCACTGTCAGCATCTCCTTTACAGTCCTGTCATTTTTAACAAGACTCTATATAATCAAATCATGGTGTATGTGAAAAAAGGTAGGGGCGTATAGTCGCCAAGATGGAGTACATATGTAATGTTTGCACCGTTATCATAACTATAAAACCTGGAGAGAGTCCAGGGGGGTCAGCCATAACACACAGAGCAACTTGTCTGGGAATGGGAATTGCATCTGATGATTCTGTTAGAGATGCTAAACAGTGTAAGACATCAAATGGACAGTGACAGTGTAATCTTTAGTTTGGCCAGTTACACTTGTTCACATATCTGTGGTTAAGTGCACACATGGCACAATGAAAGTTTTTAGGGCCTTTCTGACTTTTATACTATATATATCTCCCTGTGTTGTTCTGGTATTTTTGAGCACAGGTTTTTCTCCACATGTTATTTTGACGGGTGGTTTGGGGCGGTATATATGTATTGTATGTCTTTATTTATATAGCGCCATAAATGTACATAGCGCTACATGTTGTAATCATATAAATAACAGATAATATATATAACAGGTCCTGAGAATAAGTGCTTCAGACATAAAAGTAACATTAAGGAAGAGGAGTCCCCGCTCCGAGGAGCTTACAATCTAATTGGTAGGTAGGAGAACATATAGAGACAGTAGGAGGGAATTCTAGTAAGTGCGTCTGCAGGGGGCCAAGCTTTATGTATCATGTGTCCAGGATAATCCAGTGCTATTCATGTGCTTCTTTAAGCAAATGTGTCTTAAGGTGGGTCTTAAAGGTGGATAGAGAGGATGCTAGTCTGGTATTGAGGGGAAGGGCATTCCAGAGGTGCGGGGCAGAAAGTGAGAAAGGTTTAAGTAATCGATATGGGAGAGAATGAGGGCCTGAGTCAGAGTTTTAGCAGTCGAGTAACAGAGGAAAGGGCGTATCTTTGTGATATTGAGAAGGAAAAAGCAACAAGTTTTAGAAACGTTTTGAATGTGAGAGGAGAATGAGAGAGAGGAATCGAGTGTGACCCTTAGGCAGCGTGCTTGGGCTACTGGGTGAATGATCGTATTTCCAACAGTAATGTGGAAGGAGATAGTAGGGCCAGTAGGGCCATGTTTGGGAGGAAGTATAAGGAGCTCTGTTTTTGACATGTTAAGTTTCAGTCGGCGGATGGCCATCCAGGATGATATTCCAGAGAGGCATTCAGAAACTTTGGTCTGTATAGCAGGTGTAAGGTCAGGGGTTGAAAGGTAAGTGTGTGTGTCGTCAGCATAGAGGTGATATTTAAACCCAAAAGATGTGATTAGGTCACCTAGAGAGAGTGTGTAAAGAGAAAAGAGAAGGGTTCCCAGGACAGAGCCCTGGGTTACCCCCACAGAGAGATCAATAGAGGAGGAGGTGTTATCAAAAGAGACACTGAAAGTACGATGGAAGAGGTTAGAGGAGATCCAGGATAGAGCTTTGTTCCGAATACCGAGTATGGAGAATGTGAAGGAGAAGAGGGTGGTCCACGGTGTCAAATGCTGCAGAGAGGTTGAGTAATATGAGCAGAGTGTAATGACCTCTGTCTTTGGCAGCATGAGGTCATCAGTTATTTTAGTGAGGGCTGTTTCTGTAGAGTGAGCAGTGCGAAATCTTGATTGTAGAGGGTCTAGAAGAGAATAGGTGTTGAGAAAGTGTAGCAATCGAGAGAATACAAGACGTTCAAGGAGTTTGAAGGCAAAAGGCAGGAGGGAGACAGGTCGATAGTTAGACGGACAGGTATGGGTCAAGCTTGCTATTTTTGAGTAATGGTATAACGGTTGCATGCTTGAAGGAGGATGGAAAGGTACCAGAGTAGAGGAAGAGTTAAAAATCTGTGTTAGCATAGGGATTATTGAAGGAGCAAGAGGTTTTAGGAGATGGCTGTTAGGAATCTGATTTCTCAGCGCCGTCTCCGCAACATACAAAATACCCTCAGGGATACTCAGGGCGCGCAGCGCAACCTCCGCTTACCTACCTCCACGGGCCGTCAGCTCCTCCGTCCCACGTGCACACATGTATCCTCCTCCAATGCTGGTCGCATGCACACGCAGCTTATAGAGCACACCCCCAGCATCCACTCTTCTACTTCCACTCCTGCTGTGAGGCTCCGCCCCTGCAGTCGTCCTGACCCGCCTCCATCCCTGAATGGTCAGCCCAGCCTTATCTAGCCTCTCTGAGCCCTCACTCATCGCTCGACTTAGTCTCTGTATGGATGTGTTTGGTGTACTCTCGGTTACTACAGGTTTGACACGGCTCGTACGACTACCCCCTTTGGCTCTCGACTTTGGCTCTCCTTGGACTACATATTCTCTGGCATCCGATGATCACAGCTTGGACTTCAACCTTCCTCATCTATCCACTCCCTGACCTCGGCAAGGCAATCACTATTCTACTCCTATACCCGGTACCGGCAAGTATTGTCTACGTTACTTATATCTGGCCTGGCAACGCATAACACCACACACCGGACTCGCTCCCTTTGCTGCGGGTGCGTGTATCCCTACTTCCCCCTTCGGCACAGTGGACGGGTCTGGTCTGCGGGCAGCACCGGCGTAACATTATGTCGAGCCCACAAGATGCAGACCAGACCGAACTAAGGCAGTTTCTCTCCGATCTGCTTCAGCAAAACCAGGCCATGGCGGATAAAATTGAGGCATTAACGAGTCAGGTCGCGGTTCTCTCGGCCTGAGTACCAGCCGACCCCTCTTCTGGCGTTAACCCCCAGCCCGCAAGCGCAGCAGTTACTAGCAGCTCTGACGTAAAAATTCCGCCTCCCAAACCCTACGCTGGCGAACCGCAAGAATGTAGGGGTTTTCTCAACCAGTGTGAGGTGCAGTTCGAAGTGGCCCCGCATCACTTCGATACTGGACGTAAGAAGGTAGCCTACATTTATAACCTCCTGACGGGCAGCGCCCTGGCTTGGGCCTCCTCGGTCTGGGAGCGACGTTCTGACCTTACCCAGGATTATCCAGCCTTTAAGGCCAAATTCCAACACGTATTCGATTCCCCCGCACGCCGGGAGATGGCATCTGTTTCTCTCCTTCAGATCACGCAAGGACGACGAATGGTGACGCAGTATGCCGTGGAGTTCCGGACTCTCGCAGCCGAGACTAACTGGGGACAGGAGGCTCTCGTCTCTGTATTCTGGCAAGGCCTGGCTGATCCCATCAAGGATGAACTTGCTCGCCAACCCAGGCCAGATCAATTGGAGGTTCTCATTGAACTAGAGTGGATCAACGCATCCAGGTACTGCCGCTCCGAGCGTCAGCATTCTCGTTTTTCTAATTTCCAAACTCCCTTCCTCAGTACTCCTGCGGGTACAAGTACCACCACTCCTCTTCATCCTGCCTTGGACCTACCTGAGCCGATGCAAATGGGGGTACAACGCATCCGCACACCTGTACGGAAATTCCGCCATGCCGGGGGATTGTGTTACTACTGCAGATCCGCTGAGCACCTGGTTCGGGAATGTCCTCTGCGGCCGGGAAACGGGAACACCCAAGTGAGTACAGAGGGGCTCTCGCTGGGTGTCATGTCTCCTCGCCTCCTCCTTTAGGGAGAATTCCCTAAGAAGCTCACCATACCTGTTTCTCTGACGGGCGATAACTTTCATACCTCTACCGCAGCGTTCATTGACTCGGGAGCAGGAGGAAACTTTATGGATCTTGAATTCGCCAGGCTGAACCACATACCGCTCGTGAGGAAGGAGAGCCCCATCCCACTGGTTGGTATAGACGGACGTCCTCTTACCCCAGCATACATCTCCTTAGAGACAACTCCTCTCCTTCTGACCTCCTATTCTCACAAGGAGACCCTAGTCCTCGATGCCATCCATGCTCCTGGAACTCCCATAACCCTTGGCCTTCCTTGGTTACAGCTAAACAATCCTCTGATTGATTGGACTTCCTCTTCACCCATCACTTGGAAACCGAGGTCAGGCGAAGCATCCAACTTTTGGCTAATACCTCTGTTCCTTTACCCCTTGTCTATATCAGAGTCTCAGGCCATGGACGAATATACAGTGGCGACACACTTTATCCTTAGTAGGCTAGAGCCGCAAGCCGGGAGATATCCCGGCTTGCTCGTTTTTTCCCTCGGCGTGCCGCGGTCATGCTTCATTGGGAGTGTGCGCGCAGGGAGCCCTGGGTTGCTCTATTGTGGGGGATGGCGGTGGGGGGCTCCGGGGGTCCCGGTGGATCCGGAGAGGGGAGGGGGGTGCCTCGATCGGAGGACCGATCCTCCGAGCTCCGGCGCGCATGCGAGACATCTCGGCGTGCGCCCGGTATCTGTCGCGGCCGAGACCGGGTAAAGGTAAGAATAAACTCGGCCGCGACAGTATCCAAGAAAACCTCCACAAGGGTTTCATTCGCCCCTCCAACTCCCCAGCAGGGGCTGGATTTTTCTTCGTGAAGAAGAAGGATGGCTCGTTAATGCCTTGCATTGATTACAGGGTTTTGAATCGCATCACCGTTAAAAATCGTTACCCCCTTCCCCTCATTACCGAACTCTTTGATAAACTACAAGGGGCTAAGATTTTTTCCAAGTTGGATCTACGTGGAGCCTATAATCTGGTGTGCATCAGACAGGCGGACGAATGGAAGACGGTATTCAACACATCTCCTGAAGAAACCGAGTGCGGTGAAACGCGTAGAGTGACGCTGACCTGTGAGATCCACAAGCGACTGGAGCCCCTGCGAGCGGATGACGTCAGTTCCGGTTTCCTGTTTGGGTGAGACGCACCAGTGACACGCACGCTGAGAGACAGGGGAGGCAAAGGAATCACTCTTTCCACTGCTGAGATCCATTTCGCTTGATCTAAAACGCTTTTATATTTTTAACACAATGTGAGTGTATTACTTACCCTTTACCTTTTATAAATTGTTATACAGTCTGCACTATGTCTGTTTCTTCTGTACTTACTAAGGTCACTAATTCCCTTGAGAGTACCATCTTCGACGGGCTGCTATTCAAAGATACCTTTATGTGAACAGCACTCACTCTATGTTTGTGAGTATTTTGCACACAGACTCCTGAATATAATTTTTTCAACATTTATCACGTTTATTGCACCATCAGAGTATTTTTTCTGTTTTACATGGTTTGCGCTTCCTGCTGATCTACACCTCGGCATTCAACACACGTAGTGGCCACTACGAGTATCTTGTATTGCCCTTCGGGTTATGTAATGCCCCAGCAGTCTTCCAGGACTTTATCAACGACGTTTTTCGTAAGGTACTTAAGATTTTTGTAATAGTTTACTTGGATGACATCCTGATTTTTTCCCAAGACCTCCAGGATCATATTCGCCACACCTCCTACGTTCTCTCTCGCCTCCGTGAACACCATCTGTACGCCAAGCTGGAGAAGTGCACCTTCCACCAGACCTCTACCCAATTCCTGGGTTACATCATTTCTGACGAGGGTTTTATGATGGATCCCGGTAAACTTCAGGCAGTGACTGAATGGCCAAGACCCGAGACTCTTAAGGCCATACAACGCTTTTTGGGGTTCGCGAATTACTATCACACGTTCATACGTAATTTTTCTACCATTGTGGGGCCCCTTGCAGCTCTTACGAAGAAAGGGGATGATCCATCTGTTTGGTCACCTGAGTCTCACTCCGCCTTCAAGGTACTCAAGGAAGCATTTCTGTCCGCACCTATCCTCCATCATCCGAACACCAATCTCCCCTTCGTGTTGGAAGTCGATGCCTCCGACTGCGGTGCAGGGGCAGTGCTGCCTCAGAGACCTACCCCCGAGACAAGTTACATCCCTGTGCATACTTCTCCAAGAAATTCTCACCGGCTGAGAGGAATTACGATGTGGGCAACAGGGAGCTATTGGCCGTGAAGATGATTCCCCAAGAGTGAAGACATCCCCTGGAGGGATCGAAAGAACCGTTTACTATCCTCATGGATCACAAAAACCATCTCTACATCGAGAACGCCCGACGCATTGGTCCACGACAGGCTCGTTGGTCTCTTCCAGGTTTGATTTTCACCTTTCTTATATTTCCAGGACAAAGGACTTTAAGGCGGACGCACTTTCCAGACAACATTCCTCTGAGGAGAGACCAGAGGAGTCCTTGGAGACCATTCTCCCACAGGAGAGGATTCTCACCACATCTACCTTCAAGAATCTCAATAAAATTATGCATTCTCAGAGACGCATTCCTAAGGACTTGGTGGTTCCCGACAGCAAACTCTTCGTACCCCCCAAGTTAGTCCCTGAAGTCCTGACCTGGGGGTCACTCTTCGAAATCCGCAGGCCATCCAGGTTTTAAGAAGACTTTCAACCTTATTCGTCGGAATTTTTGGTGGCCCAAAATGTCCCAAGATATTTTGGAATATACCCGCGCTTGTCCTATCTGCGCAGAACAAGACACTTCGTCAAAACCCCCAAAGTTTCCTGTTACCTCTTCCAGTCCCCGACCGTCCCTGGTCCCATATTTCTATGGATTTCATCGTGGAGTTACCCAAGTCCAGAGGAATGAACACAATCTTGGTGGTCATGGATAGATTCTCTAAGATGGCTCATTTTATCCCACTTAAGGAACTGCCCACCTCTCCCGCCCTCGCTGATATCTTTACGGATCAAATTTTTCGGATTCTTTGGATCCCTTCTTCTATCGTTTCTGACAGAGGGTCCCAGTTTGTGTCCAAGTTTTGGACAACTTTCACCAAGAGATTGGGCATCTCTTCTTCCTTCTCCTCTGCATATCACCCACAATCCAACAGACAGATGGAGAGGATTAACCAGTCCCTGGAAAAGTACCTAAGATGCTTTATATCTGACTCCCAGGATGATTGGACTCAACTCCTCCCTTGGGCGGAGTATGCTGTTAATCCTGCCAAGAATGAAGCCACCCGTGAGTCATCTTTTTTTTTTTATAAATTATGGGTTTCACCCTCCCTGCTTGCCCATCACCAACATTCCTTCTGGGGTACCGGCCGTAGACGAACGCATTTCTTCTCTCCAAACAGCATGGTCCAGGTTTCAAACGACATTCCTCAACTCCTCCCACAGATCTAAACTTCAGGCCGATCGCCGCCGTCGTCCTGAGCCCAGGTACAGACCAGGGGATTTGGTATGGCTCTCCTCTAAAAATATCCACTTAAAGGTACCATCCCCAAAACTGGCACCTAAATTCCTGGGTCCTTTTCCTATTTTAGAACAGATCAATCCTGTGGCATTTCGCCTCCAGCTACCACACAGTATGAAGATCCTGAATGTTTTTCACGTTTCTCTCTTAAAACCTTTCGTCTCCAGTCATTTCTTCCCGGACCAGACTCGCAAGCCGGATCCAGTTACCATCCAAAATAACGAAGAGTATGAGGTTCAATCTCTATTGGTTTCTCGCGTGTCCAGAGGTCAACTCCAGTTTCTGGTACAATGGAAAGCTTTTGGACCCGATGAGAGGTCTTGGGTTCCTTTAAAGGACATTCACGCCCCGGCTCTTCTTAGAGCCTTCCGAAGGAGGTTTCCGGAGAGACCTTTTGAGGACCGTCCAGAGGTCGTTCCTGAAGAGGGGGGTACTGTTAGGAATCTGATTTCTCAGTGCCGTCTCCGCAACACACAGACTACCCTCAGGGATAGTCAGGGCGCGCAGCGCAACCTCCGCTTACTTGCCTCCATGGGCCGTCAGCTCCTCCGTCCCGCATGCACACGTGTGTCCTCCTCCAATGCTGGTCACGTGCACACGCAGCTTACAGAGCACACGCCCAGCATCCACTCTTCTACTTCTACTCCTGCTGTGAGGCTCCGCCCACGTACACTGCACAGGTGTAATCAGAGTGCTATCAGTGCTCACCTGGGTTGTATCAGTCACACCTATCCAGAGAGGCTCCCTGCAGTCCTCCTGACCCGCCTCCATCCCTGATTGGTCAGCCCAGCCTTATCTAGCATCTCTGAGCCCTCACTCATCGCTTGACATAGTCTCTGTATGGATGTGTTTGGTGTACTTTCGGTTACTACAGGTTTGACACGGCTCGTACGACTACCCCCTTTGGCTCTCAACTTCGGCTCTCCTTGGACTACGTATTCTCTGGCATCCCACGATCACGGGTCTGGTCTGCGGGCAGCACCGGCGTAACAATGGGAGGGAAAGGGATTAAGAGGGCAAGTGGTAGAGGGAGAAAAGGAGATCAGCAGTGACACATCCTCCTCCAAGTTAGCGGAAAAGAGTCAAGAAAGGCAAGGGGAGAGTTGGGAAGCGGTGTGGGATGTGAGGAGGCAACAGATGTGATGTTCTGACGTATGGATGCCACCTTTTCCTTTAAAAAGTCAGCAAAGTCCTGAGGTGAGATGGAGGAGAAGAGAAGGCAGCTGAGGGTGGTCTGAGTAGAGAGTCAAAGACAGAAAAGAGTCGGCGTGGGTTATACTTGTGTGTGTTGATTAGTGATGAAAAATAGGTTGGTTTAGCCTGAAAGAGGGCAGAGTTGAAACATGACAGCATAAATTTGTAGTAAATGAAGTCTGCGAGCGTATGAGATTTCCTCCAGAGGCGTTCAGAGGAACGAGTGGAAGAACGCAGCATGCGTGTGTGGGAGTTTAGCCAGGGTCTGGGGTTAGAAGGGCGAGGACGGCAGAGAGAAAGCGGGACATGAAGATCAAGAGAGGTAGATAAGGCAGGGTTGTAGTTCCTGACCAGGTTGTCAGGGTCTGAAGCAGAACTGAGAGAGGAGAGGGAGGAGCGTAAAGTGGAATCAAAAGCTGGTAGGTTAATAGAGCGCAGGTTTCTGTAAAAACGAGGGCAAGATGGAGATGAGATGGAGAGAAGCGAGAGAGAGAAAATGAGATGAGGTGATGGTCAGAGAGAGGAAAAGGGGAAATGGAGAAATCGGAGAGAGAGAAGTTTTTAGTGAAAACCAGGTCTAGGTAGTGGCCATCCTTGTGGGTGCTGGCTTCAGTCCACTGTTGAAGGCCAAAAGAAGAGGTTAGAGAGAAAGCGGGAAGCCCAAGGGAGAGAGGCGTCATCAATATTGCAATTGAAGTCCCGAAGGAGAAGAACAGGGGAGTCTGAGGAGAGAAAGAAAGAGAGCCAGGATTCAAAATGAGAGAGAAAGGCAGAAGGGAGATGAGTAGCAGTAGGTGGGCGATAGATGACCACCACGTGGACAGGGAGAGGAGAGAAGATCTGGACTGTGTGAACCTGAAAGGAGGGAAAAGCAAGAGAGGGAGGAATAGGAAGGGTTTGGTAACGGCAGAGAGAGGAGAGCAGGAGCCCCACGCCTCCACCCTTGCATCAGGGTGTGGAGTGTGGGAGATGGAAAGGCCACCATAGGAGAGGGCAGCTTCCAGAGCAGAGTCAGACTGAGTGAGCCAAGTCTCAGGTATAGCAAATAGAAGCAGAGAGTTAGAGAGAAAGAAGTCATGCAAAGAGAGGAACTTGTTGGAAAGGGAGCGAGCATTCCAAAGGGCACAGGAGAAAAGGGGAGAGGAGGGGGGTGGCAGGGGATGGGTATGAGGTTGGAGGGGTTGACACCGGAAGGAGTAGAAGTTGCATGTGCGAGGTGAGGCCGAGAGCCAGTAGAAATAAGGCACAGACCAGGATTGGGAGAGATGTCCCCAGAAGCAAGGAGGAGAAGCATGGATAGAAAGAGAATGTGTGAGGAAGATTTGTAGGGGTGTGTTTTAGTGTAGGGGTATAGCTGTAGGTTGTCAGAGGGCGCAGATAAGAAAGGAGTTCATGTAAACTGAGAAGTGGTGAAGAAAGGAGAGATGAAGATATATGAATAGAGTTAGAGACATAAGGAGGCTGGTGGAAGTAAGTGCATAATTTGAAAAGAAGTGAGGTCACAGCAAATATAAAATGTGAAGGTGGCATCACAGCAATCGTTAAGTACTGAGATGTGTAGTCTAGGATGATATCCTCCTTTTCAGCGTAGGTCAAATGCAGGAATCAGAAGCAGTAGGTGTTGTCCACTTTTCCACTTCTTTTTGAACTTCCTTTTTAAACTTCATCACTACTCTACTTAAAAGCATTTCTGCTTAAGAGCATGGCTGCTTGGATGCTTGGCTGCTTGGCTGCTTGGCTGCATGGTGCTTGAGACTCTTCTAAAACAGATCTTTCAGGTCTTTCTCTTTTTGTCAGGTTAAATCCCTGTGTTACCCTGAACAGCCTTCAGTGCATATGCCCTGTTAGGTGGAATACCGCTTTTGCAGGTCATTAACACTAACGGATGAAAAAAAAAAACGTTAATTAAAGCGTAGGAATGGTTGAATGTTAAGTTGTTTATTTTATTGCATAGGTGTTATAATTAGCCTAACATTAATTTAGTTGATGTTAAGTTAAATAGGCTAACGGGACCTTGTGGATCTGCTCCTTAGAGAGCCCTGACTTTTGCGCATCCACCAGTAGTCAACTTCTGTGATCCACTAGTGCTAGGGGTATCACCCATAATAGAAAGAAGAGCTACTTGACATAGGGAGAGTGTATGAATCTGCCTAAGAATTTTACAAATGTAAATAAAGAAAACAAAAAGCTAATTGAAGCATAGCTTGAATGACAAATCCGTAAACTTAATATTACTGACACTGTTTTTTATCCATATAAAGCACTACGAGAAAGTAGATGTGCTGGTTTCTGTACAGTATGTCAAACGCTCTATCCAATAGTGGTTTAATGTAACGGTTTTAAAGCAAAAGGAAATAATTTACTAGTATAGTATAAGAAATTAGATAGAGCTATCTGTACGCCAAATACTTTATGAAACCCCGGTGTAATATGTAATAGTGTTAAAACAACAAGAAAATTTTGTTAGGTTGGTATACTAGCAGAGAGTAGATGGTTCTATCTGTATTCTGTATGCCAAACACTTTACGCAACACCCGTGCAGACTTTCAGTGTTAAACAAAAGCAAATTACTGGATAGCAGAGAGAAGTCAGATAGTTCCATCTGTAGGCTTGCTAACCACTTTCCCAGGACATACTTGAAAACGAGAGGTAACTCTCAATGTATTACTTCCTGGTAAAATATTTTATAAATAAATAAATGAATAACGGTGTAATGTATTGGTGTTAAAAAACTGGAAAATATTGGTTGTTATACTGTAGGTGCAGAGTAGATAGTGCTAGGTATATTCTGTATGCCAAACACTTTACACAACACCAGCATGTTTAACAGTATTAAATAACTAGAGATGATTGTCTTGTGTATTACTAGTGTAGAGTAGATGGAACTATCTACAGATGTAGTAGGTGTTATTGCATCTGCTGATGCACCACCCCTTTTCACATGTGGCTAATGCAGACACAATGGCGTCGATAGTTTCCTGATACATCTGGAATTGGAGCGTGAAGATATCTAAAGGTAAGAAAAACATTGAATGTATGTCATTTTAATTTTTCAGGTTTTTTTATTGTTTTTTTTTATTTTTTATTTTTTGTTGCCCATTGACTGCCAATGCATTTATCTATGTCCATTTTAGGTATACATAAATACAGACAGGCAATGCATTTTTAGGCAAATGTTTGTTTTTAATTAATTGTTATGTTTTGTATTTGTGTTTCTTGTTTTGAGTTAATTGTTATGTATTTGTAGGGCTTGTTTTTATTAAATTTTTGGCTTGTTTAGGTGTTTGATTTCTTTAATTGTTGTGTTGTTTAGGTGTTTGATTTCTTTCTTTGTTGTGTTGTTTAGGCGTTTGATTTCTTTAATTGTTGTATTGTTCAGTTGATTGATTTATTATATTGTTACCCTTGAGCCGTTAAACTTCACATCTGGCCAACTTTGAATAACTATAATTGCTATCTGGCTTGTTTTGTGTGCTTCCTACCATCTGGGTATTGCATGGAGGTACATGAGGCAGGGAAGAGGTTTCATTCAGGTGTCTTGCTTTTCCTACTGCTGTGTACCTATAATCGAATAGAGAATGGCCATGTCCATCTCCATTCCCACCATGTCCCTTGCCATTTGGTCCATTCTCTTCAAAAGAAAGTACATTCATTTTTCCTTCCATTGTGTTTATTCTAAACTCCAGAAGCAGTGGCAGGGCCCTGTCAATGGCAGGTCTGGACACAAGTGTACTAGTTTTTCCAAGATAATGACCAAAAACCAGTGCATCTGGTACATATTTTTTAAAGACTGTGGATTCCACTGGGTCTGAATACCTTTAGAGTATTTACTGTGACAGTTTTAAGCAGTAGTATTAACTGGGCTGTACTGGGATGTTGTGTGTGCTTGTTTTATTCTTAGCAATAACCATACTGTTTGTCTCTATATTTGCAGATGCCACGATTGAACCTCTTAGAATTAGTGTGGCATGCACTGAAACAGCATCTGTGAAAATATTGTATTCGAGGCCGGTAAACAGAGACAAGCTAGAGAAGGGGACCATGAAGTACTGTAGAAACATGCAATAATTGCATACATCATATAAATAATGTGTGGTTATTGAAAGAAACAGAATGGCAATAGAAATGTGATTTTAATAAATCATTGCCTTTCATATTACACTTAAAAAATAGTTTTGACATTTTTTTGGGGGACTCTTTCAGATACAATTTTTGGTAACAGTTGACAAGTTTTGGTCATTTATGGGGTGTGAATGTCGTCATCAGAATGGCTGTCGGATAGCAAAAGGCAGGTTGATTAAAAAGAGATATTTGATCTCTTTTTTAACAATGTATGTAATAAGTTAGATAGTGTATAGCAGGTGTCCTTTTAGGAACATCTGTCACTGTTATTTGCCACGTGTATCTTTTATTGATTATAGGTAAAGCCACAGAAGATTGGGAGGACGATGAGTGGGGGATGGTATGCAATTTTATCCTAAAGTAGAACTTGAATATAACATGCAAGTTACAGTTTGCAAATTATCTAAGTTTTGTCTCTAAATCCCTACGTGTTGACTTTTAGCAAGCACTAACGTACAGTATAGTTTAAAGATACAGCAGCTTAAAAAATTTTACAAGTTTTTTTTAAGTGAAACACCCATCATTTTCCATTTGATGGAAGATTATAGTAAATCTCTTTTTTTATAGTAGATTATCTTCTAGCTGTTTCTTGTACAATTTTATTTTTTTCAAATAAATGATATAGGAATAGATTACACTGTGCTCCTGTATCTACTGGTATGTGAACTGTATGGAATGCATATGCTATCATTGAAATTGGGCGTGTACTACCGGTATGTGAACTATGAAATGCATATCCAGCTCATTGAATTTTGGTACATGTGCATACTACAAGTATGTGAACTATGGAATGCATATGTGGTACATTGAATTTGAGCACATGATCACAAATGTACTGGTAGGAAATGTACTGTGATAAGGTGCGAGAATATAGCTGCATGAACAATTTGTTCACGGATGCTCGTCCGCGGTTAGGCATTAGAATTATTTGTATAGTTTCAATTCAGTATGTGCCCTGCAGATGGTGCACTGAATACCTTTGCATATACCCACACATGTGCTGTATTCTGTATCGATGTACAGTAGGAATCCTGTATGATTCATTTATTGCATGCGGCAGATGGCGCACTGAATACAGTATCTTTACCCATGCCAAGTTGCACCAGCCAAAAGCTTCACAAGTGTTTCATTACAAGATACAATGTAACAACACAGAATTAATTATGTGGGTTGAGACATAGTTTTTCTGTGTTTAATCTGACCTTGTATTGCCAAAAATAAGATAAAGGTACAATTTTTCTCAGACCATTTTTAACACGACAAGGGAAATACAATGAGAATCACTGGTTAGACCAATTTATAGCAATGTATTGCACATATATTTTTCCATTCAGGAAAGTTTTGATAAGAGGGTAACCCTCTGTGGGATATATCAACATATCAATAGCAAGTATACTTTCTATGACAGCAGAAAAAAGGATGGAAAATGTCTATTTATTAGGATACAGGGAACCAGTATGAGAAGTGGGTTCTGGGCATTACACCCTTCTTGGACGGGTATATTTCATCTTGGCAATTTCAGACAGCGAAAACGATTGTAGGCCATTACAATCCTCTCCCGCCTATCTGCTCCCATCCGAATATTTACTGCCCCAGTATTAGTATAAGTATTGCCCGACCAACTCCCAGATAAACGTAACACTCACAATTCGTGGAAGACTAACACTCACAATTCGTAGAAGACTATCCAGATTCATATCTAGCAGCAGACATGGCTAGTGATGAAAAAGGTTACCTATATTTAGAAAGGAACATAAAACACAACAAAGTGATATTTGAGGCCCATACACAGCCTTTCATCAGGAAAGTGTGACGTGAAAGGCCATGCACATGTGCTGCTTGATTCAAATCCAGATACTCATCTCTGAATTGTGTGTTAAGTTTATCTGAGATAGAGTGTTGACTCTTCCCTTTTCATATGTACTTGGAAGTGTGACCACACTTCAAGTGGCAAGCACCTTTCCTACAAAGACTGTTTGACTCCATACTGGGGTATTCTGGGACTTTGTTCCCTTTTATTTTCCAGGAAAATAGATCAGCCAGGCATCCTCCTGGAATTTTCAGCAGTCTATTTCAATGTTCCACAATGTTGGTACATTTAGTAATTACTAAGAAAGTTATGAAGCTGTGCTCTTATACAGTAATAACCATTGAATATTATTTAGGATGTGTAAATAAGATTTGGGGTGGCACATGTGTTGGCACCACAATGAAATATTTGATAGGTGAACTCAAAAGCACCCATTTTTTTAGCACACTACTTAAACAGCTAGATCTTTGTGTAAATGACAAGTTAAAAACTGTCCTAAAAAAAGATCTGACTTGCTTCATTTAATGTATATTTAATGTATAACTATTGCACCCATATGATTTTCTTATATTTCCCTAATCAATATGAAGTTCATCATATAGACATTTTCACTTTGTGCTTCACTATGCTAAGTCTGGTTTCTGATTCACTTCTCTTTCTCACCCAGCAAGAATTGTTTAATTGATTAATTCGTTGTATTTTATATTACTTGGTTCTTGCTTCACCCAACTGATATTCTGCTGTTCTGTTCCTCTTTGGGCATTGAGCTTCTTACTGTATTATGGTGGGTTATGTGACAAAAAGGTAGTTTTCTGTAGGGGATTGTTTAAATCTGTGCAGTTCTTGTTCAGTAGTTACCTGTAATGAAGTGTCGGTCTGTTTTGGAAGAGCAATGCACTGCTTCAAAATCCTATTGCAATAAATACAGTTGTTTGTTTCGGCTACAAAAACTGTCTTCTAGCATGCTCAGTTGAGGAAGTAAGCAGCCAATACCCCCTGTAATTGCTCAGATGGCAGTTAGCACTTTCTACAATTTACAGCATATTTTGAAATCCTCATAAATTATCTTTGTTTATTGGGGTGCTAATTTAGGGATTATAGGGAGGATATCTGAGGTTTTGCTGTGTCTATAGCTGACATTTTTATTAATTGAAGCAGCAGTGACTGATGGGTTTTGGTATTGCTTATAGGTTAACACTTACACAAATCATGATGTTAGCTCTTGATGTCTTCATGCTTGGGCGAAGACATCGTTTTCACAAAGTTACTTTTTGAGGTACTGTTTGACTGGTTACATTTCTGGATAACTATGTTTTCTTTTGATATGGCACACGAAGGTGATTGTGACATGGTGAATTCACTATCCAAGCCCTACTGTATGCCTGGGAGGCCTATATGTAGTTCTGGAGCCAGCAGTGACCTGGCTAATCCAAGTTTGGAAAAGGCTGGGTTAATTAACCAGGTCCCAGCTGCCTCGTTAAGGGGATTTAAGAACCCTGTCTGAACCAGGGAGAAACACGCTGGAACTCTGGAAGGAGAGCAGCTTGACTCGAGGTCTGTTACATTGGGACACTTATCCTTGCTCTGTGCTTCTATACCTGATTTGAACCGCACTTTCTGGGAAAAGGGCAAGGTCCTGCTCAGGATTTATTTTCCATTGTTTTATCTATGCTGAAGTTAAAGCTCTGTTATTTTGTGCTCCATGTTTTTGTGGCTAAATAAACAAGAATATTATATCACCCACGTGTCGTTACATTGTCCCTGCATCAGTGATCAATAGTACTGTATTACGGGCTGTTTGTCACTAGTATGAGCTCTTTTGTGAACATATTGCTAGAATTTCTCTTCTGCTTCAGTAACCAATATATGGTTCTGGAAATATGCTATCATTCTACAGTACCTTTGAATATTAATCCAAATGTGGCATAGAATAAAGGGCTCCCTTAAATTGTTTACTGGTAACATACAGTAGTATTAGTCATGATGGGACTAAGGAAACCCACTCATTCTGACTTGAACACGATTAAAATCTATTGGACAAATTAGGGGTACTGTAGTTTGTATTTTCTTAACACCCATAATTCAGCACATCTAAGGTACAGCCGCAGATTTAAGCCAGGTGCAGATATCAAAAGCCCCGTAAACCAGGTTCATCTAGGCGATCTTCTGTCAGTTTCAAATAAGCATGTTCTAATTAACTTTCAGCACGTTTTTGTCTTCTGTTTATGTGATTTCATTTCAACAATATATTACAGATTGCCTGGTACTCACCTTGTGACGCTCTATTAGCCTAAATATCAATCTGCCCATATATTCAAATGAACTCTAGAGGTTATTAACTTGCCCTTGGCAAAAGAGATTTAGCTTTGCTGGGCAAATGCTTTTATAAATTCTGTGTGTGACACTTTTATTACATATTGTAAATAGAATACATTGCCAGGTTTTATGACAGCCATCACTAACTCATTCAGCTCTTATTACTTTCCAATTCTCCATGTACCTTGAACATTTTATGAAATAATTTTCATGCCAATTATAGGAGGTTCACAGCTTACGTTTTTCTGGTCTGATGTGTTTTATGAATATGATTTTTAATTGTTATGCAGCAAACTAGTTTAAAAGAATTGCACCATCCCTGATGCATGGATAATTTGACAAAACATAAATGTTACATTAATCATTAGATGCCAACAAATCAACTGCAGTGTTATGCTCACCCCTCCAAAAGATAAGGGGCTAATAATATTATTTTGTTATGTATAAATTGCTAAACTGGAGTCATGCATTTAAGTACTGTTCAATACCACAATGATAAGACCTATAAACAAATATCTATATCCTCCCCACCCATACATAAGTCATTGAATCATCCCTTATGCCTTTTCATTATTTGGCCTGTTCTACATATGCCGAAAAGGCAGCATCAGCCGTTTCTCATCAAAAAAATAAAATCACAAATCTGAAGCCCTATTTCCTGAATTCTATATAGGTTAGATCGCTGAAGCAGATTCATGGCAACTTTCAATGGATTTTCATCCAAAAGCCAAATTTAAATTAAAAGTGGGTAACTTTGCAAACATAGCTCTTCACCCGGCATTCTATATTCACCAACGGGGGTTTTTTTTTTGTCCATAGAATATAATGGAATTTTTTTTTGTGGCTAGTCCAGGATACCAAAGCTGCCAACAATGTTAATCTATATTTCCTTCACAATATACCAAAAAGGAAATTAAAACCCATACAGTAGTTAAAAAATAATCTCAACACTATTCTATTAACCCTTTAGTACCCATAGTGGCCATGAAGGCATACATTAGATTTCTGCTGAGGTACCCAAGATAAAAATACACTTAACTAGTTATCTTACTATACCATCAAGTTATCATCACTATGGCATACAACGGGTTAAACCCCTCCTGACCACCTGTAGGTCTTAAACCAACTCAACAATTTCTTGGATTTGTCAACTTTTACTGGCGATCTATCCGAAACGTCTCCAAAGTTGTTTCGTCCATCATGGCCCTTATGAAGAAAAGGGCAGAATCTCTGAAGCTCTACTGACTTTCGAAAATATCAAATCTGCCCTTTTCTCTGCACCAGTGCTGATCCATACAGAGCCTATGATACCCTTTGTTAGAGGTTGACACAGCTGACCTGGCAGCTGGAGCTGTTCTTTCACGATGAAGGGATTTTCAGGAAAACTACATCCATGAGCCTTCTTCTCAGCCATGATGAGTGATGCAATATATAGAAGTTATGGCCAAATCCCGGGTATGTGAACACTAGTTTACTCAGATATCTTACCTGGATCCCTACTACTAGTGTTCAGACTTCCTTACAACCTACTGTGCTAGTCGATAATTTTTACTTTGTGGATCCACTACTGATCATTAGTTGATTACTGGTTATTGCAACATAAATACCATCAGTATCTTTTTACTGCAATTGGTGCCCAATTCATACTACCACGCAAAAAGTATTTTATCTCTAAGTTCGATACATTTAAGATCCTTTGTCCACCCTCACCTACTTAGTGTACCGTATCACACACTACTATACAGTGTAGAGGTTAATCTGACATATACATGTGTGATCATTACTAAGCAACCATTGAATGTGTACCTCTAGGCATCTGAGTTGGATCTCCATCAAGAGGGCTAGTGTTCAGAGTACTACCATGTACTCTGACTGTATCTATCAGCTTTTGGTATTGCATACTGTGTGGCCCTCTCAATTCTACTAGGCCCCACCCCACATACTTCTATATACTCATAGTTTCCAAGGGGTACATTTAGGGATAGTTTCCATATAGACTACTACAGGCATACCCTGCATTAACATACGCAATGGGACCAGAGCATGTATATAAAGTGAAAATGTACTTAAAGTGAAGCACTACCTTTTTTCCACTTATTGATGCATGTACTGTATTGCAATCATCCAATACATGCATAACTGATGCAAATAGCGCATTTTTAACAGGTTCTATAGTCTCCCCGTTTGTGCACAGCTTCAGTACAGGTAAGGAGCCGGTAATGCTGTTCAGGACGTGCTGACAGGCGCATGCGCGAGCTGCCGTTTGCCTATTGGGCGATATGTCCTTACTCGCGAGTGTACTTAAAGTGAGTGTCCTTAAACCGGGGTATGCCTGTATAGCCTGTATATCCTATCCCTCATGTTTAGATCCGGAGTCCCCACTGTGTTGCTCCAACTTGAATCATATGTTTGTCTATATATGTTATTTTAATGTCCTATATTTGATACCTGAGTTATAATAAAGAATATTTTAACATTATCATCAATCATTCAGAAAGGAGGTTAACGTCTGCATTTGGGTTTCTGTATTTTGTTTAGTACATTATCTCTTATCTACCCATTAGCACCTCCTCCTACCGATTCTTCGAGCTGATGATGGGGTACCTTATATAGTTTCTCGATGTTTATGTTCTCCTCAATGTTTTAAGCAACAAGTATTTTGAAGATCTAATATTTCATGGAATATGTAGTTATATTTACCTTTTAAAATTAAATCAACAGCCTGTGAGATTTGCCAAAAAGTAACACTTCCATTCTGAGGATGTACTGTTTATCTTATTACCAATAAGATCAAGTATAGCAGAATCCTGTTGACAGAACATGAGCTCCAAAGCTCTTTACTGCTTCAAATATAACAAAATGACTGCCCAGTTGTACATCCTATAGTGAAGTGTCTCTTTTATAGTTTACATTATTTGTGTTCTGTATCTTAAACTGCAGTACATACTGTATCAGCACAAAGTTTATACCGTATCTCTGACAGCACAATAGACCATTAACAAACACTACAATTCTCCTTCACTTCTGAGTAGAACTGTAACAAGTAAACAAGATACTGTTAAATACGTACTATATCATCTCCTTCCTGTCAGGGAAGAAGGAGCAACTCAGTGAGTCAAGACACTGACTCTGGCACTGAGCTTGAAGCAGGGGAACCTGGTTCAATTCCTGGTGTCGGCTCCTTGTGACCTTGGGTAAGTCACTTTATCTACCTGTGCCTCAGGCACCAAAAAGGTAGATTTTTAAGATCTACGGGGCAGGGACCGTGTCTGCAAAATGTCTCTGTAAAGCACTACAAAAATATAGCAGCACTATAACAGAACAAAATATTATTATTAATTAGAAATGAGACTGACAGGCCTTATATAAGGCTGATTATTTCACATTTGATCCACCAATTTCCCATTTCTGTGTGCTGTGTTGGAGTTAGAGGGTGTGGGTAAAGGGCTTAATTGCCCCAGGGTGGAGGGTTATTCCTCCTGGGAGGTGTAATGGGCAGGTTAACCCCTTCATTACCTTAGTGGTTAGTGACTAAGGTAATGAAGCTCTTCTTTTATTTTATGTATACACGGTAGGATTGGAGCGGGGCATCTCTGGAGCTGAACCACATTACTTTCAGGTCCGGAGACTCCCAGCTTCCTGAGGTACAGACCCCAGTATGGGGTGCTGGTATCTCTTGCAAGTTTAAATGTCCCGGGCCACGTGACACAGGAGATTTAAACTTGCAGGAGATACCGGCACCCGATACAGAGGCCTGCACCTCGGGAAGCAGTGGGGTCCCGGACCTGAAAGTAATGTGGTTCATCTCCTGAGACCCCTTGCTTCCATCCGTCTTTATGGTATGTACTACAAATAAAAATGTTATTTAAAAATGCAAAGTGCTGCGGGGGGAGATGCAGAGAGAGACTGGTGCAGCCTCCCTGTAGGATTAATGCAGCGGGAGTCCTGTTCAGAAGCAGGTACCACCGCTGCATTAATCCTTCTGGGAAATTAGTGGACAGGACTTTTGGGTGTGGGGAAGCCATGATCGGGCTGCAGTCAGGCTCCGTTCAGCTAGAGTTTCCTTGCACCCAAAATGAACATAAATAACACTGCATCTGTACACAGAAAAGTTTACCTTGGGGTGGACGGCCTCCATTAGCACACTGGTCCCGGGTGCAGATACAGATGTTGGGCCCAACTTCCAACACGGGCTGGAGGGGAGGAGACCCGGCATGCAAGGCAGGCCCACTGCAGCAGATGAAGCCCAGCCGCAATCAGAGTTTGGCAGCCAGCACAGAAGTTGGGCCCGACCTTTAGTCATACCCAATTTCCATCACCGGACGAGCCCAGGACAGATCCCAGTTCTTGCACCCTGTCAGCATCCTTGAATCTTTCCATTTGGAAACTCTACAGTGATTTGTTATTGCCACTTACAGCATAGAATAATACTTGTGACTCTTGTCTTTGTGTGATCTTCCCCACTAAATTTACTGCTGACCCTGAAGCAATCATATAAGTGCTTTTTATGCCACCTAGAACTACTGTTTCTGCTTTGGGTTGTATTGTTCCTGTCTGTGTTTCCTTCTCATAAACATGAAACCTGATTTGATTCACTCTCCACTGATGTACTGTTTACTTTTTATTACTACTACTACTATTACTACTTTTATTTAGGAAGCAATGCTTTTATACATACAGTATATCTCATTTATAAATCTGCAGCATTTTATTATAATTACCACTTTCTCACTATCACATGAATTTTCCATAAATCTTTAATTGTTCTCTCAAGCCATAGTTGTCTCAGTGTACAGTATTTTGTCACTTTCTGTGAGATGATCAGTCTCTTTGTATGTCTCCCCTGCATTTTCAAATTGCTCATTTTGGTCAGGTATCTGTCTTTCACAGTTGCACCAGACAGTTTACATACTATACAGGCAACAGCTTCAACTACATGGGTGGACTAGGTGAGAAGAAATAAAATAGAGGGAGGGCATAAAAAGTAAAACAAAATACACAAAAATATAAATACTGTAATATAATGGAATCTCAAGTACGCTTTGCCTAAGGATATATTTTTTGTTGCATGTATTTTAGGCATCTCTTTAATCAAACATAATTTCACATCTTTTGGGGTCTTAGTTGCTATATAAGCAATTTAGGGAGGGTTTGAGTCTTAATGAATAAACTGGCTGTTCAGTAGCATACTGTAACTGATGGTTTTTGTTTGTTTTTCCTTTTCTCACTTGATGACAGTTACAAATATGTTCACAGATTTTTGCAGATGTACAGCACAGCTCATAATCTTTCAAATTTGGTTTTATCATATAACTTATATGTAAGATGATTTTGCACTAATAGAATATTGGTTTTAAAAAGTCTATGAAAGATGGTGATTAGATTGAGGTAGGCCAATCAGAGATATGACTGTTAGGTCAATTTTATATAGATTTTGAAGTTTTTAGAGTTATACAGTATTTCTGATGAATACTATAGTAATAGAATTTCTAATTACAGTACATCAATCTTCAGGTATAAATTGCAGTAAAATTAAATGAAGAATTTGGCCCAGAAACTCGATCAACTACAGCAAGGTTAATAGTCAGTTCACCATGTTAGAAACTAATGGAGTAAAAATAATGGACACTAAACTTAAAAAGAAAACTAACTAAAGTTAGAAATACTGTGGTAGAGTGGTAAATGTATATAAAACAATGCATGTATGTGAGCTGCTAAAGTTTGATAAGAAAACAAGCAAGCTATGCATTCCTATATGTGCATCTACATTGCTGTTGCACTGCTCCAGTCTGATTTCCACAGAATGCAAAGTAGATGAACCAAGGTTGGCTTGCTGCAGCTCACGGAGACTTACACAAGATGCAGGTGGTCTTGCCAGTGACGTTGAGAAGGAGCAGGCATGATGCAAGGAAAACTAGTCTCCAAATGAGCAAAAGAAGAGCTAGAGAAATGTATGAGTTCTGAAAAGTCATCCGAGCACTGGTCCGAGCAGGGTGCAAGGAAGCAAAGCGCGTCAGGGAAAATCAGTTGTTTCAAAAAAACGCAAGCAACAGAGGCAGGCTAAGCTAGCTGCCAAAAAAGACAGAGTGGAATGAGAATAGAAAGTGCGCATAGAGTCAGTACTTGAAGAGACTCTGAGTGCACATGTTACAAGAACTTTGTCGCCGGTGTTCCCTTCAACCACGACTACACGTTGTGGCCAAAAACTGTTTGTGCTTCATGCCCTCAGTACCAGATAATTCCCCCAAAGGGGAATGCCAAACTTACTGGTAGACAAGAAAAAAGTCTTAGAAAAAGACTTTGCACTAAGGAGAATTAAATCCATAGATCCCATCGGAAGTCCGAAAATCTGGTAAACACAGAAAAGACTTAAGATGAGTGGTGATTTGATGGCCTGGAAGTCAAAGAAGAAGAAAAGGGAAGACTCCAACCCCATATTACCTGGGTGCTATCTGTCACTCCACCCATTCTCTTTTAATGCACAATTATGCCTCGAGAGGGAGTTGAGGAAAGGGATACGGCTGTGAGTTACCCTAGCTACCCACAAACAGGGGGGCAGGGGGGGATGTTACATGGGCAAACCTATTTACTACAGCTAGAGCTGTTTGTTGTTGGCCAGGCAGTGGTTAATTCCTACCTGGAGGAAGGCAGCACTACTACCAGCCTAGCTGAGTCTACCAAGGGATTTAAAAGTCAGGAAAGGGAACTGATTCTCTGTCTCTCCTTGGTCTGCATACAGACCACACATGCAATTTATTGACCCCTAGGGACACCAGGGTTTGCGGGCCATATCTCTGTGTCCTTGATGCCAAGGGACACCAGTTATCTAAATATACGTATATGGACTTTCATACCCCGGAGAAGCTGAACTTTGGCCTAGAAAAAGTCTATACTTTATGTTGCAGAACTTGGGCTTGGAAAAGCCTATACTTTGTGTTGCTGAAAACGCCTGAACAAAAGCCTACAGTATTTTCCCCAAAACCTGTCTCCTGTCTTCACCACTCCATGCATCACCTACAGTCAGACAGTAGCTGTAAAGACAAATATGATTTTATCTTTTATTAAATGTGGTAGGGATGGAAGGGAAGAAACATATTTTTTCAAGTGAAACTTCTTTAGTGGCACTGGCATCCTGAAAAATCTCATAGAGAAAAAAACTGAAAACTTGAACGAAAATAATAACGAAAGTGAGTGACTGCGCATGTGCGGAATTGGCCTGCACTAGTAGTACACATGCACAGACACACTAGCCAATGGATGCACATTCGCATGTCGGCTCCCTGGGAGAACAGTGCCATTGACTGTGATTGGCTCCCCAGGGCATCTGGGCCAGGGTTTGATTTAGAGGCGGAGGTATCAGCCCTAGGCCTCCACACAGACTCACCTTGCTGCCCCTGCAGCCAGAACGTATGGTGCTTTGTAGCTAATAGCGCGGCATGCTTGGCATGACACCGTCCCCCTGACACCGTCTCCCCAGGAAGTGAGCAGGGCCCTGCAGACAGAACCTACGGAGCAGGGCTTGGCCGGAACTGCATGATTGCGGAGCGAACCTCACGGTGACAAGTGCCTGCTCTGGCATGGTGATACCAGTCCTACTCACTGCTGTGGGACACACTATCCAATGTGTGCACATGTGAAAACTGGCTCTGGGAGCAAGGCCGAGGTACCGACACTCACCTCGCAGGCCGTGCAGCCGGAACATGCGGTACAGCATTGGCCCAGATCTGCACGAGTACAGGGCAAACCTCACAGCGCCGAGTGCCTGCTCCGGCATTGTGATCCCGGCCCTGCTCACTTCCTGTAGAGACGGTGTCAGGGGGACGGTGTCATGCCAAGCATGCCGCGCTGTTAGCTACAAAGCCTGCGATATTGCCCAGGGCTGTTGTAACACGTAGATCACCACAAACCAGACGCAACCGCGAGGCTGAGGTAGGGAATTGTACGCCAACCCACACCGCGAGGGCGCACTTAGAGTGTAGAGTAGTCTTTGAAGCGGGTCAGTAGTACAGAAGTTAGAATAGTTTTTTATACTTGCCGGGTCTGGACAGGAGAGTAGCGGATCTTTGGGGTACTTAGTTGAGGTTTGGATTGGAGAGTGGAGAATGGTCATTGCGAGGGTAGCCGTGATCAATATATGAGAGTACAGGATAGTCGTACATAAGCCGGGTCAGGAGAGAAGAAGTGCGGAATCCAATATACGAAGCAGGGTCAGGCAACAGCAGGATCAAGGCAGACAATGATCAAGGCAGGAAGACAGCAAGGAGCCAGGAAGAAGTAAACTGATAGGCTGCTGGGTCGCACAAGTGCACCAAATTGTGCAGCTTGATTTGAAGTGAGGGCAGAACTCAGTGTAGTATATTGCAATCCGCGTGTCACCGACGTCAGAGCGTGATGACCCGACCATGCACCACTCACACACCGCGCATCGCCGACGTCAGAGCGGGAACGAAGTCTGGGGGCAGGGACCGAGGGATGACTGGCAGATCGCACACTGTCCGTGCGTCACACGCCCCCGATGTCAGAGCGGGGGCGGAGTCCGGAGGCGGGACCTGCGGGGGGTCGAGCCATTCTTGCACCGTCCACGCACGCGCATGTAGAAAGGACGCCGCAATGTTGCGCATCCTTGGCGTCTCCAGAGGTTGAAGGGAAGGTATGAGATAATGAGTTTAAGCCGCCAAGATGGTGAATTTTCACAGCTGCGTAATACACATACAAAGGCGCCAGCCTTTAATCTATAACTTTGCCCGGCGTACCACTCTGAATACCAGGGTCATGACGTGCTATGTTTTCCAACCTTTTAGCAATTGACTCGGGATTCTATCGGGCGCAGAAAATTGCAATTAAATCTGAAGCCATTATAATTAAACAGATCAACCATGTGTGTTGGGCGACGCGAATGCAGCATGAACACGGGGATGCACAATTTATAGCGCGTGGAGTACAGCAGATCCGACGACAATGGCTCAGAAAAGTTTTAGAATAAATGCTGGCGCAGAAGTACTCACACACATTTACACACACATACATACACACACACACACACATATAAACACACAGTCTAAATATAGAAGTTTACCTAATAAAAATATTAAAACATCGACCCTTTAAGTCATGCCACCCATGTAGCACCGTTACGTATGTTACATGACCTGTTGCCCATTGTTGTGCAATACACACACCCTCACACTCTCACACACCCTCACACTCTCACACTAAAATCTACCATTTAAATTAAAAACAACAGCAGAGCATAACATGCAAGCTCTCTATACTGTACATATAACACATGGCATATATACACATTACTGTAATATCGCACATTTAATGTTTTTAGGTTCTAAAAAGGGGTGAGTGGCAAGCACACGCATTCAAAGTCAAACTTGATTGTATTTTATCAATGACTGTGCTTAGATTTTTTTTTTTATAACTTGAATTTTATTGATGAGTACATGCTTGTTATACATATATATATAAAAAAAGAACATTTAAACAAATATTGTTCAAAATAGCATGTAGTGAGCATTAATTTACGCATAACTGACCCACATGGTTTTTCGAGCCCTATTTAACCATGTGGGAAAGGATAGTCATTCATATTGTGAGGAGTCGGGGATAATAATAACAGAAATAAATTATAATAATTTAAAAAAAAAAAAACGAGAAGGGGAGGGAGGAGGGAAGAGGTGTAGGATGGATATGGGAGATCGGAGGGAATGGATGGAATATTCTCTGAAGGTTATTGAGAGGTCTTTGCTGCCACTGAATAGCCATAGTAGCTAAGGAAAGGCATATATGAGCGGACTCATATTGTGTGAGGTATTTGTTGTGGAAATGGGCTTCACCCATCTGTAGGAGAACGCATCTATTGCTATCATAGCCAAATTGTGTCACGCTCTACCCCGGGGATGTCTGTCAGTACTATCCAAGGGGTCCAGACTTTTAGGAAATTGTCGCCAGTGTCATTAACTAAGCTAGTTAATTTTTCCATCTGGCAAATAAACCAAATACGATTCTGAATCTTTGGGATAATTGGAATTTCGGGGCGTTTCCATAGTGCTGCGATCTCACACCGCGTTGCTTTTGCGAAATGTGCTATGAGTTTATTATGCGATTGGAACTCCATATTTTTAGCCACTGCCAAAAGTTCCATATGCACAACACTGAAGGAGAACGCATATAAAGTCCTAATGAGGTGGTACCTCACCCCACTCAAATTATCTAAGTTCGCTCCAGGGTCCTCCCCACTGTGTCCCAAACAATGTGGAGGAATAGCTGACCTGTTACATATGCTGTGGTCTTGCCCTCGGATCTCCCTAGTTTGGGAACAAATTAGGAATTGGATCCAGAGGATTTTCGACCTCTCTATTCCCCCAGACCCATGGCTGTTTCTCTTAAAAAGACCAGTAAAAGGCCTGTCAAAATCGCATAATAAACTCATAGCACATTTCGCAATAGATTTTTATGATTTTAATGTTAATAAACACTTTTGAAATTGTGAAAACACTCATAAGTTTCACCTACAACACATGTGCTCGGCACCACACCCCCCACCTTTTTTCCCCACTGTATAAAGCATTAGTAAGACCACGCCTTGAATATGGAGTACAGTTTTAGGCACCACTCCATACAATTGTTTACATTAGAAAAGAGATGCCTAAGAGGGGATATGATAACCATTTACAAAAATATTTACAGGGTCAATACAAGGAGAACTATTCATCCGATGGGCAGTACAAACAACACTGGGTCATCCATTAAGGCTGGGGGAAATGATCTTTAATCAACAAAGAAAAAGGTTGTTTTATAGTAAGGTTAATTACAATTTGGAATTAATTTCCCATGAAGACTGTGATGGCAAATACAATAGATAACTTAAAAAAAAAAAGTTGGACATCTTTTTAGAAAGGAAAGGTATCGGTGTGCAGGAATATACCAAATAAGTAAACATGGGAAGAATGTTGATCTAGGGAGAAATCTGATTGCCAGAATTTGAGTCAGAAAATATATTTTTCCTCATATGAGACATGATTGGATAAAGTTTCACTGGGGTTTTTATTTGTCTTCCTCTGGATCAATATACTATAAAAACAAATATAGGATCTATTGTCTAAATTTAACACAGATTAAGCTCAATGGACATATCTTTTTTTCAACCTTATCTACTATGTACAGGCATACCCCGCATTAACGTACGCAATGGGACCGGACCATGTATGTAAAGCGAAAATGTACTTAAAGTGAAGCAGTCCCTTTTTCCCACTTATTGATGCATGTACTGCAATCGTCATATACGTGCATAACTGATGTAAATAACACATTTGTAAAAGGCTCTATAGTCTCCCCACTTGCGCACAGCTTCGGTACAGGTAGGGAGCCGGTATTGCTGTTTAGGACGTGCTGACAGGCACATGCGTGAGCTGCCGTTTGCCTATTGGGTGATATGTCCTTACTCGCGAGTTGGGTATGCCTGTACTATATCACGGTGCAATTACAATTTATTAGGATAATTTATAATAGGTTCAATTAGTAATTATCTTAGGGCGTATTCCCTTCAGTATTGAACAGACAATTATGGATCTACTGCACTTTTAGTTTTTGCAGGTGCTAATAAATTTTGTGAAAATTATTTCATGACAAAAAAGATGATGTACAATTTTGTAATGGTATTGTAGAAAACTCTTTCTATGAGGCAAATTTATGATATATTCCTCAAAAAAAATCTAAATGTGCATGTGTTTATCTGCAAACCACTATAACAATTTAAAATAAAAATATTTTTTCACAATAAATAATTGTACAAATCTGTTCTGACCCAAAATAAATAAAATGATGCTTCATTCATTCATCAATATATTGACTTTTTAATAGTTGTACTGTAGAACACAGTAAAGAGTGCAGTACTTACAAAGCCTGGCGCAGCATAATATAACAAGTCATAAATCATTGGATGTTTGGCCTGCTCTTTGTTTCATCTCAATAATAATTAAAAAAAAAAAATAAGCTTAGATTTTAAAAATGACTCTCAACTCCGATGACATGACATTTATTTGCAAGTTTTTGAAAACTACATTAACCTTTCCGTGTTTTAGCTATGTCGCAATTTATCTTGTTTTCTAAGACTACAATACATGGCATTGTATCAAATTTCCTATCTAGCACTTCAAAAGTAATTTTTCAATCATTTCAAATGAAATGACACAATAATTCAGTCAATATTTCATTTACTGCCAGGCAGCTGTTGTGATATCAGCTGTAGGTGAACTAAAAATAGTATGTACTTTCCCCAATTTCATATTTTTTTTTGATTACAAGACAGCAGGATTGCTCACGTATGGGACAGATTACCTAACTCTGCTTCCACTAGTACGCAACAGACTCCAGTTTCTAATATGAGAAAATAACATTCCTGTCAATTTATACTTCAAAGTTTCAGCTTTGGCAAAACAATTGGAACCTGTACCCTGTACCATTTCTCCTAATTCGATAAAATATTGACACATTTTTGGGGGTGAAGAGGCAGCTAAGAAATTTGCAAAATCAAACACATATTTAGAGAAAAGGACTGAAGGGCTCATGTTTTTAATAGTTTTTGTTAATGTCTTATTACAGAAGATGACAAGTGTATTTCGAGTAGTAATGAATACCTGGCATAATCGATAATTAACCCCTTAGTGACCATAGGGGTCATGAAGGCATGCATTATGTTCGCGGTGGTAACCAAAGGGTTAATAATCCTAATTATCAACCAAATTACTAGCCATTGCATGCCATAATGTCATAGTATGTTTAATAACAATCTATCGACTAGCTCTGTTAAATCAGGACAAATAAAGTGGCGTTATCCAAAACTGGAATGTCACTAAGCTAATTAATGTATATGCAAACATAATGCCCATACTAGAGCTTGTAAGCATAGGTTTAATGTGAAGTATTTTTCAGGCTAATGCTATGTTATCTTTAAATAACAACATAGCACAATGACATTGAACACCAACCCCCAATATTTTAAACTCCTGAACGCTTCAAATGTTTTATTTTAAAGACGAAAATTACCAGTTGGTCACTCACTCAATGTTAGAGGGATGAGAATTTGTACAGTTTACTAATCCTTTTCTCTTCTGTGAGTGACCATTTTTCTGTGGGTGCAGCCCAATCTAACTGAAGAGCACATATTTAAAGACAGAATAAGCACTCTTGTCATCTCAAGACAGTGAGAATGCGCTTTTATAAGCGAAACGGATGTTGGTTGTTTCCCAAGCGTATGCAGCTTTTATATATCACAGTGTGAAGCTATTTACAGGCATATCCCGGTTTAATGACACTCACTTTAAGTACACTCGCGAGTAAGGACATATCGCCTAATAGGCAAACGGCAGCTCACGCATGCACCTGTCAGCACGTTCTGAACAGCAATACCGGCTCCCTACCTGTACCGAAGCTGTGCGCAAGCGGGGAGACTGTAGAGCCTGTTACAAATGTGTTATTTACATCAGTTATGCACGTATATGACGATTGCAGTACATGCATCAATAAGTTGGAAAAAGGGAGTGCTTTACTTTAAATACATTTTCGTTTTACATACATGCTCCAGTCCCATTGCGTACATAATTGCGGGGTATGCCTGTATTCTGTACTGTACTGTATTCTTCTTCATGTAGCACCTGTTTCCCCCTGCTATGGAAGATCTGGCCACTACATGGGTGTTTCCCCCGGTGCTGTAACTCACCTGCTGGTTACAGGAGGTCTGAGTGGCTCTGCAGATGTTCGGTGGGAGCAGCAACAGGACAGGCTTTCTCCTTCTCATGGTGCAGCGCTTCCATCCCATGAGGATCCTGCTGAAAGAAGGATGGTCCCAACAGGCAATTCTCCTTAACAATGCCCACACTTCAGGGCTGGTACAACGGCATCTTTATTGTACAGACTGCATGGCATCATCTCCATTCCCTGGAGCAGACCCTAGGGGCTTGAGGCCCCAAGGTCCCTCCTAATCTCCTTTCCCCTCTTGCAGGGAAAAGGGTATCACTTGATAACATACAGTTTAGTCACAGCACATTCATAGACCCACTCAATTTGGTGGAGTGTCAGCTTTTAAACCTGGGTGAAGGGCTTGTAACCCCACCCCATAACATGGCAAATCTAGGTACTGACAGGCATCACACCATACACATGTGACCCAGTCAGTACCCTCCCCAGGTATGATACTCTTAACTGCCGGTTTAGGCCTGCCCTGGATAATTTTTTTTGAAGAGACATCCGGTAGCTTCATTCTTCAGACATGCGCAGTTGCGCCGAACTTCTTCCACTTCCTTGACGTCCCTGATGGCGGCACGCAGGAGCAGGCGAGGAGAGTGGGTCCCAGACCGGAGGAGCAGGTGAGGTAATATTAATATCCCCCTGCACCGGTCAATTCTGTGGCCCTGCTAAGCTCCCTCATGCCAAACTCCAGTGTCTGATACTTATCTACACTTGTGTGATACACAGAAGCGCAGGACAGACTCCCTGGTAACTGCCCTGGATAAGGCAACATAGTACCCATCCAGGCTGCAACAGCAGGCTAGGCCCTGCGCAGGAGATTAACCCCAACACTGCCTGTTCCTATCAGGATAATGTTGAGGCCAGTAGAAGGCTATAGCCAGGGGCACTTGGCTACATTCATATAACCCTTATTTGCTACAGTGCATTTTGTGTGTTTTAATGAATTTTAGATGACAAGTGTGCCCCAGAGCTCTCTTTCTTTGAACATGTTATCTTCAAATAACGTGGTGTTTCTAAAGTTTTGGTGTTACTCCCTTCCAGACCCTGGTATTGGGCTCTGAAGGAAAAAATGACCTAGAATAGACAATAAAAGTTAATGAAAAAATATTTTTCCATTTCCATATACTGTATTAACCTCTTGTTAGTTGGCAACCTATGGCCAGCTTGTGCAATGGATACTAACCTCTATGGCAACAAAATAAACAATAAAAATAAACATACAATTTATTTTTTAAATATACACCTCAGTATATATAAAGCTGCCATTATCCCTTAAGTACCTGTGAGGTTACCTAGACTCTCTCAATGAGAATGTTACAGAGAAATAATACCTGAGGGTACGATGGCCTATTGTAATCCATCACTATCCATGCCCATCGAAGACTCACCCGCAACCTTAATTTAAGCAATTTATGCTCTATTGCTTGTAGAATAAGAAATCTTTCAAACTTTTTTATTTTTCTGTTCTCTTCATATTGGACACCCTACCTTGCATATTCTGTCGCTATCAACAACTGTAGGGCTTGTGGTACTTGCATAACCCATGACATTAACTTAAAAATGTTCAGGTATTGTCATTTCCTAATGTTAACCTTAACAAGCTTAGTGAAAATGGTTTGCATATCATTTAGGTTGATTTGCATATTGTGTCATTTACACTAGTAGCATTATAAATGAAAACTGCATTACCGTTAAAGTGACATTAGCGGAAATGGCACTTTAAATAGTCTGACGAAGCAGGGAATCTGAGCCTATATTTAATAGCAATCTTTTCCATGTTTTGTACAAGCATTAAATAGAGAGAATAAGCAGATCCTTTGGCATGTGCATTCAGTTCTTAACATATTGTGTTTCTTTGACTGTTAGGTACCTATAATTGCTTTCAGCAGGGATTTGGTAAAGCTGACTATCAATGATCTCTTGATTTGGCCCTGTCCCCATGATAATGCCATTATTATCATTATTACCGTAGCCCCTTTTCACCGTCACTAAAGGAACTATCAGTACTGCTGTTACCTGTTTGGCTACCAGAAGGCCTGAGCCTCCGCCACCGAGATCCTGGAGTGATATCTCGTTCGCCCAGTGCAGTGCCTCCACCTGAGAGGGATCCCAACGTGCTAGGATAAGCTACTCACAGGAACAATACCAATAACAATCCCACACAGGGTATATAATAACTGGTTTCACTGAAATAGGATAATCAACCTGTACCCCACAATATATAGCCCACACACAACCTTAGTACACCAGAGGAGTGTCCCCAAAGTACATTGGGTGCTAGGCACCAATACCCTGATGTCCTTCCCCAATGTCTAGGCCCACCCGAAAGTGTGTGGAATAGCGCAATCCCATGAAACGTTGGTGCACTTGGTGTGGTACCTGTCCATGTGCTCCAGAACCCGGGTATTGCCGAATAACAAATGGGGATCCGCTAATCCAGCGACGTCGTCGTCTGTGAAGGCGTCCGCCTCTGCGTGGGGTGAACTCTGGCTGGAGGGTCTCACCTTTAAAGAGTCTGGATGTAGGTGATCTGGTCCCAGACCACAGGCCGTAATCACCGCATGGCGTCTCACTAGTGCTATAGGCTAACTATAGGCAGCTACTGGGGAAATGTCCCTAGCTATGGGCTTTCCCTGTAGCAGCCACAATCTGGTGCGAGTCGGTACTTAGCTTGGGCCTAAAGGGTGTACCTGGCCTAGCCTGGGAGTAACTTGCACCCAGACACTACCTTACCCCTCTGCGTACCTGCTCATCTGGCGTGGTCCCTACAGAGCGCGCCAAATGTATCCATCACTAGCCGAGATTCTACGAGCCCTATTGGCTCCTGCCGCCCATGTGGTAGCAGCCCTAGAGGCTGCTGGGACTTGTAGACCCGTGTGGAGCCTTCCTAATGGCCGCCGCACTGCCCTAGCCACTGCGTATGTGCGAGGCTTCAATGCGCATGCACCCTTAACAAAGATAGCCGCCGCCCATAGCATGAACCACCCCGGAGCTCCCGATGTTGCTGCAGACCTCCCGCAGAGTAGCTGACATCTTGTTGGGTCTGCCTGCCAAGCTGGCGGCACCCGGCATCTCCCTATAGCCTCACCCCACACTCCCCGCACCGGAAGGTAAGGGGACAAAGGGGACCTGGCTACATCATTATTATTATTATTATGCATGCTGCTGTCACACAAAGAACAAAGCATGATAAGAGAAAAGAGGGGGGAACGTCCTTCTTAACATCCAGTAGCATCTCACAAAAGGGATATGTTAACCCTTTCCGGTCGAATGTTGGAGTATATCCAACAAAATAGTTTTGTACTTACGGTCCAATGTCGGATCGGGAGGAGGGAGGGGAAGATGTGCAGTGAGGCACCGTCAGCACATCCCCCACATTCCCCTTGCACCGCACTGATGATCACCCCCCCCCCCTGCACCGGCCCCTGCACTGGTCCGCCCACTCCCAAAGGCTTGCGCTGATCCGCCCACCCCCAAAGGCCTGCGCCAATCCGACCACCCCCCCAGCCCTGCGCCGATCCGACCACCCCCCCAGCCCTGCGCCGATCCGCCCACCCATCCAGCCCTGCGCCGATCCCCCCCCAGCTCTGCACCGACCCGGCCACTCCCCCCCCCCAGCCCTGCACCGATCTGCCCGCCCCCCCCAGCCCTGCACTGATCCCCGCAGGCAGCCCGACGTTGACTCCCAGCAGCTGACACCTGAGGTAGGGAGGCTGGGGGGTAGGGAGGGGGGGGGGTGGTGTCAGTGTGCAGTGTGTGTGTGCATGCAGTGAGTGTGTGTGCAGTGAGTAGTGCGTGCAAGTGTGCAGTTAGTAGTGAGTGCATGTGTGCAGTGAGTGCGTGCGTGTGTGCAGTGAGAGTGTGTGTGTGTGTGTGTGTGTGTGTGTGTGCAGTGAGTGTACGTGTGTGCTGCAAGTAGTGAGTGTGTGCAGTGAGTGTGTGTGTGCAGTGAGTGTGTGCGTGTGTGCAGTGAGTAGTGAGTGTATGCGTGTGTGCAGTGAGTAGTGAATGAGTGCGTACGTGTGAGCATTGAGTAGTGAGTGCGTGTGTGCAGTGAGTGCATGTGTGCAGTGAGTGCGTGTGTGCAGTGAGTGCGTGCGTGTGTGCAGTGAATGTGTGCATGTATGCAGTGAGTGCATGCATGTGTGCAGTGAGTAGTGAGTGTGTTCAGTGAGTAGTGAGTGAGTGCATGTGAGTAGTGTGTGTGCAGTGAGTAGTGCAGTGTGTGCAGTGAGTGCGTGCAGTGAGTGCGTGCGTGTGTGCAGTGCGTGCGTGTGTGCAGTGAGTTTGTGCGTGCAGTGAGTAGTGAGTGCGTGCGTGCATGTGTGCAGTAAGTAGTGAGTGAGTGCGTACATGTGTGCAGTGAGTAGTGAGTAGTGAGTGTGTGTGTGCAGTGAGTGCGTGCGTGTGTGCTGTGAGAACGTGCATGTGTGCAGTGAGTGTGTGCGGGTGTGCAGTGAGTAGTGAGTGTGTGCAGTGAGTGCATGCATGCAGTGAGTGTGTGCATGTAGTTAGTGCATGCGTGCGTTTGTGCAGTGAGTGCGTGTGTGCAGTGAGTAGTGCGTGCGTGTGTGCAGTGAGTAGTGAGTGAGTGCGTGCGTGTGTGCAGTGAGTACGTGTGTGCAGTGAGTGTGTGCGTGTGTGCAGTGAGTGCGTGCATATGTGCAGTGAGTGTGTGCATGTGTGCAGTGAGTAGTGAGTGTGTGCAGTGAGTAGTGAGTGTGTGCAGTGAGTAGTGAGTGTGTGCAGTGAGTAGTGAGTGTGAGTAATGAGTGAGTGCATGTGAGTAGTGTGTGTGTGCAGTGAGTAGTGCAGTGTGTGCAGCGAGAGCGTGTGTGTGCAGTGAGTGTGTGTGCTGTGAGTAGTGAGTGTGTGCAGTGTTTGCGTGCGTGCAGTGAGTGCGTGCATGCATGTAGTGAGTGCGTGCGTGTGTGCAGTGAGTAGTGCAGTGTGTGCAGCGAGAGCGTGTGTGTGCAGTGAGTGTGTGTGCTGTGAGTAGTGAGTGTGTGCAGTGTTTGCGTGCGTGCAGTGAGTGCGTGCATGCATGTAGTGAGTGCGTGCGTGTGTGCAGTGAGTGCGTGTGTGCAGTGAGTAGTGCGTACGTGTGTGCAGTGAGTAGTGAGTATGTGTGTGCAGTGAGTACGTGCGTGTGTGCAGTGAGTGCGTGCATATGTGCAGTGAGTGTGTGCGTGTGTGCAGTGAGTGCGTGCGTGCAGTGAGTAGTGAGTGTGTGCCGTGAGTAGTGCAGTGTGTGCAGTGAGTAGTGCGTGTGTGCAGTGAGTGCATGCGTGTGTGCAGTGCGTGCAGTGCGTGCATGTGTGTAGTGAGTGTGTGCGTGCAGTGAGTAGTGAGTGCATGCATAATTGTGTGTGCAGTAAGTAGTGAGTGTGTACGTGTGTGTGTGCAGTGAATGTGTGCGGGTGTGCAGTGAGTATTGAGTGTGTGCAGTGAGTGCGTGTGTGTAGTTAGTGCGTGTGTGCAGTGAGTGTGTGTGTGCAGTGAGTAGTGCGTGCGTGTGTGCAGTGAGAAGTGAGTGAGTGCGTGCGTGTGTGCAGTGAGTAGTGAGTACATGTGTGCAGTGAGTATGTGCGTGTGTGCAGTGAGTATGTGCGTGTGTACAGTGAGTGCATGCATGTGTGCAGTGAGTGCGTGCATATGTGCAGTGAGTGTGTGCGTGTGTGCAGTGAGTAGTGAGTGTGTGCAGTGAGTAGTGAGTGTGTGCATTTAGTAGTGAGTGTGTGCAGTGAGTAATGAGTGTGTGCAGTGAGTAGTGAGTGAGTGCGTGAGTAGTGAATGTGTGTGTGCAGTGAGTAGTGCAGTGAGTAGTGCAGTGTGTGCAGCGAGTGCGTGTGTGTGCAGTGAGTGAGTGTGCTGTGAGTAGTGAGTGAGTGCAATGTGTGCGTGCATGCACAGTATGTAGTGAGTGCGTGCGTGTGTGCAGTGAGTGCATGTGTGCAGTGAGTAGTGAGTGAGTGTGTGCGTGTGTGCAGTGAGTAGTGAGTGTGTGCAGTGAGTAGTGAGTGTGTGCAGTGAGACGTGAGTGTGTGCCGTGAGTAGTGAGTGTGTGTAGTGAGTAGTGAGTGCATGCATGTGCAGTGAGTAGTGAGTGTATGCAGTGTGTAGTGTGTGTGTGCGTGTGCAGTGAGTAGTGAGTGAATGCGTGCATGTGTGCAGTGAGTAGTGAGAGAGTGCGTGCATGTGTGCTGTGAGTAGTGAGTGCGTGTATGTGTGCAGTGAGAGTGTGTGTGCGTGTGAGCTGTGAGTAGTGAGTGTGTGCAGTGAGTAGTGCAAGCAGTGAGTGTGTGCTGTGAGTAGTGAGTAGTGAGTGCGTGCATGTGTGCAGTGAGTAGTGAGTGTGTGCAGTGAGTAGTGAGTGTGTGCTGTGAGTAGTGTGTGTGTGCAGTGAGTAGTGTGTGTGCAGTGAGTAGTGAGTGTGTGCAGTGAGTAGTGAGTGTGTGCTGTGAGTAGTGAGTGTGTGCTTTGAGTTTGCGTGGTTTTTTTCCCGAAAGTTAAACTAGACCTACTGGCGCACTTAATGAAAATTTAATTGGACCGCAAAGGGTTAAAGGAAGTACAACATCTCTTAAGTTTAGGTTACCAATTAACATGCTTGCAAACCTCAGATGTGGTGCAACTGTGCATGACTACTGTTGCTTTCATGTAAGGAAGGGAAACATTTATTTGCATGGATGCAGAAACAGTGAGCCATGCTACATCTCTAATATAGATATTCATTTAAAAATTCTTATTAAAAAATGGTGAACAGGATATTTCAGACAACATGCTGATCCATTCCTTAATGCTAAATGTATACTGTATATTGTATATATAGCCATGTGTAAAATTGGTGTTACATATCTCTCTCATTCTGGGCAGTAATCCCTGGTAAAAGGGCAGGGTTGCCAGAAGTCACCATGGAGGTTTGCCCTCAACCCCTGTGTTATGTAAGTGTAGCAAAGGAAGTGACAGCATGCTCTGTGTCCACTGTTAGTGACACAGAGGTGGGTCTTTCTGGAACCTATATATTATGCATCACTTCCTAAAGTTAGTCAGTCAAGTGTGTGTGCAGTGAGTAGTGCAGTGAGTAGTGCTGTGTGTGCAGCGAGTAGTGCAGTGTGTGCAGTGTGTGCAATGCGTGCGTGTGTGCAGTGAGTGTGTGCGTGCAGTGAGTAGTGAGTGCGTGCGTGCATGTGTGCAGTGAGTAGTGAGTGCGTGTGTGCATTGAGTGCGTGCGTGTGTGTGTGCTGTGAGTGCATGCGTGTGTGCAGTGAGTGTGTGGGTGTGCAGTGAGTAGTGAGTGTGTGCAGTGTGTGCGTGTGTGCAGTGAGTGCGTGCGTGTAGTGAGTGTGTGCGTGTGTGCAGTGAGTGCATGTGTGCAGTGAGTAGTGCGTGCGTGTGTGCAGTGATTAGTGAGTGAGTGCGTGAGTAGTGAGTGTGTGTGTGGAGAGAGTAGTGCAGTGAGTAGTGCAGTGTGTGCAGCGAGTGCGTGTGTGTGCAGTGAGTGAGTGTGCTGTGAGTAGTGAGTGAGTGCAATGTGTGCGTGCGTGCACGGTATGTAGTGAGTGCGTGCATGTGTGCAGTGAGTGCATGTGTGCAGTGAGTAGTGAGTGAGTGCGTGCATGTGTGCAGTGAGTAGTGAGTGTGTGCAGTGAGTAGTGAGTGTGTGCAGTGAGACGTGAGTGTGTGCCGTGAGTAGTGAGTGTGTGTAGTGAGTAGTGAGTGCATGCATGTGCAGTGAGTAGTGAGTGTATGCAGTGTGTAGTGTGTGTGTGCGTGTGCAGTGAGTAGTGAGTGAATGCGTGCATGTGTGCAGTGAGTAGTGAGAGAGTGCGTGCATGTGTGCTGTGAGTAGTGAGTGCGTGTATGTGTGCAGTGAGAGTGTGTGTGCGTGTGAGCTGTGAGTAGTGAGTGTGTGCAGTGAGTAGTGCAAGCAGTGAGTGTGTGCTGTGAGTAGTGAGTAGTGAGTGCGTGCATGTGTGCAGTGAGTAGTGAGTGTGTGCAGTGAGTAGTGAGTGTGTGCTGTGAGTAGTGTGTGTGTGCAGTGAGTAGTGTGTGTGCAGTGAGTAGTGAGTGTGTGCAGTGAGTAGTGAGTGTGTGCTGTGAGTAGTGAGTGTGTGCTTTGAGTTTGCGTGGTTTTTTTCCCGAAAGTTAAACTAGACCTACTGGCGCACTTAATGAAAATTTAATTGGACCGCAAAGGGTTAAAGGAAGTACAACATCTCTTAAGTTTAGGTTACCAATTAACATGCTTGCAAACCTCAGATGTAGTGCAACTGTGCATGACTACTGTTGCTTTCATGTAAGGAAGGGAAACATTTATTTGCATGGATGCAGAAACAGTGAGCCATGCTACATCTCTAATATAGATATTCATTTAAAAATTCTTATTAAAAAATGGTGAACAGGATATTTCAGACAACATGCTGATCCATTCCTTAATGCTAAATGTATACTGTATATTGTATATATAGCCATGTGTAAAATTGGTGTTACATATCTCTCTCATTCTGGGCAGTAATCCCTGGTAAAAGGGCAGGGTTGCCAGAAGTCACCATGGAGGTTTGCCCTCAACCCCTGTGTTATGTAAGTGTAGCAAAGGAAGTGACAGCATGCTCTGTGTCCACTGTTAGTGACACAGAGGTGGGTCTTTCTGGAACCTATATATTATGCATCACTTCCTAAAGTTAGTCAGTCAAGTGTGTGTGCAGTGAGTAGTGCAGTGAGTAGTGCTGTGTGTGCAGCGAGTAGTGCAGTGTGTGCAGTGTGTGCAATGCGTGCGTGTGTGCAGTGAGTGTGTGCGTGCAGTGAGTAGTGAGTGCGTGCGTGCATGTGTGCAGTGAGTAGTGAGTGCATGTGTGCATTGAGTGCGTGCGTGTGTGTGTGCTGTGAGTGCATGCGTGTGTGCAGTGAGTGTGTGGGTGTGCAGTGAGTAGTGAGTGTGTGCAGTGTGTGCGTGTGTGCAGTGAGTGCGTGCGTGTAGTGAGTGTGTGCGTGTGTGCAGTGAGTGCATGTGTGCAGTGAGTAGTGCGTGCGTGTGTGCAGTGATTAGTGAGTGAGTGCGTGAGTAGTGAGTGTGTGTGTGCAGTGAGTAGTGCAGTGAGTAGTGCAGTGTGTGCAGCGAGTGCGTGTGTGTGCAGTGAGTGAGTGTGCTGTGAGTAGTGAGTGAGTGCAATGTGTGCGTGCGTGCACGGTATGTAGTGAGTGCGTGCGTGTGTGCAGTGAGTGCATGTGTGCAGTGAGTAGTGAGTGAGTGCGTGCGTGTGTGCAGTGAGTAGTGAGTGTGTGCAGTGAGTAGTGAGTGTGTGCAGGGAGACGTGAGTGTGTGCCGTGAGTAGTGAGTGTGTGTAGTGAGTAGTGAATGCATGCATGTGCAGTGAGTAGTGAGTGTATGCAGTGTGTAATGTGTGTGTGCGTGTGCAGTGAGTAGTGAGTGAATGCGTGCATGTGTGCAGTGAGTAGTGAGAGAGTGCGTGCATGTGTGCTGTGAGTAGTGAGTGCGTGTATGTGTGCAGTGAGAGTGTGTGTGCGTGTGAGCTGTGAGTAGTGAGTGTGTGCAGTGAGTAGTGCAAGCAGTGAGTGTGTGCTGTGAGTAGTGAGTAGTGAGTGCGTGCATGTGTGCAGTGAGTAGTGAGTGTGTGCAGTGAGTAGTGAGTGTGTGCTGTGAGTAGTGTGTGTGTGCAGTGAGTAGTGTGTGTGCAGTGAGTAGTGAGTGTGTGCAGTGAGTAGTGAGTGTGTGCTGTGAGTAGTGAGTGTGTGCTTTGAGTTTGCGTGGTTTTTTTCCCGAAAGTTAAACTAGACCTACTGGCGCACTTAATGAAAATTTAATTGGACCGCAAAGGGTTAAAGGAAGTACAACATCTCTTAAGTTTAGGTTACCAATTAACATGCTTGCAAACCTCAGATGTGGTGCAACTGTGCATGACTACTGTTGCTTTCATGTAAGGAAGGGAAACATTTATTTGCATGGATGCAGAAACAGTGAGCCATGCTACATCTCTAATATAGATATTCATTTAAAAATTCTTATTAAAAAATGGTGAACAGGATATTTCAGACAACATGCTGATCCATTCCTTAATGCTAAATGTATACTGTATATTGTATATATAGCCATGTGTAAAATTGGTGTTACATATCTCTCTCATTCTGGGCAGTAATCCCTGGTAAAAGGGCAGGGTTGCCAGAAGTCACCATGGAGGTTTGCCCTCAACCCCTGTGTTATGTAAGTGTAGCAAAGGAAGTGACAGCATGCTCTGTGTCCACTGTTAGTGACACAGAGGTGGGTCTTTCTGGAACCTATATATTATGCATCACTTCCTAAAGTTAGTCAGTGAAGTGTGTGTGCAGTGAGTAGTGCAGTGAGTAGTGCTGTGTGTGCAGCGAGTAGTGCAGTGTGTGCAGTGTGTGCAATGCGTGCGTGTGTGCAGTGAGTGTGTGCGTGCAGTGAGTAGTGAGTGCGTGCGTGCATGTGTGCAGTGAGTAGTGAGTGCGTGTGTGCATTGAGTGCGTGCGTGTGTGTGTGCTGTGAGTGCATGCGTGTGTGCAGTGAGTGTGTGGGTGTGCAGTGAGTAGTGAGTGTGTGCAGTGTGTGCGTGTGTGCAGTGAGTGCGTGCGTGTAGTGAGTGTGTGCGTGTGTGCAGTGAGTGCATGTGTGCAGTGAGTAGTGCGTGCGTGTGTGCAGTGATTAGTGAGTGAGTGAGTGCGTGTGTGCAGTGAGTAGTGAGTGTGTGCAGTGTGCAGTGTGTGTGTGCATGTGCAGTGTGTAGTGAATGAATGCGTGCATGTGTGCAGTGAGTAGTAAGTGAGTGCGTGCATGTGTGCTGTGAGTAGTGAGTGCGTGCATGTGTGCAGTGAGAGTGTGTATGTGCGTGTGTGCTGTGAGTAGTGAGTGTGTGCTGTGAGTTTGCATGCAAAAAAAAAAGCTGTTTGTGGGTTTTTTTTTTCGAAAGTTAAATTAGACCTACTGGCGCACTAAATGAAAATTTAATTGGACCGCAAAGGGTTAAAGGAAGTACAACATCTCTTAAGTTTAGGTTACTAATTAACATGCTTGCAAACCTCAGATGTGGTGCAACTGTGCATGACTACGGTTACTTTCATGAAAGGAAGGGGAACATTTATTTGCATGGCTGCAGAAACAGTGAGCCATGCTACATCTCTAATATAGATATTCATTTAAAAATTCTTATTAAAAAATGGTGAACGGGATATTTCCTTAATGCTAAATGTATACTGCATATTGTATATATAGCCATGTGTAAAATTGGTGTTACATATCTCTCTCATTCTGTGCAGTAATCCCTGGTAAAAGGGCAGGGTTGCCAGAAGTCATCATGGAGGTTTGCCCTCAACCCCTGTGATGTGTAAGTGTAGCAAAGGAAGTGACAGCATGCTCTGTGTCCACTGTTAGTGACACAGAGGTGGGTCTTTCTGGAACCTATACATTACGCATCACTTCCTAAAGTTAGTCAGTCAAGTGTGTGTCAAGTGAAAGGTCTGCTGCAGACAAGTGCAGTGTGCAGTGAGTTGCAGAGAGAGACAAGCAGACCCACTGTGTCCAGGGCTCTGGCACAGCTGGTTGTCTCCCTTAGGGGAGAGGTGGCAGAAATATACCTGGCTGATTAAAGAGTCAGGAGGGTCCTTCCTAATGAAGTGCAGCTACAAGATGTGCGGCTAAGTTTCGGCCGCTATGATGGGCAGTCTGCCATGCCTGTTGCAAATAGAGATGCCCTTGCTAAAGAGACCCTCCTTGCCTGAGACTGGAGTTATTCAGCAAGAAGATGCACCCAGGAGTTCTCTTCCAGAAACTCCTCCCTGCTACCGTGGAGATCTGGAAGGGATGGAGGCGCTGTACCAACTGTGCGTAGAACTCAGCACTACCTCATACGCCTGTCATGGTGAAATCCCAACTACCAATGAGCGGGAGACTCAGGAGTCCTGTGAGCCAGCAGGTGCACCACACTACACTGAGATGTAACTGGGGGCAGATTATGCACAGAGGGGCCAATATGAGATTGGAGGGGGCCTCAAACCGTTACATATATAATGTATACCCTGTTCATTTAACTAACTGTATTTTTTTAACCACGTATTACTGTATTTGTCATATTAACTATGTCCAGGACATACTTGAAAATGAGAGGTAACTCGCAATGTACAGTATCACTTCCTGGTAAAACATTTTATAAATAAATTAAATAAATAAATACATTTCCTTTTGCTGATTGATGGTTTGAAATTGTTATGTATGTAATATATGCTGCTGACTGGTATTCTTTTTTGGTTCCGTAGTGATTAGAGTTGGTCAAAACTGTCCAAAATGCATTCGTCCAATTGTAAGCATTTTTATTCCTAAAATCGATTCTTTGCTAAATGTTTCACCAAGCATCAAGGTGCTTTTAATGTCACCAAATTAGTACATTTTTTGTGAAATATTGAAGGACAGTGAGTGAAACAGGCCCCGTATTGTGTACAGTGCGAATAGCACAGGGCTGGCACTATCACAAGGATATCACCACCGAAGTTAATGGAGCTTTTCGTACATAGGTAGAGAGAGTCAGTATAGAAACCATGTGTTGTAGCTTGTGTCTTCTCTTATACCATGAAAAATATCACACAATTAGTTACCTCTAACTTAAAGATTGTAGTCAGGTGGACTATATATATATTTTACTCACCATAACTTAACTCAGTATTATGGTATAGCCTATCCCATAGCCTCTTTGCATACCCAGTTAAAATCAACCCCACACTGATGAGACCCATTAAGGTCGAAACAGCTGTCTGTGGGTGGTTTTCTGGGTATGCACCTTAACCCTGGCTGTGCTCAAAGCTGTGACCATGCAGCAAGCTTAAGCCTATAGGGAACCATGTTAAAAATGGTTTTTGAGGCAAAAAGTGACAGTGTGTGCTCATTTGCATGTCATTTCCCAGAATCCCTTGCTGCAGTGGAAGTGCTGTATGCTGGGTGATAATGGGGAAAGGCGGGGTTGCAGACCTGCCTAAGACATGCAGATGAGCATACAGTTGTATTTGCATATATATATATATAGTCACTAGAGTATACAGAGAGCACATGTAAAACTGGAACACACCAAAAGGTATTTCATTTTTATATTTTCCATAGAATAATAAAAAAAATACAAGTACAGTATTCTCTCGCTTCTTCCCGCTACATTTTATTTTCTTCTGCCCCGTCTGTTCTTCGATGTTTTGCGCTGTAAAAGAAATAAGACAATATTAAATATTGACCTGAACGCCACCACGATTACATCAAGATTCATAATCACTTTGGAGGCTACTTTACATTTACGACTATACATTATCGCAACAGGTTTCTTAGGGAGGGTTGGGGGGGTGGTTTACTGGTGCGTAGAGTACAGTTCAATACCGGGTGCATTTTGATGTTTAAGTTAAGTAAACATGTACTCTTTCCAATAGCCGTGGCTGTTCCAGGGAAGTACCCTTCTATGCCTTAAAAATCCATTTATATTGTCTTTCACCGATTTGACTATTAGTGGGCTCAGAGTGTAATGAGCTCTGATTTCGTCCATAATAGTTTTCCGCAAATTCAAAAGGGAGCACTGTCTTTCCCTTCTTGCCATCATAATTCACAATGTCGACCCACTGATTGTTAAGCATAACATTGACATAGTGTTTCAGAATGAGAAGTGCAAATCTGGCAACCTTTCCATCACATCTCCTTAAGTATTTCTCCTATATGCTGTGCGGGATGTCAGTTAACGTGATGTCTGGGATCACCATCAGCTCAGGTCGTGTGTCCTGTGCCATTTGCTGCTGGACTATGCTGGGTGCAACGGGTGGTGGAGCGTGGGCGCTTATGTCAGTGGTGAGGGTACTTGCACTGTGCTTATTGTCATCTCTGGTGTCATTTGCAACTGTACTCTCCGTGGTACAGCAGGTCGTGCAGTGCTTACTTCTGGCTGTGGTGAGTGTAGCGTGTCATCGAGGAGGCTTTCCTCTGGGCATACCTGTGTTTTACCTGGATTATCATCTGCTCGGGTGGGCGGTTGTACTCCGGTGGTGGTGTGGATTGTCTTGGGTGCATGCAGGTCAATTCTGGTGATGGTGAGGGTGCATGGGTTGGGTGCTGGTCTCCAACCTGCTGGTCTCCCACCGACATCTGCCCTACATCAACCGAATAATAGAGCCCTGCGATATTAGTGTCAATATTGTCCATGCGAGCACTCATGCCCCTCTCCATCCTCTCCAAAAGTAGGTCCACCTTGGCCTCCATTCTTTCCCTGTATTGCAGTGTACGTTTGCAAGGTATTTCCTGAACCCTTCTTTTCCAATATGTGCCCGACGAATCTGGCGCTGATGAATGGTGTCAGGTTTTCATCTGGTAGTGCGTCTAAGTTGTCTGGTGATGGGAGGGGCCCATCTGCTTGAGCATGAATGGTGTTAAATTCACCTTATTCATCCTCCAGTTCCTCACCTTCGGCCCTGAATGGGCCTTCACCTTGGGCATGAATGGGATGGGATTCCCGTTGTTTATCCTCCAGTTCCTTACCTTCGGTCCTGAGTGGGCCTTCTCCTTGGTCATAAATTGTGTGGGATTCACCTTGTTCATCCTCTGCTTTGGTCTCGGGTGGGCATACCGCTTTGATATCAATGGCGCAGGGTACATCTTGTTCTGCATCCGGAGGGCTAGGCACGCACCTTTTGCCCTTAGTACTGTATGACTTCTCCCAGTTTCTTCCTCGTATAAAAGGCCCTAGATTCTTTGCCTTGGGAGCTTTCGTTGCCGTTTCTTTAGGCACCTTAGCTTTTCGCTGGGAAACAGCTGCCACCTTTCTCTTTCTCACGACCAGGACAGCCGCATCAATTCTCTTCCTGGGGTTGTAGAATTAGCTAGGGTCCATGGCAGAATACAGTACTAAGCACAATACAGTCCCTGGGCAGCAGTTGCTTCTTATTAAGATACAGTACGCTTGAGAGCCTATGCAATTTCAGTCACCTTTTATTCACACTATCCCAGATTCAATTGAACAGTACAGGTGTAAAAAGAGGGTGTACACTTTCCCACTAAAGTGCTGTACGCTGGGCGTGCGGGCTAATACTGAGCATTCTAAATGCAGTACCATTTAGTACAGAAGCTTGCATACAGTAACTGTGCTTCTTTTATTTTCTTAAGCAGCCATGCTGAAAAAAAGATTTCAAAGGAACTCAGACTGAGAATACAGGACAAGTACATGAGCGGATACAGAATTATGCATATTGAAGGCTGGTTAGTGCGCTCGGGCGTCGAGGTATCTCATAAAGTTGTCTGCTATCATGCTCATGGAAAGACTAAAAGTATAAGCCAGATTTGCACGGTCAGAACAGAGTAAGTATTGTACATTACTTTTTTCTATCATTCCTGTTAAGAAAATGAATGGTAGAATATGTGCACGGGCAGTCTTCTATGCATGGGTACAGTAAGTACAGTTTATTGACAGTACTCTTGAATCATTGACATTTTGTTTTTACTGTACCATAGGGCGGCAAAGCGGGTTGTGAATAATCTTAGCAACGCAAATGATGAACGCTGTGCAGCAGATGTTGGAGAGATTCTGCTGAAGGATCATAACCTGACAATGTCTGAATCCAGTAGCAAAAAAAAATGAAAATAGCAGTGCACAACCAAGAGAAAGGATCCAGTGCAAAAATACTTTATTAGAACATGGTTAAAAAATAGGAGTACGCAGCTCTCCTACGCGTTTCATATGAAATGTACTTTATCAAGGAGCATAGATGTCATTTTCCTTGAGCACTTTTAAACTCTGAGGCAAAGCCGCAATTTCGTGCACGCACCAATTGCTGTCACACGTCCTTCGTTTCAATACGCCCAAGCTCCAGATAATAAAAACAATTATGTGTAACCTCCTCTCCTGTCTGTACCGCGCCTCTCGCAGTCCTGGCATCAAAACAGAGAGTAGAGACAGTGTGAACCCTTGCACACAGATCACCGTGCGCGTGCCAACATACAGCCTCCATGGAGCATCAATCAGGACTGTCAAGGAAACCAGTCATAGGATAAGAAAGAACACAAAATGCTACAATATCTTGTGTGTGTGGATGAAACCTCCTGTGGCGCTGAGGGAAGAATGGACATTGATTCTTGTGCAACAGTTCTTTTCTTTGAGCGGAAAAAACCTCAGAAAAGGAAGACAAAAAAAGGCAAAAAACACTGCAATAGTGTATTACCCAGAGACACTATTGTATACAAATTGAGAGCATTTATGAAAACATAACAATTATGACATTTTGACATGGATTATGAAACAATTAATAGATTAATCGGATAAGAAATAAAACTTCCAAGCGCTTGTGCTAAGGAAGATGTGCTGCTCCGCCGTGGTAAAATTGAAATCCTACTCACCGAACATGAGTAGGACATGTGCAAGGGTTTAGGGTCTTTTCCTCCAGAAGACACCGCTCGCTGTGGGGCGCGTCCGTCTGTTGATGCGGGGGGACCAGCTTCAATGCTCGTGGACTCGTGGATTACTTGCCGCCAGAGTTCGCCCGATTGTCTCCTCCGATGACGTCACCACCTGGATTTCAAAGCTACGGTGTCCCTGAGTTGCCAAAAAGGTTTTTGTATCACAGGTTCAATTAATATTGTATATTGTTTGCACTAGCGCTATTCACACTTATTTCTTCACCACTTTGCGAATATCTTGTGTGACTAAATAAAAAAAAAACATTGAAACAATTACACTAACAATGTTACCATAAAAGTTTAAACCTTAAGCCATAATTACAAAGAAATGTGAATAAAGTTACACTAACACTATTCTTAAGATGACAAAAATGTATCTCCTATTAAACATACAGGGTCATTCACATTTACATAATATATGTTATTTAATACTTCAGTGAGAATTGTGTATCTGACATAAATTCATTTAGCCTCCAGACTATTGCCATTCATTTCTTTTGCGACTATAAAGAAGTTCTGGACACATACAAGACCTAAAAAGAAAAGGTGTGTGATCCAATTAATCACCAATATATATTTTCATTTTTAAATATTTTAATACCCATAAATATTTGAAAAATCTGTATTGTCCGTAATTGCTACTATTTTTATTCATTGGCTAGATTAACAGTGCTTAGACTGAAAACAGGGAGTATCAAATGATTTTAGTTCCCTAACCCATAAGCAAGTTTAAATCTATAAGGTAAAGCAAATTGGAATAACCTTTAGAATACATTTTAAAATACATTTTAAACCCATAAGGTAAAACATTTCAGAGTAGGAATCAAACCAAAAAATGGCTTAAATTCCAATCTACATGAATAACCTGTGAGGCTCGAGTTCTCAAGGTAAAGATCCAAAAGGATTCTCTTCGGTCCAGCAGATTGACTTTATGACCACACCTCTCATTCATGGAAACAATTCCTATACCCATAAACGAAAAGTTTTTTATGCCACCATATTTGTTTTCACAAAAAATGTGTTGAGACTGGATGGGACAAATCTGAATCCAGCATATAGAGAATGAGACGAGATTTGGGATGGAAGTATAGCCGTGACAAGTAAGTTGTTTTAGTGCAATAGTGTTGTTCAGTATGCCCAATTGGCAAGAATGTGCCTGTACAATTACAATACATTATATCTTTTCATTACAGAGTGTATCCAATGATAAGGGTGCCAAACAAGATAAAGAGAGTAGTAAAAGCGCAAGCATGGATCGATAGTGGGGAAACATTTCAGGATGTAATATTTATGGATGAAACGTCAGTGGCCCTGGAAATATTTTGCGCTTTTGCCTTTTACAAAAAAAAAAATGGGCTGTCCCTGAAGCCTCGTCCCAAGCACCTACTGAAGGTCCATGTGTGGGGTGCTATCTCTAGACTTGGAAGAGGGCCCATTGTAATATTTCACGGTACAGTAATTCCAAGATTTTCCATTTTGTTAATAGTTCTTTTTTTTCTATTTGTAATATAATTTTTTATTTTTTGGTTGTACAGGCATCAAGGAAAAAAACGTGTTTTCATAGGGAGATTATCGACCCTATAGTTGAATATATTACTGAAGAATTTACAAATGGTCATACACTGCCGACACGTTTAAATCGAGCAGGGCTAGTTCCGCAAGCCGGGGGATGCCCCGGCTTGCTAGCCCCACTCCCTCGGCGTGCCGCGCGTCACCGATGCGCGGTCACGAGTTATCGGGTGTCAGCGCCCCCTGCACGCGCGTCCAGGGCTCCCCGAGGGAGCCCTGGTGTCCCGCGATCGCGGGACGGCGGCAGGGGGTTCCGGGGGACCTGGCGGACCCGTCAGCGGTAGGGAGAGCGCCCCGATCGGAGGGCGCTCTTCCGCTGCTTCGGCGCGCGCCCGGCACCCTCCGGCGCGCGCCAGGTTACTGCTGCGGCAGAGAATGGGCAAATGCTCGAATAAACTCTGCCGCAGCAGTAGGTTCTTGCAGGATAATGACCCGAAACATATGGCCTCTTTTGCCCATATTCTGTCACGCGTGATCAACTGGGTAAAACGCCGTCTAAGTATGTGCTGTATTGTAAATAGTTGTTGTTTTACACTGGTTTGATCTTTGCACTTACATTGCTGTTTTCTGCCCTAACATTGCAGATCATCCGATTTTAACCCCATAGAACTGAGCTGGCATGAAATGAAACATCACCTGCAGAAAATCGTAAAGCCCGCTAACAAGGAGGAACTAGTAAACGGCATATTACATTTCTGGGAAAATAATCTTTCTGTAGAATGATGCAACAAATATATAGACCACCTTAAGAATGTTTTGCCCGTTCTCATTGGTACGTCAAGGTCTTGCTACTGGCATGCAGAGGGGGATGGGGGGGTTGCACTCTCTGCTGGAATGCATTTTGTTTAAGCAGTGACTGACTGAGTGATTGTGCAGGCATTCATCACTTCTCAGTATTTACCTGCTATACATTTCTGTAATATTCATAATTGCGAATAAGATAGTCATATATTTCTGATACAGTGGCTTTCTTAATTGCTCAATCATTAATTGCTAAAAAGATAATATATGCAAAATTGTATTTTGGTTGATTGAAGCACCTGACATAGTGTAAAAATTGCCCCTCTCTCTCTTTCTCTCTACCCTATAAACTTTCGACAACTCTGTGTGCTCGAAAAGCAAAGTGAAAAAACGGTGTAAATATTTTTTAATTTTGTACAAGAACACTGCAAAAAAAAATGTTACATCTCTCATTTGATAACGCTTAGAATGCTCAAGGCTAAATTACAATTACTGTAGCATCAGCAGACAGAGACCTGTTCTGCGAATTGAAAATTGTAGCGCTATGAACACTCCCCCCCAAATCACCCTCCCCCCATATAGACAAAACAAGTTCATTTTGCCATCTGCTGGATAGACGAAGCAATACAACCAAAAAAATCCTAATTAGGTCTGAGATATGCCTGTTAAATACAGGTGTGAATAACAACACGAAGAGTTGCTGAGAGTTAAGTGGGATGTATATTGATTATATCTTCCATACAAAATGAGAGATGTCCGCTCTTTTGTTGAGGAAAGCCGGAAAAACAAACAGGCCACATCTGTATGGTGTTTTGAGCTTAATGAGGTGTTGTGTGTTTTTGTAGATTTTAATTGGTAAACAATTGTTTGGAGGTCTGTGATCCCTCCTACCAGTATCCATAGCAAGTCTTGAGAGGCAGTTGTTAATGACCAGTCTATTAAGACTTTCCTCTATCAGAGAGGTAAAGCGAATGTTTGCAGAGATAGTGTTAGGATTTCCAGATGAGAAAGGCACACCATGACGTGGTTTTCAAGCTAACAAATGCTTTGGCCAAAAAATTTAACTAAGTGACACTCACTGTTGAGAGAAAAACAGATACGTATTTAACTATAAAATACGTTGGATCAATTTAGCTTCTACGAATGCAAGAACCAGTTTAGTGCTGTACCAGTTACACCACTAGGGAGAAGGCGTAGGATAATTACCAATGATACCAGATGGCCCATGACCCCAAAAAGCTCATGTGCAAAGAATAAAGTGGAAAGCATCCAAAACTCCAAAGGGTAATACTCTAGGGAAGAAGAAGAAGAAGAAGAAGAAGAAGAAGAAGAAGAAGAAGAAGAAGAAGAAGAAGAAGAAGAATAAGAAGAAGACGAAGAAATTGAACTTCCCTGGAAAGCTTTCCTGCACCATCGCGCAAAGCTTACCCCACCTCAGACCCATCGCACCACACTCCAGACCCAGCTCATGCCCCCTTAAACCTATTGGTACCACATTCCAGACCAAGCACACCTGCCCACTGACCCAGTGCAATCCAACTTCAACTGAGCCCACCCCAATTCAGATTCCATGCCCCTCACCAAGGAATGAGCTCCAGTCTGTTTACCTGGTGCCATTTTCAGAAATAGCATGACATTGTCAAATGTTTTTTATTTGTATCCTAGACCAGTATACCTTGCACACCTGTGGCCAGACCTGCCACCAATTGTACACAGGTCCCTGAGGAGGAGAAGGGACTTGAATTAATGGCTTAAAAAAATTGACCTTGTGTTAGAGAGGATGGACCACATTGCGAGGCGCATGGATGGTCTCTATATGCTTGTGCATAGACTGCTACAAGAGAGACCATGACAAATGGAGGCAGCCTCTTCTCCTCTCTCCCACCATGTGCCTCCAACAATACCCAGATGCTGGGAAGCCCATACCATCCTGCTCATTCTGTGATTTTGGAATTGTGCCTATATCCCCCCACGCTACTGCGACTGACCTGCAGGAAAGTTGCATTCCAGAGAAGTTACCTGTGCCTGTTTGCCAAAGCACAGCTGCAGAAAGCACAGCCATGGTGGCATAAACGCACCTATACTAGTCAGTGGGGATCCAGTAGCAGACAACCCTCTTTCCATAATGCCCAGGGAAACTTTTGAAAGCTATGCTGCAAGCTACAGGGCACAGCTACTCGAATTTCGCAATTAATCTTCCAACATCATGTGCCTTTTGAACTTTATGCCATGGTAAGAAGACTAAACTGAATAATTTCAGGAGAGCTATTTTAGATGAACTTGAGGAGCAGTATAAATACACTCCTACAGAATTTAGGAACATCAAAGACACAATTAATGGACTATTACGGTATCTGAGGACTGTGGACTTTTGCAATCATTGATTGAAACTAATCAAAACATTATTTTAATAAACACAGTATATTGTTTAATTATGTATGGGGGGTGCAACTCTGTCGTTTTCAAGTGGAGTCGTTTGGGTGTGCTAGTTTTTAGGTAATGATGTTGCTGATTTGATGAAATGCTCCACTGATGCCATTGTTTAATATAAATACTTTATGCCATTTATTGGGTAGAACATGCAGATTTGCAACTCAATGTTTTCGGCCTCCACGGGCCTTTCATCGTTGGATTCACTAACCTGGAGTGCTGACTTTTATGCCTTTTTCATTCTAATTTTATCCAGGCACTGTGAACACAGAACTAGACGAATGCACCTACAATTACAATTATCTACTTTTAGCCCTTTATGTGTCTTTTTTACTATTGAAATATAAACCACACTTTATTTATTTACAAATACAAAACAATAATACCCATACTTATTTTATTCTAGTGTATATAATGACATGCTATTAAAAACATCTATGTTCAAATACAGAATGGTGTAGCAGGTAGCTTGATTTTATCTGGAAAACATATAAGACATAACTTCTAAATATTTTAATGCAAATACGGTGAATCTTTTAAAATTATTATTCTATGATAAATAAAGTAATTAAGCAGTAAATGTAATTATGTAGCTGTTGAATAATTCCATAATTTCATCAACAAACATGCCTGGTATTCGCATTATCATCTTCCCAGCATGTCTACGGAAGCACATTTTCTAAGTAGGGTACTGTACAATACTTTAAGAACACATTCAATTATTATTAGGATAATCACCATACCTCATACAGAGTATCATAATTATATTGATTGTTGCTTAAATTGCTGTCCAGTTCTGTGCAAGACTGAAGTGAATGTTTAAAAATATTCTACAATTATACAACATTTACATTCATACATTAATAATGTTATTATTTTTTCTGTTTAAAAACGATATCACTTTGAAATGTGTATTTATTTTATACGCAATTGCAATAATGAAATTAACCAAAATGAACATATAACCCTTTTTATCTTTAATAGAGATGTGAAAAACATTCCAAAATGCATGCGTAAATGTTTTTTGCATTATGTATGTACCAAAATGGATTCCTGGTGAACCAATTCACAGAACTTCAAGTTTCTCAGAAATCCCCCATTTTCACCATCAATTTTCTTTTTCACCAAAAAAATCACAGCTCAATCACCATTTACAAGTGATTTGCAAGCATTTTCTTCTCTTCAACAAAACCCATATTTTAAACTTTGGATGGCACTCAACACTATTAATTGAAATGCTTGGTCAATTTAACAATGCTGTGATTCAGCTCTGATTGATTCATAACTTTTTTTTTCCACAAAAAAGGGACAATTTTGCATGGTTTGCAAACTTAGGCTAAAGTTTTGCATATCTCTAGTTTTTAAAGCTTTAGAACATTTTTAACAACTTATTTTAACATGCAAAGTTTGGGTGACTGGGACAGATATTAGAACGTTTAGATGTGTTCTGTCTTGGGCCAGTAATATTTGAAAGGCAGATAAACACATGCAATTCTTCATGCACAATGGAGTCGTCCTTGAATTTCTAATAAACTTTATTCAAAAGCCCAAACAAAAATGAATAGAAAATGTTTGGTGATGCATAAATTAGGAGGATAAAAAACATTACCATAACAGGGAAAGCATTTGGGGCAGGAACCACTTGGGTGACTGCAAACTTTCAAAAGACCCATTGAAGGAAACAAGACAGAACTTAACTGTTCCAGTGAAAACACAGAGCTGAAGATAGAACACCCAATCTGGTATCAAAAGATACCACTATATAAAAATATATGTGATGACAAATATCATAATAAACATACAGTACAGTATCTATTCTAAAGTTCATAGTGTCTGTGGCACTGTCCAGTACCACTGGGTCTCCAAAGTCATTTTGGTGGGACAGGTGCAAAGACAGGTGCACCAGACAAGAATGTCTTACGACTCCTTGATGTCTCTTCGGTAGGCCATAGAACAAAGTGGGTAAAATGGTCTCATTTTCTAGCGTCCATGCAAAACATAAGAATGGTCTCTGTAGTGGACCTGACACATGTTTTCACAGTCCCATGTTTAGTAGTATTCACTTAATCTTATGGTCCATTTCATCCGCTCTAGAGATGGTCTTGACAATAAGACCCATTGGCCACTCATTTCACTCAACCTGTTTCTCTTTTAGCAATATGGAACTTCCTTTTCAAATGTCTTGTTTGTTAAATTCACATTAGTGGTGTTTTTGGAGCGTAACAAGATATTCAAACCTCCAGCGATCCCAGAACGTGTTGGCACTCATATTTCTATGTTGGAAGGCTAATGGTTTTCTTTTCTTCATTTAAAAATGATAATGGGGATTAGCTATTGCATGAGTAATTATAAAGGAAGATTGTGATTATTATGCATATTTATAGTTGGGAAAATATTAGGAATCAGGAAGAGCCCTGAAAACTTTAAGGTTGACTGGAGATGTAATTTTGAAAGATGAATGAAAGAACATACAGTAGTGTATGTTCAGATAAAGCGTGATTTATCAGACAACAGTCGCACAAATGCACTTTGTTGTCTGCACCTCAACTGCGGCCTCGTCGCGCTGAGCCGCACAGACCTCTTTTGTGGTCAGACGGAATTATTATTTGTGTTTTTGCAGTTCAGTATGTGTCTGGCGTGGGGCACTGAATATCTTTACCTATGATACTTTGTCTATGATCTTTGTCTATTATACAGTGTCTAAAGCAAGTGCTTGAAGAGAAGCTTAAATGTACAAGTCTCTTTTTAATGACCTTGTACATCTCTACTACTGCAGTTTCATTTTATTAAAAACAACTATGCATTAACTGAATCAGTTTCATTACTTTTGTACTGTACTGTGTATGGCATGGGACATAGTGCTTACTCAATGTAACAAAAGACTGGCTTACAGTTATGCCTATATAATATATAAAGTACAGGCTATTAACAAATGGTAGCCGACCCCCAGACTTACTGTCACCAGGTAAGTGTATGGGTCCCGTATGCTAAGCAGCATAGGTGCCAAGTTATCGCATGCTCTTAGCAGACCGGGAAGCCACCTCTGCCAGGTTTATGAGCTACTGGCAAGTCTGGGATAGGCGAGAAAAAGTTATTCCCATGGGGGGATTGGCTGTACAGGTTACGAATAGAAGTCTTAAGCCTATAAGAATGCCTGCAGCCCGGTCTTAGTCAGATTCACCTAAGATTCAGCTAAGAAACATCTTAAGCTTCAACCAAGGTCCGTTCAAGTGTCAGCGGAGTTTCGGAGTGTGAGGGGTTAAAACATTGTAACAAAGAATTGCACCCCTCTTCCAGAATTCGTTTGAGCTAAGGATTCCTGAACGAATCCTATAAGGACAATGACAAGTTTTCCTTCGACGGAGATACAGGGGTTGCATTCCGTGCCCCTAGCCAATGACTGTCGCAGGGCTCTATTTGCGCACCACCCCACTCCAGTGCAGTGGTTCCTAGAGACTTTGTTTTCGAGTTATTCGTTCTGTGGACATTATATTTTGTTTCCCCATCCCAATAAGTGTATATTGAGTGTAATTGTGAAGAATTGTGTGTTTGTCATAAAAGGAAATAAATTACAATTTATTTTACCCTCCTTGTTGTGCTCAATCCAGAATCCCGGTATTAATGTATTAATAAGACTTGGTCTCCTGTGACAATGGATTCAGAAGCAAAACATTGAACTGGGAAGAAAAAGGGACAAAAATCAATGATGAATACTTGAATAACCTACGATTTTCAGGCAACATTAGCAATGTTGCCACAACACCAAAAAACTTCCAACAACAAATCAGATAACTCACAGAAGCAAGAAAGAAGATGAACCCCCCATATGTATCTCAGCAAGACCAAAGTGATGTTTATTGAATGTGTCAACTCTACAAAGATTTTAAAAAGTCGACCTTGGCCAGCAAATACCAGTGGATAGAAACTTATCTTGGATGGATCACATTTGGAAGAAACAAGACAATCCTTCAAGGGAAGTTTTAATGTGCCTTAAGAGGAAAGTGTTTGACCAGGGTATTATGCTTGTGCTCATGTACAGTATGGATGGGAAAATTTGACCCAAAATGCAAAGATTATTCTGAATCTTCATACAACTCACAGAAGTGTGTAGAGATGTAGGCTGGGTATTACCCGAAGAGACAGGGGAAAAAATGAATGGGTTTAAAAGCAAATAATGGCAAAAATGGCAGTGGACCATAATCACAAGACAAAATTGTTCGACATAGATCATACTCACTACATTCCATGGGTTATCAATAGACTAAGATGACGGTCAAATGTAAGATGGGAGAATGCAATTACAAAATTTGTTGAAGCCACATGGAGAACAGAAGTTTCGAAGCATAGTACTGTACAAGGAAGATCGTTGGGAAAGCCTTCATCCAGTAATGGATAGATAAGGGCTTAAGATGATGATGAATCTGTAAGGATTCTGTCTGTCTATACCTAGTTTTTTGCTCTTGTCTTATTTCCTTTTTCAACTTGCCCTCACTTGATTAGTTCCTGGCAGCCTCCTTTTTATCAAAAGAGTTTTTGACACCCTAGATTGAGTGTCTTCAACTTCCTCATCGCTTCTTTGCATTTGTCAGGGAACACATACGGGTGGCCGTTTTGTGATTGAATTCCGTACCCTCGCTGCTAAGACGGTGGAAAAATTAAGCTCTGGTTGGGTATCTGGCAGGGACACTCTGGGCATTTAATGGATCAACTCACATCTTGGGACTCCCCCAGGACTAGGAAGAACTCATCACCTTATGTATCAGGATGGATCTCCATATAAGAGAACGGCAAATCGAGCAGGACCATATTCCTAGAACCTCTACTATTTGACTAGCTCTCCATTTCTTACCTCCTCTAACTGCTCCTGTACTTAATGAGAAATCCATGCAGTTGGGTAGTATGAATTTACCTGAGCAGGAGAAAACTAGGATACAATCCACAAGTCTATGCTTGCACTGTGGGCTCAAAGATCACTTTGCTTGAAACTGCTCTAACAAATCGGGGGAATTTCAGAAGCCAGGGAAGTTAAAGGAATATTCTCTGGGCATTTCTACAATTCCTCCACCATCACACCCTAAATGGCACCTCCAGCCATCTTCACTTTCCTGTGTACCAGCTTCTACAACCACTCAGGCTTTTGTGGATTATGGAGCTGCAGGGAATTTTATTGATCACATTTTTGTGGAACACCACTCCATACCTTACAATGTGAGAAAGTTTCCATTGGCTGTGGAGTCCATCGATGGAAGACCTCTGTTACTGGGACAATCATCTATGAAACTATTCCCTTGCTACTATCCATGGGGATATTACAGTATATAAAGAGATACTCTCCTTTCACATTATACATTTTCCCTCAAATCCAGTGCTCCAAGGATTCCCAAAACCCCAAGATCGGTTGGGTGATCGGTTAAGTGGCAACCCATGAACATTGCCATGGGTCCTTGCTTCAAGTACCTTATTCCATATCTAAAATTAAATTATCTACTGAGAATTACTCATCTTGCCTTCCTGTTCCCTAACAGTAATTTGCTGATGAATACAACAAAAAACAGGTACTGTAGAACAGTTATCTGTGCATCGTTTATACAATTGTGCCATCGACCTTCCTTCTGGGGCCATACCTCCTTGAGGTCGAACATATCCCCTTTCAGAGCTAAGGAAAGGACCACATTTCTGTGCTGTTTTGTAATGGAATTTCAGGACGACTTCCATGGGCTGAGTTTTCCCGCAACGCATTGAAGCACGACTCCACAAAGATATCTCCATTTTGTTTGTCCCTATGGATATCACCCTTCGGTCCTTCCCTCTTCTGTTTCCCCTTCAGTAGTTCCCACAGTTGATCTCAGGTTCCGAGAGCTTCAAGAGTTCTGGGAAAGGATCCATGCTAACCTACACAATGCTGCTCTTCAGCAAAAGACCATGTGGATAGCGTAGATGCCCATCTCCTCCATTGTAAGTGGGGGTCTTACGGGACCCGGTTTGACTCTCTACAAAAAAACATTACTTTGAAGCTCCATTCCGCCAAACTTGGTCCAAATTTCATTGGACCCTACAAAATCCTATAGCAGGTTAACCATGTAGTGTTCAAACTAGAACTTCAAACTAATTTAAAAATAACCCCAGTTTTTCATTTTTCCCTCCTCAAACCCTTCATTCATAATTCTTCTCTTCTCCTATTTCCACCATTCCTAGACCTTTCCTGTTAGGCCAGGAAGAATTTTAGGTACAGAAGACACTGGGTTCCAGAAGGTCCTGGGGAAGGCAGCAGTATTTGGTCCATTGGAGGGGATATGGTCCTGTAAGGAACTCTAAAATAAATTCCATTGATGTCCATTCCCTCTCCTTAGTCAGGGGCTTTAACCAGAGATTCCCCTCAAAGTCGGCCTAGGTCGCTACTGAAGAGGGGTACTGTAAGTACAGGCATACCTCGGTTTAAGGACACTCACTTTAAGTACACTTGCGAGTAAGGACATATCGCCTAATATGCAAACGGCAGCTCACGCATACACCTGTCAGCACTTCCTGAACAGCAATACCGGCTCCCTACCTGTACCGAACCTGTGCGCAAGCTGGGAGACTATAGAGCCTGTTACATATGCGTTATTTACATCAGTTATGCACATATGGGACGATTGCAGTACAGTACATGCATCGATAAGTGGGGAAAAGGTAGTGTACTCACTTTAAGTACATTTTCCCTTTACATACATTCTCAGGAACCACTACGTACATTAATGCGGGGTATGCCTGTATTATGTCCGGCCATGTCTGATTTTTCACCCCGGTCCTGGTTCCTTTTTATCTTGCCCTCACTTGGCAAGTTGTGGCTGTCATTTCTGCTGTGTATTCCCTGTCCTTTTGCCCATAAATTCCCTGTTGCTAACCTCTTTCTGTGACCATGACTCTGCACCATTGCCACCTGGCTTGACACGCAGCCCGTAACCTCGACTCGGCATCTTTTCTGCTTGCCTTATCCTCAGTCTATGACCCCAACTCTGCACCCCTGCTGCCTGCCTTGATCCTCTGCCTGCAACCTTGTTATGTTTCCTCTCACAAGACTCTGTCCCTTGGCTCAGATAGGTGAAAATATACCCCTACCTCAGCCCAGCAAGCCCGCTTCCTGATCTGAGACTATCACATTCAAGCAAGTCTGAAAGTACGACATCTGGACAAGTTGAAAAACCAACAATAGTTCGGGCCGACTGGAAGAAGTGACTACTGTAGAAGTAGGTGCAAGTTATCTTGAAACATTGTAGTTTTTTCTTTTCATTTGTCCAGCTGTTGTCCCCTATGACTGGCTTTTGGGGAAAATAACAATCATATATGCTATATGATCTTTTACATAATATTGTCTAACAAAATTAATGGTTCAAAATATTATTTTTTCATGAGATATACAGTATACATTGTGGGATAAAACATTATACAATGAATATATTAAAGGCAACTGTAGTCATTAAGTTAGACTGAACTGCAAGGGAGAGATATGCATGCTGAGCTTGAAGAGTAATCCAGTATTTTTATGATTTGATAGCAAATGTAGTGAGTTCATTTTATTGGTCAGTTATTTATAATGCAACGTTGTTAGTTAATTATGTTCTGTTATATATGATTTATTTTATCTATGTGTTTCAGTGACTGTATTATTGTGTTTATTTCATTTTGTTTTTGTATTTTGATTGAAAGGATCGAAAATGATAAATAGTAGGTGTATGGTGTGAAGAGAAATGGTAGACAGGAAGCGTAGCAATGGTGGATTTATGGAGGAGTGCACTGGTAATCATGCGGATTGTTAGAGAGAGTTGGGGACATGGGGATAGTGGGAATGTGTAAAGGAGGAATGAGGTAAAGTACTAGAGAGGGCAGAGATATGATGGAGGAGCCAACATAATGAGAGAGAGAAACAATGCCCAAGATAGCCACCACTACATGTAGAGCATCCAATTGGTTATTGAACCAGTTGTACAGCCTCTAAAATGTAATACATACATACATACATACATGTTACAAAATGTAACACATTTTATAAAAAATCAGAATGAATGCTCCACAGACAAAGATTTGGAGGTAAAAGTACAGGTATTTGTGGATAAAGCAAAATTACCAAAATGTCTGCAATGCAGCATAGTGTAGACCTGTAAATCCATGCATTTGCAGACAAAATCTAGTGCTTAAAAGTAATATAAACCTTCATAAAATGTGTGTCGTATTTATGAAGGCTGTTGTTTGAAATGAATGTTGACACATTGTATCATGATGAATACTTTCTTGAATACAATTTAAATTGAACCAGAAGGATGTGTATATTTTAGTGTCAGTGAATATGAAGTATTAGTGTCATATTGTTTATAATAGCCATAATGTGAAATAATATATTGTGATAACCTACAGTATATAATGAAACATCCATGCTGTCAATTTTTTTAAGTTAATACTTAGCAAGTTACTTATGCGCTAACAAGTTTAACATATTTTTTAGTGTTTATACCAGTTCAACTTTACATACTATTTGACGTACTTTCTTGTTTTTTAGGCGCACATATATTTGGAAATATAACATTTACATCTGTAGTCCTTTTCTGTAGGCCTAATTTTTTTAAATTTAAATTGACTCTGATGGCGCACTTGAGAAATGCCAGGTTAATACACTAGCTCAATTTAAAATAAAATTTTCATGCACCAGATTTCTATCAAAAAATGCTATTTTGTTATGCTTACTCTTGTATATAGGCTGTTTTATGTGTGAGCTCAAGCACAAGATCCCCACATTTTACAGGTCACCAGCAGATTTCCCACCACAATGTTAGCTGCTATACCTGCTACCAGATGCTATCTATGGTATTGTGGACCTTATTGGCAGAGGTGCAATTGAATAAGAAGACAAAAATAAGTAAGAAATTGTATTAAACATATTTATATAATGAGCCATTTCTTTACACTTAGGTTTGAAGCATTATCATTTTTTGGTAAACTGTTTTTGCTAGTTTTCTGAACCTACCGTATGCCAAACTCTGCTCTTCCTCACAATGGTATTAAAAACTATTTCTTTTTCAAAATAAAAAAGGTAGAATATGCATTTTGTGTTGGTGCAATATACATAAGAAGCCATAGGTATTAGCAATCACTGTCAATGCATACACTTTCACTAGAGAAGCCTTCTTGGGTCCTAAACACCATCATCAGTCACACATGGCTGCCTCCGAGCTGATGAGGGGAAAATGGACAGATGAAGGGATAAATTCATATAAAATGTCATCTCTGTTCAAAATGTGTTATTCAAAGTGTTCTTTTTAAACAAAAGAAGTAAGCCTTTAAAAGAGTTTTAAAGGTTAAACATGTTTTAAAAAATAACATTTAATGATAAAAACTCTGTTATAGAATCGTTATTGGCAAGGTGAAAAGGCAACCTTTGACTCTTTGGATACTAGCCATCAACACATAAAATATACATTGTTAAAGCTGGGTTGACAGTTTAGTGAATATGGGACCCAAGATGCTTTTTAATGTGAGTCAACATTGAGACATATATTTGACTGTAGATGTGCGAAGTTCTTGCTCGAATGTTCAAAAAACACCTTGTGAACTCACATGGGATACCTGGGAGATAACCTAATTTAAATATGCAGAGTATATTAAAATGTTTTCAATTAGCATATTTCCCAAGTATCTCAGGTGTGTTAGTAGGCTTCATTTTTCTGCTCAGCCTAAAACGAAATAAATGTTACATTTTCAAATACTGTAATTAAAGATCCCCACATAAAACTCCCTTTATACATCAAGGAAAATAATTCCTGTTACTGTGTATATAGGTGCTGCCTTTACAACTATGTAAATATGTTATCAAAAAAAGGGAAAAACAAGCAAATTCTTTAAGCTGTACTCTATGTGGGAATATCCATCTAACAAAAAATATACTGTATGATGAGAGCTACAGTATGTTTACCAAAATAATATTACATTGTATTAGTGTACAAAATAAATGTTATCATTCATGTATAGCATTACACATTAAAAACAGTAAATAAAAGCAAATATATAGAAAAATAGAGCATTAGAAAGTAGAATACAGGAGGGCCCCGGGTATACGGCGGGTTCCGTTTCAGAGGCCCGCCGTATAGTGAAAATCTCTGGAAAGCGGATCCGGCGATTTTCAGTGCTGCGCATGCGCAAACCGGCATTTTCGCCGTTCTGCGCATGTGCGATCTATACGATGCGCGCTAACTGCAGTCTGCGCCTGCGCGTCAGGCGCACCCACCCGTTCTACACATGCGCGATTTCAGATTCAACATGGAGGCCTGCTTCTCGGTGCCGCCTATCAGCGAATCGCCGGAAAGCGGAGTGCCGAGAAGCGGGCCCTGCTGTATAAAAATGTTAACATTGGAAACACACTAGTAAGTATATATGTCTTAGGTGATATACTGTATGTCTAAAGCTGGTTCCTTTTGTGGCTTAAAGAGTCCATATATATTCCAACATAATATTCTTAAATGCACAAAGGCTTGTCCTTTGTTTAACATTACGTGCATATATTATCTTTAATCATAATTAGCGAACACACATAATTTTTTGTGCTTAACTAGATCCAATAGCTGCTTGTATTTCATAAAGTGCTTATTCTCATACAGCGTACTGATGTTATTGAGTTTAACGTCAATTCTGTTCCATATCAAAATTG